>NC_141556.1:9143736-9768736 GCF_036417535.1 Chlamydotis macqueenii | reverse complement strand
GCCCACACCTAGAAATGATCCCAGGGCTCTAGCCAGGCTCTACAATCTCCGCTGGAGTAATGTTGGGGATAAAAATCATCCTCTTATCGCATAACCTCACAAGGGCTGCCCTTCTCACGTATTTCAGCTACACTAAGCAAATAAGTGGGTATTTTGTGACTTAAGAACATCTAATGGCAAACCTTCCATAGACTTCTGAAGCATAGATGAAATATGACCTTTTCTCTTGCAACTCACTAGGAGTGACAGTAAATGGCTGATTATACAGTGTCACAGAAGCCTCTAGAGTCAAAGAAGAATCCGTGAATACTTGGACCATGCCTGGCATTTAGGGATACAGAGTTGATCAAACCTTCAGGAAACTTCCAAAATTAGAAATCAACTCCTTAAGATGTACTAAAAAAGAAGTCTTCCATGACTTATTATTCAGGACACAGAATGTCCTTTATGCCTTGATATTTCATTTTACAATGGCTTTTATTACGGAACAATGGAACAAGTCATGACCAAAACTTTAGTCATTAACTCTTTTCTAATCTACTACCAATTTGGAAAGTGGTGACCACATGATTCATATATATTATGCCAGAACAGGAGCGGCATGAATGTTAAATTATTTGCCATGTTCACAGACTGTCAGATGGGGCAGATAGCCAGCTTTTCAAAATAATCACAAAGAGATCAGCACAGCTGTATCATATTTTCAGCTTGTACTCCTTTACTACTGAAACTAACATCCAGTGTTCTCAAACCAATGCTCTCTTTGATGAACACAGGTTTCAATTCATATTTCTTCTTGCATTAAACAAAATGAAAGAAAAAAAGAAGTGTGACTGCCTAGTCTGATCTATAATTTCCTCCTAAGCAGTACTGTAAAAATGTCACATTTGCAAAGCAGGGATAAATGACGAAAGCGATAAACAATGGATGTAGAAGTGCTGCGTGGATGACATGAATAGCTGAAGGGACTGAACTAATTGCGAGAAATGAGAAATATGAATTGAGGTGACAATACATAATCAAATTCTCTTTTCAGTGTTTCATATCTCACTTCTGCAATGTATGTTAATCTCATAAATGTCTATCACTAAAGGAAGAAATATTTGCCTTTATTAGACCCAAACTGCTTTGGTTGCTATTTATCAATCTGTTTAATTAATAAATGAATTGCTGGTCCCAATTGCCTTGGAAATGCTATACAGTACTCCAAGAGCATAAAGTAACAAAGTGCATTGCTAAAAATGTTACAACTTAATATAATGTAATTATGTTATTGATAATCTGAAAAACAAATCTATCATTGTAACTCTTCCACCACCCACGCACCCCAATTAGGAACAAACACTGCAAAGCTCTGCAAGACACCCTGCCTCTGAGAGCTCACAGTCTGGGGATATGGCAGGAGACACGTGGATGTAGGCAAACAGATGGAGAAAGCAGAAGATAACAGTGAAATGGTTATGATTAGTGTAATAGTTTCCGAACATTGGATCGGGAGCCTGCTACAGGGGCAAAGAAAAAAGCCTTTATTTTGTTCTTCCATAAAGGGCTGCCTACACGAGAGGATGTTAATAAGATAATTAGGGTAAAGATATAATTAAAAGCAAGCTGGAGTCCCAAAAGATATAGTTTATGATATGGGTGAGAAATTATATCCCATATTATGTTTTTAATATTCAATACAGTCTGCCTTTGCAAGACATCACAAATGCTTTAAGGGAGATTAAAAAAATGCCAGCCTCCAGAGGTAGAATTGGGCTGTTCCTTAAATAAATATTGTAGGAAAGGGCAGTGGATAACAAGGACAAGCACAACCACCACCTAACAGCTCCTAAAGGGCCATTTGGCAGGCTCTGGGGGTCAGGGAGAGGCAAAGGGACTGGATTCAAGCTTGAGAATTCTCCCTCCCAGAGCAGTTTGGCTGCATTGATGGAAGCATGCTGCAACTAAAGTGATGGGATAGCAGTGCTCACCCTCTCATTCCAGTAGCCTGGCACGGCATTAGCAGGCCTTTCTGGAGGAAAAATACACCTCAGTTCTCCCAGCTCCAGCAGAAGGGAGAGCTGTGTTAAAATAAATCAGTCAAACACTTAATAAGAATGACCTGTGAACTCCCTTTCCTTTTGAAACAGTCTTATTGTCAGAAAACTGTTGTAAGTGGGAATATTTGCTCCTCGAGATTTATTTTTCTCACTATTGCCTAGGCTAACTACCCCTTTTAATCCACAGTGTAATGCAAAGAGTGTGCTGATACATTATAAAATGACTTTGTTTGCTAGAACTGTTTGACCGCTGAGGGTTTGTGAGTGTGCATATCGCCTGGCCCATTGTGCCTGTATTGATTGGAATTCATTAGCCTCTACAGTGTCCTCAATGTCAACATGTTATGCCCATAATTTAGCAGGGAAAAAAAAACAACCCACACAGTACATAAAATATCCTTACTTCAAAAGCATAATTAATTATATTTCTGTAACATTGAGATAACTTTGAGGTATCTCTCCTTCCTGTAAACCTTTGTCTTAATAAACTAGATTACACAGACACAGATTCTCAGTCAGTAAGTTTTAACTCTGATAGCGTCCCCTCTATAGACAGCTTGAGTCAACAGAAAGACTGTCACCTACTAAGAGGGCTTTGGATCAGCTTTGGGAGCTCAAAGTTTTCCTGAAACCTGACAATTTAAGCATAACTACACCTATTCAGAGATAAGATTAAAACTGCTTGAAAAATGGTACTTTTTCCTGTCGTACTTAACGGGGGGGGGGGGGGGGAAGTTTTTTTTTTTTTTTTTGGCTAAAATATAGTAAAAAGCCTTTGACTTGCAGCTCTTCTTTCAAATAAATGGACCCGAGAAAAAAAATTGCAAAAGCTCAGAAAGGCATGGAAATGGTTCTGGTTGATTATTTATTTATTTGCCAAAAAAAAAAAAAAAAAAATTTGAAAAAAAATGCTGTTTAGGTCACTATAAGACTTCTTGCATAAATAAACTTAACAGAACAAAAATTTTATTCCAAATTGCAACACATCCCCAACAAAAACCCCACATCCCCAATGTTACCATTACAATTTTCTGAATTATATTATTTTTGCAGTTAGAATTAGGAAACCCATTTACAGAGATAGTGTGAGGGCTTTTCAGTGCACCTTTTTATTCAAATTTTTAAGTTTTATCTGGTTTCCAAAAATAAGCACAATCCCACATGGGGAGGGAGAGATTCAAAACTCTTCTTTCCTGATTCAGAGCAAGGATTAATAGTGGGAGTCCCGTCTCCCTTGAGGCTGCTGTAATCATCACAATCTACAGTATTCTTTGAATGCAGTTTTACTATTTCTTACACATAAGGTCTTTTGCTTTGCATAAAATACTTTAATATTTATTAAGCCAGCGAGAGAGCATGAAAATGACTCTATAAGACAGTGGTTACACCAGCCCCGAGGGACATGAGACACCTGGGTTTCTGTTCCCAGTCCAATGAATTTTTAATTGTATTCTAAAAAGTGGAACAGCTTTAAGAGGACAGACAAAGCCTAACTCAACTTCCCGGAAAGCAGATGACCGTCGTTCAAAGCCCTACTATTAATCAAGTAGAAGGAGCATGTAAGCCCTTTTTCCTATGTTTGTATGACTGACCTGATAGCTGGGCCACAGGATTTAATGAGACATAATTATACTAGTACATCCCTGGTTTGCCAGGGAAGCTAATTTGGGAATTTGATTGTCAGTAGAAAA
Source organism: Chlamydotis macqueenii (assembly GCF_036417535.1). NCBI lineage: Eukaryota > Metazoa > Chordata > Aves > Otidiformes > Otididae > Chlamydotis > Chlamydotis macqueenii. The sequence continues at coordinate 9,765,003 of NC_141556.1, read as the reverse complement.
AGATTGGTGTGATTGCTTTCAATAAAGGTAAATATGAAACTAATAATTTTTCAAATGTCCAAATTTCAAAAAGTTAAGATTTCAATACCTAAGAAAATATGGCCAAGAAGAAGAGTGAGACTTTTTCACAGCTCATGGAGGAAGATTTCATTTTACCATTTCCCAGAAGACTAACTAATTTGTCTTTTTGTTCTTTTTTTTTTTTCCCTCAAACAAAACATTCTTCATAGAAAGTAAATACAGGATTTTGTTCAAAACAAATACAGAGCTTTTGCCTCATGCACCTATTCATCCTGCAAAATCTTTTTCTATGAATAAACATCTGCAGTAAAAAGGGTTTTGATCCTACTTTCCTAACTCCTACGCTTGCGTACATCTACACCATGACAGGATATGAAATGAATTAAATTCAGCATGTGTAACACTAGTGAAAGGCAATGAACTTTACATCAGGAAGGAACTGGATTCATGCTATATATACGAGGAAGCAAACAGCCTTCAAGTCTGAGTTTCATGAGACACAAGAGGTATGCACCTTTTTCATTATAATTGAATGTAAGTGCTTGTATGGTTTTTAACAACCAGTGATTGCTCTTGTGGTTTTATGGCCTGGTCGTATGCCCACTGAAATCAACAGAATGAACTGTGAAAGCTTCTGAACTTGCTTAAAAATGCAGCTCAGTGACCCAGCTGCCTTATCAACAGAAAGGATTTGGACAAAACAACAAAAAAGAAATTTTTAAAAAATTACTAAAGCAAAGGTGATTGCTTACAGAGTTTAAAATTTTTAGATCTACATGGTTTATACTTTCCCATGCTCCTTTTCCCATCAATAATCCAACCATTCATCTTCTGTGAAATCTAAACCTTCTGTGCTTCATGTTTTATTCATCCTAAGGTGCTTAATTTATACCAAAGGACAGCAGAGGGGCTAAGAGTAGCCTGTGTAAGGGGAGATGCCTTTAAGGCTATTATTCATGCCCTTTGATCTCAAGTTTTCACTCAGGAAACTTTGGTTCTGTGGGTAATTAGAGGCTGCCACTAACTTTTACTCTATAAATTACAATAAATCTGAAGAAAGCCAAGGATCTTTGAGACTGTAGCCATGTTTCGATAGCTACAATACTCAGAAAAATTGTAAGTATGTTCTAAACCACCAAAGTTAATTTTGACTCAAGATTAGTTATTTTCTTTCACATCTTTTTTTTTTTCATAATATAATTGATAAATATTACCAAATCCAAAAGTATTTATGACTGTTTATTTTATACGCCACTTAGGCTGACACCTAACAAACTACAATATGATGGATGAAGAGTGACACTAAACTTAAACTTTCCCATGGAAATATATGTTATGAATTGTACACAATCAATTATTTCAGACAAAGCCCATGCTGTTTCCTCTTCTCCTAAGACACTGCTACATATTTAGGTTTTCAGCTTGAAAGCCCATTTTGGCACCACTAATGAAATAAATTATGTTTCTTGTCAGATCTCCCACTGGGTGGCGTGTGGTACCTCATGTACATTCATTTGTCACCCTCAAATAGAATAATACTTCCTGCAGGTTGCCAGAGCAGATAACTGCCCAAGTGGAAGTTAATTAAGTCATTGGTTCACTTTGCTGCAGAGGATGTTAAACCACCGATGCTAAATGAGATACTTATAGTACCACACTGGAGACATATTCAATTAAAACACCAGAAGAATTCAAATGTATATAGAGCTGTCCTCACAGATTACGGTGAAGAGAGGACTAATAGATAGTAAGCCATTTGGAATGAAACACAGAACCAGAAATTAATTTTAAAGGCAGCAGAAACCATCTTCCTTGAAAAATGTACCTGGAAAAAATCTGCTGAAAAAAATGCCATTTTCTCCTATTTCAAATTCAAGATTTGACATATTCCATTGTGTCACATTTCCACCGGTGATTTTTTGTTTATCTACGGTAGATATTAACAGAATCCCTCTTTCTAACTGCAGACTCATTAAAGCTCGAGGAGTTGTTTTCTTTCCTTAAGGAAATCTTAATAATTTCTTAACTACTTAAGAAATGCTGTCAACAAAGTGATGGCATCCTTTTTCTTTAAATTTTGGAGGGTTTTTTTCATGGAAGATAAGAATACTTCTGTTGCTTCAACAGTTAAGGAAAAAACTTTTGCTTCTACAGAGGACCATGAAATAGTAGCCATGTAGCCCAGAGTGCTTTTCCAGGCAGAAGACAAAATTCACCAAGAGTTTTGGCTCTCTAATAACTGTGAGCACAAAGCTTCTACCCATTACCAGTTTGATCAACTCCCATTACAACAACAAAACCAGGCAGGCAATAAATGTTGACATTTTGCTTTATACTTTATTATAATCTTTTTTCCTTCTGACAGTAAAATTAATTGAGACCAGTGAATGGCTCAGAACAGTAGAACTCAAAATCCTTCTGTTTCTGCGTTCCCAGTTCAAAATCATATTCCATTTCCAAGTGGAAACTTTGCTTTGGTCTAGAGATGGCCTTCAGTGGCCCTGAAAAGAGTATGTAGTTAACTCTAGATGTAGTTAAGGTTCTGTGAGGGCCTACCAATGCTATAGTATAAGGAGAAAGCTTTATCCTGACGACTACCATATCAGTAAAATTCACACACAAAGAGAGGTGAAGAAAAAGAAAATCTAAATATCTAGCTGCATAATTTAGCATATTGGCATAAAAGAATAAGGGATCAATTTTGCTGTCTTTGGAGAGATTTCCTGCTACATTCATAAGGAGTGAGGCAGGCTGGATCTAGGATTTTCCATTTCCTATTTCTGTGACAGGGCCATATACACCCAACATTATTAATTTTGTATTACAGCAATTTAATGAGTAGTTGTTCTGAAGTGAGCAGGCTTTAAGCAGAACTAGGAGATTGCTATGATCCGGGTAAAGCATCTGGTCCATGGTTGTACATAACACGAAAGAGCTCCTTTGTAGGGTATTGCACGTGAGAACTTGTCCTGTCAAAGGGTGGGGCACAGGGCCTTTCCATGCCAGATTCTGCCCTCACAGACAAAACTAATTCCCTGAGTAGAAGATACATGCACTCAGTGTAAAGCCCTTCAGGAACAAACACATTGTAGGTCCAGAATATTTTGAAGGTCATAAAGACGGCACATGGTTTAAGATCTGTTAGGCAGTAATGCAGAGGGCAATGCCTGTGGGTAATGCCTCCTCTAAGTGCGAGGAAGTAAAACAACTTGAAATTGTTACCTGGGACTGTGAAGTACCACATTGTCTGCAATAAGATTCTATAACTATTAAAGGCAACCTAGTTTAAAGACAAAGCTGGTGCACACTGAAGGCACTGGCCACGTTACTTACTCTGTATCACATCGAACAAAGCAAGCTCTTATTACAAGTCCAAATTTGAATTTCTTTGACTTCCTTAAACTGAACAGCAAATATGTAGGATGTAAACTGAAAATTATTTGCAATAGATATCTAGCTGCTGTTTGCTAAATTCTCCTCCACCTAGTGGGTTCGGTTCTCTTTTACCTGGAAATGCAAGTGTAGGTGGCTGGTGCAAATAAAAGCTTTGCCCCAGAATGAGTCAGGGAGGGGTGAACAGGGAGTTCAGACAGACAGTCCTACTACCAGGATTTTAGATTTCCATTCTAGATTTAGCCCTGATGTCTCTGCAATCTGTCTGTAGAATGTGGACTGGATTTCCTACCTGTCTTGTTCATGTAGCCTGCAAACTTTTCCAGGTATTGACTGTATCTCCCTAAATACATTGCCTGACTCAATAGGACTGGTCAAAGCTGGAGCCTTCCTACAAGAAAAGTGATCACAATGCAAAGTAACTTCTCAAAATGACTATAGCAAACACATTACTACATCTTTAAAAATCAAATACGCATTTATGGTGAATGCCTCCAGATAGTTTCAAAACTCTTCCAAGAAGAGTTGCACAGAGATTGTTATTAATTAATGGAAGGGCATTTGTAGACATGAGGTTATAATGAAATCAAAGTAAATTCAAGCCAATAAGGGGAGATATATATTTCCAAGGACAGTACATCCTTAACAAAGACCTCAGTGCTTTTATCCTCAGCACTAGGAGTAGAGGACTGCACACAAGCTTTGATCAACCTTAATTAACTCTGGATTGGCTCTGTGTCTGTGAATTGTTTATAGAATCTTGCCTGAAAGCAAGATGCTAACCAATATATTTAGAAAAAAAAAAATTACCTTAAATATGTTGCTATTCCTCTCATGAAAAAAAAAAAAGGAAATCCTTATAAATTAGGATTTATGACAGTGTTGCCCATACACAGTATTTCTGTTGGAAAACTTGATGAGAAGCCCTTGGTATGGCTCTGTGACTGGGCTATGCCCTGCAGCTGTGCCTGGAGCCAAGTGTCAAACACTGAGGCTCCAGTTGTTTTGTGAAGCCAGCTGGGGTGTCGGTGGGTGGTTTCTCAGCTGGCATCTTCTCATGACTTTTGGCCGAGAGTCCTTCTGGCTAGTCTGGCAGCTCGAGAGTTGAACATGTAGCTGGGATAACATCATCTCTGCTGTGCTCAGCTGACCTTCACAGTGTTTTTGTTTTGACTCATATTTGCTTGTAAGGAATTTGCTTTTTCTGTCATTATATAAATACACAGACAGATCCAGGCCAAATCTTGAATCCTTTGCTTTCCAGGCTTCAAGCCCAGCCACAAATCCAAGCCCTGGCTGGGATCTGCACCACACAGCATTAGGCAAATACAACGCCTGTGTGGCATCCAGCCCTAACACCTCTACAAGGAAACCCGCTGGAGCACAGGCATCTGCCCCAATCCTCCCGCAGAAACGTGCATGGGGCTCACTGACAGCTGATGAGACAGAATTAGACCAGCTAAATCCCCTCCTCTTAATATCCAGTGTGACCTACCACCCTCTGTGAGCTGTGAGAAGTCACCTATACCACAATGGCTCCTATAGCTTTTTATTTATACAATGCCGCCAATACCCACTCACCCAGAAGGGACAAATCCCTTCTTGTGGGGAAGCTCCATTCACAGATAAAACATAGCAGAGGCTGGGAGGAAAGAAGTAGTTTTAGATAAACAGGAAGCAGACACCAAACAAGAAGAAAGGATAGGTTTCTGAAAGCTGAGACCTGTAGTAATCATGGTTGTGTTTGTTCTCTCATTCCTGTACGTTACTGCAGGCATCAGTGAAGTCATAACAGTGTTACAGAAGAAAATCCAGAAAATACTGCTTTAGTCAAGGCTTTTTGCACCTCTTAGACAAGAGAAATTCCAGTGACGAATCTTACCTGCCAGAATCAAGTCCCGGGATCAGCTTTGCTCAACGACTTTGAAACTGTGGTTCCCCAAAGTACTGGTAAACCATCCATATGTGGTCCCTGGTCTATTAAACAGCATGATCTCATCAGCCCTAAATACCTGAGGTAAACTCTGTGAGAATCTTTGAGAGCTGATAACAGACTTAGTACCAAACTGTGGGCGTCACTGTCCTCCACAATACTATCATTAAAGCAGGCTGTGGGTGGAAGCTTGGAATCACCACTACTTCAGAGAGAAAAGACACTCTACGGCAATATCTACATTAAACAGTTGCCCTGGACTGGAGCTCTGGGCTCAGGTGTGTTGAGCTCCCTGGTTTGTATGTGCTATGAAGGCAAGCAGAAGTCATCCTGGTGGAACGTGGGAGATAAAGGTCCCAGCTGCTGACACTCCTGCCTACCTCTGAAAATCCTCCTGCTCCACTCCAAAGAGATGTTTGTTTTCAGACAAATCTTAGGATGTGGTAGTTTTGACTTTAAGCACTAATGGATATCAATTTGCCTCTGTGAGAAGGTGGCACTCAGCAGCTCTGCTCTTAGCTGAAGGGATGAGGACAGTGTGTGGTCTGTGATGATCTCACCTGAGTGGGTCCTGCACTGCTGCTTCTGCTTCTTAAAAGCTTTATCTGGCCCTTAGAGCCCTGGGATGTTCTAAGAGGTGAGCTATGGAGCTTCAGCTTCTGTCTCATGGTTTACCAAGAAAATGAGTTAGGACAAAATAATATGCTCTAGACTGAAGAAAAAGACATGGAAGAATGCATTGAAGAGAAAAGACAGAAGAGAAAAAACAGAATTTAGTCTGATTTTTTTTTGATGGAAAATGTTCAATTTTTTTTTTTTATTTGCTGCTAGGGTTTCATACATGCAGCAAATATGGAAGTTTAACTTTCCCTAGCAAATATAGTCACTGGTCTAATGTAAGATATTTCCTCTTTTTTCTTTTTTGTGTAACTTTTTCATGGATACACTTATTAAAAGAAAATGAAATGCTAGAGAAAACAAACAAATAAAAAAAAACACCCTTCAAACTATGCAAAGATAGAACGAAAGAAATCACAAGAAACTGAAAAATGATAATTTTAATCTTTTCAGTTGAGAAATAGTTTTGGAAGAAGGTTGCTTTTATAGGTAGTTTGAACACTTTCACCCAAAGAGGATTTAGTCAATATATCCTAACCTATTTAAGATAAAATGTTGCACAGAAGCATCTCAATATTGATGATATTTTTAAAGGCGAAGGTTTCTGAGGTGACCTTCTGATGTGAGAAGAAAAAAAACCAAGAAAATACATAAAAGCAGAGCCTTATGATAGGAAAAGATGTTTTACAACATTTCCAACTGTGGGGAGATAGACAATACTTCTGAACGGTTTTTGATCTTATGTTTATTTTTTCTTTTTCTAATGCACACCAAAACCACTCCCAAGCTGTTTTCAGGAATTGGAGTTGTCCATTACATCTCTCTGATCATCTCCAGCTCATTATAATGTGACCTGTGGGCCTGTGTGGTGCTGTGCCCTGGAGTCCTATCTCTCTGAACATCCTAACTGGGACTTGTTGGGACACGCAGGCTGGATGGGACCTGCAGCAATTTTCTTTTGTGGGAAACCCAGGGCATAGACAGGGGGACCGGAGGCGCCTACTGTACCATGCTGTCTCTCTCGCCAGGGAGCTGGGCGGCTCCCAAGTCTCTCTGTCTGAGATATAAGCTCCATTTGCCATTTTCCCCCCAGCTTTATTTCAATTTGCATACACCTATGCTTGAAGAATAGCTGTACTGTGCATAAATGTCCTTACTGGCATACAAACAAGGATGTTTATACATAAGCAAATTCATCCTTTGTTGGCTATTAGAGTCATTAGTCTCTTTCAAACACTTGAGTCATTCCATTCATGCAGCAGAAAGAGTACCACTGACCTCAGCGACCCATCACAGACAAATCAGTGAGCAGCCAGTGATGGATAAAAAAAGCAAATTCTCACTTTAAAAAATAAAAAAATCCATGAGCTTAAATTTGTTTGCATAAATTGTTTAAAGAATAGTAATTCACAGCTTACTGAAGAAATTCATTTTTTTTTTTTTTTTAAAAAATAACTATGAAGAGTGAAGATTGCAGTCTTGGTCTGAAGCTCATTGCGGTCAATGGAAAGAATCACTGTTTAATGGGCTTTGGGAATACTTCCTACTTTTGAGTATGTTTGAAAAACTGTAATTTCTAGCTCTTCCAACTATACAAGGAGATGGACCGTCTTTCCAAAACACTTAGATATATCCAATATCCAAAGACAAGGAAAGTCAGTTTGAAGAGATGTCAGAGCATGAAGGGAGAAGGGGTGTGTGGGGAAATGAAGGAAAAATAAGACATTATTTTCTTCATGTCCCTGCAGAGTGGGATGCAGGACAGAGAACATAAATTTAGGCCTGTGCTGCTGGGAACAGGAGAGGTGTCAGAAATCACACATTTTGCAGTGTGTTCCTCTACAAGAAAGTCCTTTGAGAGAAAAGCCTCTAAGTGTGTGAGCAGAACCCATAAAATTTTACACCCACACCCCCCCAAAAAAAGGGAAGAATCGAGAGTCCAAGCCTGCCACAGAAACCTCGACCCTTCGTTTAAATTTGTCTGCAATGCTTTTACAAGACATAGCTTGAAAAAGGCTGCATGTTTGCAGTAAAAGTTATATCTATAACTTTTTCATTGTAGCAAGCTGTTCTTGCCAGTGCCAAAATATTATTTTCTACACTCACAACAGAATGTATGTATGGTTTTAAAATTCTGCACGGTAGTTTCATACCAAACTGTACATTGTTTATGTAATTTTTCATGTCAAAATGCATTCATGTGCCAGAAAAAAAAATTGAATATATCATATTTTAATCATTTTGCATAAATTGTGAGTGTTTACTGCAGGTTTAAAAAAAAATCTTTTCCTCCCAACTACCAACCTGATTGAAAACAATTATGCTTCTGGCACAAGACTCTGAAAAATATTCAGCACAAATTACATATAATTCTATTATTAATAGATGTGATATGTGAGAAATGAAGATGTATGGCTACTTGTTTCTGCTTATAATTATAGAAATTCCGTTCCTATTTTCCCTCTCTTATATATGCTTTCTAGAATCTTTGGGTTGGACATCTACGTGTTTGTGATCTCTTATCCAAAGGCCAAAATGACAATGAAAATAAGAGCAGCTATCCTATTACAAGATTAATTTGGGAATGATAAATGAGTGTTTTTAGAATGAATTGCATAGATTACCACTTAAACAGGTCTTGGCAGCAAACCAACCCTTTTCTTCAACAAAAAGACGGAAAAAAAATGTAGAGAATGTTTAAATGAGTTGATTGCCCCAGGATGTCTCTCTCAAGAAGGATTAGAGAAACCTACTGGGGCATTTTCTATCCCCACAAAAGCACTATTTGTGCTACAAAAGTTCACCTTGATAATCATGTTACTACAGAAAAAAAAAGGAAAAAATAATATTTTCTGCTCCTGTACAACCTCTTGTAAGACATTTGAAGTCATAGGTGCCACTGAGTCAGCTGTATAATGCAGGCTCAGCCTATCCAAAGAGTGGGAGTGAGAACCAGCTCTCTCAAAGACTCTTCAGCACAGATAGGGAAAACCAAACAATATATTTTCCTGCTAACATTGAAAAAGTACTGTGAAATCAAACTCCACAGTCCAGGCACAAATTCGTCAGTGCTATGTAGGTTTTAACCTCAGGTTTTAACTGCACTTGGCCATTAGGTTTAGGCTATGGTTAGCCCTGCATGTGTACTTTCTAAGAAAAAAAAAAAAAGTAGTGTTTGAAGGGCAGCTCCCGGTCATGTACATTCTTGTTCCTAAAGCTGCTTCTTCCAATTGAGAGAGGGATTTCTGAAATGCCCAATCAGTTATGAGTAAGACTCTAGCATGGCTTAAGGCCAGTCATGATATACATTTGATGAGATGGGACATCTGTGTTTCAGTTTGGTCTCTTTACAAGAAATTTATTGGCAAGAATAAGTCTAAAGCCTTTTCTGAGTATTACTTCTTCTATGTGACAAGACAACTGGAACATTTTTGGTGGAGCCTTGTAATTTTTCTTCCCTTTGTTTTGTTTTTCTTGCAAGATTTCTTCCTATACTTAACATAGGTATTTAATGCATATGGAATGTCTTCCTCACCTTGATCATTACATTTCTTACTCTAAACTTTCTGCACTTAAAACCTTTAAAACTGCCATAGCTGTTCAGATCAAGAGCCTAGTTCCTATCTGTGGAAGACATCAGTAGACATTTATGGAAATAATATAAGAAAAATTGAAAGAATGAAGGAAGCCATCCTCCCAGCATCACATAATCAGATCTTCCGAGTGTGCAGCTGGTGGGACTCTCCTCCATTGGGTTTTTTTGAACTCATTCTTACTTCACTTGTTTGACTATCTCAAAATCCAGTAACAATGGGCTTCAGATTACACATTTTTGCTGTGCAAAAGAATACTTTATTGAAAAATGTATATTACCTGGTAATTTTGTTGTTGTCTCTTAAACCCTAGGTTATAGGAAATGGTGAACAGCCCTTGATTTTTCCCTACACTCTTTTGTTTTTAAAGACTTGAACTGAGTACGCAAGAAAAGGTCAAACAGTAAAACAAGATGGAACAAAAATAAGGAAAAAGAATTGTCAAAAACACTATAAGCAAAAGCAAAGATGAGAGAGAGACTGGTGATTGGCATATGCTTAGAAATGACTGAAGAAATTTTCCGGAGGTGAGAGAACTTGAAATGAGATCTAAATAACCTGAACACCAAAGGTGTCTTTTAATCACTACTCTCGCCAGATATTTTATTTATACTAGGGAGCTCTGTTCATTAAAATTCATACATCAACAAACAAGCAGAACAAAAAGCCCAAACCAACTAAACAGACCAATTAAATGTTGATGCATAACAGAAAAAAAAAAAAGCAAAGATTCCCTCCCAAGCCCCAGCTGTTCATATTTACATTAACTTGGCAAACACTTGAAATAATTTCTATCTGATCCATTCATGAATGTCTGGGGGGAAAAATGGATCCCAAATAGATTCATACAGAGGTATTGTTACAATTCATGGCAATCACATCTTGATGACATACTATGTTTCTGTTGTACTGTATTTGAGCTACACTATGAGTTTATGGGATGGAAAGGACAAGGATGTGGCTTTCAGGAACTGTTTCTTTCAGGACGACCTGGGTGAAGGGTTGTCGATCAGCCCATGGTACATGGTGCACATCAGAAGAAGGTAGGGAAGGATACAGCTTTCTTTTATGAGTGGGAAAGTTGTATGCTTGCGGCCCAGCCAGGTGCTACAGGAATGAGCTTGTTAAATATGAATGGAAACATGGCCTCTCTGCAGAGCACCATGACTGCTCTTCACCAACCAGTCTTTGGGTAGCAAACTCAAGGCTAGCTACTCTGCTCCGTTTGCCCCTGGCACAATATTTGCAAATGAATGAACTGACTTGAATTTAAATATGAACCATCCGGAAAGCTGGTGCTCAAAGCTTAATACAAACAAAATAAATAATTTCCCTGAGATCTGAAGAAAAAGTAAATGTATTAATAAAATTTTGACTGTGAACTGTGATTCTGCCACTTATGTTTGAGTGTTGAAGATAGCAGTCAAACCTCCCATTGTCACACAAACTGTTATTGACGACAGAGAAACATGTCTATGTGCACAGCTCTCTGCTGTGTATGCTCTCCTAAAATTTATAGTCTGACTTTAATAAAAAGAATAGTTGAGTTTTAGACACTTGTTGGGGAGAGTAGGAAAAAAATTAATCATTCATTCTATATGTATTTTGCATTTCAGGGAGTAAGACAGTCTCATCCAAAGTCCAGTTAAGCAAAATAATATATTCCAATTGCTTTCACCTAACACTGTGACCCGGGGTCCTCAGAGACTCGGATGTTACACACACCAAATAAGATGCAAGGCCTGCCCCAAAAAGTCTGCAAAATAGACCTCTGAACCATTAGTGCATAACTCACACTTTTTAACTCACACAGATATCAATGCAAATAGTTGCTTGTGCCTGAAAGCTGAAGAGATTACAGCACTTGGAACCAGAAAAAATAAACAAAAGAATAACAATCATTCACAGATTTTAAGCATGTAAACAGAATGATCATTACATCTGGTCATGCAAAATCCTTTTCCATATCTAAATTTCACATTTCCAGCTCAGCTCAGATGCAGATGCTGATGCTGTCATCCTAAAAAAAAGTCTGCTTTGAATACTCCGAGTTCTCTGATTTTATTTTCATAGAATCATAGAATAATTTGGGTTGGAAGGGACCTTTAAAGATTGTCTAGTCTGACCCCCAAAGGAGGGAATTTTAAAGAGGATATATCCTCAGGGAGACATAGGACAATTATGCAGGGATACGAACAATATGCCACATTGTCACATTGCATAATGTGTTATAGCTCCAATATGCATACAGTTTTGGATGGACAGATATAAAGACAGATCAGACATCAAAGGGTATGTATGTATGCAGACCCAATACATTTCCAATGCCAGTATAGAGTTACATAGAGTTAGTCTGGTCTGCCCTGATAGTTACAAGTCGCTCTGTTCAAAAGATTAAGAACTATGGAATAAAAAAACACTCAAGAAGTCCTGCTAAAAACACTGCAAATGTTTTTCTGATTTTGCTTTTAGTTGTTTATACTTGTGAAGATGATGTATATCACATAGATGGTAGCCACTTGCAAAGAAATGTCACAGACTCTGTTGCCCATTCAAAGTAATTTCCTTTGTTTGTTTTTTTTTCTCTTTTTTTAAAAATAACAATTCTTTCTGTTATAATGCTACTTCTGACAGCTGATACAAAGGCACCTCAATCACCATAAAACAAGTGGTTCTGATTTTTCTTCATTGTTAGCTAGATGTTTGTGGTTTTCCAGCCCTGGTTGTTAAAGTTCATTCAAAAGCAGCCCAAGGTAAAAATTAAAAGGCTCCTTTTACATTCCCCGACTCTTAACGTTTTCTCCTCTCTCAGTAAAAATTTTTACTCCATGTGCAGGGACTGAAAACACATTGTGGTCATCTCTGAGCTCTTCAAGAGACACAAGAGAGATATGTGAACTATCAGTTAATGAGACAGAGGGAATCCTCAGCCCTCCAAAGGACTATGAACTTGCCCATTGATCACAGCAAACTACACTGCTGTATTTAAGAAGTAATGCCTGCAAAAGGCACACACATCCTGTTACACAGGCACAGGCTATGACACTTGCTTTTGGACTCCAGTCATCCAGTGGATATTCATGTCTTTATCACCTTGAAGCTGAATTATTGCTCAGCCCTCCATCTCTGACTGTGCCTATAAACCACTTTGAAACTACTGCTAGTGCAGTGTTATAAAAATTATTTAATACAGAAACACCTTTGTCTTTGATATTCAGTACAAAGTACAAACTGGTGCACTCCAGGCTAAATTTTTGTATGATATTTTTGACCTCAGGTAACACAAGTTGTTGGAGAAGCCTAGCCATTTGTGCAGTGCTCTCCTGTGAGAAACAGAAGGAGGTATTCAGGTTCAAAACAAATAAACATACTTTCTTAAGTAATGTGATCAGTAGCTCTGTCATTGAAGCTCAGAAAGGCATAATTCACAAGTACTGTTGTTAACAGGTTTCACTGAGTAAATAAGAATTCTGAAAATCAGGATTTTATGTAAATAAATAGAGTAACTATTGTACGGTTCAGACATTTGAAAACAGAGATATTGTCCACTGAACTTTTGAAGAATATGACTTTGAAGCTATCACTTGAAGAAAGGACTTTTAGTTTCACTTGAACTGTCATTGGACTTCGGCAGCAAAAGCCTAATTCTGTGTCTATGCATAGTGTTCCCCAGCACTTCAGCTGAGTCTTGTTTTCACAACCTGTTTCACTAGCCTTGCTCAAGATACTAATCCATACAACAGCCCAATGGAAAGAGCTTGGAGATCCTTGATGGGACAAGGGGTGATGGTTTTAAAATAGAAGGAGTTAGATTCAGACTGGATGTAAGGAATTTTTTTTTATATAATGAGAGTGGTGAAGCACTGGAATAGGTTGCCCAGAGAGGTGGTAAATGGCTCACCCTGGAAACATCCAAGGCCAAGCTGGACGGGGCTCTGAGCAACCTGATCTGGTTGGAGATGTCCCTGCTCCTTGCAGGGGGGTTGGACTAGATGGCCTTTGAAGGCCCCTTTCAAGCGAAACTGTTCTTTGATTCTAACCTTGTAAAGTTAGACAGTGGGAAGTCCTAAATTCCCCTTTTCAGCTGCATCCTGTGAGACCTGTACCCAACACTGGAGTTGAACACACAGACTCCAAATCTGTGAAAAAAAAATTGTAACCAGCTCAGTGATGCTAACAATGACAAGGTGACCATTTTACTCAGCTTTTTGCAATCACCTGGAAGTAAACAAATTTGCTAACACTGCTTTCAGCTTAGATAACTAGATTAGACAGAACAGTATAGCTGTTTCTAACAGAGTTTGGGTGGATTCGGCAGTCATTCAAAGCCAGGGACTGGAATTCTCCACAGGAAAAAAAAAATTAAACCCGGAGTATTTAATTAGCACAAAACATATACTTTTTTTTTTTTTTACTCAATAAAAAGATCCAGATTTGCAAACTTACATGGTTTGATTTTCTTTAATTTGCATTTACTAGACACTGATGGAAATTCATTGGCTTAGTGAGGTGACTTGTGCTTTTAAAGGAATGGTGGAAATACGGCCACTGTAATTGCCGCTGTGTGTTTTATGTACCCTGCTCTATTACCTATTACACTTATGAATTTGCTTCCCAGCCTACAGAACACACACGTTTATTGTCAATATATTGAGAAAACATGTAGATACAGAAGGAGAAAAGCTATCAAAAAGGCCTTTAAGAGTGAATAAAAATTACCAGCAAGATCTTAACAGAAGCAAATCTCCTTTGGACAAGACTTCTTGCAGTGAGAGTACTAAGGAACTTCTATAATTGGACCAACAGGTTTTTGTTTTTTTTTTCCCAGCATCTGGTTGTCACTTGAGCTACAATGCAGCTCCAATTTTATTTTATAGGGAACAATTTCTTTTTTATAGTTTAAGAATCCTTTGGAATTGGTCTGTGAAAGGAAATAAAAAAAAAATAAGAAAAACAAGAGGTTCGGCTGGCTTCAGAGCTTCTAAATGGAGAGTGAGATCAGAAGGCGCAACCCAGAGTGGCTGTTTACAGTGCCCGCTACTGAAACTGTTAATTCAAAGCAGTGCCCTGAAAATATCTTATCCTCCCTGCCCATTTAAGGGGAAAGAATGAAATCTCAATGAACTATTGGGGAGCAGTCCAAAAAGTCTCATCTCTCCTCTCTGCACAAGCTAGTATGTATCAGGAATAAAGACCTCAGATGACAAAATGACTCTTTCTTCTTTTTCTTTGCTAAATAAGTCCTCTCTCTTGGTGCTAGAATCAAGGCCAAAACCACTCCTTTATCCTGAGTGTAGCATCCCACTCTGATCTCATGCTTCCAGGAGATGGATGACCAGCTCCAGGAGGGCAGGAAAATCAGTGACACTGTCTCAGTGTTTACTGAGAGTAATCTGGTTCATCAAGCATCAGAGATCTTGCAGATATCCTCAGTGAAAGTTTGGGAACTTTCTTCTTTGGGAGACCTGAGTACAAAACACATGTGCGGTTCTCAGAGATGCTCTTTGCCTCAAGAAATTAGTCCTGCTGGTAACTTTATCCAGTGCAATACGGTTTCCTAGTGCATCCTATTCTGAACTAAGTTTATTTTGTATAGTATAGCAATTCACAGTGGTCTTTTACCTGGACGAGGCAGCTGCTGGAAGATGGGTTCAGCAGGAGGAGATGCATCAATGATGGGAAGCTTGCAGAGCAGTTCAGTAGCTCTTTTCTCTGCTGCCAGCAGTAAAACAGTGACAGTAAGTTACAGTCTGAATGTCACTAAACACCACTGGCCCCTGCCAGGCTAAATTACCTTCCAGGCTAGCATTCAGTTACATCCAGGCTAATGTAATTTATATTTTAGGACTGTACAAGGAAAAGGCATTGATAGAAATGTGATATAAAGATCCTGTGCCAAGTGTGATTAAACAAGCTGCTGAATCTGAGCTTGTGCAGGTTTCCTAACTCAGGTGCAGCTTCACATATGCTTTGGATATCCTGCTTTTAGAGGCCAAAGGAATAAGATTCCCCTCTGTGCAACACTGACATGGCACAAGAACAAGGATCTCGCCATTGTGATCATTATATGATAGAAGTATTACCTTTTCCTGTTCTCATATCTAGTTGGCTGCTTTCTGATAATACATATATCATGCGACAGTCCAGTAGTCCGTTCATTTGGGGGAGGGAAAGGGAATTTATTTGATTGAGTGGCATACTACACTGCTGTTACATGGTTGGCTGGCACTTTGGTATTAACTATTCAGATTCAAACACTCCTGAATTTTAACAAAAAACTCATTTCATGTTATCATTCTAACACAAGCCTTCATGCTATCTTCTCTCAGACAAGTCAGAACAATTTAGAGTCTTATTTTCATTTAACATACAAGCTGTGACAGGTGCCAGTCTTGCCCTCCACCCATTCAGAACCTCGGTCAAATCAGTGCCCCTTTTCATGGATTTACCTGTATTTTCATCTATAGCTTCAACATTTTCAAAGCAGCTCCTCATAAATGATAATCTCAGTTCTAATAGCACACTGCAACTTTGGAGTTTTAAACAAAGAATAGTCCCATTTGAATCTGACAAATTTCTGTTGCTTCAAATTTGGAGCAAGACAGATCAAAATATGTTCCTTCATGCACTGGCTGTGGTTAATTATCAGAGAGGCACAGATATTTGTGTAAGAATATTATTTAGTCTTTACCATTTACAGTAATGTTTTGAGAAGTAAGAGCCTGATTCATCCCTATGCAACCCCACTTCTATTACTGGGAATCCATTAAATCTTTTTTTGTATTTGAACATTTTAACTCCGTTGACAAGCTGTTTTTATTGCTTTCTCTGCATAAAAAAGGAGGGCTTTTTTTTTTGCCAACAGAAGATACGCCACATAATTGCAAGCTCTTTTACAAACTGTAAACGCAGTCTTCTCTCCCTATCCTATTCCCTGCTGTTTCTGTCCTTAAGCCTCGCAACAAGCTTGAACAAGATAAACACTTCACAGGATACAGAGAACTCTTTGAAAGAGTCACCCCTTGTTTGGAGGTGTGACACAGGATCACAGAAATATTTCACCCTTAACTTTGCAAAGATCCACATCTATACAAGAGCTATTTCATTAATACTCCTTCAGGGTACAGAAGAATCATTTGCAAGCATCTTACACAATGATAAAATTAGGCGTACAATTCTTAATTTGAGTTATCTGTAGAAGCCCTAGTCCCCTTTCAGATAGACAAGTTTGAATAAACACTGCGTCAATGCTTGCTTATGAAATTAGAATAACTTTCTCCTATTCTTTCTCTAAACCCACCACTTTGCCAGGACTCTTTGCCGTTTTTTTTTCTGCCTAACAGCAATGAACCTGCAGGGAGTTCAATAAAGACTCCGGTTAGACCCGTAATACAGCAGTGCTCACATCGCAGGTGAAAGCTGTTTACGCTACTCCCTTCCATCTTCGAGGAACAGAAAAAACAAAACTAGTAAAGGGTAGATCTCATTCCATCACATGATGTAGGTCACTGGAAGGCCAAGTTTGACAATTCAGCTGTGATATAACCTTGAATGGAGCAGAAGAGTCAATTCCCCATCTTGCAATTTAAAGCTTGGAATGGGCCAAATCTGCATTCCCCATCATACTGCTCTTCCACATCGCCTTGTCTTTTCCTGCCAAGTCACTAAGTAGAAAAAGCTAAGGCATAACTTTTACAGGCACATCTCCAGCACAGTGTAAGCCCTGTCCTGCGAGGCAGCTTGCAAAGTGATGACAACGCCACAAAGATCAGACACTGAATGGGGGCTGTTTTGGGAACTGTGAGGAAGCTGATAGTGTTTGAAACAGTGACACTCCCCAAAAGATTTAAATGAAGAAGTTTGGCATGAACTTAAACAGATAGATGCATTTAATGATTATAAAGAGTCAAAGAACTTTTTTCTTATAGTGCCTTTTTTGTCAGTGACGGTTAAAGCAAACAGTCCTCCACAATCCCACTGTGTAATTGCTTCCATTTTGTTTAGGTGATTTAACCTCACTTTAACCCCTCTGACTACTGTTCAAGACGAAACAAAATGACTTTGATGATCTTAGACCAGCAATAATAATAAACTCCTTTGGTGTTGTAAACCTCTTTGTGTTAAGGACAGAGAGACGGATTACTCCTCCAAACTGTTTGTGCTGTGTGATTGATAATGACCAGTTGAAATTCCCCTCACTTCTCCCTGCGTACCTCCATACAAGGGTGATTTAATCCACTGGCACTTGGGAGGAGTTTACCTCAAGGCATGGTGAGGGTTCAAAGGCACAGTGAAGAATGACTTTCTGTAGACAAGTTTTAGGGGCAGAACCTTCAGAAACCTGCAGTCTCCTCACTTGTATAACAAGCTGGGCGTTAGATCCTCAGCTAGCATAAATAACTTCAGTGAAGATGTATTAGTTTTATTGCCAGGGTATATTAATTTTATTAAAGCTTGTTCTGGGGTACTGTTAGCAGTTCAAAGACAAAGTTGTCCCATTCAAATTATCTCATCACTTTTGGCTGCTGACAGATCCAAGGCATCTCCAGACCACTCAAACTCTATCACCAGTCAAACCATCCATACCTGCAATTCCAGCATGACAGCATGCTGTGCAATTACCACAAAGTGCAGGAGTCTAGGAGAAAGACGTGCTGTGGCAAGAGAAGTCTTTTTAAAATATGCAGAGTAAACAAAATGCTGAGTTAAATTGACCTGATTTGCATTCATAAATGAAGTAGGGTGAATGCAATTATGCTATGGCCATGGACTAAAGGTCAAATGTAATGATTTTTAATTATGAACACACTACCAGCAATGATGTACAGATCTGGGAGGTCATCTATTTAGTAAAGTTTTAAAATCCTCAAACTGACCACAGATATATGTGCCTGGTAGTGGGGAGACAGCAGGAGTGAGAGAGTCTCCTCTGCTTGAAGTCCATGTTTCATCAAGTTTGCTGAGTTTAGAAACATATTATTAGCTGAAAATGTATGCTGAAAATTAAGTTTTCAAAGTAAATTCTCATTAAGTTAATGTTAGTGCTGCAGATGACCCAAATTCTTGTTTCAAAGATATTTCAAAACCAGAAACAGGCAGGTTTCTTTTCAAAGGGTTCTGCCATTCTGACTCCTTGACTGCTGCTGCAGGACATATCCACTGCTTTCAGATAAGAGTGGTCATAAGTTTTGAGATGAAAGAAACATGCAAGAAATGTTCATAGGCTACAATACTAACAACAAAAGAAAAAAAAAGCTGTATAAATATTTAGCTTGGTCTCTTATTTAGTTATTAGAGGTATCTAGTAGGCAGACATACCAACAGTTAAGCCATTCAAAATAATGTGGAAAAATGTTTGTATTCCCACTACTGATGGAGCCACACTGACCCTACAATACCGCTGAGTGGCTCGTTCTGGGATCAGTCTACACTGGGCTAAATTATGTTAGTTTGTGGGGCTTTAACTCTGCACAGCTGTTTCTGCTGAATCGTTTTAATCCGAGGTAGACTGCAGTTAACTCCTAAAAACATTATCAGAGACAGAAGAGTCATTAAAGAAAGAAGGGTTTGTTTTTGTTTTTTTTTTTTTTCTTTTTCTTTCAAGGAAACTCTAGAAATGTCCATGCCTGGTTTTAGGCTTAGATTTTCTTACTTGTTTTGGGGTTACCAGCCTTTAGAAAAGTGAAAACTCTGAAATTTAAATAGCATATGCGCCTCAGCAACAGAGACTTCACTAGCTCTCATGAAGAACTAGAGCAAAAAATTTAAGCTGCCAACATATTGACACAATAATGATCACATCTGAAGTGTGTAATCCTAGCACAAGAGGAATCCTAGACGGAACTTTCGAGTGCATCCGTGTACTCTACTTAATGGGGCAGGCTATTCCCTAATCTTTTGCCTTCCACGTGGATCCAGCAAGTTATGATCTTTAAAATCAGACTTACGCCTGGGGACAACCCTGCCATCTTTTGAAGACAAAGTAAGGTCCAATAAGTATTTCACTGTAAAGTGAGATCAATTAATTATTTGAATTAGTGCTGCCACAGCTGTAACATTCTTTACCTGCAACTCAGACAAGTACATAATTCTTCCCTGTCTTTGAAAACCATCAAAGGTTTTCACTTTTAGCACTTGCTTTAAAACCATAGTCCTCAATGATCACTACAAAAAAAAGGGCAAGAATAACAGCTCACTAAGGAATGAAGGATCTGAAGAGCAGGACATTAATGTACAGCGACAAGGACCATTAATGCTCTGGAAATCCACCCTGGGAGGAAGATCCCGCAGCAGACTTATGGTTTCAGTGTTCTTTTTGCAATATCAGATATATTAAACATGGTCCTTCCATGATCCAGGTCTGGCTCCTATACTGAAGTGACTTCAGAAAGGTCATATTTCAGGTGTGAAGGAGATTTCTGTAATTTGGCCATCTTTGTGATGATTTCTCACACCGCTTCACACATGTGTCGTAAGCCTCTCTGATAAAGTTTTCATACAGGTGGAAAAGATGTTTTCAAGCAAATTCCTTTCTCAATCTGAACATCTATTTAAATGCAAGCAGATTTTTTTTCCCCCAAAAAAACACCTAACAAATTAAAACATCTGCTTCAAGGGAATCACAAGTTTATTGCTGTCATAACAAGCTGACATTTGACATGCTGTACTTTGCTGAATTAAAGCCACAGTACACTGTACTCCAGAGAAGCAATGATGGGTTACAGTTTGCTGTAACATCTGCAGAGTACAAAACGCATGTTTGCTCTCAAGTTCAAAGAGCTCTTGAAACTACATTCCCTGAAAACACAAACTGTAAGACAGTATATGGTTAGCTCCTCTTTTTGCTTTATTTACAAACTTGTTTGTAAGATATAAATATACTTAATTCTGAGCCTTAGAAATCTGCCCCTGAACAGAAACACTAGAAAGCAGGACAAGCGAGACATCCTTCCTACAGAGTTGTGCTCAGGGGAAAAGAAATGTGTTAGGGGAAAGAGGAGAGAGAGCGCTGGATAAGCACCTCCTGAAGTGCTCTCCCAAGAAGGACCTTACTGATGGACCAAGGAAGAATGTAATGCAGTGCTCTGTTAGTGGCTTACTTGGATGACCTACTCTGCAGCTCAGTTCCTCAGTGCTTCAGTTTCCTGTTTGCAAAACGGAGACCATAGTAACTGTCTGCCACAAATTGCTCTCTGAATGTTATGTAAATTGTCAGATCCTGTAGAACTTCAGGAATGGAGGCCATGTAAGCACGGAGACAAAGAGATAGATGTAAAAACTCAAAGAGGCCAGCCTACTCTTTTTCTTTCTTTGCATATAACATTTCTCAGAGCACTGGTGTCTCCGATACAAACAGCAGGACAGATGAATAGAAAGATTTAACTATTACTAGTTACTTTCCTCCCATGCTGGTATCTCCATACTCTTGTGAATCAAGCAGTAATAAGGGAATATTGCTTGTCACCTAAGTACACTGTTAACCCCCAGAAGCCAGTAGTCAAGTCATCCTAAATCATCAAAGTGTTTCTAACAGAAAAACCTAAAAGAAGTATTAAATGTCAAGCACATATCAAAAACAGGCTAGATTTTCCTTTTTTTTTTTTAAATTTATAAGGCTGTGCTAGAATTCTTTGAAATTTTACTTTTCAATGAATAGTCCCTATGCAGTTCAACTCTATTGTATATTGTTGTAATGCACTATCTGTTAGCTTATATACTTGACCAAGGGATTGGATAAGTAGAGTCTCAATAATGACAGGAGAGAACTTTCTCAAGGATTTTTGGAAATACTACATTCTAAATTCCTGTGATTTTCTTTTGGCCAATATTATGAATTTACACAAAAGCCACAGGAAGGAACTTGTATAACCCTGTAACACTCATATTCTTGGCAAAGTATGTGCAGAGGATCAATCCTGCTCTATGGTCACACATTTTTGCAAAAGTATGTGGCACCTGAATGGGAAGAGCAATCCCTTCAAGGGATGATTGGAGGCCTTCTGCTAAGACTTAAAACACTGAATGTTTTAGTTTGCACTAATAAGTTATATCAGTTGGGTATGTGTTGATTCATCTTAAATAAAACAAAAAAGCAGGGGGGAGCAACTAAATTAAAAAAAAAAAAGAGCACTAAAGATGCATTAATTCAGCAGTCTGATGCTGAGTCAGAACTCAGAGTAGCTGTCTCTTCTGTCCAGCCCTGGAAATACTTGAAGGACTGGCAAGCTCAGAAAGAATAATATGGTAGTGACAACATGTTACATGGAAAATAGAGTGTAGACAAAAGCAAACAGGTTGACAAAGCACAAAGAAGATTTATGTTCACATTGTGGACACAACATTTTGACGGTACCTGTTGCGCCTTTTCTTTGCGACAACTGCAGGCAGCATTGCATGCTGTGTTGTGACTGGGCTGACACGGCAGGAACAGCAACTACTTTAACACTGATGCAAGATAAGGGGAGCAGCTGCTCTCATCTAGACCCAAAGATACATTCCTTTTTTCCTTCCTTTCAAAAGTCACTCTCTACCTCTGTTCTGTCAACACTCCCCTACTAAGGGTCAGGGAAGAATTTATTCCACCTCTTTTATCACATACATTCATATGTAGCACTTCATTTACTGAGGTATTTTTTGGGGGAGATGATAACTCTTAACTCCTAAAGGTTTGGAAGACTGGGTCTTCTGATCATAAGCTCTGCCTTCTAAAGGTCAGATGCTGCTTGCTTAGTTATGTCAATTTTATTATAGTCACCTCACTTTCCATGTACAATGGGCATTTGATGATTGATGTTTCGTAATGGGGCATTCCTACTGAAGTCTTTAAGAAATTCTTTCCCTTCATTCAAGAGTTCAAAGGAAAGAGAAAAATTGAAACAGCAATTGCATAAGATTTATGTACTGTACAGTGAGAAGCCAAATACTCTCCTGTTGAATATAGTTATCTAATGGCAATTGGGAACAGCATGTGGAAGCTGACTTCAGGTATTCTTGACTTGAAATCACAGTCTGTTTTTGCAAAACAATGGAAGATAAGGGGATTTAAAAACCAGAAAATAGACTCTTCTAATTTGGAAGTATAAACTATTGATATTTAAAGTAATAGCATAGCAAGACATATTTATGTCTACAAAGGAGTTCATTCTTTTAGAGTCTTAAATATGAAGTTAATGACAAATAATTTCCATTTTCTACCCATTGAATTTTGGGTTAGTCAAAGCTGTAATTTATTTCTGGCTGGTTACTGCTGTTAGGAATTGCATTCACAAAGCCAGCCTTTGTACACCATTTCTGGAAAAGGTAAAAATTAGTATAATTAATTTATGTATTCAGTAGAACAGACATCATTATAATCTCATCTGACCACTTGCATTTTCTGCTATAAAAGCAAATTCATGAAACGGTCAGAACTAATTGACAGTTTTGCCAAAGTAAGAACAGAAAAAAAAGTCCCACTCTGAGTCATTCTTTGTGGAAATTTAGTTATTCTTATTGCTGTAAATATGGTGTTGTATTTGACCTTTTTTTTTTTAAAGAAGAGCTAGTCTTGAGTGTGTGATCTTCAGACCACCAATGTCTCAGTGCTATTATAAGTTATATCTTTGAACTTTTACAAAAAGGCTCACAAGTGAAGTTTGATCACTATTCTTTATTTAGGTGCACATAAAGTCAGACTTTTTTTTGCTACACATGGTAAAAGTTTTGTCAGGGCCATCCTACCTTTCTCATGAAACGGTGCATTATTTTTCAACACAACTTATTGTAATGCCTGCAATGTTTGAAATTACTGGTTTTAAACTATACATAGAGGGACTGTGATTTATACGCTCTCATTCCATGTATTCCATAAACACTTTAGCAATGTGAATTTCATTTCCAGGACAAGTGCTGCCACTTAGTTGCAAGCAGACTACTTCATTCCCAAGCATTTTAAAACAGCTAGTAAAGAGTTGAATGAGAAACTGCTTAAAAATACTGCTCTAAAGAGGAAAAAATAATGTGTGCATTTTAATCACTTAAGAATGCACAAAGTTTAGACATTTCTAACTTTTCAAAACTTAGTCAGATACCTCCAAATCTAATCTCCTTAAAAAGTCAGAGGATGATAATGGATTTTAGGGTCTGGTTGCAGTAAAAAATAAAACCAAAAAGACATATTTTAAAGAGACAATCAAAATGATATCTCTGTTAAAGCAAGTTACAAAGGCCTAGAAACTCTGCTGTAGTCTGCCTAGGGTCTTGACATCTTTAGCATTATGGAAACCTGTTTCAAAATAGCAGCAGACAATATGAATTACACCTGTCATGAGTGACTTGTCTCTTACCTTCTCTTCAGAACTATCTGTGCTGTATTGTTTCGCTTCGGTAGAGTTTTAAATGCCCACATTGTTTAAAACCTACAAAAGCATAAGGAGTACTTCCAGAAGGAACAGAAAACAGTGAGATTCCTCGTGGTTTACAAGGGGGGCAATTTTACACCCTGAGATTTTTTTCTGGATGATGTCAACTTGTTGATGGAATAATAGAAAAAAAACCACATTTAACAGAACTGTGTATTGTCTTAAGGAAATATGTAAAACACAAAATCAAGGTAAGTACTTTATTTTCTGTCCCTTAAAGACTGTGGTTTTTTGAGAGGAGGCATCACATTCTCAACCTTTGAATATTTTCAGGATTTAACAAGAACTTCAGACATATCTTTGGTGTAATCTTTATTTTTAAAAAAAGCAGAAGTTAAAAAGCAAGATTTAGAAAGAGAAAGAAAGATACGAAACAGAACAGACAGTGCCCTTTGCTGCCACAGAGTGACTTCTGCCATGTTATGCTGACCTTGGTCACAGCAGAAAATGCCTCAGAAGCACAAGAGCTATTAGCAAAGAAAACTCGTCTTAACTGAATCAATGAATAGCCCCAAGACTGTCTCTTGCTTGTTTGTGTATGTGCGATTGTTTGAGTTTCTAAAGCTTGTTCATCCTATAAGGACTGACTTCTTCTATAGGGATTGATGCTGTGTACCAGATTTCCTCTATTCATCATGAAAACATGAACTATTGTCACAAACATAAAAGGACCTTCCTTAATCCAACCAGCACTGAATTCCCCACCAATTAATTTTGGCTGGGTCTCGTGGTTAGAACAAAAAATCAAGAGTCAAGCAGATGAGTTTGAATTGAGGCACTGAGTCACTGGATGACTTTGTGGACAGTCTCTTGACCTCCATATGCCTCAGCAATCCAGCAGTATCACTGGGGAAAGGCCGGACCTCGCTGAATGCCAGATGCCATGCCCAAGCCTTTGAGGCCAAGATACAAAACAGTAAAATAAGCATGCTAATAGGGAAACATTTCCTAAATGTTTCACCTATCCCCTTCTTCCTCAAAGGCTGTGAGTGACCAGGAAGTCAGTGAGGAACAAGCATGATTTCACTTGTTCTTACTGGGTGGGCTCCACTCACCCTGTATCTGCAGAACATCCGAGTGGGATTGCCAGAAATCCTGACTGCCCTTAAAAAAGCCAATGCCAGTGTTGGCAAGACAGAAAGTACAGGCAGAAACACCTGTGTGCCTGCTGAGCACAGCTGTACAGGGGCTGCTGCAGAAGTTTCCATGGTGTACGCGCCGGACTGCTGCCAAGCTGAGCTTGTCTGCTTGGGAAGGAAGGGAAAGGCAGCAAAATACAGCACAGTGCACATCAGCGGAAGACAAGCAAGTCCCACTGGTATTTTCCTAAGACTCACACTGTTGTGTACAGGCAGTCCTCTCCTCTCTGAAAGCCCCTAGTATCCCTTGCCCTCTAACAGTGTTATTGGCTCTGCACATGTCTATTGACAGTATTGTAACTTGTGATCAGACTTTCCTCAAGGAAAGCTGTCCCACTGTAAGGTGTTATTGTCCTCATCAGTTTGTAGCCCAAAATCTAATGTGAGCCATTGCCACTGGAACAAATTGCATAAGCACTTTGCATCCTCTTTGGAGCAAAATCACTCAGGTCAGTTTAAGAAGCACTGTGTTATCAAGTAAAAGCTACCTATTGGATTAAACATGATTAGACAATTTAGATCAGAAATTACTTTCACATTTTACACCACTAGATAGAAAAAAAAAAAAAGAAAAATTTAGGCAATGAGGAGCAGACTTCCCTGCAGAAATAGAACTTCCCTTCCCAGCTGAGTGCTCTGACTTCTAGTTATGGACAACTATGCATCCCTGGTCTAAATTATTTTAGTTCAACTTAAGTTAGGTGTACCTAACAAGTCAAGTCCATATGTATACTTCATTTGGAGTATGCACCTTCTGAACCCTGAAATGTCTTCGTTCAGCTGAGCAAAGGCAAGAAAGCTAATGAAAATGCTCAACAGCACAACAGATCTTCTTCCCAAACATTTTATAAAAAACTTCTAGAAGTTCCACTGTATAGCCACTTCCCTCTTAATATATCCATAATGTAGGAAACTCTTTATAACATAAAGTTCATAAAGAAAGACTCACATTTTATTTGCCAGGCACCTACAAGTGCACAGTAACTGAGTCTGATGCTTCTCAATAGTAGGGAAATGTCCCTATGGTTCACTGAGATCAGAGTTGACTACTGATTTGAACTGAATATAATTTTTCTTTCTGTCTTTAACTTCTTTACCTCTCTGTATCACAAATAGCAACAACTGAAAAAGATTGCTTCAAGTATTCATAGTATTAAAAATATGCTAGGCTATTCTGTGTAAGTGAAACCTGCACTCGGTGCAATGCATTTAGCAATGTCCTTGAGTCACCTATATTTTAGATGTAACCTAAAACCACAGCTCTTGACCAGTTTTATAGCTGTGAATGGTCCCCTGGCTCCTTTCACTTGAGCAGGGGTTTTAACCCCAGTGTCCTGGCTTACTTCCAGTTTACGTAATTATATTATGCTTCCTTAAATTCTCCAAGAGGTCCCAACCGGAGAAGCTATCCTTCACTTCCTCTTCCAAGAGATCCTTGAGAGACACTGCTAGCAGAAAACATCTACCATTCTTTGTCTGAATGGTGACTGAATTTCCTTAATGTAGGAAATGGTCCCTATTTATAGGTATATAAACTTGTACAGATGTGTACACATATGTGCCTGTTTATTTGTACTAATTGCTTGTACATATCCATTGCTTATATGGATAGGTGCACACACACTCTTGGAGTTGTCCTGGGATAGTCTTTTCAGTAGAAGGAAATATTTTCCAGCTTGGACTAGTTAAAGTATTTTATAAAGAATTATGTAATATGCAAAGCAGAAAAGAACAAAACCTGAGAGGGTTTAATTAAGTTAACTAAGATGCCTATGGCAGAAGTGAGAACTTAACCCAGGTTTCAAGATTTCAGCATGACATCATTCCTTTCCCTGAAGAAACATTATGTAATATAATGCAGAACATATAACAAATAATATATATCTGTAATATAATGAAGAACACATAATGAAGAATATATAATATAAAAAAGAAACACAATGATCTGATCTAATCTATTATCTTCTCTGAAAAGAAATTTATTTTCTGGGGAAAAAAAGTAATAAATATATCACAGGGTGGGTGTCAACAGAATATTGTGTCTGTCATCTGATGAGCAGGCAGTGGTGAGGACTCATCCAACAGGGTTTAATCAGGTGCCCCAACCTTTAATCTCTTTCTGCCCTACAGCTGCCCATTTCCACTTTATCCCACCCCGCTAAGTCTAAGGCTAAAGTTGTAATAGTTCATTAAGGGACTCTTTACTACATTAATGAAGACTACTACTCTCTCTGTATCCAAACCACAGAAGGGTGTGCTCTACTTCTACCATTGAAACTGATTTCCATATATTTCATCACTCATATTATTTGCATGCTGGTGTTGTAATAATTTAGCAATATGTGCTTGTGGTTTTCATTAGAGACGGAGCTTCACTTATGGTTTGACATGTCTCTACTTTCTCCCCATACAATTACTTTGAAAATACTTTGGCAGAGGGCTAGTGAGAAGGGATGGTCTATTTGTTAGGACAGTGGACAGGCATTCTGAAAAATCCATGCCTTGATGACTATTCTGTCATAGACTTTCTATGTCCTCCTGTTTTTTCCATCTACAAAACTGCAATAATATTTAATGAACTCTTAAGAGTATTGTGAGGTTGAACATAGTATTGTGCAGTTTGTAAACTGCTTGGAGATTTTTGGCTAAAAAGTACTGTAAAAGTGCAAAGGAGTTAATTGGAACTACAGGAGTCAATTCCTAACGTGTATCTCTGTGTTTATGAGCAGATTTTTCACCTCACCCTTGTGGAATTTGAAGATGTAAAAAACACACTTAGCCTTAAAGACCCTACAATCTCAACAGAAACTACAGATAAAAGGGCAGAAGAAGTTAAAAATAATCATCCCCATTTTACAGAAAGATAATCAAAACATGATCTGCTTAATATATTTGTTTCAGGATGCATAGGAAAAGAGCAGCAGGTGTTGGGATGTGAAGGCAGATATCCTGAATCCCATCCCAAGTTCTTCATACAGAGGATATTCTGGTTATCACAGTGCCTCTACAGTATCCTCACTACCCTGCCATTAAGTATAATTACTGATTTTACTGGTGTTAGAAAGGTAAGAAACAGTCCTTTACAAACCTACATGTAGCTTGGGAACTGAATATAGCAGCATGCTTTATGTTTTATCATCTTTGTTAGTTAACTCCTTTTTATTCTTTTCTGTTTGTTTAGGTTTTTTGTTGTTTTGTTTTGGTTTGGTTTGTTTTTGTTGTTGTTGCTGTTTGTTCTTTTTTTGTTTGTTTTTGGTTTTTGGGTTTTTTTTTGGTTTTTTATCCCCCCACATGGAGCTCATTAAACTCTTTGGTTTTGATAGTGATTTTTATTATGAGTGTTTCTTAAGGTGGCTGAAGTGGCTGAAAGCAGGGCTTGCTGAGGAAGTGCTCAGCCATGGCCCACTGGTTGATGTCAAAAGGCCAGCATCTGGTACCATTCTCTTGGTACTCAATTGCTTCTTTCTTTCAGCTCTTTTCAGACCAAGGTACAACTTGAGAAGTGTACTTTGTGTTATAAAAGCCCTAGTAGAATGGCAGCTTTATGTGCATAAATCTGTTCTCACTGCCAACACCACAATTTAGCCAAATAGCAACTGCAGCCACAATACCAGGAGGCCAAAGTTTTCTAAGACTAAATCTGTCACCTCGTCTCGTGCAACTAGCTGCCTACAGCCCTGAATATGACCTTAAATTTGATTCTCCCATTGTACACAAGCTACAAAGAAAATTACAAAGTGTTGATTTATTGTACTATAGATTTTCTCCTTTTTTCTTTACTTTTTCTTTGCTTGTTCTTAACAGTTATGTATATTCCTTTAAATATTAAGGAAAAAAACCCAAAACAATGACAGAGTCACAGCTAACTGTCAGCAAACCTATGTAAAACTCAACTGTCACAATTTACTAATCTGAACAAAGGGAATTTCATTTTGATTTTACTGAAATATAAAACTTCCTCAAATTAAAACCAAATGAATACATCTTTACAGTCAAACTGAGACTCTACCAGGGCAGACAGCATCAAGTGCTAGTTCACACAGTAGGGTCAGCACTCTTTCTTCACTGTGTTTGCCAATGTTTATGTTTTTTTATAATCAGGAGAAAATCAAAGCCATGTGGACACCTACAGGGAAAAGAGCAGGTCTCAAAATGTTGTTGGCAGGGCGAAATTTGTGATTCTTGCATGGCACTTCATTTTTTGTCAACTTTGTTTAAGTTACATTTTCATGTTAGTATATTTTATTTTCTAAGGTAGTAGGGGCTGGAAACAAATTTTCTCATTGTTTTTATAGAATTTTAGAGCAGCCATTCCCAGGTGGAACTCCTATAAAGAAAAGCTTTATTTTAATCCACAAGCCTAAATCTAATATATAACCTCTCCATTCTTCTAAGGCATAGACTAACACAGCAGGTGTTTCAAGTTCCTGGGAGATGCATTAAGTGGACAAATTTAAACCATTCATGATTAATTTTTTTTTTTCATTTGGAAGGGAAGAAGAATATGAAAATTCAGCAACCAAACTATAAATATACCTTTAAAATATAAATAGCCCTCATAACACTTGCATGTGGGGAAACGAAGTAATATTCTAGAGTGTGTTTAATAGAACAAGGCAAAAAAAAAGCCCCCACTATTAAATGAAATATTGAAATGCAAGTGCATAGCAGTCATAACTTTTAAAACAGGGACCCAAAATAATGAACAAACAGCCAATAACTAGAAAATCACCTGAAGGATTGAATTCAAAGGGCTTATTAAAAATATCAAATTTACCTTTTTAAAGACCTGTGTAATTACATGCATCATGATATAGCATGCAGAGCACACAAGGAAAGTATGCACTGTAAGGGCCTGAACAACCTATGGCTGCAGGTATGCAGAAAACATGGCAGGTTCCTAAGCACATGGATGCATAAATGTCCAGAAGAGGGAGCCTGAAGGCAGTTTGCAATGCACCATTATGGACCTGTCTTGCTTTGAAAGTTTTGTCTATCTTGCAATTTTTCAGCAGAGGACCTGAACAGATCAAGGGTTAATGGGACACGCTACATGTTAAACTCAGTTAGCACCTTGCTCTGAACACAGCCACTGGGTTGTGAGACATGAATTCCATCTTAGCTGGGTATCAAACCTCTTCCTCAGGCACTAAGAAAAGATGATACACAATTTTGTCCTCCAATCTTATAGACTTATGTTAAACATAGCTATAGCAGGCCTGAGCATGCATACCAGAGCTCTTGTTCTTTCAATTGAATGAAAAAAATATGAACTGACAAAATAAATGGAAGCAAAAATCCAGAATCTTTCTGCCCAGATCACATTTCTTCACTGGGGATGGATTCCAGAGTTTATTCACATGAAAACCGCAGTATAAACAATTTGAAGTTCATCAGACTGTATCATGTGTGCTTAGACTGAATACTGGGAGTGACGCATTCATCTATTCTGTATATGATAGGATGTTGAATTGGTTAGTAGCTATAGATTGGACATCCAGTTAATATCGAATATTGATATGTAAATATTTTGACTGATTCATGGTTAAGCCTACTGGAAAAAGACCATGTTCTAGATTCCTGGAAGTCCCTTATGAATCCAGTGGGTGGTTATTTAGCATCTTGCTTTCTCATCCCACTTAGTCTACTGTCAATACTCTCTGCCAGGCAGAGAATTAATCATGGTGAGTCACTATTTACAAAGAAAAGAATGTGGTTATCCAAGGATACTTCAATGACTGCAAGCCAAATCCGCAAGTAAACTTTGTGCTTTTACAAGAGCAAAACCAATCAAGAGTAAAAACAATACCTGTGGATTCCCTAGATGTAAAGGAAGCTACAAGGAGTATATGAACAGCCTGAACAACTTTGGCTTACCATCATATAATGGAAATATCCAAGAGGATGGTAAAAGAAAGGGTTTAAGACAAGTGGAATGAGTGAAATATCTCTACTATTTGCCTTCTGAAACCTAGTGGACTCTTCTCCCACTAAGAAGAGGAGACTTGTAACTGATTAAAAAATGTCTACTAACCAATATGCATTTCTCTTGACCCTATAAGATCTGAGATCCAATAGGATCTAAAACTCTGAGTCATACTTATCAATATAAGCTAAGTATTCTGCTGGCTTTGAGTGTTAGAGTCATTATTTTCTCCACTGATATTTTTTGACATGAATAAGACACACTTTTTTTTTTTTCATCCAAGTTGTCTTAAATAACTGAAAAGTTAGTTGTGGATGTTGGATTACATATAGGGAAGTAAGTTATGGTTCATAATTTAATACATATAGTGGGTTTCAAATTGTCTGTAAAGAAGCTCAGAGAAAAAGTCATATAAAAATGCTTAGATACTGGTTTGGTTTATATTCATGTTCACACACAGAAACCAAGAAGCATACATAACAAGAACTTGGTGTTTCTCCAGCTATCTAAAACAGTATTTAATTTTAAATATTTCCATGTGTTTGTGAAGTTGAAATGCAAACAGCCAAGATCTATTCCCGCTTTGAAGTGAGTAGGCACAATGAATTAAAAAAACCCTCCAGAACAATGACATTGAGACTTTGATTATAGAATATTTTAGGAAACAGACTTATATCTTCAGGGAGGCTAGCTAGTGGGAGGGTATTGCACAGTAGACACAGCAATGACATGTGATATGTTCTCATTCTTAATTCAATGACCAATCCTCACGAAATAAGTTGACACTCATTTACAGTTAAAATGGCAAAAGTGACAACGTGGTTTACAGACTGATTTGAATACATTCCTCCTTCCTCTGAGGAAGGAGACACTCAAGACTCCTTCATTCTTTTTGAAATGTCATTGTATACCAAATCTAGTACACGACTTAGGGTTGGCCACATTCTAGACTAATTCTTAATTTTTTTCTACCTCTGATAAGTCCACAAGACCAGAAGTGCAATGGAGACACCACAGATGACATTCTGGTACTATATAGATCAGTGTATCTCCACATACCTCAATGGAGCTATGTCAGCTTACACAAACTGGGTGCTTTCATTTCTGCTCTGCAAAAAGTATTGGTGGCCACAAGTATTTAATTCTACATCCTGACTTGTGGATCTATCTCCAGTGCATCTGACAGCTCTCTTGATAAGTTAAACATTTTGTGAGTCATGGTTAGTTACAGATCAAGTATTCCAATGCCTTCCTGCCTAGAAGGAGGAATGAGAAAGGCCATGGACACAATGCTTGACTGTAGAGAGAAATAAAGCCTCAGCTGGTTACATGGGAGATGGATGTTCCCACTCAAATTTTGCTGATTGCTCCATTCCGCAAGTTGTCAGCAAAGTACTTGAGCACATGTGACTTAAAGAAAAAAGGACAACACGATTTCTCATCTGCGAATATACTTTGTGTTAAAAAGGCACAAGCTGTTGCTTGCAGTTAGTTTGCCTCTAAGTCTTTGGTGCAAAGTTCTTTCATTCTGTGCAGGCAAATCGAGCACATTGAAAAGTAGAACTTCAGTCAGGATTTTCGAAGGAAATACTTAAGAAAGGGAAATTTCATTTTCAAGGTTAGAAAAAAATTATCTTTGGTGTTATTGTCATGTGATCAGTGGAGCTGTAGTAAGGGTGAATTTTACTTGGCATGTTTAGCCAATGCTTCATCTAAAACTAGTTTTCCTATATCTAATCCCCTAACCAGCCCCTTTCACTTTGTAGGGCCAGAAAATTGGAGCTGGTGTCAATGACATCACAGATTTTATTTTAAGGAAAAGGCAGGAAATTTCACCTCACTTCTAATTTGCTATGCAATAATCACAAAGCATCACTCTGTTGATGTATGATTGCAGTATAAAAGTGACTCCACAGTCCAATCACAACAATCACTAGCAGGTTAGATTTGGTTTAAATAATGCCCCTTCCTGTGTTGAAAACACGTGTAGCCTCATCCAATTGCCAAACTCAACACCCTGCTGCCAAAGACAAGTAGAAAGTTGTACCAGTGTGATGGTAGGTGAGCGAGAGACTTTCTACATGCTATTATTAACTATTAAGATACAAACATTTTAACAAGGGCTAAATTTCTTGGTGGTTTCTTAGGAGCCTTTGTGAAGCCAGCTCTAGAGATAGCACATAGTATTTACTTCAGAAATCAAAACAGGGATTTGGTTTCCAAATCTTACAGTTCTTACAATTTACGCTTCAAAAATTTGTGAAGAAATAGTGACACAGGAAAATATAGTGTATTTGTTGCTGTGAAAACACAGAAATGCACAACTAGGCACAAAGTATGAGAGGAGATCCTGGGTCTCAACAGCTACATCGTTACTGCTGCAGTCATTGAGTTAATATAATTCTCTTAGGAACTAGTCAAACTTCATCTTAAAATTAGTTTGGGTTTTTGTCCCCTATTTTTTTTTTAATTTCCATTTTTCCTTCATTATTCTCTTTGGTATTTTGTTCCTGTTGTTTTGATGGCTAATTCAAAGCAAGGCAAAATCAACAGAATAGTACTCATTTATCTGAGTTTTCAGAGGGAGTCTTGTGGAACAGCTGTTTCTGAAAACTGACATTATCATTAACTTAATAGGTAAAAATACATTTAAAACACTGGAACTACATCTTTTCACACCTATCTGAAATATTTGCTCTGAAATTCCATGAAAATACTGCATTTGCTGCATTAATGTTGGTATTGTCATAGGGAACTAGAACTTAGGATAGCACAAGAGACAATTTCTAAGGGTATATCCAGTCTGTACCAAATAAACAGAGTGCTAGCACCCTAATTCCTCAGCTGACTATGTAAAAAGATATAGCAGAGCATACTGTGACTCCCCACCATTCCAGGCGGACATGTTTCCTTTACAAGGAAAGCAGGGCAGGGAAGGAAGTGCACAGGCCTCATCTTTATATGGCTCTGATGACTTAGACAGAGATCATACTAACTTTGTTTTCCCAGATTATTTTTTTTCTTAATATCCAGTAAAATTCTAAAAGGCATCTAAGTCACTTCAAAATCTTAAAAATTCTTACTGCAAGAGAACCATATTCCTTCAGGTTTGTTAATTCAGACTGATCTTGAACTGCAGAGTTCTTACAACTGACAGCATGTAAAACATTTTAAGATGTTTCACCCCAGCGAGACCTTAACTCTGCCTTTCAATCTTGCCCAAACAAAGTTTACTTGAGCCATGCAGCTGAGTGCCTCCAAACCATCACTGGTGGCATTAGCACACTCAGTCTCTCACTTAAGCTGCTACACAAATATCTCTATATTCTTCAGAGGTAACTGGTGGCAAATGCCTGAGAACTTCATTCAGGTGATTGCCACCCATTAGCTGCTTGGCTGGCCATGGGATGTTGCAGGCTTCAGTCTCTAACCTACTCTAATCACTGTGTTGGCTGCAGGGACCTGCAGCTGGGGAACTCAGCTGGACCTTAGCCTGTATAGGCTGGGAAAGAAGATGGGGTCCCAAGAAGGATGGGGCAATATGACTGTATTGTCAAGAAGCAAAGCAGGGAATGGTATTGGGAGTCTTCTTGGCAAAAGCTAAAACCTAGAGGCAGGGCAGGAGAAAGGGTCTTTCTCCTCCTATGCACATGCACACAGCCAAAAAAATCTGACCAGAATCAGGTCCTTGTCCCACTGGAAATGTCAGGAGCTCCAGTATTAGTCTCTACTGTGCTGCTGTAGACTCCTGCATCACAGAGCAGATTCGGTCCTTTTCTATGATAAGGGTCCGCTAACTAATACTTCTCACTTACTGCCACTGATCTCAGACTTGAAAAGCTCATTCTCAAGAGAGGAGGAAACAGTTTCACTCATTCTAATTCTCCTAAACTGTTTATTCCCTCAGGCAAAATAATCAACTAACACACCTGTGGAAAGTGAGTACGGAGCAGAGGAAACCCTGCGCAGAAACTCCCTGAAGTCACAGCTGTGCGTGCTGTCACTGGAGTATGCCCAGTGCATAATGGCACATTAGGTAGGCATTGATCTCAGCCAGTTTATGAGGTCTGTTACAGAATTGAATCACTTACTGCTGAAACCCAGGGTGCAGAAATTGCTACTTCCTAAGCTAATCCATTTCCAAATTAGCTTCCAATTGTGACAGATAACCTCACTGCAAATCAGTTTCCCTAACTGCTAACGCTTACTAAAGGAAGAGAAATCAATCTTTTTGTCTCTTTCTTTGCCCTGTTTTTCTTAATTTTCAAATTATTCACAGCTTCTTTTCACACTGATCCAGCTGGGAAGATAGGCTTTATGAAAAAGCTAAAATTACTTATTTGTCTACCTCTATTCAGAAGACAAGATGGGTAAAGGGAAATCAATGACTGCCAGTGCCTCACTAACAGGGCAGAGCTGAGAATGTACATTCATTTACTTGTGCAGCTTTCTTAAATGGTTACTTAGCACCTATATTGGAACACAATACAGAGTCTTCTTCAAAAATAGACTCTGCAGTTCATTTCCGAGTTTGTAATTGTAAGGAGAAGTCTTAGCAACAGAATAGGCACAAGAGCTCATGGAAAGGGAAGATTTGATGCCTGTGTAACTTTTAATAGTGGAGGGCAGAAGCAATCACAAGTTGCTACTGTAAATCTGTTCTAGATGACTTTTATTATAAGAGGTAGATGTACTTTTTTTATTTCTGAGGAAGATTATACTTAGAGATGAAAGTGCATAAAGAATGCCTTATACAAGCATGCTTCAGACTGAAGAACAGAAAAGACAGAATCTAAACAACAACATCAAATTACAAGGACTTTTTCTGGGACAAATAAGTATCTCAGTTTGAATCCTTCCTAAATTTGATGGCATTGAATTCCAAGCAGATGCCTCTTTAGAGCTGAAACATTCATATGTAGCATATATTCTAAATGGTAGGATAAAGTGTTTAGCAATGTACAATATAAATAAATACTATATGAGTACTATGGAATCCTATATCTGTTTTTATTGTGTTATGAAGCAAATAAAACTAAGAAACCATACCAAAAGAATGAAAATTGAGGAAAAAATGTCACTTAACACTAAATCAGTAAAAAAAGTCATACAGACCTATTCAAGCTTTTCTTCAAAGCAATCAGAACAAATTAAGTAACCATTAAGTTCATCCTACACTAATCCAAAATAGAAGGCAATGAGAAATGAATCTCTAAGCAGCTGAGTAAGGGACAGTCCAGATTTCCATTTTGCTGTGTCAGCTGGCTCAGAAGCAAATCTGCATTTCCTCCTGGAGAGATACAGATGTACTTTTTTAATAACAAAATAGCCAATATGTCTCTAAATATGATTATCATAACCACATATAACTTGTTGGAGAATTATGCTCAGCTTCATAGGTAGGGCAGAAAGCCAGAAAATGTGGTGAACATATCCTCTTCCCCAAACCCTTGACCTACTAGTGTGATGTTTATCTTCATGCTGACGTTCCTAAAAATCTGTATTTCCCCCTTGAATCAAGCTACCATATATTGAGAACAGAAGAGTAACTAACGTTCTTTTGGCATTTTAGAAACATTTTTTTCCTTGCATAAATTGCCTTGCCTTTGCTTCCCTTTTGTACGCCTCTCTCTTCGTTGCGTCCACGCTTTATTTCTGACTGTATGACTCCTTGCAGCCACTCCTGGTTACACGTTAAAAAAATTCCAAGGAAACACTGTGGTTTCAAATGTCAGTTTTACCATGTTCCTGAAATTTAGACATGAATGACATGTTGACCTTTGAAGTAGCATTGTCCTGGGACATAGCTGAAATTTTCTATTAGAGTGAGGTTTGCCTTTAACAGAAGAGGAATGTTCAGATAGACTGATTGATACTTGGCCCCGGCTAGGCTAAAAGTATAGCTTTCCCTCTCAGGCCTAATTCCTAGCATAGGAATGTAGAGACAAAAGGAAACACAATAGGGAGATAAATCTAGCAGAAGTTCTTCTGAGCAACTTCATAGAAGTTTAAGCTATAAATTGGAACACATACTTCCTCTTTTGTTTTTTTTTTTTTAATCCATTTTTGACTGTCCTTAATATATCAATTAAATATGCAATGCTCTTCTGAAATGTAGATAAATGAGTGTTTTTTTTTTCTTGGGGGAAATGTTTTGTGAGAGCTCTAAAGTAATAGGATAAGGTATAGCTTATTTTCTTAAGAGTTCTCCAATTAACATTAGTATGCAACTCAGATTCCAAAATATTTGGACCCCCACTGAAACAAATAGAATTGTTGGAGGAACAGAAATGCACTAGTGACCTCAGAGTGATTTTTAATATTCCTAAGTGTTGCTTGCAAGTGCTACAATCTTTTGAAGTGGTGTCTGGCTATTTTTCTATGATATCTAGGGATAAACGCTATTCTTTATTTATCTAAGCGGGTTTCTCCTTCAGTGAATCTCATAATATTAAATAAGCTAATTGAATTAAGTAATTATAAAAGGTACTAGAAACCAAGCCCATGAAACCAAATTCATCTGCTATTAAGAATGCTCAACGCCATTGTAATTTTTCCCATCCCATTTCAAGGAGCCTTTAAAATGTTCCTGTAAATTTAGCATTCAGATAGGACGTCCAACAAAGTAACAATATGGGGTGGATAAACTCCTATCAGGAAGTAGGAGGATACCATCAAAATACACTAAGTACTTGTAATTGCTTTCCAACAGGCACAAATGACTATGATAGTACACAAGATGGTGATCTGTAACATTAAAATCATCTCTTATTAGCATTTCTCTCCTTCCATTTCTCAAATCCATGGTGAAAAAAAAAAAATAACCCAACATAATTAAGCCCAAAATTGCAGCCCAGAGATGTGACATAAACAAACAGAAGAGCAGAAAGCAGTAAAGCTCAGCTGGAAGAAGCAGAAAAACAACAATGTAAGGAAAGGAACCAGAAACAAAGGACCCCTTAACTACTTCCCTCAGCATCATATTAGTTCAGAAGCAGTTGCACAATCCCATTCTCAATTAAAAAAAAAAAATATTAGAGAGAAAGAATGTGGTTGATTTTGCAAATACTCATTTGAGTACTCACAGCCTTTAACTTTTTCTGAACACAGGCACTTGAGCCTTAATCTGCTAAATCTAGGAAATGATTTCTCAAGAGTTTGCTGCTCACTAACCAGACTATATCATCTTCCACATTACAAAAATATAGGGATTATTTTTTGCCATTTTTCATTTAGACTGATATATGTCAGCTTATCAAAACCTCTGCATGGAAAAGAAAATACTTTAAATGCATACTGTGTGAGGGAGGAGTGGCAGAAACTTGGTAGTACTTTGGAACCGGAATATAAAGCATCAAAATTTGCGACAGAAATGGAAGAAATCTCAGAAACAGAAGTCATTGACTCTTCAGTGTAAGGAAAACATTAATTTGCCAGTGTTTTCAACAAACTCCATGTTGAGTAAATGAGACTATGTCTTTGGTGCACAACTACTTCCCTTTTAGAGACAAAGAAAATACCAATTTGTTTATAAAGCTAAACTTCACTGAAATATATCAACCTGTCGCTGAATACAACAGTCCTGCTCATCAAGGCATGGTAGTATGCAGGAGAGCAATTCTGTGATCCTTTCTTCTCACAACCTCAGTGTTCTTCCCCGATCTGCTTTGTAGCAGGAAAGATAATGAGGAAACTGAACATTTGAAAAGGAGAGCTGAAAATGCTACTTTCTCTGATTAATGTAAAATAACCTGCATTAGCGGACTCAGTTTTAATCATCTGGATATTTAAAATTAAAAAAAAACAAACAATCAACAAGCACCTTTACACTCTTCAAGCCCTGTAAATGGTACAAAAGTGGACATAATTTATGCTCTTTTATGCTCTTTTACTTTCCCATACTGATGTGAAATAAAACTGAAAATCAGACTTGTTGTCATTTCTGTATAAACTGTTCATTAGAATAAAAAAATATGCTATGACCTCAGAACTAGGCTCATATCCAGGAGAATCTACAGAATGTGTGTCAAGATTTTTCCCATTAGACATTATATGACTGTTGACGGATTTCATAATCACATCATGATTCTGTGCTCCATCTTTCTCCAGTAGAATCCTGCCAAGCAAAAATATGTATCTGCATTAAACATGGATTTTTTCTATTCTGACATTTGTAAAATGCTAAGTTATCTACTGTAGCTCTATAGGACAATACTAGTATGTAAGATTGAAAAAGTGCAACTACTACTTAGAACGATTTGAAAGAAACTAGAATTACTGGAGTTCAATAACTATCTCTTAAAGTTCTTGGAATTAAGTGTCGTATTGCACTAAGCATAGCAGAAAGCATATGGTGGTAGACTATCTATATTATCTTTCTTTTTTTTTCTTTTCATAAGCTATCACAAACATACCAAAAAGATATGCGTACAAGAGAACAGAAGGAGAAACACAGTATCTACTATGCTGCTGTCATGACTGACATTTTAATTGGCTCACAAGCGTATGGGGACTGCAGCATGTTTAGACTTAATTTCCACATGTACGATACAGCCATTACAACTAGTCTCTTCTACATCTGGGAATAAGTTTATAGCATTGCAACTGTTGCTCATCTGGTCTTCTGCTGTCTTTGCCATGAACATGAGTCTTGACAGAGAAACTGTGGCTGGATAAAATAGCTAGCAGATATTAATGTAGTCCCTTTAGGTATACTAGTTGAGAACATACCTTTGTAAGCAGAGAGAAGCCCAAACCACAGTGTTTAGAATTGCAGCTAAATAAAACAGGGATTGCAGACTTCGAGTGCTGCTGCTTGTATTGGAATGAGAAAGGCAGGGTGAGGGAAAGGTACGGTAGGTACACCAGCACATACAAACAACAACCAGTGCTGGAATCCACCTCATGAGGACTGCTGTTGTTCAGCTGCAGCTTTCAGGGCCCTTACATGAAGAAAAGGCCATCTGCATTACAGCTGGTTGGGATTTCTCCAGCAAAGTCCCTTTTCTATCCAAAAATTATGATTCGTCAGAACAATTTCTCTTTTTTTTTTTACTAATTAAACCTAATAATTTTCAAGAACATCCTTATTTGAAAGTTTTCTCAGGTAGATCCATACCAGAATGTCCCAAAGTACATTTGCCTCAACTGTACTTTTACTTAGACAAAACATGAGAACAGAGAATTAATGCATTTGTGTCATGGTTCAATTAAAAAAATGTATAGAAATGTAGAACAGCAATCAGAAAGATCTCCAAGGATATAAAGCACACAGAGTGGCATCCTTGGAGACACTTCACAAACAAGGCTTTTCTTCCATCCTCCTCTTGAGGGATCGCCATGAACCAAAAAAAAAGGACGAAATTTGAACTGCTGTCTCCCATATCCACTAAGATACAGAATGGTCTTCTGTAGAAATTTAATGCTTTTATCCCAATCAAGCTAGCGAGACTTGGCAATATTTAAGTATTTGCACAAACCTAAACAGTCGCAATAAAAAAAAATGAAAGGAGACTGGTTTTATTTGAGACAGGAGAGAAAAAGAGTTTTGCTTTGTTTTGCTTCTTAATCATTGGTGATCTTCAGTACTATTGAGCTTTTTTAGAGCATTCAAATATCAGTATTACTAGGAAAATAATGTTTGGGGTTTTTTTTTCCTTATTTTTTCCCTATCCTGTTTTTCCTTTACACAATTTTATTTATCATGATGAAGAAATAAAACAAATCCCTAAACCCTGAAATATTTCAGAAACCAGAGTTCCAGTTTTCCAGCCAGCCCTCATCTACATGAAGGCCGAATGCTTTTGTCATATTATTAATCCAGTCTGCACGAGAGGTTGTGGTTCTCTTGCTAGAGGAACTCTAGCAAGTTTCTTGCTATGAAATGTGGTGCCAGAAAATCTGACAAGTGCCCTCCCTCCCAGTGCAATATTTTGGAGAGAGGAAGCACAGAGAAGGCGGACTCTCTGTTGGTTGGTAGGGGATGGTTTGTGTAGCGCTTACATTTCTTCGTGGTGTGGCTTGAGGGGGGAAAAGCTGGTGCATTTCAACAGCACTTCTCTCTCAATCTCCTGCAGTTTATACAGGAAAAGAGAAACTTAGCAAAAAGAAATAAATGTTTTCTCTTTCCTGCCTTTTCTATCATCTTAGAGCAAGGTCTACCAGAAAATTCTAGTAGATTATACGTTACAGCCAGTATCTGGTAACACATATAGGAAAGGTTTTGGCAGTACAATAAACCCAAATATGTTATGAGAAGGAGTGCTCAGTTTCAGAGGTTGTTTTAAACCACATTCAACTATATGAACTGTGTGGTTTTCTGTTTTTGTTATTTTTATCTCTCCACCCCCCGCCTCCCCCGCCCCCCCGTATT
Source organism: Chlamydotis macqueenii (assembly GCF_036417535.1). Taxonomy (NCBI): domain Eukaryota; kingdom Metazoa; phylum Chordata; class Aves; order Otidiformes; family Otididae; genus Chlamydotis; species Chlamydotis macqueenii. The sequence goes on along the minus strand of NC_141556.1, from coordinate 9,723,609 downwards.
TTAAAATAACTGGGAACTATTTTTAATACTTCTTTCACCTTTCAGGTAAATATATTAACAGTCATATTGACTACTGTGAACACAAGCATTAGATCTTGGGAAGATGATTGAAACCCTAATAAATTTGAAACCGTTTTCAATTAGTACACAGGAAATTTACTTTGTGAGCCATGACTTGTTTTATTAGTGCCCTGGAGGGCAATTTAGATTGGAAAAATCAGGACATCATTGTTTGCCAAAAAAAGAAAACAGATACTTAGCTTTCATCTATAGTCTGGGATACAGCCATGAAAATGGGACTAAAATATTATTGAGTATCAAAAAATATTTATACATCGGGGTCAATCATAGTTCCAGAGAGTTGGAAATGACATCCATCCTATCCTAAAGTGTGGTTAACTTGGAAGTGTGCCACTTACTAACATACTACTTTTACTTTTAAATGAACTTGAAGTAAAACCTTTATATTACATTTTTAGTAGGTACAATTAAGATATAGGAACAGTTGCTCAAGAAAGCAAGAACCTCCTCAAAATTTACTATACCTCTCAAACTTTAGTCACCTGTGTTTTCCGTTGGGTTACACCATATACCTAATTTTCTATTTTTCTTCTTTGTTATTACTCAGGTTCTCAGCTAGCTAGGAACAAAAAATTACATCAAATGCATAGGACAGAGAGAAGTAGGTACAGAGAAGGGCTCCTGCCAATGCATAATCCCTTCTAAAAGTACAAACAGCAAGATCAACATTTACAACTGCAAAATTTGTTCTGCCAATTGTAGTCTGGCCAGTGAAGCAACTCTTAATATGTCTCTGCCTGACGTACATAGGCATCAACTACAAAAGCGTTCCTTGTGTGTTAACCTGCCTTGACCTCATCCACCTGAATAAGGGCCTCTTGCAGCGTGGTCTATAATTTTTCAATACTTTTTAATCATAGCCACATCAACGTCTTTCACACTTCAGCAAGCTCCTTCAAATGATGCCAAGCTCAGATAGATTCAGCAGCACTGGACCATGGCTTAAACACTTAGGGCCAAATTATCATAACTCTTCCTTGGTTGTGCAAGGGAGGGAGAAGTCTCCCCTCCTTTTTCCCCTACTGTGAATGTAACTCCAGGGAGAAAGGAGAGGAATATGAGATGACCCTAGCACACCTTGCTCTGTATGCAGCAGCTGATACATAAGATGGGAAACAAAATTCTCCAAGAAGAAAAATGAAGTGCTTTTGTCTTTTCACCAAAACATATACTGGAAGGATGTGACTCCAAACAAGTATTCATGCCATTTAGCATGAGGTTTCATCTGTACAATGAGCGCACTGTAATCAGGTAAAAGAGGCTGCTCCAGAAAATAATTCAGGATATCTAAATAAAACTAGTAGTCAAAGCCTACTTCTTTGAGAGGAACCTGTATGAATAGTGAACATAATTACTCTAGTTTTCACACAAGTGAAATTACCCTATAGTCAGTCAAAATTCCTATAAGAAAGTGAATATTAAAAAATACAGAGGTATTCAGTAATGAATCTCCAGATATATACAGTTTTTGTGAGTGTATTAAAAGGCCTTATTGTTTTCCTTCCCTATCTGAAGTTTTCACCTTCAAAATTTGTGCTTCTCAAGTCAATCATACATGTACTATCTGAGCTCTTACACCTGAAACTATTTCAGACATGCAAATAACCAGCCAAGGGCTTAACTTGCAGGAGTGAGCTCTTGTAAACATGGCTTCCTCCAGAACAAAAAGGCTACCAGGTGTGAAAACAGCATTTACAGTTGAGAGCTGTAGTGTACCTAGAGTCCTATCACACATTCACACTCCGGACACATCTGCCCTTAAGGCAGAAATACCATGGTCTCAATTCCCAGCTCACCAGGAAAGAGCAACCCTAGCGTGCCCATCCACCAAAATTTCCCAAAAAAACCCCAAAATGCACAAATGGTGTCCTAATGAGACAGGTTCACCTCAGTAAGCAGGCATGAAATTATCAGGATACGTACCAAGGACCAGAATTGTAGGGCAGCATCTATACCTTGTTATAAGTATAGTATTTATCTGTTTCCATCAAATCAGCTGTGTCTATATAAACTTCTAGCTGAGGTTTTAATAGAAACTTAATCAAAACAAGCATTCTAAACCTTTACAAAAATTTCAGAGTACTAGTTAGGATCTTTAAAGAATACAGTAATTTTGTACAGAATTCTTCATTACCGTGAAATAACCAGGAATGAACAGTTAGCTTTAACTAGTAAAAGACAACGAGCTTACCTCACACAGCCACCAGCGTTTAATTGTCAAAACAAAATTATCCAGTTTGATTGATGTCTCTTATGATACACCTACAGGAAAATAATTGTATATTTGAAATGCAACTGATTTTCAGGAAAAAAAAATAAAAGCTTACCTAAATGGTTTGAAAAGTAAAAAAATAACATAATTGATTACCATAGCATTGCTTTAAAGCATCCAAAGCCTTGACTATATAACAGGGAACATTCTAAATTCAATGCGATTTGGGAAAGCTCATGGCAGGGGGCTTGTGATGAAACACAGTTGTATTGCTCTTGTATAAAATATCAGCCTTCTTTGCTGCAATGAAGTGAAATCATCTCAGTTTGCAACTGCAGTTTGTTAGGATTGTCTCATTAATACGAAAAAAAACCCCACCAACAAAAACCCAAGCCTCTAAATGCAACAATTTTTATTGGAATTTAGTTACATCTCCTTAAAAGGCAAACCTAGACATAAGACATTGAACTAAATTAGTTTTACTTTTTGAAACACTATAACACGGTTTTACTTTGGCCCACTCATTTAATCTTGCTTAGGAAAAAGGGAGGGGGGAACGCTTATTTGGAGAGGGGACGTACAGCTTTGCAGTGCTGTATGAAATACGCACAGCACAGGTGTGGAGCATTACATAAATAACCCTATGGCAAAAAAAAAAAAAAGCAGCAAGTAAGAGCACATGCCAGGGAACGTGACGTTACACTAGCCAGAATGCTGAAACACAGATGTCAGGTTGCCCATGCCTAGGAGCTAGGCAGAACTACGACGCACTTCTTGGACTCACAGGTCTACTCAGACACATACATGGGCATCCACAAAGGCTAACTCCAGCCAAGGAAAAATGATCAAAAAGCCAAGTTCATACTGGAGTAGTTCAGAGCACCTAACTGAACTTCAGCTGTAAAAAAGCCTCCCTCTCTTCACTGGAAAAACTCAGACAATTCACCTTCCTACACTAACCTCAGACTGTACAAGAACCCCTTTCTCCATTCAGTCCAGGTTTTATCTGGTGGTTGTTTTTGCTGAAAACGTGCAAGAAAACAAGCTAAATGAAAAATATTTAAGAATTTCTACAAGTCATTAACAAGAAATGGACCTTCCAGGGACTGGCACATAACTTCTGCTGGCAAGGTGGCAAACTTACCACTGCCTGATCCCTATCACATGAACACAAACACCCTGGGCTGCAGTTTCCTGCTCTGACACCTAGATACACCTTGGATCAAGAGATGCTAAGGAGTGACTGGGTTATGAATGAACAGAGAAAAACACTTTTCAGTACTCTCTGTATGGAATTTATCCATGAAAGATCAAGTCTAAGTGGAACTAAACCCAGTTTGGTCTACAGTTGGCTCATTTCATTGAACATTCCAGTTAAAGATTTCTGTTTGGAACACAGGGACTGCATTGGCTAATTCTGTTATATTTCTGATGACAGATGCAATGGAACCCTACAGATTTGGAGGATACATCTTGTGTTTTAATACATGCTTGCACAATGCATAACATTTCTTAGCTATTAGGTTAGCAATGTTCTCACCTAAAATTATGCAAGGTCTTGCTTGTTACAAGTTTAACAAAAAAAAGTTTCTATATTTGGATCATGATTTACAGTTTTACTGAAGTGCTCTGGCTTTCTAAATGTGATTGACACTGCGCTAAAACATTTTGAAATAAGAAACAAGCAAATGAGACTACAGGATACTTTTCTTGGATAAATGTATTACAAGAAGTTTGCTGAAAGGCATTCCAGCCTCTAGTTATAAAGAGCTGGCAAAAAATCTCCTCATCCAGTGGAAGAAACCAGTGTTGTGAACTTGTCCACATCAGCTGTCAAACAGAAGCCAACATGCACAATTAAAGTAATTAGAAAAAAAGTTTTAATATCTCAAAAATACAAGAGTTGATCTTCTGTAACCTAGACTGTCAATGTTTTAAAATGAAATAAATTACCTTATCTGCTAAAGGGAATAAAGTTCATAAGTATTTTATTTTCTGGTGGTTTTTTCTTTTTTTTTTTTTGTTTGTTTTTTTAAAACCATAGAATTGCTGCTGATTTGCTCTCCAGAGACTTTCTTTCTTTCTTTTTTTTTTTTTCTTTCCTCTGGCGGTGTTGTTCTTTTCAGGCTAAAGACAAATTTCACACCTTACACTACTTTGTGTGAAAACCTGAACAAAGCCCAGTGAAGGAAGTAGAAGATATTTCAATGAGCTATGGGAGCAAGACCCAAACTTGGTGCAAACCCATCAAATCTAACAGACCTAGATCTGTGGAGATTAACATAGACCATTTAAAAAGTAAACTGAAACAGAATTAATAAAAGATGCCTCTATGGATTCTTGCATTTTATTTTTTCCTAATCCAATCCTAATAAATTATTTGAGATGACAACTAAGAGTATCCTACGAGTATTAAACAAGTTTAGCATTCCAATTCTCCTAGAGCTTTGCTAATCACTTTACTAGCTTTATTCAGTCCTCTCTGGACAATATTGGGGGTTTTTTTTTGGTTTTTTTTTGTTTGTTTTTTTTTTTTGTTTTTGTTCCCTAAAAACGCACACACACAAAAAAAGAACTGATTTTTAAAACACTTTAAATCCAAAGTTTCCCTATTTCTTGTGATATGTATGCACATAACTGAACTATTGACTTTAATATGCAACAGCTGAAGAAAGCATATTCTTAATTACGGTAGAATTAGAGTGATATTAAAATATTATTATCATGATGCTTCTGTTAAAGTTCTATCAACACTTTCCAGAGATATGGCAACAGCTGTATTTTTAGAGTTTTGTCATCTGGACAGAAAAGCATTCTCCATACGAAAGTTTCCAATTTAAATTGTATGTTAAAGAGACTATGTTTTTTAACTTGAAATGTGGAAAACATCCAGAACTTTTCTCTAAGCCACAAAACCATAAAATAAATTAAATGATTTAGCATCAAGGGTTTTTTTCCCGCTTTTTAAGCTGACTTTCTAGCATTACAGAAAATACACTTTTAAAAAAAAAAAAAAGTCAGGCTTTTTTAAGATTCTCCAGAGGAGCAGCAAAAGTTTAAGCACCCAACAGTATTAATCCCTTCTGAAATTCCTATTGCAGGTGCATACATTTCTTTCTTATGCATATGAAGCCCAATCCAAACCTCCCAGTCATAATTATGAGTACCACGGATTTTAAACATCTCCACTAGTTCACCTCTCCAGGCAAGGAAGGACCGACAGCATTCTTGTACCTTTTCCAGACATTTTCTTCAAACAAATATTTTATAGCTCAGATACAGTGATGTAAAGAGAGACTGACTAACCCACCCATACATGCAGAAAGGAAAACTAATCTTTGCTAAACAATTTCTAGGATCCTTACTGCTTTTGCTTGTATGCTCCTACTAATTCAGGGCCAATCATAGGAGCCAAACTACCTCCTGGTTTTTTTTTTTTTTTTTTTACAGCTGAGGTTTCTCAGTCCTTTATAGGCACCATTTGACCCCTTTCCAGCTGGCTCTGATAATCAAATACGGGCAGCCGAGTCCAGCCCTACCTCCCTGCTCCCTGAACAACTTCTCTAGGATTGAAAGGAGTAGACCACCCTGTTAAGTATCCTACGATTAAAACAGCAAAACATTTAACAGGAAAATCTGTTCATTTTATTATTTCTTACAAGACAAAAGGAAAAGAGAAAGCAGAGAGGGACCTTTTGTGGACATGATTAGCTTTTATTCACTTGAAAGTCCAATTTGGAAATAAAATGTTGAACTATGAGCTTTTGCAGACATACAGCAATTTTAACTTAAGCACATATTTCACGTACAATTTACTATGTTAATTTTGTCTGTGGAATGCACCACATATGAAGTGTTGGTTTGGGTAGCTGTTTTGATTAATGGACTTACAGAGACTTGAAATGAATTCAGATTTAAAAACTTTTCATGCTTCCATGTTAAAACATTTTTTTTCACTCTGTGATTATTATATGTTACATACAATATATGATAAAAAGGTCTTAGTGATAGGTAAGAGAGAATTCCATGGGGTCACATAGTCTAAACTACTGAGCTTGAGATGAGACAGGACCCTGTGGAAGGAGGCATTGTATTTCCTTGAGAGCAAATCAGGATGTCCATATCCATGCTACCAGCTGGGACAGGCTCCCTGGGTCGATGGAGGAAGCATAAGAAGGAAGACTGAGTTTGCGGCACAGACAGACACTCATGAGAAAAGCAGAGAGCAAACACGGAGAAGCAATGGAAAAGGAAGTTTGTCCAGGTAATAAGAATCCCAGTGCTGACTACAGTGGGCAAGAGGGAGATTACAAATAATCTTATTTTAATTTCCTTCACATAAGATCTCTGAGCTTTCTCCGAGTCACTGTTTGTTTGGCTTGTTTTGTTTTTTTTTTTTTTTTTTTAATCAAATGTTGTTTTGAAGATCTGGTTTTTTTTCTCAAAGAAAAGCTTTGGACTGGTTCATCTCAAAACTGTGCCCAACTTAAGAGTTGTATCACAATATCTCATCAGGTACTCTAAGCTAGATATATAAGTGAATACATTTTCATAAAGATATTCCTCATTGACATTAAACATCAATATTTGCACAAGAAAGTAGCCCTAAGAGGTGATGTTTGGCTTTGACCCAATGCTAGGACTGTTTGTCACAAAGCCTTGAGATAAGCTGCAAGTAGCTTGAAAAGTTATGTAAAATGTATTTCTGTGTTCTGCACAGAGATAAACTTTATCCCAGACATAATAATTGTATGATGAGCAATAGCACTTGAGAGAAAGTATTATTTTAATTTTGAGAAATAGCATGTTATTGTAAATATAATTTTTACTCTCCAGGTCATCTCTGAAGGCTCATTTCTGATACTGTGACTTTTCAAAATTAGGCTCACAGACAGGCAAAGTCTCCACTTGTGTTCGGACAAAGTACATTCAATTCTTATTAGTTAGGTTTCACGGTGTCCAGTTGCCATAAATATTCTCAGAAGCTGTATCACAGATACTGTTGTGTGTGTGCATAAAATTGTGGAATCCTACTAGCAGGAAAAGAGATGTAGAAACATTTCCCTATCTTTGAAATTATTGATGAAAATAAATACAGGCATTTTCAGAACTGGCTTTATTAATGAAAGCCTTTCCTGGCTGGTACATCTAAGGGCAAACATATTATTCCCAATGAAAAACAGCTTTGAAAGAGTGAAGGAAATAACCTCATGGGTGGTCTTTTAAGAAAATAAAAACAGAGTTTTATGCTCTATCTGCTTTTGTTTTTTTTTTTTTTTTAAAAAAAAAAAAATAAAGGTAGCCAATGGTTACCTTTGGGGGCCAGAGGCACAAGAGCAAGATGCCATATATGAGTCCAAGAAGACCTATATTCTGTCCTCCTCAGACTGATGTGGGGAAATGCTGTATGTTCCCCAAATCTGGTTCAAAGTGAATGGAATGATAGAGAGTTTCTCTCTCTGAACTAGTTGAAGCAAGATTGCTGTGGAGGTGAGGCACAATTGAAATTTTCTTGTATCAGCACAGAGTCTAAATTGACTTTAATAGGCTTTGAAATAGGCTTTTACTCTTAAGCAGAGGTCTCCAATATATTTGATATTCTGGTATTAGCAAGAGCCCAGCCTTACACTTGAGTATTTTAGTACTTTGTGGAACCTGGCATTCTGTGTCTGATTCATATTTTTAAACTCTTTGCGTCTGCTTGCTGTCAACCATGCACTACTGTCTTTGACTACATCTTTACTATGTAGATATATACACATTTCTGCTCTTTTGAAGACAAAATGATTAAATTTTCTGGTATTTGAGAAAGAAATAGAGTAATGAATAATAGAGTTGTTGTTCTGGTATAAATTTCACTCTATTTCAGCACACCAGCAAATACTAGAATTTGGAGGCAGAAGAAAAAGTAGAAACCTTCTGCTACTTCAGACTAAACTGTTATCTTTGATTGACCTTTCTCAGGTCTTTTAATATTTGTTTTGTGCTGTCATATAGACAATTTATTGTGATAAATATTCTGGTTTGATCTCTTCTGGTTTATGTATTCCAAATAAAATTCCATTAAGTGGAGCATCTACACTTCTTCCATAGGCAAAATTGCTTATGACATTTCTGATCGCTGTCCTAAAGGGTACAGGATGAATGAAAGAGATGCAGAAGCAGATATAATTGTAGATTAACATAACGTAAAGCTATGAGGTGTGACTTGTAGCAGAGGCAGTGAATGACTCCATCTCCCATGCCTCCTACTCTTGTTAAGCTTCCTCTAGGCCCATCTAAACACACTATTGCATAAACATCATCACATAACTTTGGCATGACTGTAGAATTACTAATTGACTACTCTGTTCTCACTGATGCAAGACCTTCCCTTTCTTTATTAAGTCAGCTTTCCTGCCGAAAGATGTCACAGGACATGCAATTTCCTTCCGAAATTGTCATTAAATGTGACAAATACATAAGCACAATTTGCTTCCTCCCCGAGGCAGGGATCCAGAAATTTTGCATGTCTCTTGCGTAATACTCCCTGCCAGCTAGTTTGCCAGGTCCAGCCAGTACTAGTAGCATAAACTGACTTGGTGAGATATACCTTTGAGAGTGACTCATTAGAACTGTAAACAAAGAACAACAGTGAAGAAAAGATCAATTATTTTCAGTTCTTCATTGAATGTGTTGTTGTTTTTTTTTTTCAGTTCCGTGATATATTCTGCTACCATGCTATGCTATTCCATGCACTGCAGAGATGCTAACTAGTGATCAATAAAAGATGTTTCACCTCACATTCATGACCTTCATCTCAAATTAAGTCAATAATAAGACTCCAGGCCATTGGAAAACGTTGAGCCTTAAATAACTTAATAATGTACACTTGAACATAGTGGAAATCTTGTAATTGAGTTCAGTGATAATGTTTCAAGCCTTTCTGTTCTAACTCAATTGATGTTATACTTATAACCAAATCCATTAGACAAAAAAATGAAGTCTTACCTAAAAGCTTACTGCTTTGAACACAGTCTATATGTGTATTAAAGAAAATTCATCTGTTGGTGATAATTTAGCAGCTTACGTTAGCTTAATTAGATGGTCTCTATCAAATCCCGGTATTGATATGGTCCATGTTGTCTTTACTATGGGTGGTACTTTTACAGGAAATTTTATCAAATAGATATGAAGCTGCAACTCTTTTTAGCCCTTAGAAATGTCCTGTTCAAGACTAAGGAGCATTACAAAATAATACCAACAACAGTAACAATAATAAAAGATCTTGCTCTATTTATATACACTAATCTTTTGAATAGAAATAAAAAAGACTTAATATTCTTGACATGTAATTCAGAATTATTTTTTTTTTTTGAGGAAGAACCCTATTCCTTCTTTAGAAATAAAACAGGTTAAATCATTTCTCTGCATCAAGAGTAACTCTGAGTCTTTATACAGAAGAGACTGATAAGGATTCCTGTAACGACTACGGAGAAACCAGGTCTTGTAGATCTAGAATAACTCTTAGAAAGCTTACTGGAAAAGAAAATATGAAAGCAAAACATGCTATGCTTCATTGTAGAGCAAAATATCCTCTTACAGGGAGGATTTTTTTTTTAAAAAGAGCAGTATATTCTCTGATTGTGTTCTGTCATAAATCATACAGACAGATGTGTGCCTTAGTCATGCATCAAGGTTGATTACCATTTCTTTAGGTTTATACAACACAGGCTAAGAATTAGATTTTTTTTTAATTTTAACTTTTTTTTTCCTCATTTTATAGTAGAGAAAATGTAATATCGCATACATTTTTCTTTGTTACAGCACATCTGTACAATAAAAACAATATTTATATCATACAACTTTCTGCTTTTATGAAGAAAATTCTAGTCATAACTGGGTCCACTTGTTCTCTTTCTAAGAACATATTTTAGGGTAAGTCCTCATATAGGTTAAGATCATGACTAAAAGTTTTTCATTGCATGTTCTACTACCCACATGCCTCACTACTTTTTATATTTAAAAGATTGATTGATTAAGAAAATCTTAGATGATATGTATAGATGAAAGTCTCTGGAGAATAAGTGTTTACCAACTTAATAATTAAGCCCTGTTGAATTCCTGCAGCCATGAGTCAAGGACTTTTAAATGACAGGGTGTGTGTAATGTTTTGTAACTTCATTGTACCAGATCAGCCTGAACTAGAAGTGAGATTCTTCCTTAGTATAGTTCCTGCAGAATATATACATCAGGGATAGTGATCTGACCTCAGCTATAATAGCCAGTCATAGCTGGCATCAAGAAGAGATTAACATGAGGTTATTTAATATTTCTATTAGATAGAGTTCAGATTTGACATTAGTTATGGGTATAAAGTAAATTTTGACTTTGCTTTGGAATTCAAGCTCTCTTAGTTATCTGCCAGCTCCAATGAAGTTACAAAAACAAGACTGTTATATCGCACAAAGGAACGAACACATGGCTGAAACGAAGAAAATCTAAGATTTGGCTGAGGAACTAATAATGAAATGATCAATGTTCACCCGTGTTTGAAACTTTATTTATTTAAAAATAAAAAGCAAAGTGAATATCTAATTCATTATTGAAATAGCAGTCACAATATAATTTCTGGAGGTGAAATGTTTGACTTATGGTTCTCTTAGACAATCTTATGACAAATGTTGTGTATTACTACTACCATCATAAAGCTATCTTCCCTTTTTGGCTTCTCTTTCCACAGGAAAGGCCAAAAAGACAAAAGAAGTGAATTTGCCTTTGCAGATGTTTCTGCTTCAAGTTTAGTAAAGAAGAGCATTTCCTATATCAGTCCAAGAATGTTAAAATGACAATAAAATGTGCTTTTTTTTTCCTATCATAATGTAGTTCATAACATAGAGGATCCTGGGTCATTGATAGAAACAATAACTCTAATATCTTAGTAGCACTTAAATTAGAAATTTATTGGTGTTTCACACACTGTACTTAGTGCTTATTTATTTCTTCTCCTAGTTTGAACAGAAATGGGACAGCTATTTCAACTCCTGGTTTTATTTTTTTTTCTTACTAAACATCAAAACAATAGAAAACTCCTTGTAAAAATATTCAAGGGGTTTTAATTTATTTTTTTTTTTCTCCACAGAGGTACATTTTTCCACATAGCTATGATGTTTATGTTCACTCTGACTCACACTGGAAGGAAAGGAGGTGCTAATATCCATGATCAAATCAGTTCATAAATTTACTTCATTGCCTAGTCACACCATCAACACTTGTTTTTCCACTGAATTTGTTTCTCATTATTTCCTTTCACCTCAACCATGAGTGGTTTTAAGCCTACATTAATTGAAAAATGTTTACGAAAACATTCCCATGCAAAGAAGCATTGTTAAAGCAAGGTGACTTACGTTTTGATGATTCTCAGTCAAAAATGAAAACATTTCATGCTTTTTTGAGCAAGAAACTCTCCTCTGAGGCTCTTCTTTTCCGTTCCCTTGCCTGTCTTACACTGTGGCTTTAACCTCTGCCATCATTATAATTTCCTTAACCAAGGACTATGATGTCACAACATTTCCATGTTATGATGGACCTCTTTGGGTTCTGGATATAATTACTACTTTTCTGGGTGTAGCTATGCAGTTGTCAAATAAAAAGAGATAATATAAAATATGGAAACAATCTACATCGTCAGGTTCTTGGCCTATTTGTTCTTTATGTTGACATAGTTGAATACCAAATTCTCTGGCTTCTTAAACACTAACACACAGTAGCATTTTACTATCTTGTGAAGGAATCAGAAAGTAAACAGCTGATTGACTTATTTCACCTTTCCCTACTGAAACCTGTTATTGGTTGAAACACAGGGAGAACCGGTATTTCTACTGCATCTCATTCTACTGCCTAATCAACTTCTTTACCCGCTCAGCAGAAATTGAATATTAAAATCAGCTATAATGTAGGTCTATGTGTTCATACAGAGTATATAATGTCTATTTTCTGGCCTTCTTTGTGCCAATGAATATATTTTACTGGATAAATAACTTTTGGGGCTGCAAAGTCACTGAAAATTGTCTGGTAATAGGAGCTCTGCACAAAGAAACATTTTTATTGCACACTTTGCCATTGCAAGTAAGTTGAGCAATCTCTACTACTTTGAATTTTTAAAAATGGATTTCAAATGCTAATTTCATCTCAGCTGGGGATGAGGTCTCCCAAAAGAGGAATCCTAAAGAAATCAGCTTCTTGGTCTGCTAAGCAAAATACCAGGGCCAACTGATCACGGCTAAAATCAAAGCTCAGCTCAGGTCAGGAGAGTTTAACCAAGAGGCACACTTCCCCACCGAATGGCGTAGACATTTATTTTCCCTGCTGGAGTTCTTCACATGTCCCCTAAAAGCCATAGATGGGACGACAGTTTGTCCAAGCAGCTGTGCAAACTGCTGGACTAAGAGTGTACATAATCCTTACTGACGTGCTTTGTCAATGAACATATATCTGATGGCAGCTCCGTATTAGATAATCCTATGCTCTGTCCTTCCCTCTCTACCCATGCTGAGAGCTGCACAGGTAACCACAGGGTAACCTCTCTCTCTCGAAAATGGAACAGCATCTGTGCGCACCTTACCCTGCAATATAACATAGCTCAGTCTCGACAGTCACCTGTGGATTGGACGTGAGTGTAGTCAGAGAGTGGATGCACCCTGTGTGGCACAGAGAGGTGATGAAATCCTCATCAGCAGCCTGGAAATGAAGGTCAGACATCCAGTCTTCACTGAGCCTCATGAAAGGATCTCAGTTTACTTGAGGTTCTTGGAGTCATGGGGCCTCAGAAGGCCAAACCCTGCAGCAAATGGTCAGGTCAAGAGCCATAACAGCAGATGTACATGTGCCACGGTTACCTTTACACTGTTGAGACTGGGCTATCGTTACTAAATGCAGTCAACTGCAACACAGGGAGCTTGTTTGTGCCTGGAATGACTGCATTTAAGTATAATGGAAGAAACAAGCATCACTACCAAATGTCTGCTTGTTGCATGAGTGGTGTTTTCATTGCTTTATCTCACAAACCAGTAGGAGTTGGTTGGTCTATCAACTTGAAATAAAACTCAGGGAATTTAAATCTTTACAGATCTATTTGAATATCATGACCCTGTCTTTGCTTTTGGTGGGTATTTTCAGCTTGATGATTTAAAATACAGAGAGTAGGTGTGGTTAAACACCCTACTCCCACTCAGTCATTCCTAAAATGTATGTTCATGTTCAGTTTCTCCAAGGTCCCTCTGGGTTTGTGTCACTGCAGCAATGGTATGCCAGCTCCACAAGCTGAGAATAAATGTCCTGTTCTCACTCAGTCACACATCCCCTAGGACGTATAGTAACCACTTGATGGAGAGGAACATTGTGATTAATGCAGAAGTTCCTTCAAAAACGATTACAGAGCTTTGCTTCAAGCCTTTGAGCCCTCAGACTTTCTGACATACTAAAACAAATCCTTCCTCAGACTCTGTCCTGCCAGTTTTAAGCAAGAATGTTGGAGAATACCACATATCATACAAAATAATTTCCTTGCTTTCTTTGTAAAAATTCCTGCAATAAAATAATGAACATCAGATGTCCTGTTTCTTGCTAATGTGCTGATACTGCATAAAAGGAATACCTCAACTCCCAGCCCCAAACAGCATTTCCTACTCTTCATGCCACGGACCCATAACAAATCATGATCCAGACTCATGTCACGAAGCATTCAGCCTTCAACTTAGCCTAAGATAGATGTCCATGTCTTTTAATGAAAATTCTTTAACCAATGAACAGACATAGACATTCAGTCCATCTCAGTCCCCTTCTGGAGGTAACTATCTCTTATTATTAGTAAAAATCTCCTGCAACAACTGCTCCTCTATCTTCACTGTCTTCATGAAATGCCTGAGGAAGGGGGGATGATTTAATCTCTGGCTTTTCTAACTTATTCTTCCTCACATTTCTCTTCATCTTGACATTGCTTCTGGTGGGAATTCAATCAGGTAATGATGCAATGCCTTTTCTGCACGCTGATCTCTTGTGATTTTAACCCATTGGGTGTAGGCTGTAATGGGAAAAGAAAGTGTTTGGCCACTGATTTTGTCTGCAGTTTTCCCCTGTATTTTTCATAACTGTATTTCCTAACTGTGTTCATTCACTGCGTAAAAGCTTACTGGATAAATGCCATGCAAATTTAGACAATCTCATGGCTCTGCTGTAGAGCTAATACACAAAGACAAGCCTATTGAACTGAATCACTTCTAGGTTATGCAAAGGAAAATAATCTACCATGCATCAGTCAATTTAGGCATGAGACCAATTAAAATATTAAAATTGGTATCAAATGAGGTATAAGAGAAAAAACAACATCAGATAAGAAGTTCAATGTATGGTAAGTGAGGCAAGGTAAGAACTTACAGAAGTTAGATGCTATGGTAAATTAATTTATTAAGAAAGAGTAATTCATATGATAAGTACTCAAAGACTTATTGATCTTGCCAGATGTTCTGGTTTTGTTAGTGAGGGGGGGCCTAAGGTGGTAGCTTCTGTAGGAAACTGCTAGAAGTCGCTCCCCTTTGTTCAGTGGACTCGGCCGGGCCTAGGGCGGACCCGCTGCTGGCCAAGGCCGAGCCAATTGGTAGCAGAATGTCCCGTGATAACGCCTCTGCGATAACATATTTAAGTAGGGGAAAACAGGAAAAAAGAGGAGGAGAAGATGTGAAGCAGCTGAGCGGGGGGCAGAGAGGGGGAGGCGCGAGCCTCATGGGCCTTGCAGGCCTCACCCTCTGGCCTCCCGCCGGGCAGCCGACTGGGCCCAACTCGGCCCGGCCCGGCTGCAAGAAGTGGAGAGGAGATGAGAAGTGAATAAGATGTAAAAAGGATCCTGAGAGGCGTCTGCCAGCCTGTTGTGAGGAACGGCTGCAGACGCCAAGGTCAGTTCAGAAGGAGGGGGAGGAGTAATATGGCTCCTGGCCAAGATTCCTCTGCAACTCGTGGTGAAGACCATGGTGGAGCGGGTTGTCCCCCTGCAGCCCATGGAGGTCCACGGAGGGGCAGAGATCCACCTGCAGCCCGTGGAGGACCCCACGCCAGAGCAGGTGGAGGCCTGAAGGAGGCTGTGGCCCGTGGAGGGCCCGCTGGGACAGCTGTTCTAGAGGGACTGCACCCCGTGGAAGAGATGACCCACGCTGGAGCAGTTTCACGAAGGACTGTGGCCCGTGGGAGGGACCCCACGCCGGAGCAGAGGAGGAATGCGAGGAGTTCTTCCCCTGACGATGATACAGCGGCGTAAAACAACACGTGATGAACTGACCGCGACCCCCATTCCCTTTTCCCCCCCCCGTGCCGCTCGGGAGGGGAAGGTAGTAGAGATAATGTTAAGCCCGGGAAGAGGGAGGGGTGGGGGGAGGTTATCTTGTTCCCTGTCTCATTCTCCTGCTAATTTTAGAAAATAAATTAATAGTTTTCCCCAAGTCGAGTCTGTTTTGCCCGTGACGGTAACTTTAAGGATTTCTCCCCGTCCTTATCTCAAACCTTGAGCTGTTTTTCTTATATCATCTCCCCCTATTCTCTCGGAGGGTGGGGGGAGTGAGAGAGAGACTGCGTAGTCTGGTCCTGATCGGGGCTGAACTACGACACCAGAACAACAGGATTATTATTTTAAAAGTCAGGTTGATCTTGAAATTATCCTTAACTAGACCTTATAAAAATATATACGTTTGTATTTTTATCAATATTTAAATAAATATCATGTTTAATTATTTCCATTGTATGAAAATGAACACATAGATGAAATCTCTTCTTTTTTTACAGATGCTCACTCTGTTTATTTCAAGGTTTTTTGATGAAGCATGTTGTTTTTTTCCAATTTTATAAATTTCATTGCCTTCTCTTCAAAAATACTCAGGCCAATATTTGAGATTTTATCAAATCTCAAATTTGATAAAATTTAAAGGCAAAATTAGTGTAGAAAAAAAAGCAGTGCTTTTTTTCTTACAGCTTATCTAAATTTGATAACTTTCTTATTATCAATATGTACTGCGGTACCTATTGATTAAACATTACATCTCTATATTTGTCTCAGAATAATATCACAGATAAAGTAAGATACGATAATCAACAGGCATGATTCCTGTTAATAAATTTTATTTGCTAAGTAAGTTTTTTTTTTTCGCCGAGAGTAAGTAACTTCATGACAAAAAACTGTTAAAAAATTGCTGTTCTGTATGTAAGCAATCATTTCTGAAGTTGCAGACTGTCATCACTGGTCATGGTGCTAACATGGTGCTAATTAGTATTTCTTCATTATTTCCTTGGACACTCCCATCTGTGTGTATTTCTTACAGAATCATACAATGGTTTGGGTTGGAAGGTCATCTACTCCAACTCCTCCTGCAAGAAGCAGGGACATCTCCAACTAGATCAGGTTGCTCAGAGCCCCATCCAACGTGGCCTTGAATGTTTACAGGGATGGGTCATCTACCACCTTTTCTGTGCTTGCAGCATAGAAAGCCAACCGCTTCCTGGGCTGTATCAAAAGAGGCGTGGCCAGCAGGTCAAGGGAGGTGATTCTGCCCCTCAACTCCACTGTGATGAGACCACACCTGGAGTACTGCGTCCAACTCTGGGGCCACTAACTAAGGACATAGACCTGTTGGGGCAAGTCCAGAGGAGGGCCACGAAGATGATCAGAGTGCTGGAGCACCTCTCCTATGAAAACAGGCTGAGAAAGTTGGGGCTGTTCAGTCTGGAGAAGAGGAGGCTCCAGGGAGACCTTATAGCAGCCTTCCAGTACCTAAAGGCAGCATATAAGAAATCTGGAGAGGGGCTTTTGAAAAGGTTAGGTAGTGATAGGACAAGGGGTAATGACTTTAACCTGGAAGAGGCTAGGTTTAGATTAGGCATAAAGAAGAAACTTTTTACAGTGAGGGTGGTGAGGCATTGGAAGAGGTTACCCAGAGAAGTTGTGGATGCTCCATCACTGGGAGTGTTCAAAGCCAGACTGGACGGGGCTTTGAGTGACCTGGTTTGGTGGAAGGTGTTCCTGCCCATGGCAGGGGGGTTGGAACTGGGTGATCTTTAAGGCTGCTTCCAAACCAAACATTCTATGATTCCATGATTTTAAAAACTCATGCAATCACATTATTATGATAAATATTTTATTCTTTAAATCTAATGTAATAGCTATAAGTAGTGATAATAATCTATATAGGTTATATTTTTAATCTCAGAAAGAATCCAATGATCAATGTACAACTCACACTACATGCTAAAATGTGCTACTACTGACATGCAGAACATCCGCTGGACTGAAGTAGGATAGGATGTGCATAGTGGATATACATAGACATTTTACATTGAAAACAATACTTCTGTGATGTTAAACTGCAAATTTAGCCTAGGTTTTCAGTAGGATCTCACGAGTCATGTCAAGCTGCTTTGCAAGCTGCTTTGCAAGACATAAGCCTGTTACTGCAAACCACAAGTTGGCCTTTTGTCTCAGAGCAACTGAACTATTACTGGGTACTGCCATGTTTTATCATGTGATGATCATATTCTTGAGGCTACTCCTTGAAAAGCCTCAGCCATTTTTAATATATGGTTCACTGGATTTATAGTATTATCCTTTAATATATTAAGTTTTTCCAGGAATTAAGTACCACTTTTTACTGTAGCAGTAAATTATATAGTAAATGTGGCTTTCACTGTCATTTTACTGACAATGTCTAAGAACAAGCAAGGTTAAAGAACAATGCTAAAAATATAATCACATGGCATATATGATACGGTTATATTTAATCTCAGGGTTAGAGACAATTTTTTTGTAATGTAATTAGGACTTCTTGTTTTTCTTGGCATCAGACACTCCCTCTGTAAAATGGGGATAAAAATATTAATCTTTATGATGATGAAGGAAAGTAAGCTCTGCTGTTGAAAAGCTAGGTATTATCATCCTCCTCCTCTCTAGTGGAGGAGGATGTTAAAATATATGTTAAAATTATTCTCCCTGTATATTTTTCCCTGCTTCAGCATTTAATAAAATAGCCCCTGGACTCCAGACAAAAATGTTTTCTATAACACACAATGATGTCTGGTTTCATGCAGAACAACAACAAAAAAAGATCATTACTGTCCTCATGAGTAACTGAAAAGTTAGACTGATTATGTTTTGCATTCATCCACAGAAAAACTTGGAGGAAAGGATTAGTCTTATTTATAGAAATAAAATACATGTTTTCCTACTCAGAGATTTTGAAACTCTTTCACCATACCTAGAAAACATGTACTGCATCATGTTTTACAAGTGGCTTTTGTTCTGAGTAAATTTTTTCTGATTTTCATAAAACTTTTGTCTGTAATGGCATGAACAATGGTAGTCACTTTATAATTTTGCTGCAGTCTGCCTTTTTACACTATTCTGGTGGAATGATTTCTCCATCCCAATGGAACTTAGCTGAATGTTTTAAAGAGTTTCTTGAATTCAAATATAAAATGTAAATGAGACCCTTAACTAAATCACAGATGCAAATAACATCCAGATGGATCAGTACACGTATTTCATAAACAGTCCCTATCTTTGCAAGGGGTTAAATTAAAATCCTGGATCCAACATGCAGTAAGTTGAAGTTTCAATCTTCTCAAATCCTTATTTGGATCTGATCTGCATGGCTGATGTCCACCTCTAGTCAAAACTCTGTTTGCCCCGAGGAAAATTATTCCCACTGTAGTCACAAATAGTTACACGTTTCCATGGGTGCCTGTGAAGCCAAAAGTTTGCACAGGCTGGGGAAGTAACCTTGTCAGAGGGAAAAAAATATACAGATCCCATGTTGCAATTGTTTCCTGAATAAAATATTTCAAGCCCTGGCATGTCTGGACTGCATATGGAATGAGCATATGTATGTTTACATGCATGTCTTATGTTTGTATTCAGTTTCCAATTCTAATATATATATATAAAGATAGAAATGAAAACTTACACATTTGACATCACCATAAGCAAGAATAAATGACCACTTCAGGCTAAAATTGTAATTACTTTCAATATTGTAAGAAAGATATTTTATACAAATCTACATTAATTTTATGTATGTATATACCTGCACGTGTGTTCATATAGGGGTACATTAAAGCATATTTATAACGGTACGATTTGGTGGGACAGGGATATTTATTTAAATGTACTCTGATAGTACCTAAGTCATTAACAGAAAGACTCAGCAGTGTTATAGTCAAAGTACTAGACTCAAAAATAGAAATGATGGAAAATGATGGGAGATGACAGGATAGCCAAACACTTCTTGGTAGTAACAGACAGCAAAGCAAGGGGCAAGCAACAGAAATGACAGCCTGGGAGGCTCAGCTGAAACTTTAAGAAAAAAAAAAGGTTAACTAGAGGGTTAGTGTTGGCAATAGTCCCACTTTGAGCAGGAAGCTGGACTAGACGCACTCAGAGTTTCCTTCCAATCAGCATTTCTATAGTTCCATGATATGTTTTAAAAAGTGTGTGCAAGGTATCACATCTTGAAAAAAAGCAGCACACTGACACAATAACCCAGGTGGATCAGCAAGACTTAGCTACGGATATCAATTAGTAGAACAAGAGGTAACTGTATTTTAATCCAGGTCATCAATATATACCCATTTGTCAAAATATTAATGGAATTTCTCCAATAAAAGTTTTACAGAATTGACCTATAGCAAATGACACCAAAAGAATCCCCCCTGAAATCTGTAAAATTTGCTTTTTCTTTGATGAGTATTGCAAGGTTAAGAAGTGCTAGGCAGCTGCTAGGAATTATTATCTGTATCAGCACCTTGGATTCCATTGTTTAGTTCCAGTAGTCAGCTTTCCCATTCTATAGTGCAATAAATAGTTTCTTTGATCAGGAAAGATCTTCCATTATAAATGTGCCAAAAAAAATGTACCGGTATGTAATAATGTTTGTTTGGCCCAGCAAGTTATCATAGAAACGTAATTACAATAAATATTAATAAAGAGTTTATTTTAGTATTTGGGTAATGTCAGAAATTATTTTATTTTTTCCTTCACCATGTTCTCTACCAAAACAAAGTATGAAACGAACACTTGATAATACATTTTAGTGTATTCATTGGAAAATACTTGCAAACCTTCCTAATGCTTCATTAATTGCCTTATAAAATTCCACACACTGTTGCATCCTTTCTTTCAAAAGAGAGAATGACCTTGTACTTGCTGGTTGCGGGCTCAGACACTTTGAAACAATCCCAAAAATTTCCTCTTTTACTTCTGCTTCTGTCAGAAGATTTCTAAATGTAAATGCAGGTACTTTAAAGTGTGTCCTGATTGCTTAATGATGAACATCCACAGATGCCTTGACTTCTGCTTACTTAGGCACTAATTATAGATGTCTAGTTGAAATACACCCAACATTTTGAGTTAGCATGGGAGGAGCTTGGATGCTGTTCTGACAGATGCTAAAATAAAACTTTCAGACTGACAAGTAGGAATCGTTTAGGGAACTAATGACTGAAACGATTGACAGCAACTAGTCTTTGCCTTGATTTTTCAGCTGTAAAATAGAGAAAATATTCCTATCTCTTAGGAAACAAATAACTCCTTGAAGTGTTATGAAGATACCCTGATTTGAAGACCACTGTGAGTTTCTTGTCTGGAAGGTGTTACATATGGTGAGAACAAGTTATTGCTTGCTGTCTCCTATCGAAGACAGATGCATAGTTAACCATGAATCTCATGCTTTAATCTTGCAACCCAGATGCAGTAAATATATTTTGTACTTGCCTTCAGCTTAACAAGCAGAATTACTGGTTTCTTAATGAAGTATATGAGCATGTGCCTAAATCCAGTATTCACTATCAAACTGAAACACTGTCTCACAGTGACCTGATAGATTAACCTACTGCTTTCATATTCACTGTACATGCGTACTCTGAAAAAGTCAGTGCACATTTAAAAAATGTCACTGCACATTTACACATCAATGAATCTCACAGGTTTTTCTTTCTACCATACTGATCCTGATGAAAGTTTGTCTGCCTGAACTTAGTTTTGTAATACTTTTTGCTTTTGTGACCAAGAGAAATTATGAGTCTATTTTAATTTACTGCACTGTTTGGTAACCATTAACACCTGGCACAGATGAAAAGCTAACAGCCTAGTGGAGTCAAAACAAAACAAAGGGACTTTCTCTAGTTAACTAAGATGAAAAATTCTTAATTTTCCAACTGCAAACTCTCAATTTTCCCAAATTTACTAAGAAATATCTCAGTATATATCAATGACTCAAATGTGGCCTCCTTCCATTTCTCTTATGAAAATTAAAAAAAATACAAAATTTAAAAAATCTGCTGCCTTCTTATTTCCTAGTGCCAATTTCTTGGGGAGTTACATTGTTGTGATATCTACACTCTCAAGAAACAACACTAGATTTCTTCTTTCGTTGCCAGCTTTACATTGGGAGGCAGTTGGCCCATTTCCATCTGAACCTGCTAAAGAGTAACTTGAAAGGTTTTTTTAGGACTAAGCATTTCAGCAACTGAAGAGCAAATTATCCATACACTGTGTGATATTTTATACTACATGATTTTCAAGAAGAAAGTGGAACTACACAAGAATCACATGCTCTTGCCATAAACAAAGGAAAGGGTAAAATAAACTGAAGAAAATACACTGAAAACTTTTGCCTGCTTCACAGAAATAGGAAAGAAACACAAAACAAAATCACCTAAGCCCTTGCTTAACTTCTGAAATCAATATACCATTCACATGTTATTAAAGGGGCTGCCTGCTCACTTAGAGCCAAGCATTTTTCTGGACTGGGACTGTAGTTCTCAGCAGCAGGCAGCATCACGTCTTTCTGAAACAGTCTCATGACCCCACTCTATGAAGAAATTCCTAAGAAACACTTGATCAGATAAGAAGAATGTTTTCAAGCAATAATCATGCAAAGGTTTCCCAGATGGACGATTTTGTGCCATGAATAGAACACTGTGGGGTACTGGTTTTTTTGCAAGTAACTTTTATCTTTTATTATTTTTTTTTTCCACACAGTTGTCTTTTATTTCCTCACAATGTTGGTGGTAGGAATTGCTGTAGGCCTCACAGGAAGCAACCAGCCAACTTGGAGTTCCATAAAACACAGCATACAGGCTTAAACCTGCCCGGATACACTGTTAAGCACAGAGCTGAGCACAGGGCAGCTGTGTTACCTACATTCAAGTGCTCTTTTACTAGTAAATCAAATCATAACGTAATCTGATTTGGGACATACCAACACCACAATGCAATGTCCTCTTCAAGCTACCTCAGGTGCTGAAAGGAATACAATGTTCATAAAGTAGTCCTGCCAGCTAGTATAATCAGCTTTTCAGCTGCTTACCAATTAGTCTAGATAGAAAGCAGTGTTAATGAGCCTCTTCTACTCTCTGTGTCTAAACGTCTTTGAATTTCATGAAATAGCATGGACCTATTATAACCATGACCTCTCTTGGATGCAGTCTGAGTCCTCTTGAAGGCAGTAAAAGTTTAGCAATACTATTAATTAAGAATTTAACCAAGAAGGAAGAGAAGGGAGCATTATAATCTTGTTTGGTCTTCTTCACTTTCTCCTTACCCAGAAATAACTCCAGAGTGAAAACAGTGAAAAAATAATCAGATTTGTGTGTGTTGCGCATGATTTCCAGCAGCCTCAGCAATACGAATTGGAAGCCACCCATCTAGCTGATGCACAGAGACCACTAACCCTATACTCAATAGTGTATTTCCAATTTTTTTTTTGCTGTCTTTTTGGATTACTTCAATGGCACAGCTCAAGGCAGCTGCACTCAGAGCCTAAGGAGTTGCAGCTGTTCATCATGGATGTGTCAGGAAGGAGAGGGGTTGGAGCTTGTTTCCAGGGATCCTACTGTGTAGAAGGCTGGCAAGGACTGTGGAAAAGGGAGGGTATTGAAAAGAATTTCTGTAAAGCTGTTCCCATAGTTGTGGCTTTAGTCACATGTGGTGAATAGTTGAGGTGGTTTTCGGTTGGACAGCCTGGGCATTCTCACAGCATCTATCAGGCAGTCAGCATTTTGGAGCTGGTAACTAAATTGTTGAGGGCTTTGGTTTTCAGTCATTTTCCTTGATATATCTTAGAAGGCCAGTCATGTACGGATGTTTGTAATGAAATAGCTTATTTTTTACATTTGCTCTTTCAGGTTGCCAGCATGTGAAGCCAGGTCAGGCTCTCAGTCAAACGTATTTTTTGGGAAGCACTATTCAAAGACACATAGGGGTAAGTACAATAACCTACTGAAAGGAGACTTCCCAATTTATTTATCTTAAGAGAGACAGAGAAGATTCTTTTCTGATCCCAAATAAGCAGATGACTTTGCTTTAATTATCTCACTGTAAAGAGGGCTCAGTGTTTTTGCTGCTGGCCTTTTAAGATCTCAAAAGCAACATTTTTTGCAACACTATGCAGTTACCATGGTGCAGTGGACTTAATTTTAGCCAATAGCTGGAGAATTTAGCTAGCCAGAGAATTATGTAGATATATCATAACAGAAAACTTGTCACATAGGATTTGTATGAAAATGTTTTCGGCACTTGTTTGAGTAAATATAAACTACTTTTATTTGATTGAAGTTTCTCTCTGATCTTCTGTGGTTGCCTGAAGTACATGAATGCTGAACTTAAAAATAAATAAATAAATAGTACTAAATTTCAAGGAATTTTCATTCTACTGATAAGTGTAGAAGATATATATTGACAATTTTAATATGGATCAAATGCGTCACAGATTATGGAATCTTTTTCCCATATAGTACCCACACAGTACAATTTTATGGGTCTAGTTCACAAGCTGCATCAGTTTATAGGAGGTGTACACACCTACAATGACTGTCTCTTGGTGCTGAACGTATTTCATATCCCACCTCCCACCACTGTGGCAAAGGTAAACAAAACAAGATTTAGAAGATAGAAGAGGATGAATGAATCTGGTAGCCTTTGTGTCAACTCAACCAAGAAGACAGAAAGGTAGTGATATGCTGCAACAGGAACCTCAAGGAAATTCCTGGCAGTTTTGCCATTCTCCCACAGATTTTACAAACGTTTTGAATAATCCTTCATGTCATAATGACAGAGACTGTACACATTAATGCAGATGATGTCTAACAAATGTCTTTTCTCTCTCCGTGTGTGTATATATATACACACACATACATATAAAATTACAATTGTCTCTTAAATAGAACTTTTATTACAAGCCATATCCTAAGGAGCTTCACGATCCATAAAATGTGACAACAAAGGAAATAGGTACCATGTGTTCAACACAATCACAGAAGAGGCATTTACAGGCACACAGAGATCACAGTGGTATATCTGCATAGATTCAGGTTACACCATGCATGAAGAAAGTTTAGGTTCATTGAAACAGTACATGTATGTTCAAAACTTCTTTCATGTGTAAGTTCCACATATGTCAAGATCCTAAATTGATTTAGGTATGGTTTTGTCTAATGCCTACACTGAAACTTGGTAGCTTCTAAGTGACTGGGCATGGAAATTGGGGAATGTGTTCATGAAGAAGATTCATGAAGAAAAATCCCATGTTAGACAGGAAGATAATCCTTGAGGCTGGCCTCAAGGCAGCAAATCTGGCACCCAACCTCCCTATAAATTAAAGAAGATAAATTCAAGATTTCTCTTTCTTTTGTCCTAATGAATAAAACTTAACAAACTTCAGCAAATTGGATAATTGCCTGAGAAATTACTAATTTTATCCCTTTGGTCACCAATCCTCAGCATTTAAGCTTATGACTTCTATGAGCCTTCTAATCTGGAACTGCATTTTCAGCTCTGAGTGAAATTTTCATACAATCATTTCCCATCATCCTATGATGAGGTAAATCATGAAAATCATGACACATGTGACTGCCATGAAGAAAATCCATTTTGCCTTAAGATTCCCAATGCTCGACTCCTGGTAGCCTGGTGATAGTTTAGTTTGTATCCACAGCTTTCAGGAATTCATGTTTTTAATTCAAAGCCTGATACAGAATTTTGTGTCATACATCTCATAGTATCTTTCAGTGATAATCTTTGCTTTATTTTGAAAGTAACTTTTTTTTTCCTTTTTTAAAATTTGAAGTCTACCTATTTAAATATACTGTGTTTACAGGATATAACATAATTATGGTGGTAACATGAATTTAAATAATCTGACATGAATTTAAATAGTCTGATATAATGTGATTCCATGATGGTTGGCTATTCACAATCTGCCCTATCAAGAATTATACCTTTTCATATAGAAATTAGTCTTTATGAATAGATCAACAAAGATATATTAGGGGAAAAAAACCCAAAACCAAATCCCCAAACAAACAAAAACTAAACCACCAAACTCTGCCTAAAAGATTTTAATCTTTATCAGTGGATGTCCATATTATATTTTCAGATCTTATCTCTTACAAATTGCAAGCTATTACTAATCATTAGAGCTAAACTAGTCACGTAATTCCTGCAAAATTTTCCCAAGTCATTGTGTGTTCACAACTTCATTTTACTGAAGTATGAGATCTGAAAAAAAGATATTGAGAGGAAAATAAACTGAAGCTGAAGTTATATATTGACATCTATGGAACTATATGAATGTAAATCAAAGAAAGAAGAATATGAGACCTGGAAAGGTTTTTTTTTTATGCTTTATAACTGGAAAATGGCAGCTGAAAGAGATGAGAATAAAAGAATTCAGAACTGGATGATCAGCAGTAGGAAAAGAAAACTTTAAGCATCCAATTTATGCTGTCTGTATAAGATTGCACATCAACGCAAGGTCCCATTGCACATCAAAACCCAAGCTAAGCTCCGAACACAAGCCACAGATCTCCAGCTTCGAGCTAGTGTGCTGGTCAGATATCCATTCTCATTATCTATCTAAGTAACATCTTTGTCATCGTCATGTAACTTTGCCATAAAAAATACTGTAATCTTTATTTGAGGAATTTCAGTCCTTTTACTACTGACTGTATGTAAGTGGTTATAAAAGATTCTAAGTCATTGAGGAAATCTGCTTGGAATTAAAATTTTATTTCTAAATATTTTAATTCAAATTCAAGAAAATGAAATGGTTTTGGCTTTAGGCCTACTTAATAAACTGGTAGAACTCTTATACTGTAGACATCGCAAAGCTAACACCTTTTTCTTTTATATATATTATTTCATAGAAAATATGCGTTTTTCACTAAAATGGCAATTTTTCTCCAAAATATTTATTCTGAAAAAAAATACTGGGAATTCAATTTTAAAAAATTATTTAATTATTTTTAGAAAATAAAATGGAGACTTCCAGATTTTCATCATACTTTTCCAGTAAAATGAGACATTTTTGCTAAAGAAGCATTTTTGTATTGGTAATTGGTAATTCTGCCCCTCTGTTCTGCTCTGGTGAGATCCCCACCTGGAGTACTGCGTCCAGCTCTGGATCTTCCAATGTAAGGATATGGACCAGTTGGAGAGGGTCCAAAGGAGGGCCAGAAAGATGATCAGAGAGTTGGACCATCTCTCCTTTGAAGAGGGGCTGAGAGAGTTGGGGCTGTTTATCCTGGAGAAGAGAAGGCTTTGAGGAGACCTTATAGTGGCCTTCCAGTACCTAAAGGGGGCTTATAGGAAAGATGGCTAGAAACTGTTTAGCAGGGCCTTTTGTGACAGGACTAGGGGTAATGGCTTCAAAATAGAGGGAGGTAGATTTAGATTAGATTAGATATTAGGAATTTTTTTTTTTACAATGAGGGTGGTAGAACACCGGAACAGGTTGCCCAGAGAGGTGGTGGATGCCCTATCCCTGGAAACATTCAAGACTAGGTTGGATGGGGCTCTGAGCAACCTGATCTACTTGAAGATGTCCCTGCTCCTTGCAGGGCAGTTGGACTGGATGACATTTAAATGTCCCTTTCAACACAAACCATTCTATGAATCTATGATTCTATGTTTTTGTGATTTATTAAAACTGAAATTACTTAAGGAAAATATTAATTCTTAGTTTGAAAAAGGCCATTTCTGCTTCTGAATCTCAACATATTTTTTTTTTTTGCAATAAGATTTTGCAATTTGTATACTAACACGAAAATTAGAACATTATTTTCTTGGACATTATTTGGCCAAAACTGATAAAGGAGTTACTGGATAGTGTGATGGAAATATAGAAGATAAAAAGGAGAAGAAGATAAGGAAAATTAATGAATAAAAGTGGCAGAAGAGATTACAAAAAAAAAAAAATAATTTCCTGAGGAAAAATACAATTATAGTAATGCACTGTTGATTTGGCTTACGATTTCTTTAGACAAGTGCAATGGAAATGGGTGAAGTACAAAATCTGCACAAGATTTTTGGAAGAAGTTTACAAAATCATTAACCATGCACTAGCAACTCATCGATAATTAATGAACCCAAGACTGGAAATATATTTTTTTTGTGTTGAATTATTTGACTAGTTAGATTCAATAAATCTCTAAATCAGACCTTCCTTCTGAGGTATCTTTTATTGTGTGCTTTCACATTCATGTAGCTTTATTGATTGTATCTTCTTCACTGCCATATGTTAAATTGCAAGCAATAAAATTGAAACATTAAATCACATTTCTTTCCTTTCATGTGTCACTTACCTATTAGGAACATATGTTACACTGGCACAATAAAACTTGCCCTGAAGGCCTAGTCTGTGTACACAATGTTGTGAAAATGGAGGCATATAAAAATGTCCCTGTGTCCTAACTGAAGATTAATCTTCAATAAAATAATATTATAAATATTTAAAACATAAAACGTGACTTGTAATGATGTAATAACAAATTCTCTAGAGTCTGTGGCTGTAAAAGTAATGCAGAAAGATACCTGCAGTGTATGTCTTCCAGGAGAGTTTACCACTTCACCTATGATGTGGGCCACAATATTTTCCTGAAAACATTTAACTCAGACACTCAGCAGTTTGAAGAAAGTGAAGAAAAATATTTTTTATAGCTGAATGTTAAATTAATTCAAACCAGAGTATATAATTGTCAAGACCACACTGGAACTAACTCACCTATTCTTCCTAAAAGTGCCATGGGGTCTTCATTTCCCAACTGATCCGTGGGACATTAGGGTTTATTGTTTGTTTCATTGCAAAAGACTGTGAGACACTGAGATTGAAAGTAACTTTAGTTTCATTTCCAAAAAAAAAAAGAATAAAGTTAAACTGATATTTGCTAGAGCATGAGTCCAACAAAACAGCTGGAGTTTAAATGAAAAGGATTTCTATTTCCATTATAAAAATGACTTTTCTGTGTTGTCCGGGAGAGATGCTAGGTTCCTTCATCTGTTCCAATATAATAGCGCTACAGTCTGACTACAGTTATTTACCTCATACAATTCTTTTTGAAGGACTACAGTCCTTCAAATGAGTTTTTCCCTAAAAAATCAAAACAATGTCTAACTTAATGAGCATTGTAGAACATTGAGAAAAGCTGTCAGTTCATCCAACACTTATTATTTCATCATGAAAAGTCTGATTCTGAGACATTATCCGTTGCTTTTTATTCTCAAGCCCAGGAGGGAGCAAATCAATTGCAAATGCAAAATTTGTCAAAGTCTTTGGGCCCAACCCTTGAAAAAGAAGTACAGCCAATGCTAAATGGCTGTGCTCCATAAAAACTACAATGGGGGTAGTGGGAAGGAGTCTTCAATCCTGGCCAGAAAAACTGCTTATGCAGCTGGGTCACAGATGCTAATTTAGAGGAAAGGGTATACAAGTGATTGCAGGCATTTTCCTTCAAAAGATTTGATCCAGTATATCTGTACAGCATTTCGATATGCTACATACATTAATGAACTAAAAGTAACAATACCAAACAGGGAAGATGTAACAATCTTATATAACATATAAGGAGTCCTCTTATAGCTGTTGTTACCCTCTTTGTGCCACTAACTTGCAACTCTTCAATGAATGCATCGGTCCCATAGACAGGTATCTCAGGGTAGGTTATTCCTCTTCAAATATTATCCATCTGAGGTTTCATATTTAAGTCTGAGCTAGTTATCCTTCCTCTACAACAACAAAAAAAAGCTCTTTTAGAGACATAGATCTCTATTTGAGAAACCATCAGATCAATTTTGGATATGTCTACTTCTTTTTGTTGATATAAAGGGAATATAGGTGATTTGATCAGAAATTCACTTCTCTTAAACTCTTAAAATCCTATTCCTATTTCCCATTTATTACTCTTACAGAGCTGAATTCTACAGACCTCAATCACTCTTAAAGCAATTCCTTCCCAGGCAACTAGCATCACTGTTTGCAAGGGGTTAACCAGGTACTAGTCAATGAATAAGCATAGTGGAATCTGGCTCTCTGCCCGAGCATGTTGAATGAGGTTGGCTAAGAATGCTTGATTTACTGTGAACAAATAGTTAAAGCAAAATTCAAATCAGATAAATAAATCATTCATGTAACCATCACCCACTACTACCACCCCCTGCTACTATGACATTATGAATACGGAATATCATTAGGGAACTAGACTTGTGAAGCTTAACTGTATTGCAAATTCTATGCATGGCTACACAAGGTTATCTCAGTTCTGTGAGTATAATTCCACAGGGTGCACTCTTGTAGAACTGTAAAAAAAAAGAAAAAAAAAAAAAAGTATGTGTAACTGCCTTTGTATTGTTTAAGGTGAAGACAGAGCATGGTGAAAGACAACATTTCTAGTACAGGTATAGTGTCTTCTCATCTATGGCTTTGTGTACAGGAAAAAAAAAAAGTGTATGTTGCATTTAAGTCATAGTTAGGTAGATAAGCCTGATCTATGATCAAAAAAGCAGAGTAAACTGGTCTGCACCGAGATTTCAGCTGTTAGAGCTAAGCTATCTTTAATCAAGGGAGTTCACTGAAGTTATGATGGATATCTTTATACCTACATACACACAGAGATAAATACATAAATAAACATATATATATACACACATCCATACAACCTACAGTTATTCTTGTACAAAAGCAATGTCAGAGCTATAATAAATAAGAGCCTCTGACATTTTGAAAGTACTCGGAGTTGGTTAATGCTTTGAGGTAGATCTGCACAGACAGTTCCTTTGCAGTGAACTTACCAAAGGAATCTGAAAGACTTTTAACCTGAAGAAAGCCAGATTTCATTAGAATACACATTAGGACAACTCTGTAAATACAGCTCATCGTAACTCAGTCAAATACAACAGAAAAGAAAAGGGTTTATATACAACTCTCCACTGTGTCTCTGCAGGGATGCTCTTAGCTTCTAGCCAGCTCAGTAGTTTTGAGTTGCAGCAAAATTGGCACAGCTTTTTGTGGCCCTAGGGAGATTTCATTCCTCATTTCTGATGCCTGGTTGTCTCTGTCTGGTGCTCCTCTCAGCAAGCTCTCCCACTCAGTTGTGCTGGACTTTTCCATTATTTTTTACTCTTCACTGACCAACTTTCAGTCTCTGAAAGCTTGTCTCCTCTGAATGAACCAAATGATTTCCAAGGAAGGAACAATTTTTCTACCCAGGGAGCTTCATCTGACCTGGTCATTTGTCTTAAGAGAACGTAGCAGACAAACAGAGACAAACTAAGAGTAGTTATACTAGTACATATATAAAATAGTAATATTCTTTCCTTAGCAGTGATATTATTTACTGATTGTAAGCAGGAAAGACAGGTGACAAGGAAGGTTTGCAGGACCCAGTGCGAGATGGAAAGCGCTCAAAAACTGACTGAGTCAAATCTATGGCAAAGGCTGGTTCACCTATGCAGGATATTTTGTCTGCAAAATTTGACTAAAGGGTCTAGGTAGGAAACAGCATCTTATAGTTATCCAACTTACAAAATGCATTACAGGAAAAGACATTCCTTAACAAAGCCCAACAGAAGAAACTTAATAACCAAGGCCTTGCGTGCTGACAAGTCACTTCAGATGAGACAATAAGAATAACTAAATCCAGGATAGCTCTGAATTACTTTTATTCTTTAGGGAACTGGCAACAACCCACGAGGAGCTTTAGTGCACCCGGGTTTCAAAGTTAGGAAAAATCCAAACTGTACATCTCAACTTCTCTTCCTTACAAGAAGTGACTCTGGGTTTTGGTCATTTTGTTTAATTTTGTTTTGTTTTAAACAGGAAGAATAGTAGTGATAATACGTACTCCTGTGCTTCCAGGGGATTTAGTAATATATTTTACTAGGTGTAAGATAAGTCAATACTCCTGAAAGTAGATTGCACAACAAAATTGCATTCTAAGCCACTGGCTACATGAACTGAGCAACTTGGAACACAGCAGCAAGCATATAGGGAAGTTTTCTATTCAAACAAGGAAAGCTGCAATAAGTATTTATAGCTAGAGAATTAATAGCAAAGTCTAGACCTTTCTATCCAACTTGAAGTGATATTTGATGACATAGTCTCTAAAATGCACTTTCTAATTACTCCTAGCAAGTCACTGAAAGCCAATTAAGTGAATGTAAATTAGATTCCTTGAAATAAAGCCAAATCATTGCATAATAAAGACCTATGTAGCATGCATTTTAATGAGAGAAAAGTGCAATACCTAAGATAAATAACTTCTTAATCTTTTCTTCCTAATCCTTGCAACCAATCAACCCTTGAAGAGAGGAATTTTCTAGAAAATCTCTGTCAATACTTACTGCTGTTGAGTTTAGCATTCCTGGTTTGTAGTTGCAGCTTTGGCTCTTCCTTTGCTAGTTTAGTAAAAGTACAGACAGCTTAACAGAAATCACATTTTCCAAAAAAAACTCTGCCTTCCAATATGAAGCTACAAGGAAACTGTTAGACAATATTTAATGAAATACATCAGATGAACCACCATTTTTTGCTTGATTAAAGTAAAAAATTTCCGACATTAAACTAATTGCTAGTTATATCATTTCTTGACTAGAAAAATAATTACATGACCTTTTTTGACAACACTCAACTTTTGCGAAAAACCAGTAGACTTTTCTATTTTAGTTAGAGCATTGGTGAGAAAAATTCATTTTTTTACTCTACATTTTACAATCCAGAGAATATTTGTGTGTGTATTGCATTTGCCTATCTGACTCACTGTCACAGATGACAAAGGGAGCCAACCACTGAGGCAGTTAAAGTGCTGAAAGTAAAAGACTAATAAAATATATTTTAAGTATGGGTAAACCTAGTCCCAGAATGGTATAATGAAAGTGGATTGAGACATGCTAAGATGAAAACCATACCTTTTATCTGGAGCTTTGTTTTCCAAAAACCCTCCAACTTTTTATGGAAAACTACTCTCTGACTCTGTCCTACTCTTCTCAAAGGTGCTTAGAGTTCCGTGAGAGGAAAAAAACCCAAACCAAATACCCCCAAAATAAATCAGTCCACTTCCTTCATAAATTTTGTTCACACTTACCATGTAGCTCAGGTTTTTTTGTAGTAGGGCCAAGGTATGAAATTTGCCTTCTGTCCTGTTTCACCTCATCAGCAAAGCAAACCATGCTAGGGAATGCTCCAGGAGACTAAAACTCCACTTCTCAGAAAGTAAATCTGTTTAATATTAATAGCCTACAATTGCCAGTACCCACCCTTGTAGGAGGGTGATGAAACTGCTTTTCCCATCTAACATTTCAACATGCCGTCTCAGAAATGTAATATCTAAACCTCATTTAGAGAGATATTTCCAAGTACC
The DNA here is from genome assembly GCF_036417535.1 of Chlamydotis macqueenii. Taxonomy (NCBI): domain Eukaryota; kingdom Metazoa; phylum Chordata; class Aves; order Otidiformes; family Otididae; genus Chlamydotis; species Chlamydotis macqueenii. Next base: position 9,690,617 of record NC_141556.1, on the reverse strand, counting down.
CTCACATTCACAATATTTTCCTGGGGGCTGAATTTATTTTTAAGATCTCTGAATATTTGTTTGTCCCAGAAAAGGACACCAAATGCCATGCCTATCAATTACTAAGTACATATATATGATACATTTGGAAAATATTGCAAAAATTTGAAACTGTAAATATCTTTACAAGCTGCAGAAAAATCAGATCGATATGCTTAAAGGTGCTATGAATACATGACTGCCAGATGCACTGGGCTACAGAAAGCATCACTCCTTTTTGCTATTTAATGCTTAGTGTCCACATGGCAGGCTAATGGTAAAAATAAATATGCTCACTAAGGCCATTCACAAACTGTTGAGCAGTGTAACCTTTTACTGAGATAAAAGTAAAGAAAACAAGGATATGTGAGTGTTTATTATGATCAAACTAAAGGCAGCACAAGTTTAAATTTATAAAAGCTCTTAACCACCTGGTTTTCACAACATAGAGCTCAGGGCGGAATAACTGTTTGATTCTCCTGCAACACTGCCATGATAGAGCTTAGGTTTTCCAAAATAAATATAATCAAAAAAATCCTGGGCAGTTGTGTATACCCAAAACACCCTGCAGGACAAGGCACAGATGTGAACAAATGGCTCAGACTTACACTTTACAACCCTTCAGGATATCTTCTGCTGAATTTAAGAGGGAGAAGTAATAAACATTTCTTTACACAGTTCAGAAAATATTCAATATCAGCCATCATTACTTCAAACTAATAGACCTGTTCTTGTATTTCAGATCAGATGGATGTGATCTATTCAAGTATGATTGCTGTATTTTACATGATTATATGTGGTCCAAGTTGTGACTATGGCCTGTGGGCATTCTTGCAATATGAATTGATTGATTGTATATGTCTTTAGTTTTAATAATAATAAATATGTAAGGCAAACTAAAGTCAAGAGGATAAGTGCAACAATTAGCACAACACTCCCATGAAAAGTATAATTACAATGTTGAGAAGCAGAGAATACTTGGGAGACTGAGACTATTAATTGAAATAATTTTCCTCTTCACAAGTAAATTTGAAGACTTACTTGTCCATGACTTAGTGATCAGCATCTGGGATCATCGTGAGGAGATTATTCTTTTCCTTGGATTCATCTCATCAAGATGCAGCTGTCTACAAACCAGGTACCTAAACTTAGCTAGACATCTACAGTATCACTGTGCCTAATGCAAAAAGGTAGGATCATTTTCTACTTTCTTTTAGAACTGAATGAACTCTACCTATGGAAGAGTTAGTATGAAAAGTAACAATTTTCTTCAGTATGAATTATCAGGATGAATTTATCATTTATAGCAATCATCAATTTAATGTTTCAGTAATGTTAGTTTATATTGCATTAAGAGTCTCTGACACTCTTTTTTGGATTTTAGCTACTCAAACTCTTCACATTATCTAAGAAAACTTTGAGATGTGGAGGATATAGGTTGAAATACACTAGCACAGTGTTCTGAAGGCTTCTATTTAAGTGGTTTATATTAAACTTCTATCAGAAATCAGTAAATTTAAGGAGTAATGTTCTGGAGTTTATGGCTGTATTTCCATTATTAATGATGAGTCACATTTTCTTCTGGCATGAACTGGCACACCTCTTTTGAAATCAAGGAATCTATGCCATTTTACTATAATCAGAAACTGAATCCATTTCACCAGGCTCTGCTTGTTGATATTCTGTGAAATAAAAGGGTTTTGCCTTTGAGTTGAGCCCTCAGGATTACACCAAATAGTCTGGCAAATTTGCATGCCAAAGCTCTGGGCTGTTGGTGTGTAGAACATGGGCAGATGATACACAGATGACCTGGAAACAGAAACGCTGCCTGAGCTATTTCACCCTCCACATGTAGTGCAACTTTACTCAACAAAACCAGTTTGTTTCATTATGTGTTTTTTTTTTTTATTTTATTTTTGTTCCACTATCTGGAGATTTTACGGCTTATTTGGGATATAGCCATTTTGAAAATGCTGTTTCTGTTAATTTTTTGATAAAGTGCCCAGAAGCTTTTGCTCTGAAGGAATAAACCTTCATAGTGTAAAAATTTTAGCATTTAAATTTAAGTTTCAGTCTTACAAACATTTGCAAACATGCTCAATTCAGAGGTAGTCAACCTAAAGTTTTTGAACTATGAATGTTTTGCAAGCATATGGTATGAACAGATGATATAGAGCAAGATAATAGGAGTTTGTAAGAGCAGACTAGCATTACCATAGATGGGTTCTAAAGTTACCCAGCTAGTGAATACATGAAACTACTATAGCTCGCTTTACCATGTAGAGTTACTCTTTATAATTACTATAGTTGGGGTTAATAATTTGCATTTTAAATACTATGTCTACATATTTACAGTTAGTGATATTTCTTTAAAATCTATTCAGGTAATAAAGACTAAGAAAAATTCTTTGTTTGAAATTGTTGCTTCACTTAGTTGTTTACCACTCATTTCAGTGGAGCCAATAATACTTTCACGTTATCCAGACCTCAAGAAATGAAATATTTTGTCACTCTGTAATTCACTCTGTAAATTAAGTACATTGTATAAATTTTACGGAGATGCCCTTAATTGGTCATATTAAAATTGATTTCCAAAGAATAAGAGAATTATTTTAGCAAGTTTTCCTTCTATGTTAAATTTATACCCAAGATGATTCAGAAAAGAACATCTTTTTATACCAAAATAGATGGCAAAGGAATGACTATTAAAACGTGAGAAAATGTAGCATATAGAGGAAGACAGGAGAAAGCTTAAGATTATTTTGGAAAAGACAGAAAAAATGCTAGGAAAGAAAGATGGAATAGAGCAGAGTGAAATAAATCCTATGTCTGAGTACAGTTAGAGCACTGGAACTAGGAAAACTAAGAAATGAATGTGACACCATAGATATGAAAGAAGGAACAAATGAGAGAGTGAATTGGTTACTACTGTACTTTGTATATCAAAAAGTGATTCAGATTGGAAAAAGAATCTAGAAAGAAGCAAGCTAGAGGTGATCAGGTACAATCCATTTTTTTTTCCAGCAGGATTGCTAGAGAAATTATGTTTTACTAGATTTTAAGGCCAGAAGAGACCATGATCGTTATCCAGTTTAAACTCTCAAATCATAAACCAGAGGATTTAGCCAATGATTTTGCAGCATGCCCATAAACCAGTACATATCTTTCAGAGAGATATCCTAAAAGACTCTATATGCTGAAGATCTATACCTAGGTTGTTCAAGTCACTAATAAACCACCTTATTAAGCTATTACACTGGTTTTCTTACAATTTCAGCCCTTGGATCTAGTTACATTTCCCTCTGAATCAAAGACTCCGCTGCAATTTTAGCAATGTCACGGACCAGTAAGATTTGATCGTGACCTAAGTATAACAGAAAATGCATTAGGACAATAAAAAAAAGAAGACAATGTGGAATAGCAGATTTAGGCAAATAGGAGGACGAGGAAAAAATCAAGAGGAAATATGTGGTGTCAGTTTTGTGAAATAAATTCTCATCACAAGAGAAACATGGCAAAAGAAATCACATTTTTGCCAGATGCATGAAAAGCAAAACATATGGCTTGTTTGTCTCACATTTTTTGCATATTTGTTCTGTGTTGACAGACAGGTTTTGGAAGATGGAAGGTACCTTTCATTTCAGTGAAATGTTCATATACTTTTTATCATTATTTTTACTATTTTGCCAGCTTGAAAAGGACTGTTCCAAATAGTTCAAAATTATTCCAAATAAAACTAAAGCCAGGAATACATTAGAAATATTCAAGAACAAGCCACAAATTTTAACGAAGTCCTACAATTTTATAAAAAATATCATTTTGGGGGAGCTGCATTTTTTCCAAATTCCTAGGCAGGGAGTTTTAGCAATGGAAGGAAACAGTACTTACATATCCCTTTATTTGTCAGGATGGGGAAAAATCTGTACAGACTTTGCCTTTATTTCCCCATTTTTTTACTACTTCTTATCTATCATTGAAAAAGAAATCCTATTATTTTTTAGAACAAAAAAAGATACAAGAAAGTAACTTCTTGGTTTTTATGACTTTTTTTTTTTTTGTTTAAAAATGGAAAAGGAAAAAGCAAACCTAAATTGTACAACATATTGAGAAATTAATAAAATTAATGCTAGTTAAAAAGCTAAGGTAAAGTCCTGACCCACCTAATGCATAGCAAAAAAAAAAAAAAGTTCTAATTTTTCTATACCCATGAGTGTGACAGTGCCTAAATGTAGATGCCTGGTCCTGGGAACAGACTTCACAGATGGGCTCCTGAGTTTGTCTCAGTCAAAGCAGGCAGTTTGGCAGCTGCAAATGGGCTTCGCAATACACAGTGTACTGAACAATGGGACAGTGAGACATAGTGAAGAAATCTGCCCTCTTCTAGGCCTGGAGTCCATTGAACAGAAGCATTTGATGTTATTTCATAGATGCTAACTCTGCATTTGCATGTCCTGAGAACACGTTATCAGGACATCTAAAGTGTCTCCAAGCTCAGAGTGGTACATCTATACTGCATCTCCATTTGTACATAAAGCATAGATATATGAGTCCATATGTATCTTCTTCCAAGACCTTTCATCTCAAGGAAATCTTGTTAGCAGCACAGAGTACTTGGCTTACCTTTTCATTTCATCAGGGTCTGGGTACTGGAAGCAAGGAATGTAGATGCAATGCCTTCCACACAGAAACAGTTAAAGGGAGAATTTTATTTATAATTGCTAATTTCATGGCTGATTCTTTTATTTTTCTTTTTTTCTAGTTTGTTTTTCCATCTTGTCATTTTTGAAACATAGATTTTTTTTTTTTAGAGTTGTGTGAAACCACAGCTCTCAAAAGTATGACAACACTTACGAGTAACTGCCACTGTGCTGATAGTTAAGCATCCAAGTTCAGTGCAACATGTCTTTGAAAATGATCTCGAAGTGATGACACTAATGATTTTGATTATGAAGCGGAGAATAGAAAAGATAATTAGTAGTTAATCTCGAACATATATGTTGGCAGTCAAAGTAAAAGAATTATTATGGATTAAAAATTAAATGAACTACTTAATTAATGTAAGAAGGACAGAATTAGACTGTACATCAGGAAGGCATTTAAACAGGCATCTAACGTAAGTAAAGAGATGCCCACTGAAATGCATTGCTTAAAAACAGGACTAAAGTGAAGTCAGTGAGATAAAATAGCAACCAATAACACTATTCATGTTTATAAGTATTTAAATACCTTTGGGGTAACTAAGGATATGTTTTGCATGAAGGAATAACATAAAATTCAATTCATGGGTATGCTTTCAGACAAATAGTTTAACGGTATGCAACAAATATAACAAGAATCTGTCTGAGAACAAGTGTAAAAATTGAATAAGGGTCCCGAGATATGTGCCTTTGTATGATACTTTTATAAATCACTCCTGCAGAATCAAGGAGTCAGCATCCTGCTATGCACACTGCTTTCCCAGAGAACGTCAAATAAAAAAAAAAAAAAAACAACCAAAAAAAACTAATGTGGAAAAACACTATACAGCTGAAAAATTAGACAAGCACAGTTTATACTGGATCATTAGTCATATATTGGCAAGTCCTGATTATCAAGGGTGTCACCAGCTCAGAAGTCATTTGGCATTCTGGTTTAGCCTGTAAATATCCAGTCACATGCTAAATAAAACAGTAAATTTTGCCCATGTTATTTTAGCATAAGATTCTTCAGCTATTTAGAAACTCCCATGATGTTTTGGAATTTCAGCATATAGAACAACTGGAGAAGCAAGCCCTTAACTAAGCCAGTTATAAACTACTCTGTTATTACAAAAGGGGCTATATATGTGGAATAGTTTAGCCTGCGACAGTTGATTGCACTTTGTTGAGCTGAGTCAAGAAAAATGCAGATAAGGTCCAGAAAGCTAATGGCAACTAAAATGAAGTTAATCAGATTGCAATAAATGGTTAACATTGATAAAGAATCTTCCACAAATAGAAGTGAGTCATGGAGCTTTGGTTAAAAACAAAGTTCATGTCAGAGAATGCCCAAGAAAAAACCTGCCCCATGGAAGCGGATAGAAATGGTATTTTCGGAGTAAGTAAAGGAGTTTTAATGGGGCAGATAATAGCAGAATCACAGAATCTTAGAATAGTTTGGATTGGAAGCGACCTTTAAAGGTCATCCAGTCCAACCCACCTGCAAGGAGCAGGGACATCTCCAACCAGATCAGGTTGCTCAGAGCCCCGTCCAACCTGGTCTTGAACGTTTCCAGGGATGGGGCATCCACCCCCTCTCTGGGCAACATGTGCCAGTGTTTCACCACCCTTGTTGTAAAAATATTTTTCCTTATATCAAGGAAAATAAAGCCTATCCACACAGTTAAATACATTTTGGAACTTAGGAATTTCCCGAATGTTGAATTGAAATTAATAAAGTTTACTCCAATGCACATACACAGAAGATGCGCAAGGAATGTTTTATCCATTCACAAAGCAAATGAATGGAGTTTTCACCATTTCTCCAGATGCATTAGATTAAAGGGAGATCAAGCCAAGGAGACTGTTTCAGACTACTAAAAGCAAATACTCCATTAAAAACAGATTAACACTGAAAGCGCAATTGTTCTACACATTTTTCTTAAAGATTTTCATGTCACCTACTAGGGTGCAAATTACAGATGATGACTGGAAATCCTAGGTCAGAGACGAAAAGTGAATTCAAGATGAGAAATGTCTTAAGAATAGAAAAAGAGAAAAAAACACTGAGTATACTCGATCAAGAAATCTACAGGATGAATTAGTATGATGGCATAGTTTATGATTTTCTTTTAAGAATAGTGTACTAAATAACTAGAAGATATTCTGCTGAGAGTAGAATTCAGCAATATTTACTAGGAAATGCAAGAGTCCTGCTTATATTTACTATAAGACAGGCAGGGAACTGCATTCAGAGTTTAAAATGGGGACAAAGCATTAACATAGGCTCATGACGGTTGGATAGCCAGAGAGAGAGGATAGGTTTTCTAGCATATGCTTTTTAAAAAACTGTTCTAGATTAATAGGTTTCTGCTGTCAAGGGTTTGACATTCCTAGATATTTATTAGCTTTCCCTCAAATATTTAGAGGATGGATAAGAATTATTGAGATTTCATTTTATTGGCAAACCAAGACTTATTTCTAAAATACTGTAATATAGTCCATGTTTCAGGGAGAAATCAGAAGAGCAGGAAACTTCACCGGCAAAAAGTTTTTACAACAGTAATCGAAGCAATCTTTTAGAATGAGTAGGATTGGTAAAGGCTCTTACTGCCTTTAAGTAAAAGGCATGCTACATTTTTAGGAACACAGGAAGGATGAAAACAAGTAATAATACTTAGAAAGAAAGCAGTAGACAAATATCTGCTTGCATTATTCATGAATGGTCATTTGACTCAGAGATTAGGGTTTTGTTCTCCATCCACCATCCATCAGTCATAATAGCTCAAATAACATCAGCACATTGCAATTGCAGAGTAATATAGCAGTAAAAAGAAAGCATATTGGCACTTGACAATAGTCTGGAATAGTAAAGCAGCACAGCGATACAGTAAGTGAGGTCAATGTCTAGCTAGGAGCTGTAATTGTTTACGAGTCTGGAAAAGCTGGTTTTGATGTTTACACTGAAGGTTCTTGGTGAGCAGAAATTTGGCCAGACTGATGGAAAAAGTAATGTTTTTTTTTATAAAGTTTGACTTTTAGAGTGGTTTCCAGCCAGTGTTTTTGGTCACTGAGGATGAATGGCCACTAGGACTGCAGAGCAGTCCTTGTGGCTTATGGTTTAGGCATCACTAAACAGTTAGCCAGGCAGCTGTGGATCGAGTGCTAGTGACTTTAGGCTGTGGGCTTTTTATTTTGAAGGGTCCTCAAATAGTTTTTCTAGGCAGCCATTTAGTCAGGTTCATTAGAAAAATTGATCTGTTCCTCCCATTTTTCCACTTGGTTACAATATTATTTGCTTTAAGTCCAAAAAAGACTTTAACAATAATGCTGATTATTTCTGTCACCTGTGGCTCAGTAGATGGGCTTAAGCAGTACATGAATGTATATTTTGAGTATAGACTAAACCTCAGTGGAACCAAAACTAGACCTTCAAAAGTCCATTCCCTGTTTATTTATTATTTCCTAATATTTCACATGCAATTACATTTAGTGTCTGGCAGCCTTCTAACTTACCTGCCTCCACTTTGTGGCTTCTCTAGTCAATAACTTAAACATTAAAAAAAGAAGAAACCTTTTTATCGTTGTCTATTTTATGGATTTTAGGAGATAAGTGAAAGTTAATTTACCAAAGCGCCAGACAGGGATGTACAAAGATGAAAATATATTTTAGACCTGTTATTTAATTCAGGAAGCATCTGTGGGTGGTGGAGATTAAACAATGTCATCTATCCTGAGTGTAACTGTACTTGAGATTCCTTTTCCTCTTCTGTAGGAAAAATAAAGCTTCAGCAATCATGGCTAACCTAAACTGAGGCCTTGTTTTTAGAAAGAGGTGACCCTAAAAATAAAAATCAGATCTGCATTTTCACCAAAGATGAGGGGTTTCGTACATGTGGTTATACTGCTCATAACAGAATTTGAGTTTGTCATAAAGTTCTTGCATGGATCCAGATCATTGCTTTGCTGAAGTATGAGGACATCCGGGTCCATTCCTCATTCTAACAAATGGAAAACAATGACATTGTGTAGGTTTTCCTCAACTCTATACAATTTGGCTGTAGTTCCCTTCACAAGAACAAACTGTTTAAATCAAATTATGGTATGTATACCAATAACAGTGGTAAAGCTACTTCAAAGCAAATGTAGAAAAATATCTGGCCTACTGCCTTTTCCCCAGAGAAGATGGGGAACAGCTGTTTGGCCAGTGAACTCTGTCCACTCAGCTAAGTGAAACATGCACGGCCCACTGCAGAGGCAGCAGATGGTGATGCCATTGCTGCCAACTGGTGCAACTCAGTTCTTACTCTGAGTTGGCATTCCCTGTGCAGGAAGTGCAGATATATGGAATGACACCTTTTTTCATATCTCTACGCCTCCAGTTTTCAATAATCTGTTGTTTAGGTACAACTATTTCTGCAGTCAATGTGGTCTGGTGGGAGCCTAACCTAGACTATAGACATGGTTGGTTAAGATTCCTCTTCTAATTTATTTTTGAGCTAGTCATTTTCAGACTTCTGTTATAGTCAAACAGGAGAAGTACAATCTTGCAAGGTGCATCTTTTGCTAACTAAATTATTTAAAATAAGTTAGACAAATAACTTTTTAGAAACATTTAGGTTTTTGTCAGTCTACAGAAGAGTCTTGAGACTGGTTAATATGTGTGTGTCCACATTGCAAGCATGTAAAATGAGGTTGGATGAATCCCAATATTTTGCAGAAATCTATCACAATGTCTCAGAATAATTTGGTAAGACTGGAAATAAGATAAATTGAATATGATTAGAATTATTATTTCAAAAGGTTACACAAAGTAGTCATCCAAAACCTTAGTTTGAAAGTTTAGAGAACTGAGATATTACAAGTATGCATGTACTTATGAGTGCACACATTCAAATGCCAAGTCTTCTTTTTTATGGTTGTATGTTCTTTACACAGAGGTGAATGTTCATATGCTGCTTTAAATCAGCAACCAGTATGTGACATTGACTAGGGGCAAGTATTTAGAAATAAATATATGAAGCTTTCTGATAGACAATCATACAATTAATTTGCAATGGGAAATTCCTGCTTACCCTCTACTAGAATATGGTGGGTTGATGACTTATACGATAAAGGATCAGAAAAGGATAACAATCTCACTTAGCTAAGGAGTAGCTAATAATTTCTACCAGAGTTCTTATCTACTCCATGCTCAGAGGAATCATAGAATCATAGAATGGTTGGAGTTGGAAGGGACCTTCAAAGGTCATCTAGTCCAACCCCCCTGCAAGGAGCAGGGACATCCCCGACTAGATCAGGTTGCTCAGAGCCTCATCCAGCCTGGCCTTGAACGTTTCCAGGGATAAGGCATCCACCACCTCTCTGGGCAACCTGTTCCAATGTTCTACAACTCACATTGTAAAAAAAAAAAAGCCTAAAAAATAAACTGCTAGACTACTTGCCTATGGTTTTGTCTTGCTGTTCATTTGTTAATTCTTCCATGCAAATGCACATTCCAACACTCAGGCTTTGTATTGCCGTGCTGGTGTGTTAAGATTACTATAGGACTTACGTAAAATAATAAAATATTTGGTTGAAAAAGTGGTTGGGTGTTCAGAGAAGTGACATTATGAATTAACATTTGCCTTCTTTGGTTGGAAGAAATGCAGAGTTCATATCCTTTAGCTTGGTTGAGGTGACAGTACTACAAACAAGTTAGGGAGAAAGGCTTAACTGTACTGTACATGAAGAATAAAGTTGGTAAACAAATCCCACTTGGATAATAAGCAGACCACAGAGCTTTGGCAGCCTTGCTTTTGTATTATTTTTGCCTTGTGTTGTTTTTTTAATTAAATGAAGCAAGGCAGAGCATTCAGAGCATGACTCAAGCTATTGCTAAAAGTATTAAATTAGATTAGTTTGACATTTTAGTCCCAGCAATTTTGACTCAAATGCTTGGACTGTAAAGAGGGAAGCCTTGAGGAATGAAACTGAGGTCATTGCTTCTGGAAAATCAAGTCCACCTACTAAGCATCAATATCGAAGATTCTTGTTAATGCTCTGTGTCATCCATATGTCCTGTTTACACAGTATGTCTTAGCAAAACAGTGCATTACATGTTTCTGTACATAATTTGAGAGGGGACAGGAAAAAGGGAATTAAGCCTTTAAGAAACTGCAAGACATTATACATGAGATGTGTGTAGGGCAAAGGCACTGTGTACATCTAAATCCTTTGTGTTTTTTCATGGTACCAAGTGTCCTTGTCCAGACCGTGTCACTCCACTGTGCACGTGCTGTCATAATATTAAGAGCATGCATTACGTCTGCTCCCATTCTGTACCTCAAAGAGTGCCCCAACAGAAGGCTTCTCAAAAAGGGGAAACTCTCATTATCACAGGGCAGACATGGGTACCTTAACAATTTCTAAAATAATTTAAATTTCTTTATGTGCCATGTTACTAGAACTACAAAGAGCTACATAAACTGCAAAGATCCTTTTTTTGCCTATGAAGAGCTTTTTTTTTCTTTCTATTCTATTTATTTATTTTTCTTCCTGCTGTTACTAGCTAGAGAAATGCAGTCTTAATAGAAGATGAAGAGGCATAAACATTTAGAAAAAAAAGAGGATGACATAAGGCTTAAAGGTTAAGTAGGTTCTTGCCTACCTCAGCCCCCTTGGATAAAAAAAAAAAAAAAAGTCATCCACTTTATACAGGAACATAATGACCTTTCATTTACCACTGACAGCAAGCCCTCTGTGCATTCAGATGTTTGCAGAGCACCCAACTCAGTCTGACCTCGCTTCTTACCAAGGCTTTCCTGTTACTCTAATGCCAATATTTGCCAACCATGATCACTAACGCTTGTAAGGCCGTATGATTTTTCTGCAGGGAAGTCTGTCTAACTTGGGATTAAAATCACATTTCGTCTAATAGTTTTCACTTATCTGAATAAAACTAAGGATGGATATCAAACATATTTATCAGAAAGAAAAGGGCCTTATGTCTATGACTTATTTTTGAAAATGTATCATATCATATGCCATGTTACTCTTTATATAAATGACCTTCAACTGGAAATGTAATTTTACATCCTAGGATTGTAACATGATTTTCATTTATTACATGACAGTTGTAAAGTATAGGTCATTATCAGACAGTAAATAACTGACTTTAAGTTGTTCACTGATGGGATTTTGCTATACTAGATAAATTTTAAATACATCCCTTTAAAAGACCAAAGCATTAGGCTTAGTTGCATTGTATTAGTGGTGTAAGAAAAGTTTCTGCCTTCATATACATCAGCAAATAAAAAAAAAATACCTACCACCTTCTATCTTCTTTAGAAGTTCATAAACCAAAGTATTTTAGTGTTTCCTTAATGTTCCCTCCATAACAGCGCTCAGTGTCAGGTCCTAAGTCACAGATCTGACTTGAAGGATGCAATCTACATGCAAAGAATGTTGTATTTCCACATGACAGGTTCTAAACTTCCTGGCTGTAAAATGCAAACCCATAACTGCATAAACACTTATTACTGCACCGCTGGAGCAGATGCTATTGTTCTAACAATTTATTCCTCTTAAGAGCCTTCCAGTGACACAAATAAAGTAGTAATGAAAATCCAATTTGTGGAGTTCAATTTTCCAGAACAAAAATGAAAAAAAAATCTTTTTTTTTTTCTTTAATGAATAAATTTTAGAACAGTCAAGATTGATAAACCTAGTAAAAAAAAAAAAAAAAAAAAAAAAAAAAAAACCCCAATCAAATAGACCCACCCTCAAGACATATGAAGAATTTTCAGTGACTATGACGGGAAACATTGTTTTGTTTAACCACTGATTCTTCAAGCATATTGGCACATTAAGGTTCAGCATATCCTCTTGAAGCTCAATAGTTTTTATGCCAAATGTACTACTGCTACACTTTTCACCTTTCCAAATTATGTGGAAGTTAATCTATTCCAAACAACACTAGCAAAAAAAGATAATATGGACAACAGGATCACACTATAAATATTTATTGGGCTAGGCAAAAAGTAGTAAAATAACATGCATCTAGAAAACTAAATTCTTGGTAAAAGTGATTTTAGATGAGTTCCTGCAGAGCTATTCCAAGATACTTTTTTGGCTGGTGTAGGGAACAAGAGCTCTGTTAAAGAAACAGAAAGCAATTCTAAAGACTGCAGCAAGTAAACATTTGTTTCCATTAAAAAAATAAAAATCACAACAAAAACAAAAAAGAACCCCAAATCTAAAAATTCAAACAAACAAAAAAAAAGACAAAAAAAACCCCTACCACCTAATATTTAATGTAATAGTAGATCAGTGACACATTATTTTTCCTTTATGATTGGACTCCTAAAATAAATAAATACATAAAATTGTACAGCAGCAGAATGGTACTACTCCTATGAGTAATAACTACTTCAAAGTGTATATGTTGAATCTTCACTGTTACAATAATCTCGGACTAATAAGTAACATATTCCATACTCATTAAACACAAAATTATGTGCAAATTTCTGCTGTCTCTTAAAAAACACAATTGATTTTATTCACAGAAGTGTGTGATCTTTCCTATCACTGTGGAAAAAAAAAAAAGAAAAAGGAGAAAATAAATGGCAAGCAATTGTCAACATTTGCAATACATTTTTATACCTAGAATTGATTCTAAACAGTTAAAAAAAAAACCACCCACAAATATGACAAATGAAGTTATAATCTAACATATATGAATACAGTCAATTCTTCAGTGGATACTGTTCTAAATACCACTCTGGCTTCCTTTTACTGACTTTTCCAGCAAAAAAAGAGAGAGAAATTTTATCTCATGCATTACTAGAAATACCATCTCTAGTCTAAGCTGAACATACAGCTAGACAACTGTCCACCTCCTGTTCGAGACTGAGATTCACAGGATAGATATGGTTACCTACCCTACGGAACCACACACTGGAGTACGAGTGCCACAGACATACTGTGATGAACACAGAGCTGAGCACAAGAAAGTAGATGCTGCCCTTTGCCACAATGGTCTCATGGTTACAACTCTGATTTTCAATGGGGAAACCCGGATGCAATCCTTCCTTATCTGAAAGTATGAAATCTGTTTCTCAGGGAAGAAGTTGCTAAGCTATCATCTGTTCTGGGGAAGAAGAGAGGACCCTGTACCCCTCCTGATGCTGTTACCTGCTATGCTGACAATCACACAGGGTATGAAGGACTAACAGAAGCCTAATGTCAATGACTTCTAGCTAAAGCATCAGCAGAAGCAAAGCTCAACTATGCACCAGCAACTCTACCTCAGTAGCCTAGCAGGTAGGCCATTCAGGTGGATATCAGCTACATCAAATACATTTTTCCTGCACCTAGAACATAGTTCAGGGAGAGTTACTGTACTAGTGCTCCAGTCTGAAGATCCTTCCAGGCTACAGAGCTCTACTATGCAGCAGGCACAGTGGTGACAGGACACCACGCTTTGCACTGGGTCAGTGCTGGTGAAGGATATAGCCCAGCTCAAACCAGAAATCCTGAATGCAACCTGCCTGATCATCCAGCTGCTGCCAGTAGCCTTCCCTATGCAGGTAAGCTTACTGGTACTATTGCTTAGAAAACAGTCAACATGAAATTAGCCAGCAACTGAGAGTCAGAAATATTCATTTAATTAAAGCAGTGTTGTTAAATTAAATGGATGTAGAGCAGGTAGTCTGAGTACTTCTAGCATGTTGTTCTCTGTCTGACGTACTATTTAAAAAGTTGTACTGCACTGTGCACGAAACAAAAATAAGTCTGAATAGCTTGAGAGAGATTTAATATGCAGAAAATTACTTTTAAATGGCTTAACATTATGACAGGTAGAGCTTCAAATACTTAAATCAAAGATTGGTTCTCTTTTTTTTTTTTTTTTAAAAAAAAAGAGGTCAAAAACCAAGCTAAGATTAATACAAAATGACCTACTTTACCTCCATTATGATAAATCCTCTGCTTGTTCTTGGAGAGATCTAGTGTGTCTGAATGCTCCAGAGTAGAAACTATCTCCACCTACTCAAGAAACTGCAGTATGCCTTACGTGCAGGGCCCTGCCGGGCACTGACCCACGGTGAAGGTTTACTCTCTGCATCATCAATCAGGAAAGCTACTTGAACACCAAGGTGCACAGAGAGCCTTAGTAACTCTGTCTCCACCAGAACAATTTACTAAATATAGAAGTGCACCACAATTATTTTTTTTTTTTACAACTTTGGTTGTAAACAGAGAAACACAAAAGCCACAAGTAACTGTAAATGTTTTCACTCTAAATTTGTGCGTGGTTATTTTTAACTCGGGACTTGTTTTTTGAAAGTGAGGAAGAAGGAAGCACTGTAAAAAACCACTTTCTCATTCAGATCAGCTTCGGTACAAAATAATTGCCTTGACATTACTCCGCATCTGGGCTGTTGGTGTACCCAAATAAAGGATTTGATTCAGGAACTGAGGTTCATGCTGGGCTAAGAAAGCTTTCCTTGTGTAACCTTCTGTGCTTCATTTGGTTCAGAGAACATGGGGGGTGCTTTGATTAGCTAAGTGAGTTGGATAGAGATATTGTGCTGATACTGGTTGCTTATGTATCAAGTCTCAAGTCCAAACACAGAAATCTAATAAAACCACAGGCAACTCATATTCAGGCAGTTCAACAGCACAGAAAGAAGTCAGGAAGTCTAAGACTTTGATGTACTTTTAGGTAAAAAGCTTTGTGTGTTTTAAAAAGAAAAGGACATTGTATGTCTTTTACCATTTCTAAAGATGCATTGTGTTGTATGGAATGGATTTCGCTGTCTTATGCATCAGTATTACACCTACGTAATTCCAAAGCTGTGCTGGACTTCCACTGATGCTGATGACAAGAGGTTCAGGCCCCAAATCTAAAATCCAGTACATTCCCAACACAGAAATGCTTAACTTCCAAGACATATGACCGTAGCCGTCTGTAAACCGGCTGTCTGTGCTGATGTGTTGGCATAACACCATCATTGCCTGTAGAGCTACAGACACTTACACAAAGTGAAGATCTGACTTTCTTTTGCACTTGTGCAAAAATGAAAAGTTAGCCAACGTACAAGAGGCAGTTTGGGCTATAGCAATGTTTCTCGGCTAAATAAAGTAAGTTAAATTAATTTTCAATTATAAAATCTAAATGCTGGGATTTAGTACAAGTGACACTGCAAACATTTAAGGATTCCAAGCATTATTTTTAATAAAGAGAAGCTTAAAGTCTGCATGGCAAACTCAATCTCTCTTTCTACAGGGCGTTCCCTAAAAAAGTCCTGAGAAGGAATCCCTCCTGTGGGACACATAACTACTGCACAGACTTTTTCCCAAGGGACGAGTACAGACAGATGGTTGTAAATCCTCTGGCTTCTTTCCTCATGAGCCTTACTGCAAACTCCAGAGGACTCTTTGCTTGAAGGCAGACTGAGCAACCGCAGAGATATGCTTTTCTCTACAAGTAGCTGTGGAGCACAGCTCCTGCTTCAAGCAGAAGGGAAGCACATGGTTCTGTTGTATTCCCAGCTGTCCTTCAACTTTTGTTTTAGGCTGGAGAATTTGACTCTGAGGAAACATGTTTAAATTCATCCTATTCTCTGGCGGATAACAACAGCTATGCCTGTATTACCTTGTGTAGTAGAGTAAATAATCACTGGAAAGCTGGCAATTATAGTTAAACGGAGGGCAAAGTTTTTAGAGAGAAGAAAAGCTGATGGCTTCCTGGCTCTGAGTATTGTATATTTCTCTACATTTATTACTCTGTTGAAATGTTTCCTCAAACCAGAATGATGCAACACGTGATCACTTGTTCAGCTGAAACTGTAGATGGCAGAGAATACAGAGAATACAGCTCTAATCAAAGAAAATAAGAGTAGACGTTGGATCTGATCAGGCAGTCTGGTTATTTTATAGCTATCCTGGCCCTTAAGGAAACAGATCTCTTTCTAAACAGAAACTGTTAGAATGCAGACATTTTTTGACATGCTAGAAGCCTGCATTTGTTTGATCTTGACCAACAATCTGAACATACATCAACAGAAAGAAACCACACATCTGCCACAACAGGCATGTTTACAATCATTTTAATGACACCATTAGATTCTGTTTGCCAGTGTTCACTTATTTAAGGCTTTTATACAAAAAACATGTGAGATAAGTTTACCACCTGTGCACAATGGAAACAACCATTTAAATGAATAATTTTAATAGCAGCACATAGCTCAATAGTTTTCCTCTGTTCACCAACATCACTGTGGGAGCACAATTATGTTTACTCGGAATACACGGAGTTTTTGTGTTCCTGCAGAAGGTTTCTTTTCGATCGAGCCTAGGCTAAGAATTACTCCAAACAGAACTTGGCATGCTTGTAAAATACACAAACATGCTTTAAAGATGGGCCACTTTAGAAAGTTTTTCAGGTGAACAGTGGGATTACTTTTAAATGAGAAATCCAGTCTTAAAAGACATCGGAAAACATCTACCCACTATGCTAAGCTCCTCTGGATTTAAATGTTTTAAGAAAGTTAAAGAGCTTGTCTTTGAGAGCTTGATGTTTTTCCCAGTGATGTCACTGGGAAAATTCACAATAGCGTCCAGAGAGCACAATTTAAATTAAGATCGGATACTGACAGTGTCACACAAAAGGTCAGAGAGACTGAAGATACTGTAACAGCTTTCCATTGCAGATTTGACAAAATTCCTGATCCAGTATTAGTTAAGATAAACACCCACATATCTTCCTCTTTCAGATCCTCATTGTACTGCTAACTAAATCTCCCAAAACCTCAGGCATCAACTGCACCATATTGTGCAAGATGACCAAAGAACAAAAAAGAGAGTCTGTCTCAGACACAAAGAGTTTAGCTCAGATCCACTGGGGTGTTTAAATCTCCTTGACTGGATGGATATTTATAGTCTAATTATCTAATATGTAATTAGTACTCCTTCTGGAGAGAGAACAGAACAGGGGATTACACGATGTTGCCATGATGTTACTAGAGGTTGTGTGCTACACAATCCAAGCTTTTTATGTAAAGGAAAATCATTATATTAATACACAGCCCAGATCTGTCCTACTGCTTTGCTCGGGGGCACTGAAGAAAAGCATCGCTAGACAAAGAGCAGTGGTGAAGGTGTGAACTGCACACAATTCACCTGCACAAATCAACATGCATCTATGTAAGAAAATTCAGCTGGGATCAGAACTATTCTAACACCTAGTCTCTGTTAAATTATGCATTATTTTAGCATCAATTTTCAAAAGGAACGTCATTATCTGCAAAGATGGGGCTCAAAATGCATGTAAAATAGTCACTAACTGGTACTTCTATGAAAAAATCTGTTGGGTTTAAACCCAAACCAAAACAGAATAAACAAAAAAAAAAATCAGCTAAAACCTAGCTTTTTGCATTTTTCAGTTTTACAAATCAATTTCCAGTGAGCAGTTCTGAGTTTGCTTTTGGTTTTTATTTTTGTTTGGTTTTTTTTTTTTTTTTTTAAATGCTGGAAAAATATTATTAGTTTTCAGTTTCCATTGAAAAATTCAAAAGGAACAAAAAGTCCTTTTCCTTACACGTACTACATTTATTATAGCTAGGCTTAGAAAAAAATTATAGAGCTTTCTTCATGTGATTGATACTTCCAGTGTTGTTTTCTTACTGCCTCATGTTATCTTGTGTTCCTAGCAAGTAACATCACTTCTACAACCCAGAAAATGAGACATATTACCATCTTAATTTTTTTCTGAAACAATGTCCATGTAGAATGCAAAATGAGATTTTACAGTTTTGTTAAGAGTCTTAATTAAAACTGAGCACAAACCTTAAAGTTAAAAAAAATATATATATTTAAAATATACGCCAATAAACCATAAACCTTTCTTGTAATCAGCATTTTAAATTACTGACATTAAGCATAGAAAAGAGCTGCTGGTAGTTACATTTGCAAATAGATTTGCAAATCATAGCATTATTCAGCATCTTGGACTACATGGTGTCATCATAGAAATGTCAGGGGCACCTTTTCAGCAAAGTGTTTAATTGCACAGTTACACATGTATCTAAGTACCACTGAGCTATGTGAAAATGAATTAAAACAGAGTCTGAAACATGTACTTACATTTAAGCACAATGCTGTGCTGGACTTTATAAGATTTCTATTTTTCAAACAATCAGTAAGCCACTTTAGAGTATTTAAGGATGTTCTGTCATATTTCACAGGTGGATAGTTAAATAAAATTGATTTTATTTTTTCTTCAGGCTGTTTTAAGTTGTTTTTATAAGGAGAATTTTATATGCACTTCACTGAGAAAATTCAGCAAGCTCAGCTCTGACACATGTAGTGTGTAAACCAGGTGCTCTGATTTGCCTACTTACTGTGAACGCATGAGTCATTAAGAAGCTGGATTGCCCATCACCACCTCATATGTAGTAAAGGTTACAATGCAAGTAAATTGTAATTTTGTAGTAAATCTCTCAACAAATCATGTTAACTGGTAGATTCTCAGTTGTCACAAAAGCACCAAGATGGGAAGGCACCTCTAGAGATCATCTTGTCAAATCCCCTGCTTGATCACGGTCAATGAGAGCAGGTTGTCCAGGGCCACGTCCAGCCATGGTTTGAATATCTTCAAGTATGGAGAATTTACAGCCTCGGTGGGGAAACTTGCTCCAGAATTTATCTAAACTCACAGTAAAAGTGTTTCCTTATGTTCAGATGGAATTTCTTGTGTTTGAGTTCATGCCCACGGCCTCTTGTCCTGTCACCAGGCATCACTGAGAAGCACCTGGCTCTACTTTCTTCACTCCCCGCCATCAAATATTCATACACACTGCTAAGATCCCCCTGAGCCTTCTCTTCTACAGGTTGAGCAACTCCAGCTCTCTGAGTCTTACTGCATGACAGATACATCAGCTCCTTAATCATCTTTGTAGCCTTTCACTGGATTTGCTCCAGTAAATGAGGATCTTTCTTGTACTGGGAAGGCCAGCATCAAACTCAGCACTCCAGATAGATCTCACTAATATTGAGTAGAGGGGAAGAATCACCTCCCTAGCTGTGTTAGCAATGCTCTGTCTAGTGTATCCCAGGAGGCTTTTGGTCTTTTCTGCTGTAAGGGCTCATTGCTGGCTCATGTTCAATTTCCTGTTTACCAGAACCCCCAGGTCCTCCTCTGTGAAGCTGCTTTCCTCACAGTTAGTCCCTAGTGTATATTGGTACATGGGGTTACTCCTCCACACAGGCAGAATTTGCTATTTTCCTTTGTTGAATTTCATGAGATTTCTGTCAGTCTATTTCTCCAGCCTGTTGAGCTTCCCCCTGAATGGCAGCACAGAGTCATTTAAGTTGAAAAAGACCTTTAAGATCATCAAGTCCAACCATAAACCTAACACTGCCAAGTAAACAGAGATAGAAAACAAAGAAACAAAAAACAAGGACAGAAAATACTTAAGCATGCAATATACAGTACAATAGCTCACAGTGGATCCCAATGCCCAGCTCCCTCTTGAGTAGCAATAAATGTCCTACAGAACAGTCCCCACTTAGTATACTGACGATGACATCATATGGTATGGAATAGCCTTTGAGCTCATTTGGCTAATCTATCCCAGCTGTTGGCTAATTAGTAAACTATCCCAGCTGTGTCCCTCAGTGTATCTGTACTCCTCCTGGTCCCTCTCTCTATATTTCCACCTCTTGTGCACTTCCTTTTTATGCCTGAGTTTAGTCAGGAGCTTCTTCCACATCCATATGGGCCTCCTGCCACCTTTGTTTGATCACCTTCTTGTCAGGATGGGTCTTTCTTGGGCTTGGCAGAGGTGATCCTTGAATATCAAACAGCTCTCCTGGACCCCTCTTCTCTCCAAAGCCATATCTCATGGGATATTTCCAGGCAGATTCTTGAAGAGGCCAAAGTCTGCTCTCCTAAAGTCCAGGGTTGTGATCTTGCTTGTAGACCTGCTCCTTCCTTGCAGTATCCTGGACTGCATCATCTCATAATGGCAGACTTAGAGCACTGGCAACTTATTTATGGCTGGTGATCTTCACTTACGCTAAGTAGAACTGATAACTAATAAAAAACCTCTTATTTCCCAGTACTAATATTCTGCAGCTTTCCACTGCACACATGCAGTGTGCATCCTATGTAATCAACTACTTGTATATTTTTAAGGTAAGTCAGTATTTCAAACTAGGGAATATACTTTCCCTCTTTGAAAATGCAGTTTAGAACTGTTTGATGAAGTAGACAGTTTCTTTCTCATGTGTCTCTTTCTTTCCAAAAGTTTTTTTTTTTTCTTTTAGTTTATGGAGATATGAGTCTAGTCTCTATTCTAACCTCTCACTTAAGAGAGAGTTTTATCATCTTCTATACAAAATCATAGAGTCATAGAATCATAGAATGGTTAGGGTTGGAAAGGACCTTCAAAGGTCATCTAGTCCAACCCCCCTGCAAGGAGCAGGGACATCCCCGACTAGATCAGGTTGCTCAGAGCCTCATCCAGCCTGGCCTTGAACGTTTCCAGGGATGGGGCCTCCACCACCTCTCTGGGCAACCTGTTGCAATGTTCTACAACGCACATTGTAAAAAATTTTTTCCTAACATCTAATCTAAATCTACCTCTCTCTATTTTGAAACCATTACCCCTCGTCCTATCACAACAGGCCCTACTGAACAGCCTCTCCCCATCTTTCTTGTAGGCCCCCTTGAGGTACTGGAAGATGGCTATAAGGTCTCCCCGGAGCCTTCTCTTCTCCAGGCTGAACAGCCCCAACTCTCTCAGCCTGTCCTCACAGGAAAGGTGCTCCAGCCCTCTGATCATCTTCGTGTCCCTCCTCTGGACCTTCTCCAAGTGGTCCATGTCCTTCTTATGCTGGGGGCTCCAGAACTGGACACAGTACTCCAGGTGGGTTCTCACCAGGGCAGAGTAGAGGGGGAGAATCATCTCCTTTGACCTGCTGGCCACACTGCTCTTGATGCAGCCCAGGATGCAGTTGGCCTTCTGGGCTGCAAGAGCGCATTGTTGGCTCATGTTGAGCTTCTCGTCCACCAGCACTCCCAAGTCCTTCTCCTCAGGGCTGCTCTCAATCCATTCTCTGCCCAGGCTGTATTTGTGCCTGGAATTGCCACGACCCAGGTGCAGGACCTTACACTTGGCCTGGTTGAACTTCATGAGGTTGGCACGGGCCCACCTCTCAAGCCTGTCAAGGTCCCTCTGGATGGCATCCCTCCCTTCCAGCGTGTTGATGGCACTGCACAGCTTGGTGTCATCAGTGAACTTGCTGAGGGTGCACTCTATCCCACTGTCCATGTCGCCAACAAAGATGTTGAACAGGGCTGGGCCCAACACAGACCCCCGAGGGATGCAACTCATGACCGGTTTCCACTTGGACATTGAGCCATTGACCACCACTCTCTGAGTTTGGCCACCCAGCCAACTCCTTATCCACCGAGTGGTCCGTCCATCAAACCCATATCTCTCCCATATCATCTCTTTAGAGAGAAGGATGTCATGCAGAACAGTGCCAAATGCCTTGCACATCTCTTAGTTATTGTAGAAAAAAAAACATTTCTACTAAGATTTGAATTTATTGAGATTCTCAGTGAGAAATGGCATAATGTTATAACAGAAATATTTTCCTTATTGACTAATTAAATAATAAATAGAAAGAGAATCGGAGAACAGACGAGGTCTGAAGAGACCTCAAAAGATCTTCCATTCCAATATTGCATTGGAAATGGAGCTCAGATGAGATCATCTGTCATCCTGTCTTGCCACATCTTGAAAACCTCCAGTAATCAGGACTCTGCCATGCACCTGAGAAGGTTGCTGTAGTGATTGATTGTTCTCACAGAAAAAAAATTCTTTCTCATATTGAGATGAAACCTCTTCCAATGCAATTTGTACCGGTTGTTCCTTAACTTCTCCATGTGGCTCCTTTTGAAAAGAGAACCTTTGTCCTCTAGTCTACTCCACCAGCCTGTCTAGGTGTCTCCATAAGGTGGCTCTCCCTTTTGATGTGTTTATCTTAACATCCAATTTAGTGTCATCAAGAAATGTGGTGAAGTTGCTTTCAATCCCATTTTCTAGGACATTTATGAAGATATTGAACAGTGTGGGGCCCAGTATTGAACTCTGGGGACCCTCCCTTATGATGGGCTGCCAGCCTGAGTGAAAAAAAAAAACAAACCACTATTCCCACTTTCTGAGTGTGGCCTGTTAGCCGATTTCCTACTCATCTCACAGAACTGCCTATCCAATCTGTATCTTGCCAGTTTGTCTAGAAGGCTATAGGAAATAGTGGCAAACACTTTGCTGACATTAAAGAAAAGAAACAAAAAGTGAACTGAATTTAAATGCCTCAGCTTGGAATAAAGATTCAGGATATCCATGTGTCTAGTATGAGTCATTAGATGAACTTGCCCCAAGGTTAACTTTGTGCCCTTGTTTAAAGAGTTTTGAAGATCAGAATGTGAAGAATGTAGAAATAAAACACAGTCCACACATCAAAACTGAAGTGCAAAAATATTTCTACTGTCCTCTACAGCTGCACAATTTTTGGTGACTTGCTCCCCCCTCTTTCCCCTTTCCCGTTTCCCTTTTCCCCTTTCCCCTTTCCCTCTTTTTATTTGTTTTTGCAAAACATATTAAAACCTTTTTTTTTCTCCAGAAGAAAAAATTTATTTTTCGATTCATACATTGTACTGTGCAGCTGTCAACCAAAGATCACTGACCCTTGTATGTTCCATATTTTACAAAAATACAGTAGGAAACAGAATTTATCTCTAAAGTAGTTGCAAGCTGCAAGCTGGAAGTGCACAAAGGTGTGTCACGCTGATAGTTGTGAATGTACCTTGTAAAAATATATGTTATAATCATCCACTTAATCTTTTGAGAAAAAAAACCCCTGAATCTCCTTAGTTAGAAGATACAAGCTGATGTCTTGGATCTTACGGAAAATATGCAATACTTCTGAATAAGGACTAGACATAAATAAGGAATAGGAATATTATAAGGAATAAACTTAATCCCACTGGTAGTTTTATAGTATATTAGATTGGCAGTTAAATTTATATATACAATATTAACATCTGTATATACAACTTACGTTGTATTTAACCTGTTGACTCAAGATAGAGGAGTGGTTGGGAGGGTTCATGAAAATGTGTTCAAAGGTACCTGATGGTAAAGGTGTGGGGAGGACCATAGTTTTCAGACATACTGTGATCGATGTGAGTCACATTAACATAAGGCTGAGTTTACCATTGCAGTATTGTCAAATGCACAATCCTGAAAAATCTCTTTCCTGGCTAAGGGGAAGTGGAAGTTATCATCACTTGTCAGTGGGAATCTTTTTCCCTTTGTAGGTTTATCCTGCATAGAGTACACCCTAGACAAGATCAAGGGTCAGGAATTTGAAGCCCAAGGTGTTCTTTTTAAAGTGTATTTAATTGCAGGGAACTGACACTGGTAAATCAAATATCATTACAGAGTGTAAGATTTTAAGTAAGTAAGTAAGAAAGTAAGATTTTAAGGAGATGCCTACTCCAAACATGCAGAGCGGAGTAAGAGAAAAACTTTTTTAAAATTTTTCCTCCCCCTCCTTCCCAACTCCCAGTAAATGTAGATGACTGAAAAAGAAAAGAATGCAAAACATCACTGGGAAATAAAGCCAGAAAAATGAAATTGAACTACTGTATACACTTCAACTATTCTGTAAATGGACTTGTTCAAGGCTTTGTTTGTGCATTCCACTGAATTCACTATTTGTGTTTCTTTCAGATAAAACAGCTACTTATTTTCTTATAGGATTTTTATTTTTTATTACTCTAAGAGAGAAGTATCTGTACCATGAGGGGCCCTGCCTCCTGCACGTTTCCCAGCTGTTTACTATAAAAAGGGAAAAAAGAGAGCTTGATGTTCTCCCCACTCTGATTCAGTATACCCTAGACATCCGCCACTAGTATATAGATGTTTCCTTCTGTTGCAAAATGAACTTGATTTCTACCAGTCCTGACTACAAGCAGGATCTAAACATTAAACTCTGACTGTTTTTCAATGAAATCAGTAAACCTTAGCATCCTGCATATGAGAGTAGGAGAGCTCTGACCCACTCAATTCACAATATGCCAGCTCCAAGGTCCTAGTACAATACATCTAGTACAACAAAAACCACTTTCCATAGTCAATGTGAATCATAAAAGTTCTATGTCTGGCCTAAGTTTAGACTCAGAGATTCAGGTAGAGTCTTGGCACTTCTCTCCCTATAATGAGGAAATCTGGGAGATGGGAGGCTAAATCTGTTCCACATAATGCTATCCAAATGCCACATAAAACTTTCACTGGAAAAATCATAAACCGAATTTTTCCTAAATAATTTGAGATACACATTCTTTCCAGCCATATGTTTTCTCCTGTGACAGTAGATAACAGCTGGAATACACCAGACAACCCTTTGATAATGTATTCTTGATTTTTATTAAGGAATATAAAGAGCAAGTGGAATCACCTGACCTACCATAGGAGATGAAAACTAATTTATAAGGAGAAAGAATCGTATTAAAACTATAGTCTATCCAGGTTGTCTCCTCTCTATGTAATGCAGCCATGTTTTCTTGTGTCCCTTTATTCTATATTAGCTTCTTTCAAACTTTCCATATTCTACAAAATGTCTGCACTGTTTCACCCTGAGGTTTTTTTTCCCCTTCTTTAAAGAGCCATAATGACCTTTTCCTTTTTTAACTGTGCCTGGCATATGTTGAAAGGTATCTTCTAAGATTTCATTTATGATAGCTCAAAAATGTATGTCTTGCTAAGACTACAAAGCAAGCTAATGGTTTTAAAAGCACAGCGATGAAAAGCCTGGCAGGGGAGTCCGTGCTAACTACATACACGGATCATGTAAAAGGGTACAAGAGGTCATTTTTTTTTTTTCCCTCCTTCTCTTTTTCCCCCCCTTTTTTTCTTTTTCTTTATTTTTTTTTTTTTTTTCTCCCCCCAGATACAGGATCAGTTCAGGTCACATTGGTTACAGCCAATTGCACAGTGGCATTCTTTGGCATTCATCCTCGTCCAAATCCTTAATTATGGTCTACACGGTCAGAACTAGAGCAAGAAGTCATAGCCCTGTATTGTTCCATGGTGAGCACTTAGCAAAAAGGCAGGAATCGGATACTTGGTCACAGTTTGCAAACACTGTGGCTGAACCACCTGAGGGGGTCACATTTTTACATTCTGAGACAATTTATTAGTAACGGTGCTTGTCACTTGGAAATCCCCCTAAAGCTCCTTCCTTTACGTAGGCTGTCTGAAGGCGGCTTTTGCTCAGCAGTGATTTAAGCAAGAGGTAAATAAAATAGGCAATCCACCCACTTGAACTAAATTACAAAATAGTACGGAATCATCATCCTTTCTTTAGAAGCTAAGAGCTTCAAAACCTAGTGACAGACCCCTTGACTTGAAAAACCTATCTAAGAGATTCTTTCACGTCTAGAACCAGATAGACCAGACGCAAACTTGACTGATATTTATATACATTTTTTTAAAATCCCCCATCAGACTTCAAGGGACAAAAGAGAAGTCATATACGTTTTTCTTATATCACTTATGTACTAAATACTACCTATTTGCAACATGCTGTACAGGCCACAGAGAAATGTAGAATCTGCATCAGAGACCTACCTCAACTTTTAGTTTTGTTTCATTTAAAAAAGGCAAATAAAAGAATTGCAAAACAGCTAAATAAGGACACTTTGTAAAAATGTAGTTTGGTTCACAACACAATCTCTTAAAAAATATCAAGGAAATTTGAACTTAGCGATGCTTCTTGAATTTCTAGATACACCAAAGCAAGCTCAGAGGGAAAAGCCTCTTAAGTCAATATAAATATTTCTGGGGTTTTAAAGAAGTTTAAGATCTAGACACGTAGAAGTAAGCTGTTATTAAGTGTGTTCTAAGACGGTCCTTCTGATCTGCAATATTTATTCAGTAAAAGTAGCCTTACAAAGGTTATGCTGAAAATAATATTCCAAACCTGTGATGCCTGATCTGCTAGAGCCCTCTGAAGTCAAGGAAGTATTTGCCCAGCTAAAGGTTACTCTGTTCATGCAATTATTTCCCAGAAGAGCCTTCCAGTTCTACAAAAGATGTCAAAATATGATGTGGTCAACTGCCTTTAAAAATTGTTACAAAGAATTTAAAGAAATAAAATTCACCTCTCCTTAAAGAGCACAACAAAAATAAGACAAAGGTATTTATCTCATAATTTTGGCCAAGTTATTTCTTAGAAGTATTTTGTCTATACTCATTCACCTGTTTTTTTAAATTATGCTTTTTTTTCTTTTCATGTTCTTCTGGCTACCATTCAGGAATTTATAATTTTAACTTCTGGTTTTAAGACGGGACACAAAGTATCACAGTCCAGGCAACATAACATTAGCCTTTGACTTTTCTTCTGTATTCTTGAGATACAGTTCGTTTTCTCATGTTTGCCTCATATTCTCTGAATTAGTAAGTAATTACTAATTCCTAAAAAGTAAGCGATGGTGTCTCCCATTGCCCCAGGCCTAAATCAGTGCTATGCAGAAGAATGAGACCAACACTGCTGCAATGGTGTTTACACACCTTGTAATTTTACAATTACTTTGTCCCTGGAATTTTCAGTAAAATTGCTCTAATATGTAAAGTCATAATTGCTATCTTAAGCTTACTTTCTGTTTCTTCCCTGTATGGATCTACTTAAGATTATATAGTTTGGAACAGCATTCTAGAGCTCCTACCTACCTCATGTCCTGACAATATAAAAATAATAAGAAAACAATCAAAGCAATGCATAATGGCAATCTGAAAATCCTCATTATCTTAGTAATTTAATGAAAGTTAGATACTGGGGTTAAATCATTGATTTAACTTTTTCTTAGCATTGTACTTCCCATGTGGTCAGAAAAATAGTGTGAATAATTGGGAGGTGGAGAGAATGGGAGATGTTTGTACATGGTACTGAGCTTCCTCATTGCTCATAAGCAGGACGGTTAACCTCCCTTACATGTAACAATAATTTAATATAGCGTTGATTTAATGACAGACATATCTGCAACTAAAGACAGGATTTTGCAGTGTCTTTTGTAGAAAATACTTTTCTTTTTTTCTCACTGTTGAGATGGATGAATTTTTAGTCTGTGTATTCCTGAGCCCACCCTGACTACCAGAACAGAACAATTAATACACATTATAGAGTTTAATCTTTTTCCATGAAAGTTAATGGGAGTCTTGCCATTGACTTGAACTGAAATTCATGTTGCCACATAAAAGGAGAGCACTTGAAATAAGTAATACGTATTTGGTTTGGACTATGACCAGTTATACAATCCAGAGTTCTTCATGGTGTATTTAGCTGGGAACATATCGATTCACAACGAAATCTGCTTGATTCTGGTGGCCAGTCAGACAAGGTGTAAGAAATCCAAATAACTGGATTATTACATGTGGAACACATTGTAATAGTGATCAGAAAACAAACTTTGACTTCATATGGCAAAAATAAAATAATATATCTATCGTGATGAAAAAGGTAAAGGATTCACTTATTTAAAAAAAAAAGAAAATAACATAACATTGTTAGTATAGATAATTCTACAGAGAATTTATTTCTACAACTCAAACATAAGCAATATTCAGTGGCTTTAGTGTTATATATAAATTGTCCACACATCTGAATGTATCCAGTTATACAGAAATTTTTAAGTAAACACTCTAGTCCATAGGCTATACTCAGACACGAAAAAGAATAATTTCTGTGTGTAGAGCAATAATACATTCATAATTACCAAAATATGTTGAAAATTACACCTGTTCTCCTATATATTCTCTCTCAGTTACTTCCAGATCCAGTTAGTCCAGCTTATATAGACAATTTATACTTTTTTTTCAAGAACAGAGCCTTTGCTTGGAGCTTGAATATCAAACTTTTAAATTTTTAGTTCACATTATAGTTACTAAGGTGGCAGCATATTTTTCAGTAAGGTACTAGAATGCAAAGTACAGATGAATCTTGCTTATATGGTACTAAAAATTTATTTGTCTACATAATAAACAGGCAAAAAAAAAAGACAGGTTGAATCCCATTGCATAGGTATTTTTTTTGTTCACAGCCATATTCTGAACCAAAGCTGACATACTAATAATTGAAACAACAGGGTCTTGGTAAGATATTGTCTTTTTATTTCCTTGTCTCAGTCATATCCAATAGTCAGCATTTCAAATTAATTTATAAGTCTGCATGTTTCAGCGTTTCAGAAGTTCTATGCTTGGAATAGTAATGTGCTTTTCCATTGGAAAAAGAAAAAAAAAGGAAAATGCATAAATAAAAATATACTCAAATATTAATATTTACAAATAAATGAAGTCAATTCAGGAAACACACAATTAATAACATTTAATGTGGAGTGTCACTTAAGCCTGAAATGGTTTTATTAAGGGAGGCAAAATTCTGTGACACCAACATAGGTGATTTCTCTACCTAGTCACACCTGACTTTAAAACACTGTCTTACACTACATTGCCATCAGTGCTTTAAAAGGTATATGCATTATTAGACATTTTTTTTTTCCAGTTTGTTTTATTATTAGGACATCAATTAGGACAGCTCACATACTGTAAGTACATTTTGCATATACTCTTGAATATGCCAGACATAAACCTATTTGGAGACTATTTATTAATCTAAGCACATATGGGACTTTAATTTCCTCTGTTTCATGCTAATATAGCATCCAGCCTTAAAGAGGCATGACTCTAGCTTCTCCAAGTGGGCTCAACCACAACGAACCAGACTCATTTCCATGTTATATCATGTGTTTTCTATTAAGCTGTAAATTAATTCAACTTATTTTAAAAATTCTTTTTTTTTTTTCTCTTCTGTTTAGAAAATTAAGTCTGCAGAACAGGATATAATATGTTAAGACTTTGGCCTTGGTAATTACTGACACTTTTTTTTCTGAAGAGTGATTATAGTAAATGCAGTAATAGATATTATAGTGATTTATAAGCAAATTTACTTGTACTGCAGAACAGTAAGTGAAAAGCATTTCTGTTGAACTCTGAATGTTGCTACTAATTTCTTCATATTCCATTTACTTTAACTCTTACTTACGGCTGTGACAGCTGATGTAACACAATCTGTATTCCTTTTCCATTTATCTGGCAACTGTTTGGTTTACAAAAGAAATTAAGTTCTCTATATCATGCTTTAAGAATGTGTTTGATTTCAATGATTTTTTTTTTAATATTAGTCTAAGTTTTTGTTGTGTTATGACAAATTACATCTAGAATAACTCATCCAGTATCAAAGAAGTTATTCAGGATTCTCAGCACTGCGATTTGAGCAGGACTGAACTCTGTGTCCTTTATTAAAGGACTTACTCAGAGTGACGGAATGAGTGGCTACATGCATGGTTCACATGAAGACACACAAGTGTGGTATACATCACCAGACAAATTTCTAATTATTAAAGATTTATCTCACTGTCAAATTGCAAAATAACATTCTGCTCACCTGCCGGCTCTCTGGCCAGCAAACCAATCCAGGACGCACCAGAGCCCTGCCCCGGGGAAAGCAGGGCATCACACGGATACTGTCAAGCCAAGCCTTCAATTTAATGCTGTGCAACACCCACTACGCACACGAACGCACTCGCCCCCTGTGCCCATGGATCTATCTGTGCCCGCCACACACGCAACCGCACCTGCCCCCTGCACTCATGGACTTATCCGCGCCTAATGCGCGAATCACCGCGGACCACCCTTCCTGCATACGTGCAGCCCTGCTAACGTTACCCCACACTCACCCACAAAAAAAATGTTTTCTTTGGTACTGTTTGATAAGTGGCTTTATTCTCTTACTATCCTTCCTCTCATTTATCTCTCAATTTTTCATCATTTCCTCCCTCCAGTAAGGCAAGAATATTGTGTGTGGGATGGATTATTACAAAAAAACAGCTCTTTTC
Organism: Chlamydotis macqueenii; assembly: GCF_036417535.1. Taxonomy (NCBI): domain Eukaryota; kingdom Metazoa; phylum Chordata; class Aves; order Otidiformes; family Otididae; genus Chlamydotis; species Chlamydotis macqueenii. Next base: position 9,659,912 of record NC_141556.1, on the reverse strand, counting down.
AATAAGTAAGCTAGTTTCAACAGCTTTCAAGTATACAAAGAGGGATACCATGCTGTATTCTAACACTGTTTACAATAAAGAGAAATATTAAACTTTTATCTAATCTTACACATAATATCTTTCTGCTGCTAGTGAAAGGGAACTGAAAGACAGAGGAGCTTCCAGATGAAATGTCATCACTGAAGAAGAAACTGAGCTGACTTTCTTTTTAATTGAAGCCACATTCAGATTGGATGTCTTAGAGACTGTTTCCTCTACTCGCAAATATTTCTGATGAGCTTAAAGAAAAGAAATCCTGGAAGTGTTCCCTTATGCTGAGATATAAAGTTATTAATATGGAGCTTGATGCTTTCCATGAACCTTTGGTTATTTGCAGCTTCAAAGTTATTAAAATGGATGGGAAGAAAACAAACACAATGAGGGAAATGTAGATTAGAGTTTTGAGTTGGAGTCAGATTGGGTAAGACAGATACTGACACCATTTTTTTTTGAGTCAACACAGATACTTTGAGTTGAATTCACGGCAGTTTTCAGAAAAACATATACTTAGAACAAAAGAACTGTCTTAGTAGAATAAACAAAGTGACGTGGGACCAAAGTTCATCTTACATCTCATCAAGCGAATATTCATTTAGATGTACAGACTTGTAAGGTTTTACATCAGGAGAGACAACAACTCACACAGCTGTGCTTGGAAATACCAGATTTCTAAATTCTACAGAGATATCCAATATGCAGAACAGTATCTTGTATTTTGTTAAGTATAACTTCAAAAACACACACAGAAAGCCAGAATAAGGCTATATTTTCTTTTTGCAATGGCAATGATATAACTGTGCTTAGGAGGAAATGTTATTTTTCTATCAGGAAGAAATATCCTCTGTCTTCCGTAAAGCCACAGATGTTGTGCTTTGATCAACTTCAAAAACTTTTAGTGCAAGACTGCATGTAACCTTACTCATTAGGTCCACTGTACTGAGAATGAATATATTTAAGTTTTTGCTTAGCTGTTTGCTCTAACTCCATTCCTTATCAGTTTAATTCCATATTTCTTGTCCTCTGTCTTATTTTGCCCTCCAAATTGCATCACTTCATTTAATTTCCTTCTATTTGCTTGTCTACCTAAACATACTGCCAAAATCATATGGATGCACTGTATCAACTGCTGTGATGTTCCTGCTTATGTGGTGACTGCTCTGATTACATCTAGTCTGGCTTGTCAGCTGTCTGGGGCACAATAATAGTTCTATCCTATATTTAAACAATGTCACAATGGTGATACTTCTGTTTTGGTCAACTGGCAGCACTGTGATTCAGAAAAAAAAAAAAACCACTCATTCAGAAAAACACTTGCTTATTCTCTTAAGCACCCGCTTAACTTCAACTGAAATCAAATAACGTAAGTATATCTGTAAACTGAGCATGTGCGTAAGTGCTTTCTAGACTAGAATATATGAATTTCTGTGACATTAAGATGTATATTAGAAACTTGTTTTCTTTATTTGTCATTATGTTAGAAACAACTAGTGTATAAACCACAAGAGAGATCTTTCATTAATCAGAAGATACAGGAACACTTGAAAGGTAATTAGGCAAACTGTTTATACAAACCAGGTCTGAAGGAAAGCTTAGACTCATAAACTATTTATACTAAAATACCACTAAATTCTCAGATTGCAATGATTAACATAGCTATTTGTAAACAGGATGGATGATCAAACCCTTATGAAAATAGAGTGAAGCAAGCTTATTTTTTGAATTGTACGCAATCTTTCTCTTAATGTTACTTACTCAGAAAATGTAGCAGATATTCATAAATCTGAGAACTTTGAGCACAGCAAAAATGTGCAAAAGCTAGCTTCTCTAGTATCCTTCCCCTTCTGCCTATTCATGAAGTGAACATGAGATTTTCATGCCTTCCATAATTCAAAAATGTTCACAATTTTTTTTCAGGAAATAAACCATAGTCTGCAGTTCATTTATGAACAGTTCATTTTGAAGATCTTCAGTTCACTACGTGGTATTGTTTCTGTTCCAAGAGATTTATGGTATGGTATGCACCTAACAAATGTAGCGTGAAATATGAACACTATGAATTTTATATGAAGCTGGAAGTAAGCTCTTGGTAAATATGGGGTTTCTCAAACTTAAGGCAAGATTGCAACTGGCTTTTTTGGACTGCGAAAGTCCAAACAACAAGAGAGCAAATCATCCTCCTGAAAGCACTCAACAAGGTTTTATTTCTGTGTGCACAAGAAAAGAGATTGCTTACTCTGTACACTGTTTGGTGCAAACAACATTTTGAGGAAGCAAATACTGCTCTATCTTCCTGTATGTGACTAGGACCTGTGACTAGGCGGGCTGCAATGGCATCTCAAAGCTGCCCCAAGCTCTGCATTGCTGCTCTTGTAGTGACCTATTTGGGGAAGTCACAGCACTAATAAGCCTCAGCCAGTATTGTGTCAACAGAAAGAAAACACAACAAATACACACATGGAAGAAAGAAGAAAAAGAAGACAGGAATGTGGTTTTAATACAACACAAATACTGAAAGCCAAATTTATTCATTTTGGAACTGACCCACGGCCCACAGATGCCAGTGGGATTCCTTATTTTAACTTCAGTGAGTTTTGGTTGAGATCCTTGGATGACAGCTAGAAACAGCCAGATCCATGAAGGAGACGAATAATGTCCCACTAATCAGAGCACAAGGCTATGAGTCAAGACATCTAGCTGAGTCACCTGCTTTGCCCCAGACTTCCTTAGATCGTGAAGCTACATCTTTATGTAAACAGCGTAGTAGAGCGTAGATACAAATGACCTACTTGAGTGTGAGGCAGCTCTGAAACACGGTAGTAATATCAGGCTGGCACTTGATTCAGCATGACATGCGGCTGACACAATTCTGCTTTCAGAACTGAAATTATCTCTCCACATAAACATTGTCATGCTTCAGATGGACATATCACCATGTTTGGTGATCTCTGATACGCCTAGAGCAGTGGTTCAATGTGAGCATGTCCACAGCATCACCTCAGAAACCACGACAGAGGTCTGTGGTCAAGTACACCAGTTATGGGAGAATTTGGAGGTACGTTCATGAAAGCCCTCTGAAAACATATACCACGGAAAAAAAAAATAGATAATTTTCAGTCATGGAGAAAGGACAGAAAGACTCCCAATATTATGGAGAAGGGAAGTTTACAACTGATTTGGTGACATTACAGCCAGATTTCAATCAGATATTGTTGCTTGCAAAACCAACTGCATTAAATTCCCTTCTTATCAGACTTTACTTTCAGACTCAGAGAGGGAAGGGAGGTTTCTACAGAGAACTTAAAAAAGGTAAAAATATTAACACATTTCTCAAAATTATTTAGGTTAATGTATTTAAAATTGTTTTCTGTTCTTTGCTTTTAAATACAAATCACTTATTTTCTACGTTGTTCTCTCCTTAGCTTTCCTGCAGCTTCCATTCTACCTGCGTGTATGTAGCACCAGCAAAGTAACTATCCTGCCAGTTTTACATCTTCAAACTGAAAAGCTTGGAAGTTAGTTTCTGTGCTGCTTCGTACACAGAAATAGAGGCACGGATTAGCGTATATTTAGAAGAGTGGACAGGTCTGATATGAGATTCTAAACAGAGGCCAAAAAGGCTATCAGAGGTTAACTACAAAGAAGATTTAGATTAAGGCTATCAAATGAAGACATATCCTTCCTGGGCTTACCCTAGAGCAGTGTGAAAATAAATGCATTTAAAAAAGAGATATCTTTAACAGAATCTGACCATTTTTCAATTGCTTTGATGTTTACCATATGTAAGAAAATTGCTGTTCTATAGTCAGTTTGTTATGCTTTTTCTTTGCCATTTAAAAATCATTAAAAATCAAACTTATGTCAATATGACACAAATAACAAGAAAATTAAAAGGAATATACTATCCAGCCACTGATAAAATAATGAACTATATGTATGTGTATTGAATAAAGACTTCATAAGTTTATAAATTACTGGAGTAAAAAGTAAATGTAAAAACACACATAACTGCTACTAATATTTTGTTTATTAATCTTACTATTTAAACACTACATTTGAGGTCTAGACAAAGCTATCTGTTTTGGCATAGAATAAAGATGTACAGTAATGTATGTAATTATTCTGTGATAAAATTTTTAAATGTTGTACCTTCTCATGCCCTGCTGTTTGCAATTGTTTTCTGTGGTAGATGCATGACTTATTTTAGTGGGTCACCAATTCTTGCTTTGTGACTGCAAAGCTTGCGGCGGGTCGAGAAGCAGTCACAACCCACTGCAGCCTGACAACCTTTCTCCCCTGCCCACTGCATCAAGTGACAGGGGCATGCCCCTTATTGTGGGACTATCAAAGATAAGATAAGCATGTACACTTTGGCATTGCCTAGCGCCACAGCTTCTCTTCACATTTCCATATGCAGTGCACAAGGTCAGGGAGCTGAAGAGACCTGACACTCTAGGAATTTGCAGGTCTTTAGTACTGCGGTGAGGGCAGAGGAGCGGGGGTTAACAGAGAGACAAAATGCACATTTCATTTGGATACCTTCACCTTTCTCCCTCTATATTATCACTACAGTCTGTACACGAAGCTTTGTTTGCTTCAACACTTTCCAGTGCCATTTTAGACTCCTAGGGTACTGGAGATGTCGATAACGTAAGGTTAGTATCTTGCCCCAGCTGGAGCAGTAGATAGAGGGCAAGGAAACACAGTCTCCTGCACCTCTGGCAACAAGCATTTACGCGAGGGCTGCTGAATCCTGCTGTATCAGTCAGACTTAGAGCTCTCCTAATTTAATATTTTATTCTAACCATGTTCTTCAATCATCTCTTAAAATCTGGTATTAGAATAACAAGTTAATGTGTTCAGCTCACAGTGTCCTCAGATTTTTTTAGTCTTTGTCCATTATCCCTGAGGAAGGACCTCTTCAGAGAGCTTAAGTTTCTCCAGATCTTTTACATTGATACTTGGATATGGTGACTTCAGGATCTTAAAGCAAACTCTTTCACTGGTTTACCCTGTCAGTTGTACCTCTAGGGCCTGGACTGAAGGAAATGGAAATGTCCTATGCATGATAAGTCCTATGCATGATAAGTCTCCTTCTTTTTTCACTGTGTCACTCATCACTTGGAACCACCCTTTCATTGAGCTCTGCCAGCCCACAGACCATGGTAGAGCTCTGGAAATTAGCCTGTGGTGGAGGGTTTGGACTTACTATCTTCACAGTCCTTACTTTTCTACAACATAGCAGCCCCAATGGACACAATCTGAATTTTTACAATTATTTTTCTCTCACAGTTTGATCTTAAGATGTTTCTGAAAAACTGAAGACATATAGGAAAAAAAAGTCTTAAGAGTGTCAAGTGTTAAAGTAAAGTTAAAAGATGGAAAGCTAAAACTGATCTAAGACCAAGGACTCTTTGCAAAATAACAAGTTGCTCCACCTAGGTTGTATCTTTGTTTTAGTAACCCACATTGATCTTGTTTGTTTAACTCCCATGAAAAGTTATAGCCTTTATACATCCTCATTTCCCCATTTGATGTCGGAGTTTCTAAAGCTTTTGCAAAGCAAGGAAAGTAAAGATGATTGTGAAGCACATGGCACTGGAGCAGTACACTGCAGGCACTGTCACAAGGGTGTCATTATAAGTGATGGATTTTATGTATATCCAGTGGAAAAGAGATTGAAAACAGCAATGTTAGCAGAGTTGCTGTTATGGACGCATTATTTTTTTCTCTGATTCAAGGAATAAACTCCTTCTGCTAGACAATGGCGGATAACAGAGCATGTCAGTGCATTACGTTGTGCAAGTAAATAGTTAAATGTCAGGTAAAGAGATGGAAGAGAGGCCGCAGTGTGAGGTGTAAGCTGGAAAGAAGAGGGGCTTCCTAACTGCCTCAGCAGCCTGAGGAACCAAGAACATGCTGCTCAAGAAGTGTAACACAGGTAGAGGAGTGTCAGATAGTGCTGGACTGAACAAGTCTCATGTAAAAGTGTGGGACAAGTTTTCTACTTATGGTACTGATCTTGAACATAGATATATGTCCCCTGGGAAGAGGAAAAACACCAAAATTGTTTCCACAGAAGCAAAGAACTTGCTAATGGGACAGACTTGTTGCTGTTCTAGACTGGAACTGAAGAAATCATGTGAAAAAATAGCCTACAATATTAGACCTCAATCTTTCTTTGTCTGCCCCTCCTTGCCATTACATATATCACCGCAGATGAAATAACTGGTGGGACTGATGTAATGAGTGGTGAAGTGGGGAAGAAAGTTTGAGGGTTTCAGAACATTATGAAAACTTCACTAGCAACAGGCTTGGACAGATGATGTTAATGGATTACAGGCAAACTTAGAGGTAACTGCTGAAGAGTCAGTACCACCCTTGAGGTATGTCCCTACAGCTTTTCTAGCTTAATACTAGGTAGGAGTGGAAAGGTCTGAGGAAGTATAGACTGAACTCATCAAGAACGGATGAAAGAACTAGAAGGTTTGGAAAGGAGAGTGGTGGAAACAAACGGTAGGAACAAACTGACTATTTCCTCCCACCTTCTATGTCATAACAGTCAGAGATGCAAGTGGCTTTGTCAACCAGCTCAGTGAAATTCAGAATATATCAATTTGCAATAACTTTTCTAACTGATCTGACAATCTGAATTTTAGGTTAAAGTAAGGAATTGGACTTAAAGAAAGCTATTGTTGAATCCGCCCTATTTCTAAATCTTAGTTTGCCTTTTCTAAGCTTCAGAGAGATTTGATACTTTGAGAGTTAACTCAGTTCTACAATTCAGACATAAAGTATGTGCCCTCACTCTATTCTTTCATTGTCGTTCCTTCACTATTACACCCTCCCTTGCCAATATAGTATTCTAAAATTTGGCAGTACTTTATGAAAATCCATTTACTGTTAATGAAATTAGCTCTTGAGAATGTGCAAAGCTTGTATTACTCATTTCTGCAGTAGTTATAAACAAAGTATAGGTGCTGCAGGCCAAAGCCAATGTAAAAGTTTCTCAGTGATGTTAGGAAGGCTGTTACCTGCTTTTCCAATGAAGCTGTATTGACAAACGAGGTGTTCAGCTGTTAGTGACCAGCGGAACCATTTTTCTCTGCCTGAACTGAGATCAAGAGGTCACTCATCACTCTCTTTGACCATTTGTGCAAGCAAATAAGAAGCACGATTTCGGAAGTAAATCTTTAGCAACTGTCACATATTTCCCTTCTCATGTTGATGTTAGTAGAGGAACATGTATAGACACTTTATCATTCTATGATTCTATGATCCTATGATTCTATGTTAAGCTAACATGGCCATGAAGCTGGAAGAATATAATGGGTTATTACAATATTGAGAATATTATAATGGATTAAAGAATATTGAGACAATTTGAAGGTTGGGTCATTGAGGGCTTTCTAGTTTTCTTTACTTTTAATAAGCACGTAGGAGGGAGCTGGACATTAACAGGTGATGAGTTTGAATAGAAGAATGAAATAGTTTGTCCACACACAAATTAATTTTCAACTACTATTGTGCAAATGTAATAGTTCTGTATGGGGGAGAGGAAGAAGTACTCCTCCATTTGGTTTTACTGTGATTTCATACTTGTCATAATAAAGTTCATCTCTAGCTGTGGATGAAACTCACTGAGCAAAATTCTTCTTGCTCTATTCTATCAATGTCACATATTTGTATTTCAATAACCCCTAGAATGAATCCCTAACCAACTGAGACCTCCTGATCACAGTGTGTCTGCAAACATTTGGAAAATTATGGTCCCTACTTAGAGTTTAATGGTAAAATTAAGTACTGTAAATGATTGCCACTTAATTGACTTCCATGTAGACTTCCTCATACAGGATTTCTCTTAGTATATATACTTGAAGACAATTTGTCCCAGTGGATGTATATGGCAATATAAATTCTTGGATATTTAAATATGTGTTGTGGATGAGGTAATCTGAGATACACCATAAATTAAATAAATTATGCTTAGAATATATTATACTATATAAAAGAGAAGCAATTATTTGAAAATAGATACCAATGGATTTATTACGAAAACATGCATGTGGCAGTGGACAAAACCTCAGATATTAACAAAAGCAATCCTCTGTTACTACAAAGGCTATATATAAGCCCTATATCTTATTCAAACTTTTATTAAGCACCATCTTAAAATAAAGAAGTTGGTTTTCCTGCTATTACTGTTACTGAATAAAAACTTACCTCTTTGTGGTTAGAAAATATTAATTTATGGTCTGGTTCTAGATTGGACCTTTATCAAAGTTTGGAGAATAATCAGACAATTTTCTCGGCTTTTAGAGTATGCCATCAAAAGATTCTATTTTTTATATACCATATCTAGCACTAAGAAATCACAATGCTGGAATTCATTCAATGTTTCAATGAGCTTTGCTAAAAATCTCCAAACCTGCAGCCTCACACTTTAGAGTTAATTTTAAACACAGACTCTTAAAGATATACAGACTCCATGTAATTTTCAGAGCCACCTTATTTCATCTGTAATTTACGATGTCTTGTTTTGATTTAAGAAAAATAAAAATAAAAACCATTTGAAGACCTTTTCTCTCTGGAAATGATATTTTCCATGGAGAGAAATGTACCATATTAAATCAATCTACACATCCAGACTTTTGAATCCAATTAAAATGTTCAAGATTTTTTTTTAAGTACAGAAAAATAGAAACTTAAAAACAAAGGAAAGGTAAACATGTTGCTAAAAAGATAAACATTTTGTGAAAAATACTTGGAAAGACGATTACACATAAGAAGAGGTTGCTTACAGGATAAAGACAGGAATAGATTTATGAATGTGAAAGGATGGAGGATATTGTTTCATGGTGTCCAGTTGTGTGTCCTCTCGAGTGACTTCTCAGGTGATAAAGGGGCTGCAGTTTTTCGAACTACAAAAGACTTTCACTTGTGTACCCAGCCATTTTACCCTGTCTTTGTATTGATTCTGATCATGATGAAAATATGACTGGAATTTAGTATGAAATTAAGAACCTTTTTCCTTGTTTTTGGTTTATCCTTTTTTTTTAAAAAAAAATATAAATCTTTCCTAAGTATGTGATTTTTTCCACATAAAATCTTTCAAAACTTAAGCCTGATTGGGTAAGTATTTGTTGAACAAATATCCTGGTTTTAATTTATATTTTATTTCCACAAAAGTTATTTCATAACTAGTCATGCATTTTTGGAAGCAGTGTAGATGCTGATCTTTTAAAACAGTCCTGATTCCTCTAAGTGTCCAAAGCTAGACAGCTGGCTGCCATTGAAAAAAATCAATCCATCAGTGGGACTTAATTGCATAAATATTTTTACGAAATATGCCCTTGTCCTTGCATATTGCTACAGCCTCCATTGTCATATGTGTGCAGTTCTCACTTATGTTAGAGTAGCTGCATGCTGAAAATGGCAGACTTTCCACCTATGTGAACACCTGTTATAGCATCTTTTTACCGCCTAAGGATTTATGACATCTGTTTTCAGAATCTTAATCTTTCAAACTGGAGACACGTTTTGATTCTTTCCTGAAACAAAGTATCTAAAGAATTGTCCAATAAGATATCAGGCAAGACATCACTAAAACTTCTACAAAGTACTATGGAGGAGCAAAGCAGAAGTTGACAGGATGCAACAACTTTATACATCCAATCAACTACGGAAGAAAAGATGAAATTATTATCAGAAGAGCCTCTTGGACATTTCTTGATAGCCAAAAATGCTATGCTGCTTTGAGCAAAAGATGTGAAAGACTCATCAGCATAGAACAGAACAGAGAGTTAGTGTTTTCAGAAACTGAACAACCAAATCATTAATTTTCAGCAGAAAACGATACTTAAAGTTTTACCACTGCAGTAAATGGGGACATCTATGTGATAAAGGGGAAATGACTCATTGTGATTTTCATTTGCTTGCTTAATTTGTCCACTTTTGACAAAAGTAATGCATCTTCATCATATTTTTTGTACCAAAGCCTTTCCATTTCCCTTATTTTCATTGGGAAACATTTTTGCTAATTATAATGAATAAAAAACTTTAAAATTAAAATTCAGCAAGGAAAAAACCTCAAGTTCCTAAGGAACCTAAAGAAGTATTCTATTAATCAGTATATTTATAAGTAGAACACAAAAATAAATAGCTCACTATACCATCAGCATAGTATTACATCAACAGTCCTTTTAAAGATTCATTAGTGTTTCATCACCAAAGGTTGACTTGTTGCTGGGTTTGAGTTGCCTGAATGTCAATGGTGAGACGAAATGAATATACCAAGAGGTGAATAGTTCTTTTATACTTATCCAGAAAGTAGAACCAATGAGTTTTATATCCAGGAAGAACATAGATCTACTTTACAATACCCTGTTTAACAGATTTTTTGTTCTTCTAATTAACTTCAGGCCCCCTAAGTTGAATAAGATAAATGTGCAAGGAGAAATGGTGCTTTTGCCAGCTGTCTGTAGGCTTCATTTCTTTAAGTTTCTAGCTCTGATTTTAAACCTCTGCCAAATAGTTTTTACACCAAAAGCAACTAAAAGTGTTCAAGGGAAGAACTCCCACCCTACTTGTGTAAAAAACCCAACAGCCTCTAAAAATCTGGATGTTTCCCTCATCTGTGATTTCCAGAGGAATTAACAAATCTAGGCCAGATTGTATGCCACACTGACATGGGAACAGGAAGCATTCAGAGCTGTATTTGCTCCATTAAAGGTCAGGAAAAGGATCTCCTTACATGGAAGAAAGCAAACTTTACATCCTTCCTACATCAGATATGTAGCATATCTGACCTTTAACAAGAGAAGCTAGAGCGGAAGAGTAATTGCAACCTCTTTTAGCCTAACCCTGTTCCAGAGCAGCATGGTACTGCTACCATTTTCTTAGGAGGCAGCAATTTGCAGGAAGGCATTCAAATAATTTTAGGTTTTAATTTTAATAATTTAATTTTAAGAATGTAACCCCAGTGGGGCTGGAGGAGAGGAATAGGAGGTGGCAAAAATTATGGGATACATTCAGCTTCCATCATCCTCTACATCCTTTTCACGTGATGCAGAGGAGGAGTGCACAGTAACATTCTTCAAACCCTTGGCATGTGTTAGTCTACTTACTTGACGTTCTTAAAAATATTTTTTTCAAGATCTACACCTATAGATGACTTAGAGTGTATATCAGATATAACTGTTTATATCTCTACAGGTATAAACTATACTCTGTGTATGACACAGACTAAACCTGCCTTGCATAAATTCTGAATTACAAACTTCTGCCTGCAGGCTGGAATATCTTCCACAGCATGAACGTCTTGCTTCTGATTCTTGTTTGTGATAGGATTTCCGAGATATAAGATTTATCTGGTTCAGCTGAGCAATGTAGTTTTCTCTTGGGTTAAAAAAAAAATACAAAAAAAAAATCACAAAATTATGAAAATGTATTTATCACATGATTTACTCTAACTTTTCTGAACAGACATATTGTATAACCTATTCCTTATACTTTGTGAGTGATTTCCGCTAAAATATGGTCACTGCAGGCAGGATTCTTTCCATACTGAAGGTAATTAGAAATAATATTTTTAAATGTGCTTCTAGGTAGCTGTAACAAGAAAACCTTTCTTGCAATGCAGCTAGACACCTTTGTGCCAGATATGAACAGAAAAGCTGCTTGATATGCTTAATGTACAACAACAGGATTCATTGCAACCAATAACCAGCAAATTAGACAAATTAAAACTCTGTTGTTTTCCCTTCTAACAATTCACAACCCTTCAAACTCTCCAATAGTTGTCAGTACTTCAAAGAAAGGTGGGCTTTGTAGCATACCATGAAAGCTATCAAATGTAAATTATGTGGAATGAAACTTATACATGCTGTGTAATGTGTCTGACAGCCTCAAAAAAAAAAAAAAAAAAAGGATTGAAAATGGCAAAAAACCCTTACTGCACATAGAAATGCTGAATCAAGCTTCCCTCCCTTGCCCCAACCTAACATGACAGTTTTAAAATTCTGGTTTAGTAGATTTCATTAGCATTTTTTTCCCATTCCAACCCCCATGCTTAAATGCCTTGTTATATTGGGACCTAAAGCTGGTAAATGCGTGTTGCCTCCAGTGAGCAATACTCTTGCATTAGAATTGCTTCATTAGTTCTTAAAAATGGAACTAGGAACAATTTTTAGTAGGATGTGCTTTCCTTACATGTCAGTTTACTTTTTCAATTTCACAAATGTATGCATCATTTGCAGCAAGTATGCAGATTGGTATTTGTTTAAGCAAATTAGTTTAATACAGTGAAATACTGCCATAATTTTTTTTCAACATAAGCATGCATTTTGAAGTTTAAAAGCACACAAAATCCCAATTTCATGTTTATTTCACTTAATTCTTTTTACATTAAACCAGTCTTTGGAACAGATGCATAAATCAACCACTTATGCATGAAGAAATATGATTTTGTATTTTGTGAACAAGCAAAGAATAGTCTAAAACAATAGGGAAAACCACATTGGCTATGTAAATAATGTAAATATCTTATGGGAAAAGGAAAAAATAATAATCATTTTAAGAAATTGAGTTGTGATCTACCTCAAAATGACAAACTTATTTCAGTCTTGCCAACTCAAATATTGCACACCATATACAATTCAGTTGGGAAAAAAATCAATTAATTTCCTAATGTTTATGCTTCATAAAACTTGCACAATTTCAGCAATGCTTCCATACTTCTAATCTCTCCATCAGTTCAAACACAACTTCAATGAAATTTTAACTGCAAAGACAAAAGTTGGATCAGTGGGGATTTTTGAAGAATTCCCCTACCTCAGCATTATTGTTATTTAAAATAATCAAGGCTGTCCTCTTTGCAAGAAATTTCTTTGATAGCACTGACTACCTTGAACTTTCTCAGAATTCTTTTTATCTCTACTTTTAGGCTTCTGCTTTGTTTTTGTTTGGAAAGGTCTTTGTGACAACAGGTAAAGATGTCCTTTTTGTGATTCATTCATGAGCAGGAAAAGATATCTATTTTAAGACTTGATTATGCAGACGCATAACAAGAGAACAGTTACATTCCAGTTTATTGTAAGCTACATATGAAAGCACTGGTTACTCACTGGATAACTTCTTATTTGTCAGGACACTGAAAATACAGTTACTTCTTAATTCTCTAATAGCTAGTTATTTAAACCCTCTGAGAAAACATACTGGTTAGATTCATCTGAGATTATTCATTAAGTGATTAGTAGTTTTAAGGTACATGGAAACTTTATGAACATTAGGAAGAATAACAGACAGTTTAATGAGATCTTCTTTGTTTTGGGGGGAATTTGAAAGAACTTGAAAGGAACTGGTATCCCAAGACTTAATAACTTTCAGATGAATTTGAAGGAAAGTGAAACAATTTTGTTTGTTTTGTGAATTAAGCATGGTTTTATACTTATATTTTATTTAATATAAAATGTCAATAAAGTGAAATTGGTATACTGAAACACTTAAGTTAGATTTTTACAAATATATGTATATATAGATATATGTGTACATATGTGTATGTATATTTTGTTCTGATCATGGTTAGGTGCAACTATGATGACATCCTGACAAGCTCTGGAGTTACCCATCTTCATTTTTCTAAGAAATAAGGACACTGACTATTCTGTTCTGAACAGTTTTGGCAAATGCCCCAAATAAACGGAGTATATATGTTAGATAATAATCTCATCATCTCATTATTAAGGTAACTCTTCAGACCAGTAGCATTACTGGACCTAGTAGACTAGTGAAGATGCAGACATATGCATTTGTCTATCCAGCAGCCTCCCTGGGTTTTGTTACTTTAAACTTTTTTTTTCTTTTTTTTTTTCTTTTTTTTTTTTTTTTCCCCTGAAGGAACTGTGTATCTTGTTTCTATATATATTTCTATTCTTTTGGGCTTAGTTCTTGAAATTAATCAGGTTTTACTTCCTTGGATGAAAGGGAGAATAATTTAGTTTTATATTTTAATCTCTTCTGATCTTAATAGCTGATTAGGCAGCATTTAGTATTTCTCACAAATTCAGCAAGGCACCAAGTGAAGGCATCTGGCAGCAGGTTGAAAACAAAAGACAGTAGTAATTTTTTCATACAATGAAAATTTAAATTATGAAGCTTACTGTCACAGTCTTATGAAAATGAGAAGTCTAAACAAGTTAAGATAATAGCTACAGTTTCATGGAAACAAAGTTTTTTGAGGGCTGCCAACCAGAAGGATGAGATGCACCTGCAGTCCAGAAGCCAGGAGTGGTGCCAAAAGGCAGAGGCATTTTATGCTCACACTCCTCTGAATGTCCTCTGCTGACCACAGTCATGGTCTGGACAGTGGCACAGGCTCAACTCCGCTCTGACTTGAACGGCTGTTCTCATGTCTTTATCATATTTATTGAAGTTAAAGACAAAGGTACAATGATTCTGCTCAGCCACCACCTAGGATGAATGTATTGACATCTAAGATGAGAGACAGATCAAAAATAATTCACTGAAATCACAGGAATAAGTCATTAAACTAGTGCAACAACTTTAACTTGAAGTGAATGGGGTGTGAGGTAATTGCAGCTGCAAACACCATTGTACACTGATCTGGGGGAATGACATACCCCCTTTTTAAATACCTATGTTTACTATAGTATCTAATGGTTTTGTACAGCACTTTAATTGACATTTAACCAAACCTAGTAATAAGATTGTGTTTTCTTATAGGTACTGCAAAATGATGTAATATTACTTCCTGTAGCTATGGAGACCTTTGCTCTCGTTAGTGCTGCTATTCCATTTGACTGTAACCCTGAATAATCTTTAAAGAATGTTTTTAGTCATGGGCCCTTCACCTTCTGGTGATTTCATCCAGATACAATTTCCACAGGCTTTACTGGGTTAGACAGAATAAAAGAACGGACCATCTGAATAAAATAAAATGCCACCATTAAATTGGCTTTTGTAGCTTAAGGTATAATGTAATGATATTTTCCCAACAGCTGCTTTCAGTTCAATTTGAAGTTTTAAAAACCCTTTGCATCTGATTGAAGTAATAAAATGCAGGTTGTGTTACTTCCTCCTTCTGTGTCGTATACAATAAGCAAAATGTTGATACTTTACATGCAACTGGTGGTCATTAGGAATTTTCACTTTATGTTAACATTATGAAAAGTTTTCTTAAAGACCAAGGGGTGGATGGATGTTATTTTGGAATTAAACAATTCAGTATTTTTTTCTAATTTCTGTTGCTCACAAAATTTTATTATCTGCAACTTATTGCTTGTATTTTCATTTCTTTCAGTTTTTACAACTAGATTGGAATAAAATGAGTGCAATACTACATCTCATCATGTGTTGCCTTTTATCCCAAGAGCACTGAAGCACAGCCATCCCTGAGTTGAAACTGTTTGTCAGTGTATACAACCAATATGCAAGAATATAAGGCAGTGGAGGAAAAATAAGCAAATTCTTAGGAGGCAAAATCAACACCTGAGGTTGAAATAATATGCCACAATTCTGTATTGATAATCTTTTGTGACTCTCACTTCTTAGTGTACTTAAAATAAGGTACGTTGTCCTTCATCATATGTTCTTTACTGTTACTCCTACCATGGTAAATATTGTACAAACATTGAGTATTTTCTAAACAAACATGAAAGACAGAGAGTTTAAAGGAGAAACTAGTCCAGAGACACGAATGTCAGGCTCAGGAAGAAATATCCAATTCTTCCACCTGTCTCCTCTGCACTTTCTGCCAGCTTCAGTAATATTCTCTTTCAGTATGGCCAATATCCTGGATCCTAAAGAAAAACTTTAACCATCTTATTCAGCATCTGCTAAGAAAATTTAATCACAAGGCATTTCATGGTATACTGGCATGAAGACATTAAGTAGTAGAGGATGGAAAGATGAAGATGGTTCCAGAGGTATCTGAGAAGCAGTGGAAAAACTGATGAATGATGTAAGAAAGTAAAACCATGTTAGCAAGATCTCATACAAACTATAGGGCACAATAAGAGGAAAACAGGAAAGTATTGTCTAGCAAAGTCAAAGTAAAAGAGAAACAGAAACAGGAGATTAAGGTGTATGAGGCAGAACACAGGAAGAGGAGGATGTGAGCAGATGAAAAATATGAATCAAAACATCAGTAGAAGAACAGGAACTTAGGTTCCAGAAAAATGGGAGAAAAAGAGATTAAGAATGTATGTGAGACAGAGTGCAGGAAGACCATGGAGTGTGTGAAATGCAATGAAAAAAAAAAAATCCCAGTTATGTTTTCCAAGGTCACTTTTGATCTGCACTGTTGAAATGATGAGCATAATGCAACCCTGTTTTCGTGAAGTACAAGTTATCTGTTGAGGTGACTTTTTCCTTGCTTTTTCTGTTACCTGGTTTTCCCTGAAGGCTGTGACAGGTTAATACTAGCTCAGGTCCTTCTAAATGAGCTGATGCATTTACAACACTATCAGTTTTTCATTCCAGAGGGAATGCCACTGCATGAGGAAATCTCATTACGGAAATTAGCATATACTGTGACTCAGCTATCTTCAGCTTAAAAATACCAGAAAGAGAACACAAGCCTTAAAAAGACACTGGTATCCGTAAAGGAGCACTTCAGGGAACTTCATCATGACTGTGATTGTAATTAGGCATTAATAACTACTGAATGACTGTTTATGCTTCAAAAATACAAGAAGCTTTCAGTAAGAGAATGCAAGATCAAAGAAATGAAGAGTTATGAAAAGTCAATATATCAATAGCAACTTATCAGTACTTTTCAGAAATTTCAGGTTTAGATTTTAAAAATTTTATACAAAAGATTCCCCAACTCCATGCCTCACCCTAGCTTTGGTTTATATGTGCTCATGATCTTCAGTCTCAATTCAACTTTTAGGTTATTTTGCATCCAATGAGAGAAAGTGCAATATAGCCAAATCATGTCTATTTTGCATTGGAACGATTAAGAAAAAAAAAAAAAAGAAGAGTTGTTTTTTTTTTTTTTCTCAATGACAATGAAAACTATAACTCCCTCAGAATCCTGGGAATTTTACAAGACTTATACAAAAAAAATCTACATCCAATATTGTTCCAAAATAGGTATGTTAGCAGGTGTGTAAATATACTCTAATATTCATTCACTTTTAATGAAATATGACTTGAAAAAATGTTATTTTTTATTTTGCCATAAAAGTTTTGGAATGAAAGCCATTCCTCTTACCAAACTGTGCTGGATTTGGCTGGCATAATTTTCTTCATAGTGGTTAGTATGGGGCTATATTTTGCATTTGTGCTGGAAACTGTGTTGATAACACAGGGATATTTTAGCTACTGCTGAGCAGCGCTTACAGAGTCAAGGCCTTTTCTGCCTCTCACACCACCCCACCAGTGAGTGGGCTGGGGGTGTGCAAGAAGTTGAGAGGGGACACAGCTGGGACAGCTGACCCCAACTGACCAAAGGGATATTCCACACCATATGACATCATGCTCAGCATATAAAGCTGGGAGGAGAGGAAAGAAGGGGAGGATGTTCAGAGTGATGGCATTTGTCTTCTTAAGTAATGGTTAAGCGTGATGGAGCCCTGCTTTCCTGGAGATGGCTGAACATCTGCCTGCCAACGGGAAGTAGTGAAAGAATTCCTTGTTTTGCTTTGCTTGCATGTGTGTTTTTTGCTTTACCTATTAAATTGTCTTTATCTCAACCCACAAGCTTTCTCACTCTTACTCTTCTGATTCTCTCCCCCATCTCACCGGGCGCGAAGTGAGTAAGTGGCTGTGTGGTCCTCAGTTGCTGTCTGGGATTAAACCACAACACGAACTATCCCCATATAATTAAAAGTATTTGAAGTGAAGTGAAAGAATTAGCATAAGAATTTGCTACATTTTCACAGAATTTTCAGGAACATAAGAAGTCACACACATGCCTGTCTGAAGATCAACCTCTTAAACACTTCCATTTGAAAAAAAAAAAAAGGTCTAATCTAATAGCAACTGTTAAGTGATTGTACCGATTTTGGCTGGAGTGGAGTTAATTTTCTTCATAGTAGCTCCTATGGTGCTATGTTTGGGTCTTGTGACCAAGATGTTGTTGATACCATAGTAATGTTTCAGCTGTTGCTGAACAGTACCTACACAGCATCAAGGCCTTCTCTGTTCCTCATGCTGCACTGCCAGCAAGTAAGTTAAGGGTGCAGGAGAATTTGGGAGAGGACACAGCTGGGACAGCTGACTCCAAATGCCTAAAGGAATATCCCATGCCATATCATGTTGTGTTCAGCAAAAATAAGCTAGCGGGGAGTTTTCCAGGTGACTGGCTGGGCACCAGTCAGCTGATAGGGACAGATTGCTTTTGCATCACTTGGTTTTCTTTGGATTTTTTTTTCCCTTTCTTTTTTTCCCTTCCCCCCCCCCCCCCTTTTCTTTTTTCTTCTTTACCTATTAAACTGTCTTTATCTCAATACATGAGTATTCTCACTTTTGCCCTTCTGCCTGCTAGGGGGAGTGAATGAGCAGCTGTGTGGGATTTCGCAGCCTACTGGGGCTAACCTACAACAGTGTTATCAGTATTTCCACTGATCAACAGGAGTATTCTGGTATTTGAAAATTACTGATGTTGATTATATTCATCATGCACAGAAAAAAATAAAATCATCTTCCTTTTAATGATAGGAGTTTTTCATAATCTTCATATTAGTACAAGTATTCATCATTATATATTATAATTGTCAAATAGACATTATCCTACATTTAGTTGATTGTTTTCTGTATTCACAATACTTCCAGATCCTGCTGTGATGTTCCGGTGTCACAAAAGAGGGCAAACAGCATCATATTTATTTATCTTTATAAAGGTTTAATACTTTTTCACTAAAAGACACTCAGTAGAAACAAAGTGGTTCTTGTTTCTTTAACAGGTAGAGGTGGAAGCTTTGAAAATTAGCACTTCTGCTCTCCAGGTCTGTACTGTATTTGGTAAGGGTCACTATAGGGAATAGTATCACCTGAAAGGAAACCTCAAGGGAGAGAGATAAAGAGTGAGATGATCCAAAATCTGGCTAAAATACCTGGAAAAAAAAAATCTCAGATAGCAACACTCTCAGAATAAAGTCACAGAGTTGTCAGGCTCTCTTTTCAGTATTTTCATTTCACTGTGTTTCTGGACAAAAGTCTTAAAGTCCCAAAGCAAAGCATCCAGAACGAAATCCAGAACAAATCACCCACATGTACAGCCATCCTCTCTGGTTTTGATGGAAGATTTCTTTACCTATATCATTGTCCTTTTTTTTTCTCTCTTAATTTTTGTTACAGAAAAGCAGAAAACGATTTTTTAAAAAATTTATTTTCCCTCTTTCCACACCAGGATCCTTAAAAAAAAAAAAAAGGAAAAAGGAAAATGTAAACTACACCAAAACAATGAAAACCAAGAAGAAAGTTAAATGGTGCACATATACTATCAAATACCTCTGCTTCTGGTTCAGTGATGCTCTATGCAACATGTAGACTAAGCTGTGAGTTGACTATTGCTTTCTCTCTTAATGAGTCTGATCTGGGGAGATGTCAGGATGGGCACCATCACTCAAAGCAGACTATGCTCCAGAAGCCTTCAGCTGATGGGGATAAAATGATTTCCAGTCCTCTGGCCTGAGGAGCAGAGATTTCATCAGGAAAAACAACAGCCTAAACAGATGACCCGAGTGTCCAAGCAACTCAAGTGAGTTTGTCTCCACACTTGTGCCCCACACAACCATTCGTCCTATCCTTTACTTGAGGTATGGGCTCTGATTGAACTGCCATCAGTGGTGACACATTCCTCTCAAAAGTACTTGTGAGAAGCTAGCATTTTCCTCACACAAAAAAAAATTACTCTGTTCAAAAGTTCCTGCCAACCTGTGTACAAAATAATCTTTAAAATATTGAGGAAAGCCACTGCTAACCAGTGAATGTTGATTAAGCAGTCAAGTGGTTATTAATGGTATTATTTCAGGTGCTGGTATTATGGAAGGATTATGTTAGTGATTTTTCAGGAAAATAGCATCTGTAGAAAATGCCTTCTTTGTGATCAACTAGGAAAAACTCTCAACAGGTGTTAAAAATGGCATAATACCATTTGCGGCACCTAACCTTTTCCCTTTAAAGCCAATAAAATGTAATTGCCCCACTGCAAAAACATGTAATGAATTAGAAATTAAACAGTTCAAAGAAGGGAAAGGGTTGACAGTGGATGCTCAAATTTTCTGTCTCTGTTTATATCCCTTTTTATTGTTTATTTGGTGAAGATTTTTCCCCATACCTTCCTACTCCTATAAATGAGCTGGCAATTTACATTATTGCAGCTGAAGCTTAAAATATCTCTCCTTGTCTATGAACACATCCTGCAGGAAGGTGTCTGATGTCATTCTACCTCATCCAGAGGTTATGTTCAAAGACCCTGATTCAAAATCCACTGAAGCCCATGGAAAAACTATTTCTTTTGAATTTCAGGGAGGTTTTGACCAAGTCTAGAAGTAAAAAACTGAGAAGTTTGTTTCCAACAGCAAAAAGCACAAGACAGTTATCTACGAACTTTCTCCTTTTACTTCTGTGCTCCTGCATGAAGGAATCTGACCAAGTAACTGCATTGTTGTTTATTCCTTTCTATTAACACAATCTTGTATTTATCTTAATGAAACTGATTTTACTATTCTTATCCTTGTATCTCTTCAGTTTATTCTCTTGCCCTAAGATATATCTTCAACAACCACAGTTAATCCAGTGGCTATGAGTCAGTGGAGACTATTACACCTTATCTGATTTAAAATTTCTCTAATCCGTCATTGCTTCTCAGCTGGTCTCTTACATGACTGACCACTGTAGCCTCTATTACATGCATGGATGTGGGAATGGAGTGCTGTTACGTGATTCTCACTTAATACACTGACCTCTATTTACCAATTCACCATGAATGATTACTTTCCACAATTACACACTCAGATTTCTGTAGATTCTCTCTGAAATTATAATTTGAGAATTTAATATGCTGGTTTATATGCTATTTGATGACAAAACAAATGTGTTACAGGAATTACCTTTTGAAAATATCATGTAGACATACATTTCGTACCATGTAAATCAATTGGAACAACAGGTTGCTGATAAAGAATCTCTCCAAAATTGGATTAATAGCACACTTCTATTTCAAAAGTAAGTAGAGTTGTACATATAAACTCATATTTCTGAAGAACTGACATAGTAGAAAAGCAAGATCCACTATTAATAATTCTGTCATCAAAGAAAGTTTGATTATTGTACTTACAACGTGATCTGCAGCCACCATTGAAATGATGAGAAGAAAACAAAACAGTGACAAAAAATGGCTCACAATGTTGGCACTACACATGCTATGCAGGTCATGAGGGGGATGTGAGCAAGTGACACTGATTCGAGCATATTGCAACAGTGAAGTGATTAACTCCACCATAATAATAACGCTCTTTTAATGCATCTTTCAGGGGTGTAATTATAACTAGCATTACTAAAGTGCCAGCTGAGACCTATTATTCCCCGCACCATGCGCTATGCTACAGACACTATAAAAGAGAGACACTTCATACTATCGCAAGATCTGGATACATACCATCCCCTGCATGTCTACGTTTCTGTTCATATGGTAAAGGAACATGGTAAATGAAAGACTGTGGTGAACTTTAACTAGTTCCAGGATCTGGAAACTAGGAGATCAAGGCTGCACTACAGAGGACATTTCCACTGCTTGCAGAATAAAAGAGCTTTTTCCCCCGGCTCCATTTTTCATATGTTATACAGAGACTAAGAAACTTGTTAGTCTTCCTTTTTCCATCATGACAATTGTACGGTAATGTTCACTTTTCTAAAGCTTTCAGAGAAATGCTGTGAGATTAAACCCTAAATGATTTCATATGTTAAAAAAATGAAGAAAAAGAAGAATAAACCCTCAAAAAACTATTGAAAGATCTAGTTATTCAGCCAACAAATCCAGCTGGGGTGCCTGATCCTCCACTGTGTAAAATGCTCCCAGTTCTACCGGAGGTAATGGCAACTCTTATTTGTGCCAGCTGGGGATCTAGTCCATGAGGCCATAAAGGAAACAGGGTAAAAAATTCCATCAAACTAAATATAATGTATATAATTTAGGTTACCTCCAAGGGCTCCTAAACTAACAAAATCTGAATTGAGAGCAAGGACATAGTTAGCTGTATTTGTGTCATATTTAATTTTATCAAAGATACGACTAATTGTCTCCTTTTCTATCTGTTTTCATTGTTTTCAGGCTTGACTTGCTTTCTGCTTGTACACTTGACAGGGGTTTGATGGCATTGCTGCTCTCTGGATTCAACCTCTGCAAGAAAGAAACCTCTCTAGATTTGCACCAGGGCAGCTGCGAACAGAAGGGTGGATTCATCATTACAGAACTGTTCCTACATTCACTGTAGCCATTGGAAAATGAAAAACTAGACTGCCACAGTATTTAAATTTTTACTTATTTTTAAATCTTCTGAGGTAAGCTTTACTTATTTTTCTGTGTCCATATTTTTTTTTAATGCATGACCACAATGAAATAGTAACAACTGTTAAATGTACCTGCCTGAAAAGCAGGAAATTTCTTTTCTATGTGAAGATCATATTGCTTCCTTGAATTCACCATGTTCTTGCCCCCTCTGCTACTTTATAGTGTGTGTAAAATCAATACTGTATTTGAAAATTTGCCCCACTGCTGGTTTCCATTCCAGGATTCTGACAATAATGAAAATAAGTATTTTTAAATTTATTCAGCATCCTTATTACAAGTTAAAGTAGATTGCTAAATTGTTTGGTAAACATTAATTTTGAATGTGAATTAAATAGGATCTTAGTATATTTGATTTCACCTAATGTATATAATGCAGAAGAAACATAATATCCACTCATGAAACTGGCTTGAAGATTGATTGAAATATTATGTTGCCTTATGTAATATGGGCAAAAATACAGTTAATTAAAGCAAAAGATTAGAATCAAATGAAATATGAACTCAGTGAGACTGAAAATTTTACATATACAGGACCTGATTCTAATTTACATGAGCTGATATAAAATTTGAGTCAAAGGAAAAACAATCAAGCAACACCTCTAAAACGAGTATAACTGATAAGATTACTACTTTCATTGTCCTGAAGTGAAAAGAAAGGCTGCAATCAAAACCAAGCAAAGAAATATAGGTTACTGAAATTAAATTACTTCTGTGGTTTTTTCCTTAGTGTATCTACCATTGGATGTTGTTTCCAGTGCTGGTGCCTGTACTTAGAGGATTTCAGAGTGAGCAAAGATATGGATAATATGATTTATAATGTAAGACTTCTGAATTTAGATCCAGTTTTATCACGTGTATCATTAAGCACTAATACAGGCATCTCTAGATTGTAAATGAGTACTACAGTGTCTTTCGATAGTTACTTCTGGTCTTTCAGTGGAAAGAAAGAGCTATGGCCAGAGGGCAATAGTATCATTCTAAAAATGAATCATCCAATGGAAGTTCTTACTTAACCCTGGTGAGTATATAGGGAACCCTATATACTCAGAAATTAATCTGGGAAGGACTCTAAAATATGTGACAACAACAGTACTAAAGTAAAGTGTTAGAACTGGATTTAGAAAAATTAAAATCAGTAATTCAGAAATTATAATTAACTGTTGTAGCAACTTGGATTTTTTATTTTTTTAACTGTCCTAATTCTACTGTGACTATTGGACCTGAAGCAGGTATGAACTCAGGGCAAATGAAATCCTATATCCCACAAGTTTGGTTAAACATCTTTATAATTGACTGTTACCAAGTTCTTCCTCTTCCCTCCGAGTAACTAAAAATCTACCTGTTCTACACTTCTTTCCAGCCATAAAACCATGCCAGAACCAGATGAGACCTCAGCATGCCTGTTCGTTTCAGCCAGTGGCAAATACTGTTCTTATGTTTTTGTCTTCCGTGTTATCTGAGTGCTAAATCCCATATATATGTCATAGATGGTAAAATAGCACAAAATTGCAAACAGCAGATATGTAAACATAGCAATAATTCCTATGTTTTTACAACTGAAGTAGATTTCTTGCTTCTGCTCAGTCTCTGTGCTCTGCTGGACAGTGTACGCACAGTCTGGGGAGTCAGCAGCTCTCTCTAGGTGGACATTCACAGAGCATGGCACGGATCTGGCTCGGTGAGTCCAAACCACCCACCTCACAGCATTTGGCTCTGGAGCATGACCTGGGAGCAGGGCCCAGGGCACTGCTTTTCTCTACCTGCTGTTAGCTGGTATCATCTCACAGCACAAACCATCCCAAGGATAATGTAAACCTGGCTCAAGAAGCAAGGAACCACAAGGGCTTCCATCCAGCCATATCCACACTCACCTACTGGGAAAGTGTAAACTCTAGACTTTCCAAAAAAGAGGCATTTTCATGAAATTATAGCATCATTTTAAGAAGAAAACAAAAAAAAAAAAGGAAAAAAAAATCTCACTTGTTTAAAATGAATCATGCACAGCAACAATAAAACTAAACAGTACTAGAAAGATAATTTGCATAAATCCAGTCTTTTTCATAGTCTTTCTAGTTTCACTAAAAAAGCCAGTCTGGAGGCTGGTCTTCCACAAGACTGAGTCAAAACCCACTCTGAAATTCTGTGCTTATAAACTGGGAATATATTTTAGCAATGCTCTCCACTTTTCTTTGCAAAGATTTCCAGCTTTATGTAAAGAGATCAACACTAAAAAATGATTTTCTGAAATGTCTCAGTACTGATTTTCCAGCTTCTTCTAGAATTCCAGTTAATTAAAGGTAAATTAAACCCAACCATGTCACCCAATTACATCCACATTGCCCATTTTATTACACGTGTCTAGGCTGACAGCATAAAGAATTGCCTTTAATAGAAGAAAAGCAAATTATTCTCTATTTAAACTGCTGGGACGGCATTTTAATTCTTTAACACTTGATAATCACTTACCAGAAGAGGACAAAATTACCTTTAAGAATCAAACCTTTTGTTTTTCAATTGACTTCAGTAACTTGAAGCTTTTTAATTAAGTACACCAGAGCAGTTTATTGCTTTAGCTGGTTCTCTGTACCTTTGAGTCTTCTAAAGTATAAACCCTTTTATGTGGTAATAACATTCCATATAGGTTTTCAAACAGCATAAAGGTATTGGTTTAGCCTATTTATGCTTAGCTCTCTACAGCTGCTAAGTAATTGCTTTTTTCTTAAATGAAATATTAGAACACTACAGCATGTACTTTGTATGTATAGAAACTGTGGATAGTGTATAATAAAATCATTCATGCTGCAATAATTAAAGCTGTGTCAGCATTTTCATTACAAACTCCATTTTTCAAGTGTTTATAATTCAGCCATAAAAAATTGGCTTGGACTATTTCCACGGTATCTGTAGGCCAAAAAAAAAAAATATCCATAAAGAAGTTTACAAGTTTTGAACACTTGTTCTGCAGGTGTAGAACTGAGAAACAGTTTTGATTTACAAATGAAGTTTGACAAGTAGCCACTGGCATTTTTAAACCCAAACAAATCCAAAACACTTGAGATTATCAGGTTCATAAAACCGTGCTTTCTGTGAGATTGTATTAATTGCTGCAAATGGGTGTTGTCAGCCCTAATCAAATTTGTGATTGGTCATGAAAATACTGGTAAATGCTAAAAATAAGTAAATTTGTAGCCTACAAGATCTTAAATCTAATAATGTGAAGTGTGATTGACGTATACTTTTATGAATGCAAGTATATAGACATTTAACTCTTTGTAAAGGTGCTAAATCAAAACCCTATGCTAAATACAAGTGCTATGGAAGTCAGTGTGAGTTTTGGCAGGAATTTCTCTCTGGAGACAGCAGTTATCTGTTTTTTTCACAGATTCAGTATGGCATGGGCATCAGCTGTGTCTGGTTTACCACAATACCCTGTTAATGTGCCTTAAACCTGGTGTGAAGGGAGCCATTCCAGTGATAACAGAGTAGCTCACTTGACGTGTCACTAGATCTTTTATCTCAGTCTGCTAAAATGGTTGCCAAGTAATGTCACTTGGATTGAGCTTCTTGTAACAGGACAAACAGATGAATGGAGGAATCATTACTAATTCCATGAAATAACAAACAAGGCTTTGCTTGGTTTATCCCTGCCACCTCACACATACACTTGTCAGCTTGTGGAAATTTGGCCTGTGAAGACATGGAAGCACTGATCCATGGACCATCAAGCTTTGCTGGCATACTGCATCCTTGCAGATATCTAAGTAGCCCTGATAGAGCTGTTCTCTGCAGCACTGGCCATCTGCACAGCCTTCTCAAATCTCTACTTTATCAAAGGGAAATGTGTACCATCTCTGTTAAATTAAGGGTGAGTTTTTTTCCACAAATAAGACTGGAAGTGTGATTACCTTCCAAATAGAATAATCCTTGTAACTTCTGTCCTGTCCTGTCTGTATTACAAATCAATACTGTAGCACTGTATCCCTTTTCAGCTGTGCATTAACCAATGGAAGATCTTTCAGGGATTAGTCTTTTTGTCTTGTTGATCACGGCAAACAGAAGTAGGCTTTGCCCTACAGAGCAAAAAGCTCTGCAAATCACTTTCCTCAGGCTATGTTGACACCTATTCTGCATGCTATTTGGCTTGAAAGTCATAAGGCTTCATGTGGCATCTCTATGGCCCCTAAAACATGACTATTATTTTGTTTTGTTTTCATCTCGATACATGTGAAATATTGCGAAGGCTGTGTTTCAACTGCTTAAGTGGTATTTTTAAAACATGATGCCCAGGATTATGAGGTGAATGCCCCACTTTGTGATAGGGCAGGTTGGACTAGGAAGACTTTCAGGGATGATACTAGAGGACTCTGCATGGGACAGAGGTGGTATTATCACAGCATCATAGACTAGTTTGAGTTGGAAGGGACCCTCAAGGGTCATCTAGTCCAACCGCCCTGCAAGAAGCAGGGACATCTCCAACCAGATCAGGTTGCTCAGAGCCTCATCCAACCTGGCCTTGAATGTTTCCAGGGATGGGGCATCCACCACCTCTCTGGGCAGCCTGTTCCTGTGTCCCACCACCCTCATAATAAAAAATGTCTTCCTTATGTTATGTATTGTTGGTGACATACTTGTCTGTAACTTCTGTGTCTTTATAGAGAGCCTTTTTTCCTCTTGAAAATCTTGACTAGGATGGTAGATATGCCAGACACTATCCTCACTGAGTCAACTATAAGACTTTGGAACAGGAATATATTTGGGTTTGCTAATAAACTAGCTCTTTAGGAGTTTTACAAAATATTATTTGGAAAAATAGGGTTGGTTTTTTTGTTGTTTTTTTTTTTTTCTGACATTGCCACAGTATTGAAAAGAAAATCTATGTTTTTGTGGATGCATAGGGCCTATGATTTAAAACCAAACATTACTAAAACTGTAGCACATGTAAGTTCTCCAGATGGAAGCATCTATTTGCACTGTGAGAAAACCTACGGAGGTGAAAAAAATTTCCAGTAGAAATCGCATTACTTTGTACCATGGATGTTTCTTTCATTTTCTCCAATAGAAATTTTGAGGGTAACACTAATGTTATTACACAGGTATGACACACATCTGTGATATGAACCATGTGAATTTGCTGTGCTGATATTTCAAAGACCGGTTTACATTCAAGGAGCTTTTAAAGTCCAGCAAAACCTTCTGGAAATTTAACAAACACATTTTTGACCTCAACCCTTCCTGTGTTCTGTATTGTTGGCCAATTTGTCCCAATTTTACAGGTTTTTAATTTCAAAGTTGTCAGAGTAACAAAACTCATAGCTGGTGTTACTTTAAAACAGTTCAAAATAAAAATTGAGCCCTGGTGTTAATTCCAAAGAAGCAAATGAGGTAACACCTGAGTTGAATTTAATACAGTAAATTAAAAAAAAAAAAGATTTAGGAAAAAAACACAAAACAATCATATTGTTTAGTCTAGTTGAATCTTTTTCCCACTTTTAAATTTAAAGAGAAAAAAAAATAATGAAAAATAAATTATTCTGATTCATGGTTTCCTTACCACTGTTTTCTGATGTTTTACACCAGAGTATAAGCTACTGAATCAAACTGGTAGTCACTGTGCATGGGATTTGTGCATATCATGGGGTTCATATATCTTTATCACCCTTTAAAGAACAGCAGTAAAAAACCCCAGAAAGCCTTTCCCATTAATCATTTCAAGTGAAGTCACATTTTTAGAACAAGGACAGAGGCATGTTGCTCTTAAAATGCACTCCTTTGCTGTTCGTTTTAGTAACATTTGCACTCCAGTGTCTCATAGGAAGAAGAGGGTAATACGCAGCTTGGCTCCAAAAAAGCATGATTTTCAATTTCTTCCTGCACTTATATTTCCATTTTTTCCTGAATATTTGTATCTACTACCATCAGCATCCAAGCTGCTCACCTCTGTTGAAAACCAATTTACTAGTAATTATGAGAAAACCACCGGACAAACTGGTACTGGAATAGCAAAGTGATAAATCAGAATGACAGTGTTATTTCATACAAGCACTTTATGTGGACATCCACAAGTCCATATATTAAGAATAAAATTATCAACCATCAACACCCTGTTACTGTGATACCACTGAGTGAAATAATTGAAAAGAACAACTTCATACTATTTTTTTAAGACTTTCATTCTGATACAGAACAGTAAGACACAAAATGTAATCATTGTCTGAATGCACCAGAAATTTTGAATAAACATTTTTTTTTTCTTGAGGTGATTTAGTTTTACTATAGACAGCAGCCAGAAAAATTTTATTGTATCCAGATTCCTAAAACACTGGTTTATCGTTAAATCTGACTACTTGGTATAAAACAATATTTAAAATTATGTGTCAGACATTCACTACCAAAACCTAATTATCAATAGACATAAGCTTCCTAGATCAAAGGCTTAGTTTCCATGGCACTTCCTAAAATGTCCTCTTAAGAAACAGCTTATGCATCAAATCAGCATTGATACTTAATGTAAGAAGAATGAAAACCAAATTATGTTCACTTCTACCTAAACACACAGAAGTAACCAAGACTTAGGAAAGTAAAATTTGCAAATTTGTGTTGTATTATTATAAATAATTGGTGTGATTTTATTGTAAACAACACTAGCAATCCTTGCTATCTAAAATTACAGTACATTGGCCTTAGCAGAACAAAGATCTGAACTAGCTTACAATTGATGCTTTACATGAAGAATAGTAATAAAGATGAAGAGAAACTTTCTTCGGTGATTGCTTATGGAAAATATTTTTGATTTGTGGAAAATACATGATTTGAGGTTTTCCTGTAACCCTAGCTAACATCCTGGTAATCTTTTGATGCTCATCAATAACACATTGTTATGCCTATAAGCACTTTTTCTACATCTTTTTCAGTTTAAGACTCATTAAATCTTTAGCAGCCATGAGTAATAGTATCAAAGAAGATAATATGGGATTCATTGTGTCATACAATACCTATAGCTTCCACTACACTAGCAAATGGGAGTAAAATTAAAGCCTTCTGTAGAAATGTTAGTTACAGAAAGAAAAAAAGACTTGCTTAATATTTATGTTTTCAGTGAAGTTTTGTTAGTAAACAATATGGTCAAATTATGTCTATTAACAAAATATTTTCAAAATGACTACTGATTAATTTAAAAATTCTTTATTACTATAGATTACTAAAGTGTTAGACATTATGCTTCCATTATAAATCTTAAGTATAACTGACAATTTGCCATTGGGCTTTTGGATGAATCTGGAGCTACTATAGCTAAAAAATCTCAAATGTCTGTGCTTAAACTAATCCTCTGAGTGCTGTATTCATTTAAACAAAAGGCCTAATGAAGACAAACTTAGATCTGAATATTTAGGTAAATAACTTCTGCTTTCAGATCTGGATGATTTTTCAGATCTTGATTTTTATTTTTTTTTTCCACACACAAAATTAATTGTGAAAGTGGACAGTATAATAATTCCAGTAACTGACATACTGTTATAAAGTACACTCTCAGCACTAATAATTAATAACAGAAATAAAAAAAATGTTGGTCAACATATTACTACTTGCTCTTTTTTTTGCATCAGGGTAATTACAATCAAGTTTATGCATAAATCCAGAACTCTGTTACACTAATAAGTTGTAGCTGAGGTCAGGATTAGGCTCTATTATATGTAAATGCCATATTTATCATGTTCAAATTATTTTAGGCACTGAAGCCAACAGAAGAGGTCTTGAAGGTCCAAAGTTCCATTCCAAAGTGGGGAGAAAGCATAGAACATAACATCTCTTGTGAGTATGTGCATGTATATGTGTGTATGTGTATATCAGAAAGATGGTGAGAGAAAAGAAGTAGATTAAGTGGTTACACTGCACCCACTCAAAACTTGTAATAAATGGGAAGAAAAGGTATCACATGGTGCTTATTTAAAATATTTAAAAGTTACTCTATTGCAAAATGCAATATAAAATAGTAGATGATACTGTAACGTACATGCAAATGCATAATGTCTGAGTTTTTTAAAAAAAACACATTAAAACTCAATGGTTACACAGTATGTATGATCAAAATAAGCAAAACACTTTTAGTTTTCTTGAATTAAACTGACTAGTAACCTGGGATAAATTTTGTCAGGTTTGTTTACGTAAATAGAAACTTATCATTTGATATCATCTTCATCCTTTTTTTGTTCTATCACTAAATGCCTTCCAGAGCAATGAGTTGCATTGAAAGCAAAGGATAACATACCACTAAAAATTTGATAGATTGGAAAAAAAGCAGAGTAATTTGTTTTGATCTAAATACTGGCAGACTACTTCATGTGAGTATGATAGGGAGAATGTGCCCCTTAACACGATCACTTCACTTGTATTTGGTTGTACCTTAAGCTCATAGCTATACTGTAATATCTAAGACTATTTTTAAAATTGCATAATTATGTCTGGATTGTTGCAAAGTTCTATTCAAGATACATACATTATGCAGCTGACATAAGGTAAGGAATTTCTCGCTAATTCACACTTGTACTTTGCAACTGTGAAAGAAAAGTACTGCTGATTATGGCTTTGCAAGTGTAAAAAGCCATTTTCCACTGGGCTAAATTTAAGAGAGAAAAAATGCCTATTGCTATTTATTAGTGATCCAATTCTTTGAAAATGACTTTCTATTAATCACAGTCTGACCTCGCCATTAAGGGCCAGTTGTTGGAGCCAGAGAATAACTGCACTGCTCGAGCGTACGAACTGAACTGCTACAGCCTTCGCGCGCTAGAGGAGGCACAATGAAATTAGATTCTCTCCCTGTAGGGGGTAGACGTTGACCGCTGTCTGATGCTCGCAACTACAGGTCTAAATATTTCTTCTGAGATGGTTGTTTTACCTTCCTAAACTTCCAACTTCATCCCTTTTAAATTGCCATATTTAAAAGCTTACTGTTAACAGACTGGGTGTTTTTCAGCAGCAGAGTAGGCTAGTGGCTGTCATGCACAAAGGATAACTGTAGCCTAAAGCCATGGCTAATTAAAAGGGCCATATATACTTGTCTGTCCAAGAGCAAAGAAAATAATTCTTCTGCAAAAGGGAAGACTACTGAAAGCATTTTATAGGCGTAACTTTGTAGACTCATTTGTTCCACTTCCAGTGTTGACAACAGCCACCAACCTGGGTAATAGTTCAGAATAAATTAAGCCTAAAGTGAGAAGTGTCATCTCGTTGGATCCTCCAGAAAATAATACTTCTGGTATGCATTCTTACACTGTGTCATCATCTACTTGAGACGCCGGCAGATGCTTTTTATACTGCATGTGTTTATTTCTCAGAGAGAACATTTTGTATATACAACAGACACATTCTTTTACATTGGCTGCCATTCCACCTGAAAGTCCATCACAGCAAGCTTGTTAATGTGTTTCAGGATATACAGTACAGTAGTAAACAGACTCCCAATAGCAAAGTAAAACTCTGGTAGGAGGCTTGGAGAATATGTGTGTGCTAAGATCAAATCTTGACTTCAAGTTCAAGCGCAGTTTAACAGCGAATCCTAAGTTGTAAATGCAAAGTAAAGGCAATTTTAAGGCTGCTTTAAACCAAGCATGAAAGACTGAGGAGTCAAAGTTGAGATTCTATACATCTGGTTCTAATACGCCTCTTGCATTTTAGACAAGTGACCTTCTTTTTTTTTTTTTGTTTAAAGATTTACTATCACTGTAGTTGATACAGTTTGTTGGCTTATAGTTTGGCAACATTCTCAGTCTGCTTGAATCAAAGGTTTGGTAAACAAAATAATGCAGCTTTCTTTTTCAGGTTAAATTATTTATATTATTTTTAATGCCTAAAATTTCTTATTCTTGCTTCCTTCTTTCCTCCTCTCTCTCTCCCCCCCTCCAGACCTCCCCCACCTCAAAAAAACCCCAGGTTTAGAGTACTTCACTTTCTTTTAAGGATTTTCATGTATGCATTTTATAACATAAATGATTAAATCTTACTTCTGCTCAGTAACCAGATATTGAACAGACACATATCTTAATAGAGAAATGGACCTATATGTTACTGATACCATTATAAAGCTCAGTTTAGATAAGAATGCTGCTTCAGACCAGCTGTACGGTCTGAGCAATCAGGCTGAAGTGGCAGGACAAGGGCACGGTGCAAAATGAAAAAAGAAATACACAGGATCTGCATGCAAACATTATTCTGCTTCATTTCTGCACCAGCCTTTAGAGGATTCGCTCAAAAGTAAACACAGTTAATTAATTCCCAAGTAAAATAAGTAAACGCAAATTTTCCACTTACTGTGTGCTGTGCTTTGTCCGTGCGCTGAAGAGAAGAAACAGTCTTGCAGCGCTCACCTAGATCCAGGTTGCTTTCTAAATTAGTCATACATGTAAGCTGGAGGAAGTGCAATGACTTTTTAACTGTGCAAAGAGCAACCCATCTCACTGCTGCTAGACAACCCTTCAGGACACTGTGCTGAACTTCAGCGCGAGAGCACGGCATCTATTACGCTTGAGGCTCTACCATTTCACCTACACCTGGGTGGATCTATCAAGCTTCATCTCTGTTAGGGCGGTTTGACTATGTAGTTTAAAGAAAAAAAATAAAAGGAGAGAGGGGGGAGAGAGGGAAAGAGAGAGGGAGAGCAAGAGAAAAAAGGGCTTGCCGTTGTCACACTTGTTTCCTATTAAAGAGCCTTACGGTGGATTGAGTAATTGTGTACGAAGGTAGTCTGGCTGGCAGATGTGTGCAGCCCCAGTGGAGCACTAGATTCAAGGCAGATGGGTTGTACCAGGGCGCAAACAACGTTGGAAAAAGAGAGGCGTGATTAAAACAGCAGGCCGCCGTTTTACGGTGCTAGAAGTGGGGATAGCATGAAAGCTCCCAGGAACTAAAGCTCCCCAAAATGGGAACTGTACAGACACAAGCAAACTGCAATCAAACAGACCTGATAAAGCACAGTGGATGATCAAATTGAACGAGTTATGCAATACTGAAACCATCATGATTATTAATGAGCCTCTCTCCCCTCCTCCTCCTTCTCCTTGCAGGCACTTACATTAGAAACACTCACTTGCAGAGAGCATGAGCATGGCTTTATTCAAAACAGAATTCTAGGCTACCGTACAGTCTGAGGCATCTTTTGGAAATGGATTAGAGATGCTTTGAGGGTTTTACATTGTCTATCAGATCTGGTTCAGTTTAAAAGTAAAAGAGAAGCTGAACAGTGGGAGTGAATCTGCCGTTAGCAGTTATTTCTGAGAATACTTGAAACAGATTATCAGAGAAGTGAACAAGGAATCCTTATTATAAACTTCTGTCTGACGTGCATAGGGCCAAAATCAGCCCCGGTATAACCGCACCAGTATATGTCAGGGGTGATTTTGTCATGCTGCCTCTCCCTGAGTATTGAAACTTGGCTGCAGCAGATGGTTGGAGAATCCCTGTTATCACAACAATGGTTTGTAATAGGACACGTTAAACGCCTACACAGACAGGAGAGAAGGGCTACTTGTATAGTCCTGAAGTGATCTCAAATGCAGAGCTCCCATGTGTGAGCTCATGTGTGCACCGGCTGTCTACTTTGAGGTTTAAGTGGAACTTGGATAATGCTTACCCACCTTTTGCCCACTTCTACTTAGAAATGATGAGTCTGATACAATACCCTCAGTGAATCTCTCCTGCAGTTTTTCCCACTAGCAGTGAACGACACCAGAGCACAGATGCTTGCATCTGAGTTGATCGCCCTGGGACACCTTTGTGGTCAGTGGTGGGAAACAGGCGCTGCTAGAAGGCAGTTAGTCTGAGCCTATGTAGGTATCTAAAAGAGATCGAGTGAATCGCATCCTGCTCCTATTGATTATCATGGCATTTCAGCTTTGACTTAACTAGGGTAAATTCCCCACTCTGCATGCCTGATCCTCAATCAGTTTAAATTAGCATTGATCAGTGTAGTTATGATGTTTTATAAGAACTGAGATTATGGTAATGCAGCCCAAAACAATACTACTATAGTATTCTAGGATACCATTGTAGGATACTATAGTACTTATTTATTGTGTATAGGGAATGCTGGTCCTTAATATCTACCAGCTGTTTTATCAGGCCCTTTAGACAAGAATGGTTCATATACAAAATCCTATGGATATTTCCCATGTAAGCTCTTGTTATTAATTTTTCAATAAGACCCATTCATATCCAGGTAACTGCAACAGCAAAGGAAACATAAAAAATGGGAAATATTTTTCTTTTCATAGCAAAGTTCATTTTTTTTTTCACGTCCTAGAATTGTTTTAGCACAATGTGAGTTTCACAAGAATGTATTTTTCATTGCTTCCCCAGTTTAAGAAGCTAGATTGCTGGCATGCTTTTCTCTCTTAATGGAGTTTCTTATCCATACAAAAGAAATGAAGCAAGAGTTAGGGATTTAGGAGCATTTAACATTCCTATATGGGAGTTGCCTATATCTAAAGTTAGAAGAAATATAAATTTAAAGTTCATCGGAAGTCTTAAATTCAGAGTCTGGCAGTGGCGGAATGTCTCAGGCCTGTTGTCCTTTTCATGCCTAAATTTTTGGGATCCTTGGAAGGTGAGGGGTTCACCTTCAACGTAGAAGCATTTTGTCAGACTGCTGATGGAGTAGCCTGGTACAAAATGGACTTCCAATTTTCAAAAGAATGAAATGTGTTCTAATGCACAACCCTTCTGTCCAGCTGATAGCAACAGGCTTTCTAGAATTAGAAGCTTTCCATGCCTGCACCTTTAACGAGAGAGTAAAGGATTCCCTGGCTCAGATTTAGCATGGAAGAGCTACACTGTTTAGCCTGGTAGCTGAGACATTCACCTGAGGCAACAGAGATGGAAAATGTCTCTTTTTCTATTTACCACAGACTGCTTATTCAAAGGCAGTTAAATGAAAAATACACAAAGAGTCTTTGACAGGAGGCAGAGCTGGATTTGATCCTTTCAGGAAGAGAAAGGACCAGACAAAGGATCAGGATATTTATATTCCAGAAGAGACTTTCAACAGAAATATTTTAGAGTGAAAGGCAGCTCTTTAGAGGCATCATTTCTGCCCTCTCCCTGCCTTCTCTGACCTTCTGAAATGAAATCAGTAGACATACACTTTCAGGGAAAGAATCCAGAAGAAAGAAGATACCTAATCTGACATATAACCGAGGCACCTCAAATACACGGCAGGAGATGTTCAACAATGACCTCTTCTCCCATTTCCTGTGGCATCTCACTCAGCACACTGGGTGCCGAGGATTACGTTTTCAGTTCCTTGGGTGCTGTGGAAGGGGTCAGAGTGTGTGCACAAAAGACTGATGTTAGGCCAAAGGGAGGCATACATGCCCAAGAGTCCCTCAATAGTCAGTGAAGTCAGATGGGTCTACAAGTGGCAGCAGGCTGTGGACAATAGACTGGGGAGAACAATACTGTTTAGCTCTAATAATATCTGTGCTCTTAGTTAGCTTCACACGCAAAATTCTACAGTTTTCATTTTCTGTGCTAATTCTTTACCAAGGTGACTGACCTGCATAAAGTACAGGTAAAAACTAGCAGCTTCTGTGCCTTCTCTATGCTCCTCATCCAACCACTGAGAGTCACTGGGAGACAGCACTCTGCTGCCTTGCAAAGACGTTGACTTATCTTGAGTCTTTCTCATCTATTTATGCAGAAATTACTGCAGCTATTACTGAGGAACTGCTGTGGGGTTCTGGCTTGTCTCTTTTATTTTAAATAAGAATTTCCCTGGGAAATCTGTCTTTTGCCATGTAGTTCCTGGCACGTAGTTTTGTTTGGCTTCTGAGAAAAGAAACTTCCAGAATGGTGGGGCTGATTCTCCTCCCATTTACATCTCTACAACTCACTGACTTGAGGATAAGTCCCTTCCTGACATCTCCAAGAGTTTTAGGATGGCTCTGTTGTCTATGAAACTGTTACATGACCACCCACTATTAAACAGATGTTCCCTGGCTCAAAATATAAATACAGTCTGGAGCGTGAAGCTGGCTGTGATTTATTTAGGTAACTGTGACCTTGTATGGAAATATTATCACTTTTTTCTTCTTCACAAAAAAAAAAACCCTTTGATTTTCAGCAAAAGAAAACTCCAGGGCTAGAAAAGGACTTTTCTTTCACATATAATTATATTGAGATTTACCTGAGTTACAGGATGTAAAAAAATGCCTTTTTTTTTTTTTTCAGGAAAATATAGGCAGAATTTAAAAAAAAAAAAAGAGAACAGAATATTTTTAGGAACTGAGTCCATATCCTCTCTTTAGTGAAATGATTTAGGTAACAGCCTGCATCTCAGCAGACTAAATTATTCAAGTGCTTTGTTCAAAAAGCTAATATTCAGTCATCATTTCCCATAGGATCTCCCTGATTTCTCTCTAAAAAATGTCAGAAATTGTAAGAACTACTCCCTTGGACTATTGGTATTACAGGGGGGACTGATGGTCTGGCAGCAGACTGGTGACAGAACTGTTGCTCTAATAGGAAGGCAAGAAGAGACAAGGTAGCAACTGGAAGAGGCTCAGTGAATTGGCTGTGGAATGATGGAGCTCATGTGGGGCAGTTGTCAAACTAGAGATTTCATTGACACCTCTTCTCTGTGAAGAGAAGCCTAGTCTTTTTATTGGAAATGGGTAGAAAAGCTCACAGAAACTATACAACCCTTAAGAGGGTGATGCCAACCTTCTAGGCTTTGTGGTCACTCCCTGAAAACAGTGGGGAGAAGTCTACATAACACATCTTTCTGCTGCCTCTGTGCAAGTTACTCTGTGTGTACATTAGATCAAGCTCCATCTAGCAGTACCAGAATTGCAGGTTACACACTGAATGAGTGCATTTATGTCCAGCAAATCAGTGTGTTTTTTCAGAAGTGATGACTTCATGGGGAGAAGGATGCATGGAGAGAGTAAACAATAGGATGTTGGGGACCAGACTGCTACGCTGCCAGAACAACACATCCCCATCCTCTATCTGCTCCCAAACAGACTATGATGCTAAAACATGTCTTTAAGGATCCCATACAGCCCAGACACTACTACAAATTGAGTGCCTCGGACTTGGGCCAGGAGATTTAAATTGCCCTCAAATTGTTTTTTGAGCCTGGATAATGAGTTCTGTGAGTTGGATGTAACTGAGGGGGGGGAGGACAGTGTCCATAACCTTGGCTACCCCTTGCTGCTGTAGGAAGAGTTCAGGGCCATGGCTGGGCCTTGGGGAATGGCAGTCTCACCTTCTGTTAGTTACTTAGGTTTCCCAAGATAACATTTTAGAGGGTCTCCTCCCAGATAAAACTTTGTTCATTTAACTCTCTTTATGCAAACTTATGGTTTTTAAATGAGGAACTATATCTTATTCTGAACACCCAGACAGGGCAATTTATTTTCCCAGATTTCTGGGCGAGGACCTGAAGTGGTGTCACGTAAGAATTTTAGCTGGAATCCCTAGAAATCAAACTCAAGCACTCTCTATTGTGAGAGTGTTCCTGGAAAAGACATCTCACTTTAGTAGTTAAATAAATAGTGTAGGAGAGATAAATTGCACTAGAACTCAAGATTCTTTTTGTGGTTAAAAAAAATATGAATGTTCACTAACATTGCACCATGTTTAGTAGGGATTTTATAGCCCTGACTCAAATGTGGCAGGAGGTGGTGGAGAGGAGAAGATGCACAAGCATCATGTAACCACATTGCATGATCCAGGACCATGCCCACACCAGCGAGTGATAATTGGGATTGTCACCTCTAAAAACAGTTACTTCAGACCTGGACAAACTTCAAATATAGAGATCATTGGGGTCAGGGGTACAGGACATGCTGGAGGAAAAACAGATGGTTTAAATGGTCTGCGAGCTAATAGAACAAAACTAACCAGTTGGTGTAAATATGGGTTTTAAACTAGCCAGATGAGTTGGGAATTGCTAAATGTGCTGTGGAGGAAGCAGAGGGGGGAGGAGGGTTGGTAATTAAAGCCTTCTTGCCCTGTTAGGACAGCAGTTTGCCTATGAAAGGTAACAGATCAGGTTCTTGTGGCTGCAATTTTGCCCAAATCTTGGCCAATCTGGTAGTTTGACAGTGTTGAAACCAGCAGGTGCCATTACTCCCTATCTGCTGAGTAGGGCGGGAGGGAGGAGCTGTGGGCTGGACGCACTGGGGCTTCCCTTTTGGCGGTGGTGAGCTGCAACATTGGCTCACAGTATCTCATGAAACCTCAGCCTAAGTTTTAGTCATTTCTTACTGCTGCAAAAGATGTATTAAGTTGTTTAGAACTTTCCCAAATGGGTGAATATTACCCAGAACAGGGGCTTTGCATTATTCCATCAGAAGCTTTTCTATCAGCTTGACAACCACAGCAGCTGCAGAATTGGGTCCATTTCTGTATTAATACCTTTAAATGCTACATTGAGAAAGTATTTGTGAATTAAACTCTTTGACAGCAGAATGTGAAAAAATTGTGGTACGTTTGCAGATTACAGGACTTTCTAAAATGTTCTTCTGCATTGCTGTGCCCACTTGAAACAACTGATTTTATTTTGTAGAGAATTTATGGGTACACACTACTGATTTTTTTCAGCTGTATTAAAGAGAGAAGGAGAGAATGTTAACAGGGAGAGCATGTTCATAGGTTTTTACTACTGTCTCCTAGTGGAGGTGCTTAGGGAATTACATCATAGTGAATGGTTCCAGCAAGAGCATAGACATGTCTTTGGGGTTGTTTTTTCAACAATTACCAGCGGTTACTGGTAGGTAATAAATATTTCTATAGTGACTTATTACTGTGCTTCTCAGTTGTGCTGATAAACTTGAGTTGCTGTGTTCTTGCCACAAACCAGTTGCATCAAGAAACCCAAAGCTCAGATTTAGGAGTCAAGAAGTGTACAAAGCAGGTTAGTATGTTTTAGGATTCATGTATCTAATCCTCCCCTTCCTTATCCTTCAGTAGCCTCTGTTAAACGTTTTTGTTTTATGTGAAAGTGGCTGAAATCCAAACTAACAGGATGGGTCTAGTCTGTTTAGAGCAGCAGAGCCTTTTAACTCAGTCCAAACTTACACATATCACTCTCTACCTCCACCACAAAGTTACAGAAAGCCTCTAAATAGTTCTGCAGGCAGAAAGATCTTCTGAGCAGCCCTGCAGCCTTACCCTTGTGTTTTTTCTGATGATTTCCAAATTGAAAAAGCAGCAGAAGCTGGTGGGTTTTGGGGTGATCTTGGGTGTATTGCTTTATTTAATTGCTCCTTAGTCTCACCATCTGTCAAAAGGCAGTGGCACTGCCCTCCAGAAAGGTGATTTGAGATTTATGGATGGCAAATGCAGAACAAGCAGTAGTTTTTATTATATTACAAGGTGGGACTTCCACAAGCTTAGTTAAATGTCATAAAATGCATACTTCAATAGGGGTTTATGTATTTTTCAACAATAATGTACTTTTCTGTAATACTTACAGGAGAGAAAGCTGCAAAGGGAGAGAGAAATTAATGGTCACTTCCTCACTATTTTAAATTTGCATAGCTCTGCTGAGTTGTACTAGGCTCTGTGAGCTAAGAATTGGGATTTCCTCAGTTTTACTACACATAGGAATTATCTTTCTCTTTGAAGAACTGCTTCTTTGATGTCATCAAGGGAAAATTCTTTTGGTCCTTTAAGTGATGATATTGACATTTCTGTAAATAAAAATCTTAATGTATAATTCTTCCTTCATCCTACTTTACAAATTTTGTGTATGTGAAGCTACTGAAGTTTATGAAATTAGAAATTTTGATTATGACTATTTTGCCTATGTATGTATAACTGTTAAAGAAGACAAAACTAGAGCAAATCTTGAGGCCTTTTTAAACAGGAAATGTCAAGTGGAAGTGGAAGCTGTTTCTCATTGTTCAAATTCTCATTCTACAATAATTCCACATTTCAGAGTGACATATTACATGTGCCATTTTATTTATGTCGTGGAACCCTACTAGGGAAATACAACCTATTTAGTAAGTCCAGATTTTGCTATGACCACAACTTAAAAGCACAGGAAGTTCAGTTTCTTTAACATAACATTTGCGTCTTTCTCTCCATTCATAATTTAGTGGCCTGTTACTGCCTCGGTTCCCATAGAGGTTTCTGATTTCGACCATTTCTACTTGCAGTTGCTACCAAATTATTCTATGTTTTTCTACTAACCAACTCTCATTCAACATCCCGCTGCTCTAGCCTCCACATTTTTACTTTTCCCTGGTTGGAGCAGTGAAGAAAATAAATGCTTTCCTGTTTAGAGTTGCCAAATCTTATTTTGGAACCAAAATGAAAAACTTGAAGTTTGGAGCTTATTCCAAATTCAACTCAGTCTCCAAGAGGTATTGGTGGTTTGACTGAACAAGCTCAGATTCATCTCATCTCTGCTCAGATCTCATCACAGCTTCCTGATCCAGACCCCTGTATCAGCTTTTAGCTTACTTGTCTAACTGAGTAACATCTGGGCTATGCTCATTCTTAAGGTATTTTACATTGTTATCGCTATATGACATTGTCATTCAGGGTTTTTACACAGCTTCCATTTTCTACTCATTTGTTCACTTACACCTTCTCCCCTTCCTTATGTCCCAGGTATAATTTTGTTTCTCTTTTATTCTCCCATTTTTATTTGTTCTTACTCAATTTTTAAGTCTCTTCTTACTCTTCTTACTCTTTGATGTCATGCTCTCTCTTCCTCTGGCTTCTGAATTATTTTCCCATGCACCATTTTCTTTTTAATCTATATAGTAAGACCTAAAGCACAAACCTTTATCTTTGGAGTGAAAAGAACCCCTTTTGATTATAACCAATTAGTTGGCTTACATTGGGTGGACACAATGACACCCTCTCACACAGAGACAGAATGTACCGGGTGAGAAGCAACACAGTTGGATGGGTGGGCCAGGGGGAGCAAGAAGAAACAAGAT
This sequence comes from Chlamydotis macqueenii, assembly GCF_036417535.1. NCBI lineage: Eukaryota > Metazoa > Chordata > Aves > Otidiformes > Otididae > Chlamydotis > Chlamydotis macqueenii. The sequence goes on along the minus strand of NC_141556.1, from coordinate 9,618,383 downwards.
TCTTATGTATCAAGCAATGTGGTGGAGACACAGCATTCACAGCCCTTCTGCTTTGTGCTTGGCCCTAGCTATAAAGACATTCACATAACTTCTTACTTCAATTTCCATCTTTTGGAATATCTCAATTATGCCACAATATGTTGTGTCACTTAGAGCGCATGGCACTTTTTCTGCTAAGACAAAGAGAGCATCCTGAAGGGCACCTTTAATCTGTTGTTATATATATACTTCCAGATACACAACACTTACAAAGACAGGAGGGTTTTTATTGACATTATTACAGTAACATAGAGACACACTAGACAGAACCAGGGCTTCATTGTACCAGACACTGGACATAGCCTTTTCCCGAAGATTTCATCAATAGTTGTCGAGACTGTTGACAGGAGGTTTTGAAGATTCAGTAAGAGTCATGCAAAAATAGTATTTCCAGGAGATTACCTAGTATTATAAAATCTCAAGTGATCAGCCATAACATTTTACTGCTTTGCAGCTATAGCTTTCCATATGTAGATTCGTACAAGCTGTCTTAAAGTCTTCATAAATGAACACACAGTACAGAAGGTGTCTCCAATATGTCACTTCCATTGAGAAAAATTACTGAAGAATACTGCCAAAGCTCAGGAAATTATTCAGGCTCTGTTCCTAACCTTCGCAAAAAGGACAGTTTGTTGCAAGCTAGAGTGTGTGTATTTTATATGGAGTTCGTAAAATCTTATATTTCTGCAGGCCCTGTCCCTTTTAGTGCAAGATTCATTGCAACTTAGATAAATGAAATACTAAAATCACATAAAGAGGTCAAGGCTAAACTCAAGTTAAGTGGCCATTTGAAGAAAAACATACACAGACAGGACAAGAGCTGAAATGCCTAATATGAATTACTTTCAGTAAACACATAAGGAGTCTGACGCAAATTACCTGAAATGGGAAGTAAAAAAAAGAAAAAAATAATTTCCAATGTCTAATTATTGGTATGTGTAAAGTTGAAGCTTTCAGCATGGCACGTGGAAGAATTAAAATAATGAAACTAGGTTTGAAAATCAGTGCTAAGGTGATTGAAGTTTTTTAAAAAAGATGTTTAGTTTCTTTTTATAGTCTTTCCTGTCCATCTTTTTTTGCCCCCAACATTCCACAAAATCTGTTCCTCACAGCCAGTCTGCTCCACAGTACACTCTGCCTCAGCAATGACAAGTCCTCAGGAGCTCAGCACAGCTGCTGGGCCATTTTGTAGATGTTACACAATTTACTCTGTGTTTTCTTCATGATTTGGGTTTTGAAGATTAGAAATTCATTCAAAGGAGTTGGTAATGTAAGAATGTAGTTCTCAGATTTGTTCTGAGGCCACCAAATTGGCTGAATGAGGGAAGTAATTGTCAGAAAGCATCCTATTTTGGAGCACTCAAAACTAAAAATATTTTGCTGTTTATTTCTTTCACTTAGACTAATAAATAGGTACAGCTGGCTCAATTATCTTTAGTGAGAAATATAGGGACAGGGTTTTTTTTCTTTTTTTCTTTCTTCTCTTTTTTTTTTCATTTCTCTTTTTCCTTTTTCTTTTACCTTTTTCCTTTTTTTTTTCTTTGTTCTTTCTGGTTTTTTTTCTTTCTTATGTCTTCCTTTTTTTTTTTTAATGAAAAATTGAAGCCTAAATCTGAATGTGATAAAAAGATCAGTTGCCAAAATTTAGAATTTTTATGAAAAAAATAAGGCTAGTTCAGACAAAACTAAAAATTCTTTCCATAGATTTCTTATCCTCTCTACAGCTTTTTCACATGGCTTCTACCTGAAGCCATTACACTGAATGGTACTTCATTCCAGTATTAGTCTGACTGAATTCAAGTTTAGCATTTCAGAATAGCATGTATCTTTTCCACACCAATAGGCATGTCTTTGCTATCTTAATTTACTTGCATTTGCCTTTTGCTATCTTTGCTTCTCCTTGTTGGTTTTTCCTATACTTTCTTAATTTAGTTGACACCTTCTTTGCAGCAGAGGATGTGGTATTCCAAGCTTAAGAACACTAGAGACTTAACAACCCCCTTAGGCTCCTCTCTCTTCTTTATTGATAGTTTGTTATATTCTATCTGCTTTCTCATCTGCTTCTAAGCAGAATTCAAACATCACCACAGTTTTTTTTTTTTTTTTCCTGAGTGACATAGCAGCTAATTTAGACCCCCTTGTGGCAGTACATGTATATCTGAGAAGGCTATATCCTCATTTTCATTATTTCACATTTCTAAACACTGAATTAAGCCATATAGAGTTTAAATCATTATGTCCAGCCATAGTTAGTTACATCTTTTCATACAGCCTTGTGCTGGTTTTGACTGGGATAGAGTTAATTTTCTACCTACATGGTCAACCCACCCTCCTCATCCCTACCTCTCCTACTATCCCACTGAAGCAGTACATCCACGACAAACAGGACTCACCAGACACATTTAGCCATGCTTCTTTATTTGAAAGATCTTCACAGCAGGAGCTTTGTTTCAGAGGGTCTAGAACAAAACAAATACAACTTTCTGGGGGCTGTATTATACTTACCTTTTGTAAAAATACTTCTAATACATGTATTAGACTAAAGAGGATGATATGAAAAGAACAGGGAGAAAACAGCAAGCTAAATATACCTTGTTACATTCCAATAGAAGCTGACTCAAGGGATAACTTTGGCTGTTTTAAACTTTTCTGCCAAGTTTAAACAAATTGTTATAATTTCCTCTAAAGAAAGAGGAAAAATGATGGACTGTAAAGTGATGCTTCTTATGCATCCAGAACACCTATTTGAAGAGAGGATTAATAACCCTGTGAGATGCTGAGTGCTTTCTCTTGACAATAGAAAGGCCTAGGAGAAAAACCTTTTCAGATAGGCCAGGCTCAGAAGTCAGCATGTTGTTGTCCCTCCCTCCCTGTTCCTCCCCTACTCCCCCACTGCATCCGTGTTACTTCTGTGGTCTCTAAACTTACATTAGGAAAAATTCACCCTAAAAATTAAACTTTAATTACCCATCTCTGAACTATCCAGACATAGCTACATAGCTCAGTCAGCTGCAGGTCAGTTACTTTCCTGTTTTGGAATATAAATGCATCTGCCTTCTCTTCTTGCAAGCAGATTGTGAAAATACCCAAAGTGTGACACCACCCCAACGACTGTGCATAACTACCAACACAGTCAGTATTCTGTTTGCAAGGATCTGTCTCATAATGTAATGGAGCCAAAATGTTCAAATAGATAAGAGTAAACATTACATTCCCTCATCCTAGAGTATCTTGTGCTTTTTTCTCTTTTTCCTGCTTCCTCAGAAGCTCTCATGCACATATTACTTAGTGTCCAAACAAATTGGAACCTCCTGCTTCAGCTAGCGTCTTGGTAAATGTCTGTCTTCCTGGAGCTCATTCAGGATTTTCCTGGCTTTGTCTTTAACAGAATGGCATCCAGACAAACCTCCACCTCCCAAGCCAGCCTTCTGACATATTTTCAGAAGCAAAGGCAGCATTTAAGAAACTATGACTAGGCATAAATGTGTAAAGCAAAGGCATGCACCTTTCTCCGATGGGATTGATTTAAGGCTTAATGTACTCAGTGGAAAGATTCTCATAGATATCAAGGGCTTTGCATTAGACCTATTATTGGCATCCCTTTCAGAGTACGAGTCCAGGAATGTGGAGGTAATTCTAAAATAATGCCATGATTCTTACTGTAAATTAATACAGTTTGTATTTTCTTAAAAAAAAAAAAGAAATGAAAAAGAGTAATTTCATGATGGTTTACTCTGAAGCTGGATGAGGGCCAAGAACTACAAAATGGAAGACAGAGAAATGTGTTATGCTGAGCAATGGAGTAGCTCTGATCAGTAATCCAGATATCTCCCCTGATTGCTTAAGATAAAGTCTTGATAAAAACAAGGTTGCTTCTGCTCAGCTCTGATGTGGTTTCAGATGGAAGATAAAGAACTCAGCACATTTTTTGAAGGGAAAAAAAGAAAGAAAAAAACCAGGACAACTGATCCTTCCCAGGATAATCCAGGACAAAATTATTCTTCCCAGAAAAAATAAGATTTATTTTCCAAAGTTGTGGTTTAAAAAGTTTCTCTTTTTCACTATGGCTGTATCATGTTCACTCACCAAGATGTAACGTTACTGGCACTAAACAGTGTTCTTTATAAAGCCTGTGGGACATGCTAAGTATAAATGTCAGTCAATCATATAAAAATGTCTTTGATAGCCTTCCTCTGCTTAACCAGACTTCCCGGAGTAGCATAATAGCTAAGTGAGGTGCAAATGTGTGTGTGCAGCTTAGCCTTACAGATTAAATTGTTGATGGACATTGATGAAAGATAAGCTCTCTACTGTCCCAGTGATTTAACCCTTTTAGTTCTTACCTCTGAGCTACTGTGGTCTGGCATAATCTTCTCTATATTTATGCGATTACTGGTAGTTAATGCTTCTGCTTATTAGTAGTGCTTTTCCTATTGTTATTGCTGTTGCTATTGTTATTGCTCTTACTACTGTGATTGCACTTGCTGGCTGCTTTTTTTTTTTTTTTTTTTTTGTAGATGATACACTTATAAAAGTTTCTGATACTGTTACATGCAAATCAGACCAAGTTCCAAATCTTTAAGGATGTTTTGAAATTGAGGGTGGATTCAGTTATCCACCAAGTTGTTGCTTCCAGCTCGTATTTAGGGCATATTTACTTTGCAATCAGAAAATAGACTAAACTTCAGTTTAGTTGTCTCCTACACTGATAGGTGTTAGAAAGCAGCGAGTAGATGACAATGCTGTTGGGAGTGGAAGGAGCGCTATCCTGGTGACAACAGTTTGGGAAAGTCCCCTGTACTACCCTAGGCTTTCTCACCACAGAAGCATTCGATTCATGTGGTATGGTTATAAGGAAATATTAGGTTTATTTTACTGATTAGGTTGGAGCAATCACATGCAGGACGACTCCCCAAAAACTCCTTAATCCAGACATAATTCAATTATCTCTGAAGTTTGGTTGTTCCTCGCAGAATGCCCCTTTAATCACCTGTGAGATCCAGTCATTCCTCTTAGCACTCCCTGTTACTTTTTTTTTTTATTTCTTACATTGTTATCTGTTATGTCCAGCAGTTTCTCATGTCCTGTCTAGCAGTTTTCTGTGCTCTGTTCAGTTAGCATCACCTCAGGCCAGGGACAGCCCCAGAGCCCAAACGTTTGCCTGCAGCTCTGACAATAACAGCTGCTAACAGGCTGCAGTGTGGACTTCTGTACCAGCATTGCAGGCCCCTCAGGGTTCACATGGCAGCCCAGTCACTCACACTAGCTGATAAAATAGATATAAATAAAAAATCCATAATCATTAATGAATCTACTGTTTTCACACTGGCAGTCAATTCAATGTCACACAAAGAGATATAAACAAGGGTGGGAGAGTTTCAGCTCATAGAAAAGTCGTTTGACGTCTGCTTCAGAACAATACCTGTTCCCTAAACAATGCCTATAACCAGTAATGCAATTCTTACACTGAGCGGAATTTTGGTCCAAAATTCCAAAACTCTCACCTCAACAAAACTGCCTGCACAAAACAGGGGTGTGAGATTACTTCCCTCCATCCAACCGTGTTCTAAATACCCAAGGTGAAAAAGCTCCTTTCATCTCACATGGGAGACTCTTTTACTGTGAGAGGTATTGCCAGCTGTTCATCTTGTCTTTAACTCCCTTCTAATGTACTCTTAACTGTATTTTCCTGTATTTCAGCAGTCAAATAACTCTTTGCCTCTTGTATTTATGCATTTATGCTGTATGTGTATGGACTTTATTTTTAAAGTGAGCCAACATAAGCAAGACCTTCATTAATCAACATCTGGCCCCATATATTTTCTTTTACATCTGTGAAGTCCTTTCCGATTTGTCTACATCCTTTTGAACAGTTCCTGTGCTGTAGAATAATCACTTATATTCAAGGACTGTCATCTCCTTGTGACACGATGAGATGTTCTTAAGCAGGCAGACCAATTCATACTTGCCTAAGCTGTCATGTTTTGCTATGAATTCTTACCCGAGTTAAACATCTTGCAATATACTATTTCTTTTCTCTTTTATTCTTTCTTTTCAAGTGTTTGGGGTATCTTTTATTTTGCTGCATGTGTATATTTTTGGTTAATTTGTGTGTTAGAATTAATGTCTAACTGAATCTTAATTTACAGTTTCTTGACTAGTATTTCTAGACTCTCAAAATATCTTGTTTCTATCTTTCTTTGTTTTTCACTACTGTTTCTTCTAAATTTCCCATTATTGCATACAGTAATAGGTTTAATATAATGATTACCCGTTTTTCACAAAATGAATGAAGATTTTGAAAAAGAACAATAGGATTTCTAAAAAAAAAACTCAGCAGAACATGCAAGACTATTTTACGGACCTGTACTCCATAACATAGGACAGCATTTTATGGCTTAAAAGATTCACCATTCTTATACAGAAACAGGAACTTATAAGGTATAAGATATATGTAAATATATGTATATAAAGATATAAGTTCTATTCATAATTTCTAGGTTTTTTTAGCAGGAAATTCAGGCAGTGGTGTACAGGTTTGTCAATGACCAATATTATAGAGGCTGAATTTGTAGGAGCAGACTAGCAGTGGCATCTGAGACCAAAAAAACAGCAGCCCAAATGCTATATCTGACATCTCAGAATAAAATAAAGAAAAAAAAAAAAAAGTAATAGCATGACAAGAGTAGTGTAGAACTTGCAGAAGAAAAAAAAAAAAAGTTGCAGAGTGAAGTTATCTCAAGGGCCCAGCTGATGTTAAGGTATTTTGCCTGTAGAAAGAGTGCTACACCATAAAGAGCTGTGTGACTAATAAATGGAACTGTGAGGCTGGTCATATCCCCAATACACTGTGTGAGTTTTCCTTACTTTTTGAAACTATATACTTATTGTATTTTCCCAAATAAAAGATATTTGTAGTTTCATATTCTCAGAACTCCTGCGTGCTTGCAAGGGGAGAAGGAACACCTGTAAAAGGTTAGATTATTAAATTCCTAAATGTTGGTGGCTTAGGTGGGGGACCAAACCACCATTCATATTTATTTTAGAAGGAGTCCCCTAGACATGTTATTGAACCCAGTCCTGGTTACTACCACTGACACCTGGCAGGAGGGCTACATGTGCAACAGAAGTAAATTACAAAATTCCAGCACTTTTATTTCTTCATTCTCCTTAAGCATATAGATGTATACTTCAAACTCCTGCTGAAATTGTTAGGAGTTACACGTAAAACCTGTAATATAGTTTGGCCTTCTAACTAGAAACCTTTTGAAAACATTTTTTTAGAAAATGTCAGCTTGCTAGCACAAAAGAGTTTGGCAGGAATGAGTCAATGTCAAATCCCCTTCCACCAAGGCTTGGACAGCTTTTCTGCTTTACAGCAATGAAAGTGCTATGAAAAAAAAAGGTGCAAGAGAAGCCCAGGCTTCAGTACTTCTGAGTGCCATCACCATGTAGAAGTAAGCTACAGGGTTAGAAAGTCCAATATGTTTCATTTTCCTGTTTGGAGAGTGTCGGGATTTACATATACACATCTATGTGTGTACATATGTGTGCATGTGTGTGTATATATATATACACTTACATATATAGATATATACATACATAGTTAGTATAAGGAATTGTCTTGTTTTGGTTTTTTGGGGCTTTTTTGGGGGTTGTTTTTTTTTTTTTGTTCTTGTTTTTGTTTTTTTTTCCAAGTATTACTGTAGTAAAATACTCAGTAAATTAAATATTATGGAGTCTGTAAGTCCTGGCTTTTTCAGAAACATTCAGAGTCTAGGATCCTGACTCAGTAGTCAGGATCTGGAAAATCTCATAGTCGTACTCGAATGCAATGCTCCTGCCTCAGTAAGTTGAAGACAGTTCCCTGATGCATTTTCTTTTGTAAAATAAAATCCAAATATTTACAAACTTCCTGAGTGAGATATTTTGGAACACTTTGTGGAAATAAAATAGAAAGAGACAGAAAGAGTGAGAGACAGGGAGGCTGATTTAATTCCAAACTTAAGAATTAATCAGTTTTACCTGTGATATTGATGTAAATCTAGAACAACCGAGATTCCTTGACCATACAAAAATCCAAATGACAATTCAGAAGAAAACCTTGATGAACCCTTAATTGAATCAACACATATGGAAAACTAATATGAAAGCTACTAGTTTTTCCAAAATATACTGCATTTCATTAGTGGTTTACCTCATCCGCTTTTTACTCATTGCTAAAGGTCACAATTAGAAACATATTTGTTTATTTTGCTACTGCTTATATCCCTACTCATGTTATGAAACTGAGACAGGAGTCCTTTATTTTTTTTTTAAGGAACTCTCTCTTAGTCCACATGGTGTGAATTATTAACAAGCTTAACTTATTTTTACTACAGACTCATAACTGTAGAAAGTTGGGTCCAATCTACCACAAAAGCCATTAAAAGAGTCATAGACAGGCCTTGTGCAGACTTTCTATGTATGTCGATTTTGAGAGCAAATCCTGATATTTTACAGGTTCATTTTTATGAAGTATAGTAAAAGATGGATCTAAAGAGACAAAGATTTAAAACTGGAGACTAATTGTACATGGAAGAGTTTATTTTATAGCAATAGTGGAGAACATCTGGATCCAGATTTTCATGGCTATTTTGATTCCAGATACTGACTGAAGCTTCTTTCTGTTCCATATTCATGTAAATTACAGTGGAATGGGTTAAAATAACAAGACACACTTTGGAATTATGCTAATACATCTGCAAATTTAAGCAGAAACAGATGGGAAAAGATAATTCTGAAGCTTACCAATAATTCAGATATAAGAGATCCTACCAACATCAGTCTTTGTAGTGTAACATCCAGGCAAATAGCACTTATATGCCTTTTATACACTCACAAGTTACAGGAGCTGTGTCCATTTCTTCCCATGTGCAATGCTGGAAATCCCTTTTATGCCAAGTAATTGAAAATAATGCGGCTAAATGAAATACAGTAGCCTTAAGAGCGAAGAGGGCCAGGAACTCCTGGGGCTTGTAAGTTCTTCAATGCAGAACGAACGCCTGGAATAGTGTTTCAGAAATTAGAAGTTTCAAACAGTTTTTTAAATGAAATATTTTATGTGCATTGCAAGTGCAGTTCATTTTTCATCTTTTTAAGAAACCATCTATGTTTCTCTGAAAGCTTCATAAGTCAGTTTCAGAAACTGTCAATACATCTCATATTAAAATAGTTTTAAGCAAGTATTCAGTACGCGATAATGCAGAATGGCCATGTACAGCTTAATTCATTCCTGAGTTCACTTTTATGTATTGTTTGAATAATAAAAATTTTAGCTTCATCAAACAAAATTCAAATATAATTATTGTTGTTAGGCTTCCCAAATTGTTTACGATCATTACTTCCTGGACTGTAGAATTTCAAACATCTTTGCATTGGTAATGTCAAAGAGATGTCGGCAAACATACAGAGATAGAAAAATATTCTTTGTAAGGGAAAAGTACACTTATACTGACATAATAAGCACTTAAGAAGTAATATTTCTGTTAATCCTTGAAGGCTATTTTTTTAGAAACTTGAAGAACAGGAGAAATTGTGGTAGTAGGGTTTTTTCCATATTGAAACTAGATTTATTTAGTTATTTAATAATAAAAAGTAGCAAAAATAGGAATTTTTTTTTTAAAAAAAAACAGAAATAATATAGTTGACTTAAAGAAAAAAATAAAAGTCTTAACTTAGAAAATGTCATCAATGGAAAATCAGACAGCATTCTGTTGACTAGAAGAGATTGTACCATGTAGCCACATGCATGTAAGCTTGTTGTGCAGATTTTACAGACAGAGTGAAAGAGATCCTTTAAGGCCTGAATCATTCCACTGAAGAATAAATATGAAATGTACGTTAGATAAATTTCCTCCTCAAAGTGTCCCTTTCTGTACCTTGCCGAGAGGTCACTGAGACTTAATAAAAAATAATTAAAAATTGCAGTTACTCATCTCACTATAAGTGTCTTCAGTGTAGATGTTAAAAAGTGAATGAAATGAATGCAACTCATTGTCAAGAGACAAATAAGGAAAGCACTCAATTTTCCAGGTTAAAAGAAGAGAATATAAAGTTGAAATACTCATTTGTATTTATTAGATTGTCTTTAGTCTAACATAATAAATACAAATTAAAATTGTAGTGAATATTTACAGAATCATAGAATCATAGAATCATAGAATGGTTAGGGTTGGAAGGGACCTTCAAAGGCCATCTAGTCCAACCCCCCTGCAAGGAGCAGGGACATCCCTGACTAGATCAGGTTGCTCAGAGCCTCATCCAGCCTGGCCTTGAACGTTTCTAGGGATGGGGCATCCACCACCTTTCTGGGCAACCTGTTCCAGTGTTCTATAACTCACATCGTAAAAATTTTTTTCCTAATTTCTAATCTAAATCTACCCCCCTCTATTTTAAAACCATTACCTCTCGTCCTAAAACCATTACCTCTCGTTCTCATAGAATGGTTTGTTTTGGAAGGGACTTTTAAGATCATCTAGTTCCAAGACCCTTGCCCTAAGGAACGAAACCTTTCACTAGATCAGGTTGCTCAGAGCCCCATCCAGCCTGGCCTTGAACACTTCCAGGGAAGGGGCATCAACAACAACTCCAGGCAACACGTTCCAGTGCCTCACCACCCTCATAGGAAGTGATTTCTTCCTTATATATAATCTAAATCTGCCTTTTTTTTCTGTTTAAAGCCATTGCCCCTTGGATAAAGGCATGTAGTGATAGGACAAAGTCCGTCTCCAGCTTTCTTGTAGGCTCCCTTTTGGTACGGAAAGGCTGCTACAAGGTGTCCCCAGAGCCTTCTCTTCTCCAGGCTGAACAACTCCAACTCTCTCAGCCTATCTTCATATGAGAGGTGCTCCAGCCCTCTGATCATTTTTGTGGCTCTCCTCTGCACTCACTTCAACAGGTCCAAGTCCTTCTTATGTTGAGGGCCCAAGATCTGGACACAGTACTCCAGGTGTGGTCTCACCAGAGTGGAGTAGAAGGGCAGAATCACCTCCCTTGACCTGCTGGCTATGCTTCATTTGTGCACTTGTGCTGCAAGTGCACATTGCTGGCTCATGTTGAGCTTCTCGTCCACCAGCACTCCCAAGTCCTTCTCCTCAGGGCTGCTCTCAATTCATTCTCCACCCAGCCTGTATTTGTGCTTGGGGTTGCCCCGACTTTTCTTTCTTTTTCAATTTTATTTAAAAAATAAAACTTTCAGTAAGACTTTTTACCTGATTGTCCCTAAAAATACCAAATGTTTTTAAAGTATTGATGAAAATTAGCACATTTTAATTTTTTTTTGTCATGGTTAAAATTGCACCTTCAAAAGAACTGAAGTGATATGACTATAATAGTACACATCAGCATAGTGCATTTTGGTTTAAGATTTGTATTAATTCTATAAATTTGCTTTTCTTGTAAATTCTTTGGCTCCAGGATTAGTATGATAGCAAAAAAACCCCCCCAATTTATGGCTCACTTCAAAAAAGTCAATTGTGACTTTTCTTGCCTGATCACAGCACATGTCTCACAGTCGTGGATAACCTGTGCAATAGTGTCCGTGGTCAAGTCCACCCCTTGATCACAAGCCCATTTGTATGTTGCATCTCTTCCCTGGTGGCCTGAAGTGTCATGGGCTCACTGAGCTAAAAATAATTCTCCCTTATGGTGCCAGCCCGTGTCCGCCTGAGCCACTTCAATTCTACCAGCCTAATCCACCTGCTGGTTGTTTTGATGTTCTTCAGTGGCCCGACTCTTGGGTATGTGGGCATCTATGTGACATACTTTTACAACCAGATTCTCTAACGAGGCAGCAATATCTTGCCACACTGCAGCAGCCCAGATGCATTTGCCTATGCACTGCCAGTTGCTCTGCTTTCATTGTTTTAGCCACCCCCGTAGGGCATTTGCCACCACCCATGAATCCGTATGGAGACAGAGGACTGACCATTTTTCTCATTCAGTAATATCCAAAGCCAGCTGGATGGCTTTCACCTCTGCAAACTGATTCAATTCACCTTGTCATGGTTTAGCCCCATTCAGCAGCTAAAATACCACACAGTGGCTCACTCCCTGCCTCATCGACACCTCAGTGAGACTGGGAGGAGAATCAGGAACAAAAAGAAGGGGAAATAAATGAGCTGAGATAAAAACAGTTTAAGAGAACGACAGAGGAAAAGAAAACAGAAACAGTAACAGAATATACTTAAGCACATGATTTATGGTACAATAACTCATAGTGGATCCTAATGCCCGGCTCCCTCCCAAGGAAAAAAAGCCTACCCCTCACTGCAATCCTCACTTTATGTACTGAGCATGATGTCACATGGGATGGAATAGCCCTTTGGTTAATTTGTGTAAACTACCCAGCTGTTGGCTAGCTAGTAGACTATCCCAGCTCTGTCCACCACCCACAGGTGCCACCAGCTCAGGTGAAAATTAACTCTATCCTAGCCAGAACAAGAACAATGTTAAAGGCTGTCATGTCACACCTTTACTAGAAATGATAGTATGGCTTAAAAGTTTAGTAGCTTTATACGTCTGGCCTATAAAGCAATACATCAGCAAGAGGAGAATTGCCAGAGAGACGATTAGACTTGAAAATTTAATTATTAGAAAGCTTTTCTTTTTTTTTAGTAAATACAAGAATATTAGGCAAATCCTTCTCTTTCCTCTTCCATAAGGAGAATCTGAAGTGACATCTGTGTAAATCACTTGTAATGCCATCAAATACTGTGTTAAATCAGGAAAGTAAGTGAACATAAGGAGCAAGATGTACATTCAACATTACACATCACTGACTGCCAATTTTGCTGTTCAGCATTTGGTCAAGGCTTCTCTAGAAAGATACAGAAATGAATACTATCTAAAACAGACAAAAACCTCCTGACTATATTGTAGCTAGCATATAAAGATAATTGTGGCTTACAGAAAGGGATTGCACAGGTGATACAGAAGTTATTGGAGATTTCACATAAATGCTACATCTCAAATGCTAAATTGGGGGAAAAAACTTTGCATTCAAGGTAATCTACTGCAGTGATTCCAAGTTATTGAAGCCAGTCCCTGCGACCAAGTACCCTTACCGGGGACAGATCACTCCTCAGCCACAGCCAGAATGCAAACTACTTGAACAACTAACCTCAAATGTAATCTTTTTAAGCCAGTGTGGATCATTCAGCCTTTCCGTACTTAAAAAAAAAAAACAAAAACATAATTATTACTTGAACTCGTAATATTCCTGTATATATTCCTTTCCTGAGAGTTGAGAGGAGTCAAGATACTGCTTGCCAGTCATGTTGGATCATGACGAGTAAAAGATATTCCAAGTATCACATATGATTATAAATGGTATCAGAGTGTAATTTAGAAGTGATACTTGAAATCTTTCCAAGTGCTGCAGTTGCTGTGGGTACATTTATGCAACACTTTAATAGAGTTTCAATCTTAGCTGTGCATGCTCTATATTCTTTTCAAGTATGTTTTGCTACCAAAACCTACTAAAGTCAAAGAAATGTAAGACAAAACCAAAAGATTTTCAAGGGAAAAGAAAGATGATGACCAAATAAATACCTCTGTAACTAGATAAATTAAAAGCAGAATGACCATGTGATTACAAACATCAATGCAAAATTATTTGCCAATTTATTTTGTTGCAATCATTGTCATTTTATTGAAATAAATTGTTATGTTGTAGCAGTCAGATGAAAGTCTATGTAGTTTAATTAGAGATATATGAATTACAAGCTCAAAGTTTGAGTGAGTACAAATTTCAGGATTCTATAGAGTCTGAGGAAAAAACTGTACATAAATAGAATTTTTAGATCAAATCATTCTTTCATGACAGCAAAATATGAGCTTCAAATAAACACTTTTTTTCTCAGCCAGGCAATGGCCCTTTTTTTTTGGCAAGAAAAGGATGATGAATTAAAATCACAAATCCAAGACAGAAAACATGCAAAGTGTTTTGAAACTGTTTAAGAATACACATTTGCCAGTCAGCCAGGAACATAGTTCTGCCATTGAAGTCCTGGAGCCAGGATCTGAGCTCTAAATTTATTTCTAGCTCTTTTATAGAGCATTTAGTGAACATTTATTTTGATTAACACTTTAAACAACAACTAAATGACCTGACTTTCACAGTACAACTCTCATTTTTAACAGAGACGTAAACTTTTAAATGTCTATGTCTCATCGACCTATAGACTTTAGAAATATAACATTAGAATACCATTGATAAAGTAATACATGGTCTGGAGAAGGTGAAGACAATTTATTTTGCCTTCTGCATGACCAGAGCCAAACATCTAAACTATTACTTTTGTCTACCTCATAAAACAAACTGAACAGCTCATAAAAACGAAACTTCCCCAGTTACACTCAATCCACCTATTTTTTTTTGCTATATCAGCAATGTTCCTGTGGCACTGAACTCTAGAAAATATAACTCAAATAAATTATAAAGTTATGAATAAATTTATATGCTGGAAAGACACCATTATCCTTCAAAGGGTTTTATGATCACAGCTAACATCCAAGTTTCCCTATCAGGGTAGAAATTTCCCCAGGCCCAAAGATTAATATTCTTTATTCAAAGCAGAAGAGAGCTCTGCATGACTCATACATGGAGCAACATTTGGATTTCACCTTTCTTTCGATCTAGAAAACAGTCATGTTGGAATTGTACCTAAGGATAACACTTAGCTCTGTTGGAACTCTCTACAGCCAATGTCCGTTATGCACTTACTGCTGCTATCACTGAGGAGAAACAAAGCTAGGGGCACCTAGCTCTATGTAAATACCTACATCTTAGCTGGTGGCTTCTGGCTCACTTCACAGTCAATAAGGAGAAATAGGCATTTTGAGGCAATGATTCATCTCATCCCAAACAAGATAGCTGATCTGCACTTTAAATTAATTATTTGGGCATCTAAGGTGAAGGAGACAGTATCACAGCCAGTAGCCAATGTAACTGTGATACAAATATCTCTAGGGTTTGGTCACCACTTTTCTAATACAAAATACTCTATTGTTGGCAGGAAATGGTGTAAATCAAGCAATTCTGTTCCTTGACCAATAAGCTGACTTGTTTATCAGATAAACTTTCAGGCCCTGTTCTAAGCAAGCAATCACATATATATGACTGGACTACATGCAAACAAGCCTAGAGAAATCATTCTTCTTTCAGTGCAATTTTGTCACATTGGAAGGAAGGAGCATTTTTTTTTTTCTATTTAACCGAATTTAATTTTCAGTACATCTCAATTTAATTTATATTATTTTCAATCTAGAAAATAAAGTACCTTTAATTCTTCAGCTTAATGTCATTATAGATAAAATAGTAACTTTAGAAGCATAGGAATTTTTTTATTCAAAGTTCAGTAATGACAGAAGATAACTCTCTACAGAATTGAACAGGTCTTTGATCAGATCAATATAATTCTTACAGAAATGAGTGGAATACATTTCATGAAGGACAAGAGAAGCTAGATGGGAACATCATTGTCATCCTTTACCAGCTTTCACTCTTTTAGAAAAGGAAGATATTGATGATAGAACATGTCTTGATTCACAGCTTTATGTAGGAGACAGCTTGTGTTCAGAGGTTTGAACTGAGTGTGTAACTTTTTGTCTCTCCAACCATATCAGAAATCTAGGAAACTTGGTGCATACTCTTCCCTAAATCCAGTTCAAGACTGTACAATAAATGTCATTATTAGGTAAAAAATTATCTTAATTATTTTTGACATACACCAAAAACCAATAAAAAATAAATTTCCTGGCATCTTTAATAATTCCCATTTGAACAGAACAGTTAAAAGCAGAAGTAATATAAATCCAGAGCTTTGAGTAATCTCAAAATAAGTATACTTGGACTTTCAGTAGTTATTGCAACATGTGAAATATTCCAGCTTTTCTTGGAGTCTTCTTGAAATCGGCTCTGTCCTTGAGGTGTCAGATTAACACTCCACTCAGAAGACAAATTGTTCATGGGCATGCTGGACATATGAGAGCCATTAGACAGTGTGATCTACATTTTTAAAAAAAATGAAAAATTCTAGGCAACATTACATTTTATAAATGCAAGATGTTTATTATTACTGCAATAGCAATAAATGTTTAGAAACTGGAGAGGGTTCACAATGATTCTGACTAGGAACATATGAGGATGGAGCCATTGAATTCTGGCATGAAATAAAAGATCTGGAAGCTATTATGCATTTAGCCCTCTATGAGTATTTAATTATATCAATAGAAGAACACAATTTCTGTTGCGTGCTTTGTGATGAATGTCTTCATTTATTCGTGTTACAATGAATGATAGATGAGTTCAAGCCAGATGTGGGAACTCATTTGCAATTTGCTTAAATTATTTTAGTGAAATTTCTTCTTAAGTTCACAGGGCACCTCACTGAATGTCAAGGGAATTAATCTGATATGTAAAATTTGATTTCATTTTAAGGAGTGAATTTACTTTTGCTAGGCTATATGTGGTAATAAACATCAAATGCTATGTGGTTAACTGATTTTTAGACATTAATACAGTCTTTATTGAGAAAAATGGATTTCAGTTTCCGAGTTTCTCATTCAACCTATCATAGGAAAGAATATAGGTTTTAAGCAGTTTAATAGTAGTGAGCTTAGCATAGTAGATGCTTCTGATAAAAGAACTTATTCCAGGTAGGGAAAATATTCCTTCATTACAAATGAAATATCTTCAAGAGTTTTATCTTTTAAATGGTTTTGAAAAACATCATGACACAGTAATTGTCTACTTCTTGAATCTCAGTTCAGTAGGTTTCTTAGTAGCATGTATTTCCACTGATAAAGTGAAAACATACCTCAGTGTTGTTGTGAAGGTATGTTCTCTACACTAGGAAGCAAAAAAGGTGGCCAAGGAATGTGTGGTTAAGAAGCTATAAAACATAAGGAATGAATTAAGGCATTCAAACCTGCTGATAGGTGGGCTTATTTTTTTTTTTAAGTATTGATAAAATCATTAAAGTTCAATTTATTATATATTTTTTCATTTTGACTGTCTTAGACTCCTTATATATTCTTCTGCTTGATCTGCCTACTCCACTGCAGTTTCTGTTTTGAAAAGAAGACACAAGAGAAAAGTTAACTTACTAACGCAGCTCTTTTACCTGGTGACAAATTTGCCATTTCAGTTTCGTTTTGCTTCTCCCTGCAGACAGAAAGATGAACAGATACTATTGCATTAAAGACTCAGAGGAATTTTTTGTGATGTGCTGTTATCAGATCTATCCTATTCAAATGCATCCGACAAAAGGAAAGGGAAAGAAAAAGTAAGATGAAATTTTAACTAATTTTTACTTTTTACATAGGCTATCTTTATATTTTAATTTTTTTATTATATTCTATCTCACAACTTGTCCTAACCTGAAAGCCAGGCATTTGAAATCTTTTCCATAAAGCTGTAATTTGAATAGAGAACACACATTTGCTATCTACTAAATCAAAGTCTGTGTTCTCAAATGACTGCTGCATTTGGTACTTCCTAACTTCAGGGGCCCAGTTTAGTGAAGGGGGTCCAGTTTTAACACCCAGGCTCCATCAGTGTTTCAGTGACTACTTGTAAATATCTAAGTTAGGAACATACATTTCTCTATTTATTACATATGGCGGTGAGATACTTAGATACTGAAATATTATTCATAAAACCAGATGATGAAAACATGCATATGCTTCTGATTGCCACTGCTGTATTTACAATTTTGTCCTGCTATCTCTCTTACTTGTATACGATTTTAATGAATTTCTGCTTTATCCAGAAATCATGGCGTCTGTAAGCAACACACAGCTGTGACAGAATCAATGTGAAATACAATGCACTACCTTGCACTTTTTCCTCAAAGGCAATATAAGTTATAAGTATGAACAAGCTGACACTAGGAGAATCTTTCAACAATGTACACCAAAATATGTTGTCTTTTTTCGTAACTTATTGTTGCTTAGCATCAGAAGTTATGGGCAGGGTTTTGTTGGTTTGTGTCTCTGTGTGTGTGTGTGCTCCTTAGGATGGTGATTCCCTAACCCAAACAGAGCTGTATCATGGTCTATCCTCCTATTTCTTTCCATTGATTTTGCCACATTGCTGTTTGAGAAACATTTTCTGCTGCGTAAGACTGTGTCTTGCATTTAATTCCCGGTCATGAACTGTAAAGTAGCATTTTAAATGTTGTTATAATTCCTTTGTGGTGAAGAGATCTCACTGATATTTCTCAGCTACCATAAGGTAGAGTATGGGGCATATCAGCACAGGCCACTATTATCCTAGAAATGAAAGACAGCATTATTTACCTTGCAATATAATAAAAATGAGTCTCATTGCTGGAAATAATGGAGGCCACATTTAGTTTCCATAACAAAATCCCCACTCAGTTGGACAGAATTTGACCCTGCCACCCCTCTCTTTGTCTCTGGCAAGATCAGCAATACCCCAGCAGAGCTTTAGGGACAGAATGAAAATCCTGTCTGCAGCATTCCCAGCTAGGTGCATCCTACTATGCTCTCACTTCCATGATCAATACTGTATTTGTATGTCTTGTTATGACACATACATATGAGGATATTAGGCTAGCATCTCAAAATCCAGTTAAATGGTAGCTGGACTGCCAATGACATGGGTTCATGGGTGTGAACCAAGAGATCTAAGTCTCATAAGAGCGATAAGCCAACAACAGCTGGAAATTGATCTGTAAAAATCAACTTGTGAAAATTTTGTCTGCTTCTAAAATACCTGTTTACATCTGCAGATACTTCTCATTTTAATGACATGGCTAAGTGGGAAAAAGATATATTGCTAATTATCTGTCTTTCTAGCAGGGATTCCTACCAAGTAATTTGCTTCTTATCTTCCTATATCCACTCTACTGAAAACTATTTTTGTAATTAGAATTATTATTCACTATCTCAGATTTTTAAATTTTCTTCCATTTTTCTTCTTTCTCTTCTTCCACCATTCCTATCCTCATCCTAGCTAAGCTTCATATATACATTTATTCTGAAAAATACCTCCAAGACACTGTGATTTCTTAAATAAGAAAGCCTTCTAGTGAGATGTATATTCATTACTTGATTTTGGGAGGCAGATTTTTTAATGCAATTTCACTTCTCATGGGTCTACTAATTACCTGAATAACAGTACAAATGAGGAATATCTCCTGGGATAAGCAAGTATCAATAACCTTGTCTCTTACCAGTGATGTTATCTATGTTACTTGATGATAGATTACATCCCTTCAACTTAGCTTCGCCCATCCATTTTCAGCTATCAATAGCTGTTTCACTGTGTAGTCTAGTGTATTGCAGGTGGCAATAAAAAAATTTCCCTGATTTAATGGAAGAGGGAAAAAATATGACAATACAAAGTAATAAAAAAATAATAAAACAAAACCCACTATGCAATGGTGTTTAAATTATGTAATTATATATCCAATTATATCCTGAAAGCATCCCTGCTTCCGTGGCATTCATGTGCCTTGCTTCTATTATAATGCAGTCAACATGAGGCATGCTTGTTCCTTTTTCTTTCCCTCTGTACAGTACAGCTATTTGTCTAAGAAATGGGAAGTTACTGTGCTATGAATTCCATTACATCCTGCATTTGTTAGCAGATATTTTAGCTGAAGTCTACTATGTAATTTACACCATTTTGTACTGTCTAAGGTCTGAATACCAATGAGATATGAAGAATTCCTTTCGGTTTAATTTCCAGTGGGCTAGGGAGACATGATATATTATGTATCTTCATTGTACCTGATCTCAGAACAAATGAACAAGCAAATCTCTTAGCAGAATCATCTTTCAATGCTAAGAATCATTTTTTTTGAGAGGCATATCAGCTGCCGTTTCTTTCTAACATAATTAATTTATGATATTGTCTTCGTTGTTAAGACAGAAAGAGATATAAAGTTTTTTTCATATAATTCTTTTAGTAGAATTAAACAATAAAGACAATAAATAGCCTTTTTTTTTTCATTCTGGCAAAAGAATTGAGATAATATCACTGCAAATCCACAACAAATGTGTCTTTTTCAGTTCAGCTCAACATTTTTTTTTCTTTAACTCTCTTTTATTTCAGACATTAAAAAAATACTACTAAATAGGTGATGAAGTTTAATAAAGTATTTTTCCTGTTTCTCTTGGACTGATTTTAGAATCATAGAATGATAGAATGGTTAGGGTTGGAAGGGACCTTCAAAGGCCATCTAGTCCAACCCTCCTGCAAGAAGCAGGGACATCCCTGACTAGATCAGGTTGCTCAGAGCCTCATCCAGCCTGGCCTTGAACGTTTCCAGGGATGGGGCCTCCACCACCTTTCTGGGCAACATGTTCCAGTGTTCTATAACTCACATAGTAAAAAAATTTTTCCTAATTTCTAATCTAAATCTACCCCCCTCTATTTTAAAACCATTACCTCTCGTCCTATTGCAACAGGCCCTACTAAACAGCCTTTCCCCATCTTTCTTGTAGGCCCCCTTGAGGTACTGGAAGACCGCTATCAGGTCTCCACGGAGCCTCCTCTTCTCCAGGCTGAACAGCCCCAACTCCCTCAGCCTGTCCTCATAGGAGAGGTGTTCCAGCCCTTTTATCATCTTCGTGGCCCTCCTCTGGACCTTCTCCAACTGGTCCATGTCCTTCTTGTGCTGGGGGCTCCAGAACTGGACACAGTACTCCAGGTGGGTTCTCACCAGGGCAGAGTAGAGGGGGAGAATCACCTCCCTCGACCTGCTGGCCACACTCCTCTTGATGCAGCCCAGGATGCGGTTGGCCTTCTGGGCCACAAGGGTGCATTGCCTGCTCATGTTGAGCTTCTCATCCACCAGCACTCCCAAGTCCTTCTCCTCAGGGCTGCTCTCAATCCATTCTCTGCCCAGCCTGTCTTTGTGCCTGGGATTGCCATGACCCAGGTGCAGGACCTTGCACTTGGCCTGGTTGAACTTCATGAGGTTGGCACGGGCCCACTTTTCCAGCCTGTCAAGGTCCTTCTGGATGGCTTCCCTCCCTTCCAGCGTGTTGACGGCACCACACAACTTGGTGTCGTCGGCGAACTTGCTGAGGGTGCACTCTATCCCACTGTCCATGTCGCCGACAAAGATGTTGAACAGGGCTGGGCCCAACACAGACCCCTGAGGGACACCACTCGTGGCCGGTCTCCACATGGACACTGAGCTGTTGACCACCACTCTCTGAGTGCGGCCATCTAGCCAACTCCTTATCCACTGAGTGGTCTGTCCATCAAACCCATGTCTCTCTAGTTTAGAGAGAAGGATGTCGTGCGGGACAGTGTCAAAAGCTTTGCACAAGTCCAGGTAGATGATATCCATTGCTCGTCCCTTGTCCACTGATGCCGTCACCCCATCACAGAAGGCCACCAAATTGGTCAGGCACTATCTGCCCTTGGTGAAGCCATGTTGGCTGTCATCAACCACCTCCTTGCTCTCCATGTGCCTTAGCATGGTTTCCAGGAGAATCTGCTCCATGACCTTGCCAGGCACAGAGGTGAGGCTGACCAGCCTGTAGTTACCCGGGTCTTCCTTATTCCCCTTTTTAAAAATTGGGGTTGTGTTCCCTCTCTTCCAGTCATTGGGGACCTCACCAGACCACCACAACTTCTCAAATTTTGCAGTTTTAAATACATGACTCCCTGCTGTAATTCTTTATCTGGGCTTTTCTTAAACAGTGCTACATGGAAAGTGACAATTCATTGCTCAAGTCAAAAATGACTTGGCAAAAAATCTTCATATCATAAACGTGATCTTTCCAGACGGCGTTATCTTAACTGGAAAACTTTAATATTCTAAAACTGCTTTCATTGTAAGATCAGACTGCTGGAAGCAGACTTGGTTTATAGAAATGGAACTACAAGTTTTACACACTTTTGTTTCAACATTTCTTCATGACATCAGCCTTAAGACATTTTAGATCTACTCTTTTATGAAGGTAAAGAGAATTTTAAAGGGATACATTGTAGAGAGGGACATCAGTTTCAATGGATTTGATTCAAAATGCTGTAAAGAATAGGTCTGTCAGAAGCATATTTCAAAAAAAAAAACATCTTGGCTTATAAAACAAAATAAAAAGATTGGTACTTTCCATTCGTTTATGGCAAAGGTATTAGTAAATTATATGTGATGGAGAAGAGATCACAGAACAAATAGACACTGCTTTAGACTTTCTCCTTACATTTTCACTCACAGTATAGTTTATTTAGTATTCTGTGCTGACATCTAGTAATAACTGAATAATGATGAAGATTTATATTCAGGCAGACTGGGTCATTCTGTTGGTTAGATGCTTCTGAAGGAATTGAATTATATAATAACAAAGACTTGGCAACAGAAATTATGTGGAATAATGTTAAAACAAAGAATGGGAGAATAGGATTCTTGATGTTACTTTGACCTGTGATGCTGCTTTTCTGTAACTCTGATACAATGATATTCACTTAGCTGAACATGGTAGACTGAATTTTAGTTCAGTGAAACTCTAAAGCCTAAAGAGATCACAATTGGAATTTATTCTTAATTACAGTTATCAAAAGAAGGCTGTGATTTCTTCATAGCAGTAATTTTCAAATTTTTCCAGTTTATAATGCCATTTTCTATTTCCAGTTTGTATTGCAAATATGCACTTGTTTTTCTTTCATGAATCTGTTCCCCAAAAGCCCAAGAATAAAAGGCTGAAATCAACTGGACTATACTGTAGTTAGTGTAGGAGTAGTAGAAGTAGTAAATTGTGTAGGATGTAAAGAAAACATGTACATCAATAAAAATGTGAATATTTATGCATTATTGTCTATTTAGAAGGAAAAACACAAGAGTTTGTGTGCATGAATTATGGAGAAATAATTGAAATGAAGACAGAAGATGATCTCATTCAGCATCAAGAATTTGGCTACAGGCTTTGACTAGCTTATAGTACTTTGTTCTTCTAACTGTGTGTTAGATTTTTAGACAAGCACTTTCTTACTTCCTCCCATTCTGCTTCTTATGTTACTTACAAAGACTATGCAATTTTTAATTTATTTCTTAAAACTCTGACTTCCATGCTTATTAAAACATGCCATTCTTCAACTTTTTCCTTCTGTCTTCTTTTTTTTTTTTATTTCAGCCTATAGATTCTTTGGGCTGGACACCATCCTTTTGTATGTCTGCCTTTGCATCTGGGACATCAAGGACACTGATATCCCATCTATGTTATATTTGGTGTGATAACACTATAAAGGCGAAATGTAGAATGCATAAAAAAAATTGCAATTGTAAAGATTCTATATAGTTTGAGTAGACAGAAAAATGCAGTTTAACAAGAATTTTTCTATTTCTGTTGCACACTGCTTTCTTATTCTGTAATACCATGCTGCAATTTGGGTAAACAGACACAGGCATTATTTGGTTAGCAAAAAAGGACTAAAACTTTCACTACAATTTTTAAGGATAGGTTACAGAAAATAAAGGACTATAATTTCCAGAGGAAGGTGGAGGGAAGAGGGGGCCAAGAAAGCTGGTTGATATTCAGGGATCACTTTTTCCAAGCTCAGGAGCGATGCATTCCAACAAAGGGGAAGTCAGGCAAAAATACCAGGAGGCCTGTGTGAATGAACAAGGAGGTCCTGGACAAAAACAAACACAAAAAAAAAAATGCCTGTAGAGGGTGGAAGCAAGGACAGGTAGCCTGGGAGGAATACAGGGAGATTGTCTGAGCAGCCAGGAGTCAGGTTAGGAAACCTAAAGCCCTGATAGAATTAAATCTGGCCTGGGACATTAAGGGCAACAAGAAAAGCTTCTACGGATACATGAAGCACAAAAGGAAGGTTAGGGAAAATGTGGGCCGTGTCTGTAAGGAAGCAGGAGACCTAGTTATTCAGAACATGGAGAAGGCTGAGGTACTCAACTACTTTTTTCCCTCAGTCTTCATCAGCAAGTTCTTTAGCTACACTGCCCAAGTTGCAGAAGGCAAAGGCAAAGGTAGGGACTGGGAGAATGAAGAAGTGCCCACTGTAGGAGAAGAGCAGGTCTGAGATCACCTAAGGAACATGAAGGTACAGAAATCCATGGGACCTAATGAGATGCATCTGTGAGTCCTGAGGGACCTGGAGGATGAAGTTAATAAGCCACTGTCCATTGTATTTGAGAAGTACTGGCAGACCAATGAGGTTCCCACTGACTGGAAAAGGAGAATCTTAAGCCTCTTTTTTAAAAAGGGAAACAAGGAAGGCCCAGGGAACTACAGGCAGTCAGTCTCACCTCTGTGCCTGGTAAGATCATGGAGCATATCCTCCTGGAAACTATACTAAGGTACCCCAATCATCCTATGATTCCATGGTTCTATGATGCTCTGTTCTTCAGCTCTTTAAGTAGCTAAAAAAGCACCAAAATACAGAGATTGGGAATTAAGGATGGCAAGCTTCAACATTACATACAATTAGTGATGAATGTTCAGATGGGCTCTTTTGCCCGCCCTGTCCCAGTATTATTTATTGAAGGAATGGTGTCATGTTTTCACAGGCTTAGGAGTTTTTGTGTAAGTGATACATATACAACAAGCCCTAAACAAAAGCACACTGAGTATCACACCTAAAATATAGAAAATTCTGTATTTCCACTAACGTTGACTCAAAGTTTGTACTCAGTCCTCTGCAGAATCAGCAATCCTGTTTCTCCTTCAGAAATACTACACCAGTAATGTATCTCACTAAAGCAAGAATGATAAACATTTATGCTATCCCAATAAATACTCTATTACTTTCTTAAGAGTGACTGCTTGAGTATTATTAACAGCTTTATTGCCAGGGCAAAGTTCCATAGTTAACAGCAGTGAACTGTCAAAGATACTCATAAAGAAATAACAATAAGCTTACATTTATAAAGTGCTTTTCATCCCAAAGGAGGTGAGAGTACTTTCCAATGCTGATCCAAAAGAAACATAGCAACATCTGTTACTGGATACAACTGACTCTGAGAGAAGAAATCTGTGAAATGTACTCCAGAATCTTTACTGACTGAAAATCAATTGCAAATATTTTTGTTTATTTGTTTAATGAAGAAAACTTTAAAACTCTTGAGCAGTGAAACAGACCATGATAATCATGGTTGGGTGTTACTCCAAAAGAGTGCCATTTCCTAATCATATCATGTGCCTAAATTCTGCTTTTTTAAAAAAGAAATTCTGAATTCTCAGAAAACAAACAGGTCAATCTATTACAAAGATCCTACAAATAAGATTGGAGGCAGTCACAGATACTGAAATGGAGAAAACATTCAGGGAAACCTCAAACCACTTGAGGTCTACTAGAAAAAAAGAAAAAAAAGAAACCAAAGAGAAATAGCTGACTGCATGTTCCGAAGGCTGCTTGTATTAGTACTACACAGATATGTGAATACGTATCTACTATGCAGATACATGGTCAGTTCATTGTTAGGCAACTGATGGTATAGTACAAAAGAAATGGAAGTAACTAAGAGGAAGAATTTTTGTTGGAGCATTCTAGGCTATAATATGTGATTGTAGGGATGTAATCACACCTTTCTTCAGTGGATACTTCAATTTATTATAAAACTTTTTTTTTTTCCTTTTTTTTTTTTCCGGTTTTCAGGACTGATATGGTGAACACCACTGTCTTTCTTGGATAGACTTTCTTGGGAAAAATGCAGAGCACAATTCTGACTACTGACAAAGGAATTCTCCTGTATAGTTCTGGAGAGGTGTCAGGAAGTTCCCTGGATGGTGCTGCTATGCAGCAGCTACAGATTCCTAAGTACAGTATTTCTAAATGTATGTGGGAACACATATGTATATATACTCAAACATGCACACAGATGTGCACACACTTACCTACGCACACTCACACATGCATGTATTTAAAATTATAGGTGTACTTTTTGTTCCCCTTTTCACATTCATGCTACTTTTCATCCAAGGATTTTGGAGCGCTTTGCAGACATTATCTAATAATCTCATAACACAGGGCAGCTAAGGGATATTAGTGAGCTTCAATGTTTGTCCACTGACCTAGTGGGAATTCTTCTGGTGTTTCTGACAAAATTCTGTCAACCTCTGGAAGGCAGGTGAAAGCGTAGAAAGAGAAACGTGGAAACAAAAACAACCCTGCTTCATGCCTTCTTGCTGAAGTAGGATCACACCAGCTGAGGCCACAAGTGGAAAAGGCATTTGAATGCCAAGCACATAAAAGTCCTACAAAGGCAAACATCTTAATTAGCAATGGATGGGAAAGCCAGCATGAGGCAAAGTGGTCAGTTTGATCTTTAGAGTTATCATTCAAGACTGTGACACTGAGATTATACAATGTCATGCAGGTAATGCAAATGTTAAACCATCTTGAAATTTCTTAAACTTCTACTTTACAACTTTAAGATCAGACGTGTTTTTGATATTTGTAGTGTTTTTCTTTGCTAGATTCCCTAATGAATATAACAGTCTTTACCTTAGCAGGAAATCTGGACTGACCATTTGAGGCCTGTTTTCTTTATATCTTGTAGCTCACAGGTTTGCTTCTGGACACCTAATAAATCATTCACTAACATCTAAGAATTTGACAATTCCTCCTCCTTATAAACTCACTGCTAAATCAAGGATGATGAAATAGGTAAGAAACTTTCATTATTTCTATTTTTTCTGATGTAAAATGCCTGCTTGGTAAATGTAGGGCTCATTTTCGTCAGGTGTTCGTCAATCTTGGGTTCAATCTTTATTTGTACTGCAAATGACATGACAATTAGTAATTCCAAACCTTTCTTACTATGCACCATGGGCCATCATGGATTTTACCCTATGCCCCTCTACAAGTCAGACAACCGCTGGCAGCTTTTTGGACTGGAGAGAAACTCCTAGACATTGTCAAACCTTGTTATACCTAATTAGTGGAAGCACATCTTGCTTTCATTTAGTTAGAAGGCAAGGCAAAGATAATTGCAGATCATGGCCAAATGCAAACACTATGAGGCCTCTTTATTCCCCTATGGATTACTAGGGGAACATTTAAACCCTATATGTTAAATTTCCTTAAGACACCTAAGACATGAAGCGACCATGTCTTTGCATCTTGTGTGAGTAAGCGAAGTGAAGGAATCTAGACCCAAACTTGTTAACAATAATATTTATTTCATTGTTAGCTGTGTAAATATGTCATGATCTCACTGAAGACAATGCAGTTATTCTGCATATTGGTACAATGAAAGCAGAGTGTGACCTAAAAAGCCTAAATGTGTCTTAAAAAGCTTTGGAAATTTAACTCATAAATAAATTACAGTAAATAAAACTGGCATTCCCTTCCCCAGTAAAATATTCATGTTTGACTTTCATGGAATTCCTCCCAGACTAAGGTAATAGAGGCTGTTTGGCTGATTTTCCCTCTCAATAATACATTCTGAGGGCCCTACACTACCAGTCCTCAAGGGAAAAGAGTACTGTATTTGCTGGAACTGGGTTTGCCTTCTGGAGGATTGGTGAATATAGAAAGCAGGCCACATTTCCTCTTAATCTTCCATGGTTTCATCGGATCACATTTAAGATAATCCTGAAGATTTTGCACAATTTTCCTTTAAAACTGTCATTAAACTGAATAAATTCATATGTATATCTTTATGAAGATGTAAATAGTACATTAAAAAGGAACAGAGGAAGTAGAATTTTGTCAAAAGGAAAATGTGTGTGTGCTTGTCTGTATAAAGACTTTATGCCTTTCTTAGAATAATAAGGATAATATTTTTTACTATTTTTAACTGTTACATTAATTGTTATGCTAAGAATTCCTTTTAATTTTATATTAGCTGATATTTATTTCATACTGAAATAAAAAAAAATACTTCATACTTGTTAGCCTACAGAATTATAAGGCAAACTCTAGGGCCTACTGAGATGTTGCTGTTTGGCTGGACTCTTTAAAGGAAAAATGGTCTTTGAGGGACTGTGCAGACCAATACTGGTGAAACAGAGATCATCACAAAAGAGTGCCTGGTGATTTGTCATTACCAATTCATCACACAAAACCCCACATCTCAAGGAACAGACATCTATTCTAGGATCAAAGGGACATGAGGACTTAGAAATAAATGCAAGGGAAACAATATAACAAAGGTATAGGTAGACAATTGCTGTCATTAATGACATGAAAATCACATAGCTGCCGTTGCTTTAGGTAAATGTAGTTTTAATAGATTCCAAAGGAGTGGATGAGGATTTAGCACATATGCAGGGTCAGAGAGTCTGGATATTAAAAGAGCTACAAGGCAACAACTTGGGGGCTAGTAGAGGTGATTGGTCTGGTTTTGTTCCTACATCAGAGAGATACAACAATCTCTGGAATTTCATTTCTTGAGGAATGTGAAAGTGGATTTATGGAAGACTTGTACGTAAATGAAAACTCATCTTCAGAGAACATTTCCGGGTTTATGTCACTTGTTTCTCCTTTTTGAATTTTTATATTTCACAGCAGATGGAGACTTTATCCCTTTACTTGGAGTGGTTACAACAGGCTAAAGAGATGTTGCACCTGACTGACAAGTGCATTGTGATGTGCTTAGTTCCTCCCACGAGAGGGAGCAGCGGAGCTTAATCCCTTGATACTGTGTACCTCTACCCAAAGAAAATAACGTTTCCTGCAGGTGTGGTGGTTGACAGTCACCTTGCATAGGTAGTCCACTGTGACATGTATCTCACACCTAATCAACTGAACTAAAATTGCACATTTTTAATGTATCCAAACTAAAGAATCTTTTATATAGTCCAATAAATTTGGACAGGTGCTAAGAATGATACAATCTACCAGTAGAGTAGTTCTCATGAGTAGAAAAAAAGAAAACCCCACGACTCTGGACATACCAAATGAGCATGAAGTGCTCTCATGAAATTTGAAGTGATGAAGTCAGCAGGGTCGATGCTAGAGGAAGGAAAGGAAATGAGACAGAAGGTAAACTTATTCCTCCTCTGCCTTACAGCTTCCAGGTCAGTGTTTAGATAAACTCTGATTAAGCTCCAGTTCAGGCCTGATAAAACATCTCTGAGGTCAGCAAAACCTTAGACTGGCTGTTGAGAAGGAGAGGAATGCTAGAGGCATGGATAAGATAAAATCAGTGAAGCATCTGAAAATCAAAACCTCTGGTGGACAGGAGCTTTCTGTTGTTGTCAGTATACCACCTCACACAGGAAACAAATATACTGATGTAACGGTAGCTGTGTACTGATGTCATAAAGAGTCCTATCAAAGTAGCTAAACAAGTTTAGTTCTTCCCAGGTTAAAG
The DNA here is from genome assembly GCF_036417535.1 of Chlamydotis macqueenii. Taxonomy (NCBI): domain Eukaryota; kingdom Metazoa; phylum Chordata; class Aves; order Otidiformes; family Otididae; genus Chlamydotis; species Chlamydotis macqueenii. The sequence continues at coordinate 9,589,038 of NC_141556.1, read as the reverse complement.
AAGAACCCAGAAAATTCAGATTCCATTTTAAACCTAAGATGCAAATTTTACATGATATTAATCTGTTGGGTACTGGAGTGTATTGTACCAACATTAGTTTTCAGTCCCCATCCTGATGTTATTTGCAGAAGTGAATCTCAGTCAAGCTACAATCTCAGTCAAGAAACATGGAAGCAAAAAAAGAACAAATGGGGAGGACAAGCTTACAGAAAAGAGGAAAGTATAAGTTAAAACAACTAGCTGTTTTAATTAAAGGTTGGAGCAAAAAGAGGGTAGGAAAATCTATATTTTTGGGGGACAATATTATATTTCAATATTTCATTATGCTTCCTTGTTACAGTTTGATTTCTTTTCATACAAATTTCAAATTAAATAAACAGATCTTTACTTCTCACATCTTTAGATTTTTGATTGGTTCAACTTTTTTTTTTTTATAAGAGAAACATAATATTTAAAAAAATCACCTAAACCAACTGACAGTTGTAAAACTGACAGTATGACAAGAGGGAGAGTGAGTTGCCATGATGTCTCACCTCTATCAAGAACCAGCTAATGAGCTATGTACATGTATTCTGTCCAGGGTTTTATATTGATTGTGTTTGTTAAGGTAGGCAGAGATACAGACATGAAGTCCATTGGAAGGCACATTACATATGAAAATGTGACAACAAATCCCCAAAGAAGGAAGGAGAAAAGAAAAAAGAGTTTTATCCTCTGCTAAGTCACAAAGGTATTGATAAAGCAGTCAAGTACCACAGTGCTTGATCTACCAAAAAAGAGACCTTCAACTCTAAGGCAGTAAAACTTAATTAAACTTCTTTTAATTAAAAAAGATAGGAAGCTTCTCTCATGGTTAATGAGGAAATTGAGAGATTTTACAGAAGAAAGAATAAATCTTTCTGGGCCTCCTAGAAGACTTCAAAGGAGAGAGTCTGTGAGAGCTAATGTTCTACAAGAAAAGGTGCACTCTGATGAAGTCTCTTCAGCGGAAAAATTATCTCCAGAAGTTGTAGAGTGACATATGTGGTATGTAAAAGGAATGAAACACTTGCAACCATCTAGACATGAAAGGAGAGCAAATCAACTTGATAAGGGAAAGAGAAAGACAGAAAAGCATTAGGATTTAAGCTTAGTATAAGATTAAAGTAGTTTGTGCATACTTTTCCTGCAGTCCTTCACATGTATCTGTTCCATGTTTTTCTTTTTCAAACTATTATCTGTTTTGATTCTTATGAGAAAATTCTTCTAGTCACACTTCCCTTTAATCTGGTTGAATTAAGTGTGAATTCAGTGCCTGGATAAAAATAAAGCATTCATTACTCATGCAAGGTTGTGAAAAATCTATGAACTGAAGCACTAGCAAGTACACCATCTTCCAGCATATCCTTCAGATTATCTAAAGAGTGATGGACTGGATTCTCTTCTCATCCTCCATGTCAGCTGCCTGGGCCAGATGAAGAACTATCCCTACAAAACTCAAGGCAAACATGTCTTGCAGTGACTGATAGTGACTAGGAAAGGCATGAAATGAGACACTGGGCTGCCCACTTAAGCATCAGCAATCTACATACAGTTTGTTTGTTTCTTCAGTAAATAGGTAAATAGACTTTTTTTTCTTCCTCCTTCTTGTTTTGGGGAGATGTTCTGTTTGTTTGGTTGGTTGGTTAAAATTTGATTACTAACATGTTACCCAAGGGAGACCTGGGACCATTATGATTGAGAAAATAAAGTATGCTGTGTTTGCACAACCCTTAAGAAAAAAATTATCTTTATTTCAAATTTGTCCTGATTTAGGGTGCTTTCACCTCTTTCATTAGGTATTATTTTGTAGAAGCACTGTAATAACTGAGCAATTATTTTGCCTAACAGAAATTAAAGTCATGGTGCAAGAGTGTAATTTTAATGTATGTCCTGGGAGTGAAAGTCCATCAAGAAAGCTACAGTTAATTTAGCAGAGCTTATAATATACACTCATTTCTTGGCCGTGGGGACTTGACTTTAAACTATCTGAAGGTCAAGCATACAGTGACTGCTACAGAATCCTTCAAGAACATGAGCCACATCACACATCTGCTACTCCTCGCTTAGAACAATTCAACACAGTTAGGAGCCTCTCTCTGAAAAGAAGCTGGAGATAAAGTAAACATGGCAAATGAATTACCCTTCTCCCTCTGGAGAGGTCACGTTCGAGGTTCACTGCTGATGCAAGATGGTGAAGCTTGCACCAGTGCCCACCTGCTAGGGATTAAACAGAGAGCTACAGTCTCCAGTGCAATCAATGCGTAGTCTTTAATGGGCTCTAAATTCATCACCGGAAGCTCTGACAAGACCATAATCCATTCATTAATGTGTGTTAATATGTGCCCTGTGGAGCTGTCCTAACTTAAAAACAAAAGGCAAGGCGTTCACATGTGTTCTTTGGAGCGGGATGGAACAGGGAACCCTTAGTGCCATGGAGAGAGAAACGATTGCCAAAAGGGTTTTATTGCATGTCTCCCAGCAGGATGTTTAGAAAATAAAGATGCAACACATGCTGCAGCAATAAAGCAATTGCTTCTTGGACAGATCCAGATAGTGCTATGCAATTGTTCCCTTGACTTATTTCAAATGGATAAATACTTTTTCTTGTGTGCATCAAGCGGGTGTGCACGGGTTCAAATTGGTTACAAAGAACAAGATCTGAGCCTCTGTACTTCTGGTTTGGGAAGAACTAAGACATGAAGAAGGTAAACAGTAAGAATGTGAAATGCTGACTCTACTCTGTATCCTTTCAGCCTATGAGTCAAGAACATTGACCCAGCTCTGTCCAAGGTTCTCAGGTGTCTCATTTCACAAAAAATGTTGAAGAAGATACCTAAAAGACCTTCACTACTTTATGTGGTTCTTATTTATTGCTGGCAGCCTAGACCACAGATTAGAGACACAGTTGAATGCTAATAAAAATGGCTGAAAGTATGAGGACTTCTTTCAACAAGCTTGCATAGACGTAGACATATAGCCAAAAATGAGTAAGATGACAGTTGGACACCAGGAGCCAACTCAAATCCAGTTGTCAGTTTTCTCTAGATTTGGGAAATTTATATATTTATTATTATGATTTAATATTGTTGTTATAGTTTGATTATAGTTTAATTAAACTCAACACTAACTTGCATCAGCAAGTAAAAAAAAAAATATACTTATAGGTAATTACTTTAACTAAATTATAAAGAATTTGCATAAACATAGAGACTTTTGCTGTTTGTCCATATAATGATGACAGCTTTCCTGACATTATTTAAAGGAAGTCTGCAGAACTTGTTAAAATTAATTTCACTACAGATTATGGATGATGAAGTTCAATAGAGATTTCTACTGAGCAGTATTGAATCTTACAACATTTGGATAATTTATGTCTTCTTTAGCCAGTTTTGAATATCAGCTTCCAAAATAAAACATCACTTGTCATGACATTTTCCCTACTCTTTAATAAAATTAGCCGACAAACTATATTGAGAGAAATATACTAAGAGGTCTTTGGAAGCATTATGAAAGGGGTTTTTTTTTGGAAAACAAAATGAAAGGAATGGTGCCAATTGAAAATATAATTCTTTTAATTTCTTGCCTTATAACCGAACTTTAATGCATTCCAGATTTTAGCCTCCTACTTTGTAGGGATAAAACTTAGTCCATCTACAACATTTCATGAAAAGAACACTTCTGTTTTTTCAGAAAAGCCTAAAAAATCAGATTGATTGATATCCATAATATTTAGCTTTTAAAAGCTGAATGTTTTAAAAGCTTGGTCTCCTCTCAAAGACCACAGTTGTTTTATTTTTGTTTTCTTTATGACTAGGCTGGTTGAAATAATTTCTTTGGACCAAATATATAATTTGAAAAATTTGACTGTGATTCTGAAGAAGATTTAAACTAAGAATTACCGAATAAAACACTTGCAGGAGGTGATTCAGGAAAAAAAAAAAAAGTGAATGGGATCATATTCTGGCTGTCTCTCAACACTGATTATAGACGGAACCTAGAACAATTAGCCTCATAAGCTAGATTTTCATGTATATGCCTAGCTGCATGCAGAATGACTTTGGGAGGAGGCACCTTGGAGGCCAGGCAATGGCAGAGGAGAATCTCCTTTATTTCCACTGTGTTCACCTAGGCATTTGAATGCTTAGTAATAATGAGCGACATATCACTTACTTACTTTTTCCCATCTAACGCAAAAGGTTCATAGGCAGTTATCTAAATTAGCATTGTAATAGACTGTAGTCTTGAAAAGAATGTCCTGTGACAGTGATGAGTAGGATTGGTCAACCACAGTAGATTACTGTAGTAATGCATTTGGTATTGCAGGCCCTAATTGAACCTTAACAAGTTCAATTCTTGCTTTGCTTCTCCTCTTTTTGATACCTCTATATCAAATTAACTGTAAAGAGTGACTGTGATGTAGACATCTTTCCAGCAGCCACTGTGATGAAGACAGATGCAAAGAAACCATTTATCTTCCTTGCAATCATATGCTTTTTGACTGGCTTCTCTGTACTTTCGAGAACCAGCAGACCCAACGGCTCCCTCTGTGATACTTCTGATCTGTCAGGAAAACATAAAAGAGTATTTTGTTGTCTTTATGCGTTCAGTTTTTTTCTTAACCTTCTTTTATATCTTACCTTTCAAACCTTATATTCCTTTATGCTAGTGCCGTTTGTCCTGCCTTTCTAGTATTTAAACTGGGCTATGTAACCTGTCATTCTTGCCCACATAATTTAGCTATTTTATCCCTTTTGTGCTTCCTTTCAATTCATTCATATATATTTGGTTTAACGTATGTAAGGATCCTAAATTTTCTTCAAGGAACTTCCATGATAATTCTTTAGATTTTCATTTCCTGAATCTTTCTTTTAATTATTTCTAAAAAATATCCTCTTTTTGAATTTTGGTATCATAGACATCATTTTTCATTTTGTGTCACCAGAGCACAAATCGTATTTGATTACAGTTATAGTCACCATTTTTAACAAACCAAACTGGTATATAGAATATTGAAAAAAGTTTTGTATCTTGTGCCAATTTATGTCCAGGTTAGTTTTCTCCTTAGATTTGGAGTACACTGTTCATCTGAAACCATAGTCTAGCATTCTAGACATGTTCTGTTCTTACTTTGCAATTAGTCAAGACATGATTCATGCCCATGAGTGGTAAACATGGAATAAAAAGAGAACTCAACTTCAGAAAAATAATGAAGTGTAAGAATCTAAGCCTCATCTCCCCTCTTACCAAAAAGCACAGCAAGTGAGGTAATGCCTAGGGCAGGTACGGCCCAAATTGTTTAAGGCTTTGGTGACCAAAGTCAATATCCAAAAATAAATCCTTGTAGGAGCAGCCGGGTGATGTGTTTCAATTGGATACTGTAGATACTATATTGTTTCTTCAATCCTGTCTATTATAACGGAAAGGACTGAAATTGAAAGCAACATGCAGTTTCTTTCTTCAAAACAAATAACAGATTACAAGTCTATTGTCAGGATAAGCTGAAAACTTCAATAAAAATCCAAGTGTTTACATATTTAATTAATCCAAACAGTAACCTAAAATACTTATCTTCCTTTCTTAAAAGTAAGATACAACTGAGTACCCTTGTGTATGTGTATCTTCTGTATCACCACTGCTGGAGGACTCTAAGGGCTCTCTCCTCCAAGGGCTCAAGTGGATGCACAGTGTGAGGAAGAAATACATTCAAAAAAATGAGCACTGATGTTCATACTATTTAGTCTCTTTGTTCTCAGGTTCACATATATACTTGTTGTGGTTTATAACTTCCTTGACAAAACAATCAGTGAATAGAGATGTTAAATAATTTCTCCAAAAATACAGTCAGCAGGCATGGTAGCAAAGGAAAGTATGTGATTGCTCTGACTATGAGTTTGTTCTTTTTTTTTGTTCTTTTTTTTTTTTTTTAATTTAACAACATACGTCTTTAAACAGAATAAGTAATAATATTAAATTACTCTACGGTAGGTATTTACACCAGCATAAAATGAGTATAAAATCCTACCGATCTAGCTCAATAACTAATTTGTTCTATCTTTGCAATGTATGGAAATGTTAAGTGTCTAAAGACAGGTCCACAATTATTAAGGTTTACTGGAAAAGGTTTTGGTTTAATTTATATCGTATGGTGTAAGTTATAATGAATCTATTTAATCCTGCCCAAATATTTCTCAGCAAAATTGCTGTCTAATGGCAATAATTCCCAGTATAAACTCTCTTGATAATAAGGTTGTACTTCAGTGATCTGGGAGGATACATTTGTTGCTATAAATATTTATATGTAGACATGATTTATTTCCTTGACATTCTTTGAAGTTGTTTACTTTCTCTGAGTATCGATGCATCAAGGGAAGAAAGTGGCTGAATGTCATTTTCCAAAGCAAACTGTAAATGATGACCCTTATTAATACTAACCATAGAGCTATTTTAATCTCCTCCAAGTACCATGACATAAAAATTCAATCAAATAAAAAGACTGAGCCAGCTCTTATACATGAATAGAATTGTATTTTCTTTTGAGGCATAACAGTTTCCAGAAAGTTCACCTTTAGAATGGAAGATGGCACAGTAACAGAAAAAAAATTCTCAAAAATAAATAAATAATGCTAAAAAATAATCTCCTTCTCTTCAGGAGTAAAATACATGCTAAATCGCATTACTTGTCTACCACCAAGAAATAATTCCCTCCTGCAGGAAGGGAGAGATTCAAGAATTCTCTGAAAGTGAATTGGATATTTCACTGAAATCTAAATAATTGGAGGGTTTTTTTGAGGTGTACCAATTTTTTTTAAACATTCAATTTGTTTGTGCTGTAGTCTGAAATCTGTCATTAATCCAGCAGGTGCACAGGGAAGGAAAATTCCTCTGGAGCCTCATATTTACTTTTCATTGCTGTTTGACTGAATTCACCTGTACAGTTTAGAAGAAAGCTGGAATCACAGCCCAGATCAGTTTCCAATCTTCACACCACTGGTGCCAATTAGTGCTAATTGTGAAGGGGATTTTTGATGATATAGACATCTGTGCATTAAGATACAGGCTAAGACCACCAAACAATTGTACTATTCAGCCTACAGATGGGAATAATTTACAGTCACTAATGATTGGACTGGAGTGCTGGCTGAAGGTGGAATGCTATATTTTCAGGTTACTTATTTGAACTGTTTATTTCTTTATCTATACGGATATCTGTGAATGGTGTCATCAGACCATCTAAAATTTCAAATTGAAACATGTCAAACTTGAGCTTGAACATTGAACTAGCATACTCGAGTATCAATAGATTAACATAAATTCTATTTTAAAGATGAGGAACTGATACACAGGATAAATAAATAATTTTTCAAAAGATCACAGAAGAGCCATTAGTGCTGTTTTCAAACTGCATACCGAAGTCCAAAGTGTCAATCCAAAGCCTTCCCTCTAAAATAATTTTCTTAGTTTAGAGCAACTAATTAAAACTGGTTGAAAATGCATGAGAGTATTTTTCAATCAACACAAGGATACTTTGCAAGAATATGTCACTGTCAATGACAAAGATTTTATAATGAAAGTGAATATCATTAAAACAATTTTGTATTCTATATTATTAAAATTTGTCTCATAATAAATGTGTGTGAAATCTACAGACACAAAAAATGTGTTTGATTCACTCATAATATTTAAGCAGCAGTCATTAAATAAGAAAGATTTTTTTTTTGTCAGTTAAAGTACCTTAAAGGAACCATTTTGAAAAGAAAGAAGATAAAATATGAGTCAATGCATTTAATTCAGTATCTACCTTAACTGAAATAAATGGAAATGAAATGTGCAAACAAGTGTAGAGTCTAGATGGAACCTCAGTGGATTATTTCAGCCACTGTCCTACTTCTCCTTACTGATTTTCTCTGCTGCTCATCACCACTGCTGCCAAACTTGCCGAAGTGGCTGAAAGAAGCTGATAGGAGCAGAGATGCGAAATACGAAGCAACACTGATCCCCATCACTAGTATTTCCTTGTGAGTTAAAGACTATACACTCTTTCCTGTTCCTTTCCTCTATTTGCTTTGGGACTACCATTCATCAGCTTGAGAATTGAATGAGGGAAAGAGGGAGAATAAATCAAATGGCTTTCAACTCAACATACAGAGCAACATTGGATGTGACCAAGTGGTCCTGTCTCCAAAGTACTATCTAGAGTTGGTCTCCTGCTTATCCTCCCCACAAATTCTGCTGTGATCTGAATGCAGCTGTTCCTCGTAGATGTAGCAGTAGGATTAAAAAAAAAAAAAAAAAAAAAAAAAAGGGAAGAGATTAGCAAATTCATTTTGAGAATATCTGCTGACATGCTGTGAAATTTCAAAGTTATTTTTCCCACTGTTGAGTTTTAATTTTGCTCAGGCAACAAATCTGGGACAAGAGGCAACCCTTAAAAAAACTATTAACTGGAGACTGAATGTGTGATCTAAGTTAGATAAGATGGATTAACTCCTGGAAACACTGCTCTGTCCTTACTATGTAGAAAGTCTAATTGAGTAGCTTAGACAACTTTTTGTTTCCTAAGACCTGATGAGATAAACTCTACATTAGATGATACATTCAAGATAGATAGCATAGGAAGTTTTTAACAGAACTGAGAATATTATCCAGATTTTGAGTCCAAAGCCAGAGCTCTAGTTATAAAATTGGCCTGGTGGCCTCAGCCTGCTGCTTTCCTTCCATTTGTACTTACTGCTGCACTGCACATTCCTGTGTGATTCAGACAGCAATGGATTCATAAATTACAATGCAGTCAATAATGCTGCAATAGCTGAACACTGCTAAATCAGCAAAAATTTTAGACTGAAGAATTTTGACAGGAAGATTCGCAGTTATTGGAGTGCAACAATTACTACCTTGGAGTAAGGACTTGATTGCCATTTAAAAATTATTATACACCTTTATATTAAGGCCCTGTAAGCAGAGAACATTCTGTCTTTAATACAGCAGCAGATAAGGTTACTCCAGCAGAATTACAAGTACATTATGAGATTTATATGTTACTTTTTGCTGGGTTATATTTCAGAGTGCTTGAAGCATGAAAACAAGAAATAAAATTTCTTGAAGGCCGATATTTAATTATAGACTTATCCAATAACCCATTATTGAACTGCCTCGTCAGATAGGCTCTGTCCAAAGGATTACACCTAACTGTGCAACTTTTCATTGGATTTAGTTTTAAAGGCTGACCAAAGACTTTGGAAATGAATGCAGGACTAGAAGACTGTCAATAAAATGCTCAGATGTTACCATGAAAGTATCAGTCTTTAGTAGAATATAAATCTCAGTCGGTTGGTTTGCTGGTTATCGTTTGCTATGTACTTTATTTGCTGGATGTTTCAGCAAGAAACTCCAACGTCTTAAGAGAATGTTAAAAATAAATTTAACAACCCTATCTAAATCTCTCCAGCAAGGTCAAAAATATTGATTTTATTTCTTTTAGGTAGCTGACTATCTGTAACTCACATCGTCTTGAAAATAGAGGAAAACAATATAAAAGCTTAATCATTCTTATAACTTACCTGACAAGAAAAGAGAACAAACCTTAGAAAATTAGTTGACAATAGTATTTCTTTTATCAAACTTATTGTTAATAAATTAGAAGCAGTGAAAATAGTAAGCAACTCCTTTGTGGCATATAGTACACTAGCATGACGAAAAAAAATCAAGAGTGGACAGAGAATCAATGAGCAATATACCACTAACCTAACCATTTAATCTTCTTTACTAAAACAATTTCACAGTGTATCCCTAAGGTACATGATAGAACTCCAGTTGTTGGGTAGTGGGCAACTAAATAAGAATCTGGCACTATATAAAACCAAACCAAGTTTGTTTGAAGATCTGAAAAACTGCAAACCAAATAAAATATTTCTGAAAACATTGCAATGCTGCTGTCCTTTGACAGATTTCCAGAACAATGATTCTGTGCTTTCCAGAAATTTAGAATTTTCATGTTTCTCTTCTTTTCCAGTTTAAGCAGGGCTGCAGGAATATCTGTAATACTCTATCTGCCCTCCCTGCTGCACTCCCTGATTTTGAAGTTGTGCAGATGGATGCATTATCACTAAATTATAATCCTAACCAATTCTGAAGAAGGATGGAGTAGAAATATGGCCTGGATGTCTCTCTCAGGTGCAACGTCTCTCAACATCTCTTGCCTTTGGTACTTACAAACATACCACCTTTCCCACTGATCTGTTCAGCTCATAGCTTAAAGCCAAGGCTCACAAACAGGAATGTACAAAATATGCTGACTTTGAATGTGTGTTTGAATGACTGAAACTGGAATTATGTCAAAACCCAGTAATGCTTCCTACCATGTGAGATAAAATTACAGCTTGCCAAGGGGATAAAACAGAACTAAGGAAAGCCCAAACACTAATGTGGGTCTTCTGTAAGAAATTTTGCTTTTGACCTTAAGATAGGTTTGTCATAGGCACAACAGGGTGAGCACATGTGATTAGGTTGATAGCATCAGCACAATAATACGTGAACACTTTTGTCCTTCTGGGATCTAGAGTAATAAAAGCAAGAATTTAATGCCCTGAAGCTTTTCATTATTAGGAAAAGGTCTGTTTATTCTTGTACATTGTATGTACTCATTTATTCAGCCAAAGTTTGTTTTTCTCCTCTGTTCCTGAGAGCTCACATCTGTGAACATGTGAGATTCCAGATTTCTGTTACATAGGGAATTTCATCTGGTTTATCTTTCTGGGACAACAACAGACTCCTCTCAAGCAGAGGAAAGATTTGTGAATATTATTCAATGATAAAGCCATTCTTCCAAGTATTGTGACTACTCTTCCATTGGGGAAGTTATATTCTGCTGCCTAAAATTATCCTACAAGATTCACAAGTGAAAGTATTCCTCAGTCCCTAAACTCTCTGGTGTTGTAAAACTCCATTCTGGATATTGCTTAACTGTTTATAGCCACTCTTTGGGACTAAAAGGTCCATAAGAACTTCTAAATGATAGCAGATTAGAACCTGAGATGCAATGTAAAGCATGCACATTTTTAGTGGAGTTTGTAATGAAATCCTGTGATTTTAACCAAATACATAGTAACAATTTGAAGTTGTCTCCAAACCTGAAAAATGCCGCAGTCCAAATTTAGGTTCATGTTGCCAAATACGTTAGAAATGCTCCGAGACCAGCTTGTGTTGAGCTCTGTCTGGTTTTAGAAGTAGATTTGGGGTTGATAACTCAAGAAATATTATTTTCCTAGAGCACAAACCCACTATTTTACTTATTTTCACCCAAACCCCTATTTTGCATTCTAGTTCAAACACACAATTAAACACGGCCTCCTTGCCCTGGCTAAGTACAGGTATATCTTTTTAAGTTTGTTTCAGCAGAGGCAAAGATGTGAAAAGATCCCTACTCTTGTTCCTACACCTCTGTTTTGCTGAAGGCAATGTTGTCAACAAATTATGTGAAATGGTTACATCTGACAAGCTGAATGTCAGTGTCAAAGCATGAAGCCTGACCTAGACTTGCAAAGGGAGACTCATTACAAGCACACTTAGCCAGCCTTTCAATCTTCAGTATCACTTGGTATGATTCATAGTTCAAATGAGAATAAGTAAATAGTCCTCTACTGGTCTCCCACGAGTCCTTGTACAGGGCCAAAGTGTTAAACTGTGTAGTTTGGACAGCTCTGTTTTGAGTTTGTTCAGTATTTGTTTAACCTGTACTGCCAGAAACACTATAAATCCATCTTGTTCAATTTCATATGTCCTTTTTCATTTACTGAGCCTTCTAAAGGTCAGTACAGCCATACTCCTCCCTGAAAGGATTGCCCTTCCTTACACTGCACATCCAGGATGGGAGATGAGATGAGATATGGGAACAGCAAAAGGTATCAGGAAATCCAGCTTGGAAGAATAGCCAAGACTAACACACCTGCTAAAGTATGTGTTCCGGTTATTTTTCAGTAGCACATCCACTGAAAATACAAAAAAACCCCCATGTTTCACATCATCCTTGTTAACTAGATGGACGTGTTACAATAACATTGCATCACAGGAAACAATAATTAACACAATTAAACTCAAACCGGCAGGAAATTAGTTAAACATGCTATCTGCAATAATCTGGTTGCAGCAGGTAGATGAAGAAGAAGTCAAGCTATCAATTTTGCTGGGAAATGATATTTAGTTTGCGTATGACAAAGCCGACTGTGGGCACCTATATTTAGGAATAATAGTACCAAGCCCTCTGAATCCGGACTAGACACTGAACACTAGCTCTGCCTGGGAACACGAATACCAGAGAAAACTTCTGAGGTTGTATTTGTAAGATGGTAGAATACAAGTTGGGTGTAAAGGTTAAATAATACCTGTGGTTCAAAATTCCTAAAGCAAAGCTGGGCAATCTTTGCAGCAGGGCCTTCTGCAAGCCTCAAGTCCTAGGACCCCTGTAAAGTCAACCAAAATACTTAACTGTTTTTCCTCTGATACTTATTGGCTATGAAGGTGGTCTTTATTATATATGGTATAACAGAAATAAATATTATAAATAAAAAATCAACTAGTCTTTAGAATTTTAAAGCATTCTATAAGTGTTTCCTGGATTAAGAAAAAAAAAATTCCAAGAATAAAAACATTTCCAGAACAAAAAATCCAACATTAATACCAATTGCAGTTACAAAACCCATCAGTTCCAGTAGTTTACAGTGTACACTATTAGGAAATTAGAAGTCAACAGAAGAATTTACCTAGAAGGAGTTTGTTCTTCGAACAGCTTTAAGAGACAGACAGAAGCCTCATACATAGCAATGAACAAATAGTGAAGTACTATTTTGTTTCATTAAAAAATTACATTGTATTTAGAGATTTGTTCCAGATTATTTTGCAATAAATCTAGGAATTCCATTTCGGAAACCAAAGTAACCTTCAGATGACATGAAGTATATATACTTATTGCCAAAACTAGCTTGCAAGAACATTTCTTTAGAAGTAGCTCATTTTTCACTAGATGTTGCTAATACAAAAATGCTTACTATGCTAGTTATTAGTGTCTTTGTTTCAAAATAATGGATAGTTTAGACTGTTGGCTTTGTATGCCTTTTTGATGACAAACTTTTCATAAACCAGAATCTTTTCTGTCAATCAGCTCTAGTGAAACAGGAAAGAAAAGCTCACAGAAATCCATTGTTTGGTGTGGCTACTCTAGAAGAATAAAAAATTGATGCTTTGCAATCCCAAAATTTTTGGTGGGCTATCGTAGACCACAGTACTTAGAGAACTTCATGGTAGCTCAGTTATCTCTGCCAATTCACATCCACTTTTAAAAAAGAATGGGAGGAAGAGTGGAAAATCTGAATTGACTTTGAGAAACTAGAAACTGGAGAAGTGCACTTTTCTGACTGGTTTTTAAGTTCCTCTCACCACTTCTTCACTAGGCTTTCATTAAAGGGCAAGTTATCCTCCATCCTTCTATGATGTTAGACAAGTGTCTTAATTCCTTTCTGCCTCAGTTTCTCATTTGTAACATAATGATTAATAGGTTTGTCTTTCATATCTATTTAAATGTATTCTCTGGGACAGAGAATCCACATTTTTGTAAATATGAAGAGCAAAAGGGCTGCAACTTGAAACTCTTCCCATAAGAGAAATAAATAGCAGCAGCAGCTACATGGATGATATTTTAAGATAAATTAAACTTAATGAGGTAGGTATGAAATTTTGGAGGTATTAAAAATGTTATTTTGCTTACTATAAATAATCCAAATGCATAGAATTATAAATAAATTCAAAATACAAATCACACTAAGCATTAAATGGAAGACACCGAAGTGCGCTTATTCAGTGTTCCAGCAAATATAGAATAACAGAATTACAGAATAGTTAGGGCTGAAGAGGACCCTTAAAGGCCATCTGGTCCAACCCAAATGGTTGCAAGGGACATCTCCAACCAGATCAGGTTGCTCAGAGCTCTGTCCAAGCTGGCCTTAAGTGTTTCCAGGGATGGGGCATCCACCACCTCTCTGGGCAACCTGTTCCGGTGTTTCAACACCTTCATTGTAAAAAACGTCTTCCTTTTATCAAGTTTGAATCTACCTCCCTCTATTTTAAAACCATTACCTCTCATCCTATCACAACAGGCCTTGCTAAAAAGCTTCTCCACATCTTTCCTGAAAGCCCCCTTTAGGTACTGGAAGGTCTCCCTGGAGCCTCCTCTTCTCCAGGCTGAACAACCCCAACTCTCTCAACCTTTCCTCATAGAAGAGTTGCTCTAGTCCTCTGATCATCTTTGTGGCCCTCTGCTGGACTCATTCCAACAGGTCCATGTCCTTCTTATGTTGTGAGCTCCAGAGCTGGATGCAATACTCCAGTTGGGGTCACATGAGAGCAGAGTAGAGGGGCAGAATCACCTCCCTTGACCTGCTGGTCATGCTTCTTTTGATGCAGCCCACAATGTGGCTGGCTTTCTGGGCTGCAAGCATGCATTGCCGGCTCATGTTGAGCTTCTTATCCACCAGTACCCCCAAGTCCTTCTCCTCAGGACTGCTGTCAACCCATTCTCAGCCCAGCCTGTATTTGTGCTTGGGATTGCCCCAATCTATGAGCACAACCTTGCACTTGGCCTGGTTGAATTTCATGAGTTCTCATGGGCCCACCTCCCAAGCCTGTCAAGGTCCCTCTGGATGACATCCCTTCCCTCCAGTGTGTCAACCGCATCACACAGTTAGGTGTTGTTGGCAAACTTTCTAAGGGTGCACTCTATCCTACTGTCCGTGTCACCAACAAAGATGTTAAACAAGGCCGGCCCCAATACCGACCCCTGAGGAACACCACTTCTCACTGGTCTCCACTTGGATATCTAAACATTGACCACAACTCTTTGAATGCTACCATCCAGACAGTTCCTTATCAAGCAACTGGTTCATCCATCGTATCCACACCTCTCCAGTTTAGAGACAAGGATATCATGTGGGACAGCGTCAAATGCTTTGCACAAGTCGAGGAAGATAACATCAGTTGGTTGTCCCTCATCTGCCAATGCTGTAACCCGATCATAGAAGATTACCAAATTGATCAGGCATGATTTAGAATCATAGAATCATAGAATAGTTAGAGTTGGAAGGGACCTTCAACGGTCATCTAGTCCAACCCCCCTGCAAGAAGCAGGGACATCCCTGACTAGATCAGGTTGCTCAGAGCCTCATCCAGCCTGGCCTTGAACGATTCCAGGGATGGGGCATCCACCACCTCTCTGGGCAACCTGTTCCAGTGCTCTACAACTCTCATTGTAAAAAATTTTTTTCTCATATCTAATCTAAACCTACCTCCTTCTAATTTAAACCCATTACCCCTTGTTCTATCACAACAGGCCCTACTGAACAGCTTCTCCCCATCTTTCCTGTAGGCCCCCTTGAGGTATTGGAAGACCACTATCAGGTCTCCCCGGAGCCTCCTCTTCTCCAGGCTGAACAGCCCCAACTCTCTCAGCCTGTCCTCATAAGAGAGGTGCTCCAGCCCTTTGATCATCTTTGTGGCCCTCCTATGGACCCTTTCCAACTGGTCCATGTCCTTCTTGCGCTGGGGGCTCCAGAACTGGACACAGTACTCCAGGTGGGGTCTCACCAGGGCAGAGTAGAGGGGGAGAATTGCCTCCCTCGACCTGCTGGCCACGCTCCTCTTGATGCAGCCCAGGATGCGGTTGGCCTTCTGGGCCACAAGGGCGCATTGCCTGCTCATGTTGAACCTCTCGTCTACCAACACTCCCAGGTCTTTCTCCTCAGGGCTGCTCTCGATCCAATCCCCGCCCAGCCTGTATTTGTGCTTGGGATTGCCACGACCCAGATGCAGGACCTTGCACTTGGCCTGGTTGAACTTCATGAGGTTGGCACAGGCCCACCTTTCCAGCCTGTCAAGGTCCCTCTGGATGGCATCCCTCCCTTCCAGCGAGTCGACGGCACCACACAGCTTGGTGTCATCGGCAAACTTGCTGAGGGTGCACCCTATCCCACTGTCCATGTCGCCGACAAAGATGTTGAACATGGCCTTTAGTGAAGCCATGTTGGCTGTCATGAATCACCTCCTTATGTTCCATGTGCCTTAGCAGTTTCCAGGAGGATCTACTCCATGACCTTGCCAGGCACAGGGGTGAGACTTACTGGCCTGTAGTTCCCCGGGTCTTCCTTTTTTCCCTTTTTAAAAATGGGGGTTCTGTTTCCCCTTTTCCAGCCAGTGGGAATCTCACTGGACTGCAATGACTTCTCATATATGATGGACAATGGCTTAGCAACTTCATCCACCAGAAACTAGAAAAGAAATTAATACATCCAATTTGACAAGCAGTAGCTGAAGACTTCTTAATGTAGTTTTGAAGTTGAAAAGCTTTGCAACTATTTAACCCCCAAAATAAATAAATAAAACTTTAAAAAACTGCCTTAGATAAGATTTCAGGCCAAAAATAGCACATAAATACTGTATAGTGGGTTTGATTTTAATGCACTCAAAGTAGTCATAAAAATACATTTGCATATGTTCAGTAATTAATGCTATAAAGTATTCACACACAGACAATAGTGGGACTATAATTATGTCTCTCCCAGTCTGTCTGTGTAACTATTTTTATCATATGACCTTTTAATTTTTTTTTCTCCACAATCAAAAGTTTTGCTTTTAATAGTTCCAATCACAACTTACATATTATGCCAAGATTTTCCAATAGTTGAAAGATTCATTATCCAGTATTCAGTTCTAATACTTTCAGGTTGGTTTTGGTTTTTTTTTGAGTGTTGTACATATGAATCAAATTATATGAGCAATTGCCCTCTCTTTCTGTATTGATTGTTTAGAATGACTGAAGTAACCTATTGCTTCACTTTAGTTCCCTATTTTCTATCCGATATTGTCTATAGTGTTGGGTGGTTTACTTAAAATATCTTTTTTAGTAAATAGAATTGCCTCAAAAGGCCAGATTAGAGAGGGATATAGAAAGAAGTACGTAAAAAAAATCTAACACAGAAGTTCCTATGCAAAATGCAGATTGAAGATTTTTTTTTATATTTGACGTATGTTCAATACGACCCATGTTGGACTTTAGAAATGTTTGGTATATGAGGAAATGCTATTGAGAAATGTAGTGTAACTATTACATTTCCATAACCTTGTATTGTTAATTGTAGTTATTTACTATAGCATATCTTATTGGAATTAAGCATTCATCACTACAGAGCTGTGGTCTTATAGATGGTCTTTAGGGACATATTTTCTACTAGTGCCTAATCCCATTCCTCATCAGTGGAAGGAGCTGCTCTCACACAGATTTTTGTCAGCTGCAACAGACGTGATATTAAACCACTTTCCTTTGACTACAAGGTTTTATTACAATTCTGACTGGATTTAGCTGAGATGGAAAGTAATCAAGCTACTGCACTAAATTCAAGACTATCCCTAGGATGTAAGTATTAATATCCACTATACCACTGCAGAACCTCTTTTGCTTTATCCTTTAATTCATCCAGTTCTTTTTGTCTTGTGCTGGTGAGAATTTTCCTGGCTCTTTATGGATCATTTAAGAGGAAATGTTGAATTCTACTGGAGTCTGGAGCCAGAGTATTTTGGCTCTCTGCTCTTGAACTGTAGGAAGGGAGATTCATTGCCATAGCCTTAGCATAAGCCCATACCTCCTTGGCATCAAGCACTTTCTCTGTGTTATTCCAGGCTGCAGGATGTATTACCACCCACGTTTCTGCGAGTATGGGTTATGCCGCTCTATTGTGGCAACATTGCTAAGATTAATTGATTTAAAACATAGTCTGTCTACAAAAATCAGGAGACCACTATTTCTAACATAGGCCCAGAACTGCCAACTGATTTTGCATTTCAAGCTTAGTAGGAATGTTTGATGCTTTATGGCAGTGGCAGAATTAAATGTACTGTGAAAAGTTGACTGTTGTCAACATAGCTATTATACACATTTCAAAGGATTTTCAGTAAAATTCTATTATAAAGGATGTTTAGATCACTTTTTAAAGGAATAATAATAAATACTGTTGGACACATGGGAAAAAAATCAAGATTCCCAAATTTCCAGTCTGTGTTTATTATGCTTCCAGATCAACAGTGGTCAAAACAGACCAACAGTGTGTGTAAGACAACCTATAATTTGGAGCTAAAATGCCAACTCAAAAGTATTCAGCGTTAAGGCTAACCAGAAGGTTTTTTTTAATGTCAGAAAATACAAGGCTATATTTCATAGAAGAATGAAAGTACTATAAGAAACTATGTCTCCAAAGACAGAAAAGGCCAATTTCAGAGCAGACATGTTACATTAAAACCAAAAAGGCAGCATAACTCTCAGTATTTCTATCTGCCCATTTTTCTTTTGTCATCTTTCCATGTACGTTTGGCTTTCCCTGAGGCCTTAAACATCTGGCAAGATTCATAAAAGCTTTAATGAGTCAGAAAAAAGTCAGAAGACATTTGCAACTTGTAAAAGCATTCTCTTTATTCAAATTGATGGCATCTTTGTAGTCAATCTGCTAACTGGCTTATATTCAACAACAGACTATTTATTTAAACAGAATTCCCCATTGTGGATTTTGTTATTCCAGCAATAATAAGAATGTGTCACTGAGTGTCTAACATTAAATGTATATCTCTCCATATATGTGGAGAGGTCACATATGCATATATGTGACCAGTTTTTTAACTGTCCTGTTTTACATGCTGACACTAGACTATCTTCAGCTGATACAAAGTGGTGTATCTCTGCTGATTTCTTTGAGGATCTTCCCTGAAGACTTTCTATGGTGAAAATTCACAGAAACTTCACTGATTTCAGTGGGCTTAATCTAAATTCATTCCAGCTCAACTGATCAGAAAATCTTGTGGGTTTTCTGTCTTCCTCCGGAAGTTAAAATTAAGTTAAAAATTAATAGTCTTCACATACCTGGGAGTACCAGACTGTTTATTACTTCTCTGCAAAATTAATGACATTTTTGGCCATTTTGTGACCATGGAAGATGATAGAGCTTGTGAGGAAATAAACACCAAACCAGAAACTTCAAATCCAAATGCCTGAAGCCTTTGCAGTAGGGAGAGGAATGAGGGTTGATCGAGTGCCCTTAAGTATAGAACTTCTTCGTATTTCAGTGCCTACAAAATGTTACCATTTTGGACATACTGTTGGATGCAATGATTTTTAATGTAATATAAATAGAATATCTTTCTGGAATATATATACTGGTAAAACTTTGAGTACAAGGAGCTACACTGGTGACAATCAAAAGATTTTGGATATTTAAATGGGCCATATATCCCTCTTCCAGTTGAACTAGATTCAAAGCAGTAGTAGTGACATATTTTCTGTACTGCAGTGGAATGAACTAGAAGAATCATAGCTTGTAAAGGATATGCTTATACACACACTAGTTATAATACCTCTTTTATATATGTAATTATTGTCAGCTCTCTTGCCGACAAACCAACCCAGGACGCACCGGAGCCCTGCTCCGGGGAAGGCAGAGCATTACACGGATACCGTCAAGCTAAGCCTTCACTTTAATACTGCGCAACACAGCGTTAAATACCCATACACCCGCTGCGCACGCACCCCCTGTGCTCATGGACCTATCCGCGCGAACCGCCACGGACCACCCCTCCTGCGCACTTCCCACACACGTGCAGCCCATCCCCACTCATGGCCTTGTTGCTAGGCTGTAAGTTTTGCCTAACAACACCCACCTGCTTGCTAATGTGACCCAACAATTATCATAATTTTTTCATGTATAATTACAGTCAGTGATACTCTTCTCTAGCAAAATCTATGTAATGAATGTCATTTCTACATAACTAACACTACTGTGGGGTTTTTATATTGGTTTCTTTCTCCGCAATTATTGTGAGAAGTAGAGTTTTGATAGATAATATCTTTGCAGCTGTGGCCATATTAGGTTTCCAAAGAGTTCATAGAATCTGAAGATAATTTTCTTAAGTATATATGTCCACTATATGAAGGAAATTTTTAAAAGGATGCCAAAAGAAACTATTAAGTGATAATAGAATACCAGCATGTGTAAGTCAATAAAGAAGTGTAAGATTTGTAGGTTAGAATCCCTTATAGCCATTGTGTCAAATCCACACCAAAGCCATCAGCTATTTACCCTTGAAGAGAAGGTATACTCGAAGGTGACTAAATGCAGTCAGCTGTGGCTTGGTTCATATGTAAAATAACAATCTCAAATTTACTTCTTCCCCTGAGAATAATTTTGTTAGATGTTGAGGAATGAAGTCAAGTACTGAAAAATTTATGCAAGAAAGGAAACTGAATATTATCCATAGTCCTGACTTCTGCAGGTCAGTGACTTTTGGCTGCATCTGTTTCTTAATCAATAATTGAAATCAATAACTGAAATCACTGTTTATCAGAATATTAATACTCTTTTATAGTCCTATTTTTTACGTAATTAGTTACTAACACCTTGTTGGGTTAAGAAGTGGGTGGAGATTGCCTATTTTTAAAGGATAAATCACTGTGGTGAGTGTTTGTGAGAACAGGGAAGATGATGGTGAATTAGGTGTGCATTCCTACAGCTCAATGGATTGTGGAGATGTATTCCACCTCCAAGCAAGGAGAGTGTTTGAATTTGTCAGAGAATCACAGAATCATTTATGTTGGAAGAAACCACTTGAGATAATTTAGTCCAATCCTCCTGCTTATTCCTCAGCCTTTTTTATACAGAGCCAAGATCTGCATTTAAAAATCTGCATTAACAGTGCTCTTATCTCAACAACTGGTAAGAAGTGAGAGGCAGAATGGAAATGGAGGGAAAAGCTACATAAGTAATTGAATTTGAAGTATGGGTGGTTTTAAGGGAGCAGGAAAGAGACATGTGCATAAGGATTGACTATACATGGAAGTAAATTTGCGATTTTCCTCTGCAGTTCTCCTGAGAGAACAATTTGCTTATTTCTAAAGCAATTTTTAAAAAATTTTTTCTTGAATATACATGTAGCATTTTTCCTCTCCTATAAAATATTTTATAAATTTAGTAAGTCCACGGACTGTATTTATCATCCAATATATGCACACTATATATTACATTAGGGCACAACACTGCACCCAAATTTTACAAACATTGGCCAGCTGATGTACATCCGGTAGTGTGCATTTGCTCATTCACTATAGAGGAAGCTGAAGCCTGTAGGCTTTGATTTGTAATTCCCATTTTGATACTTACAAAATTCTCCTTCCAGTCATACAGTACACATTTTTCTGATTTAAAAAAGATATTTTCAGAGGTAGGTCACTGTTTTCATGTCCTCTTTGCATGAGTTAAAATGTTCAGCTGGGACACAAATACTAAAAGTTGTTAAGCATCTGAAGCAAGATGTTGAGAACTCTTAAATTACTACTCTATCAAGATAGATTAAATGGTAAACAGCACTTGAGCAATCAAAACTCTGATTTCAAGTTTCCTTTTAAACAATAAAAGGTCCCCAGAAAGCATTTCTACATTCCTCTTCATCCAATTTTCCCTTGCAATTCAAACACAAATGTGACTTATTTCTTACAACAAACTGAGGTGGAGGTGAACCAAATGATCCACTCTTAAATGGCAATCATTGCACATACAACCATGAATTATGCAGTGAACTTAATCTGATCCCGTGCACGGAGGGGACCTAAACTAGTATGGTATTAATGTCACAGTGCCCCTCCTGCCCCAGTGTACTAGAACTGACATAAACCAGCTTGGAACAAAATCCTGCTAGACGTTAACAATTTGCCATGCAGGTTAGATTCTTGTCAGATAAACTCAAGAGTTAAAACATCCAATTTACTTGGTACCTTGTTTCCCAGAAAAGGAAGTTAGGAAAAAGCCACAGAAATCCAATCTGTGAAACATTAGGGGAGTCTGAAGAAATTCCTCCTTCCCCCAAGTGTGTTCTCCTGTTTTATATGTCTGAAAAGGGGATGCATACATTTGTGGTAAAAGGGTTGAAGATATTCCAGTGAGTAACAGGAGTGGGGAACAAGGATACACAGCACATTAATCTGCAAAGGCCTGCCTATTATATATATAATATAGGTATAGAGATACAGGTATATGTATATATACACACATTTTAAACATAATGTTTCATGTATTTTACTGTTATAAAGACATTTCCGTTAGTATTATGAAGTAAAACTGAGACACTAGTCTTAATAATGCTACCTTTTACACAACCCCACATAAGTACTGTTCTTCACAGTTTTACACACAATAAAGGTCTCCTTTCTGTCTTCCTAAGACAGATTTTATTACTTAGGTGCCCTTGTCTATCATTTCACAGCAGCTTCAAAATCTGCTTGCTTTTTTTTTCTCTGCAGATTAAGATGGCAAAATATTAATGCATGGGGCTAGCACATGGTCCATAATTTGATAGTAGTTCTTATTCATGTAAAGGCAAATTATAATGTTGAGTTATTCTTGCACTGAATACAGATGATACTTCACTCAACAGATGGTTATTTACAGTTGTGGTATACAAACAAGGAGAGGATGGGACAAAATACATGTCCTTACAAAAGGAGTAAGGATGGAGATAGTCTAATTGATTGTAAGTGTGTCAATTTGTGAGTAATCTATTTAAAGGTTTATGATGTAACCTTATGAAACAGAAGCAAATGGATTTACATCAGGTTTATGGGACTAATCCTCCAGGATTCTAGTCACTTATTTTCTGCTGAATTTCCTTTTTTTTTTGTTGTTATTTTCAGTGGGAATTGCTCAATTCCCAGACTCAATTCCCAACTCCAGAGAACTGAATCTTCTAATACCTCTGGATTTCAATTTATGTTCCAAAATTTCCACCACTGAGATGGAGCTATTTCTATGAAATGAGTCTTTCTGTAGTACAAATCTGCTGAAAAATACAGCCTACAATTCAAAGAAGAAGCTGAGGTGTACGATGAAATTTATCTCCTTCAACTCAGACTCTTATATTCTCTTATCCTCATTTTGCCCTTTCTTTCTTCTACTCTAGTTTCTTTTCCCCACTTTCTCACCTCTTAAATTTGCTCTGTTTTCTTACTGCTGGGAGAAGTTCGCATATCACTCTGCCATTTCCCAGATGTTGATTTTATTTATGATTCAGATGACTTTGGAAAGAAACAACGATATCCACTAGGGTCTTGGTGATACTTTCAAAACACTAGATTTGCCTGCTAAACCCACCAAGTTTAAGTTGCCTTTTGAAGAACATTAAATTAAACAGAACTAATAGATCCTTCTGAATTACATTTCATTTGATTTAACTCATAAGGTGAAAATCTTTTACTAGTTTGTCTAAATTCAACCCTCTAAATTTTAAAAACACGACATATTCTGTGTCAGTGATAAAACAATGACTTCTTTAAATAGCACAACAGATAAACTATTTCATAGAAGAACATGTAACTACAAAAATTAAGAGAAATTAGTATTTATTTTTCTTTGTGGAAATACAGCAATGGTTGCTGCCATACTCTGAATCCAATTAAAGATCAGTACACTCAACAAATTCTTGAATTCAACAGGTTTCAAGATCAGACCTAGTAAGAAGTTATTTACTATTCATTGAATATACAAGAATGTTCGGTCTACACAACTGAAGACTCAGTTTCAATATAATCAGGTTAAATTATGGTATATGCATACACTGGCAAGATTGGTATATTTGATATTGGCAAAACCACTCCAAGAAACAGGCCAAAATCAGAACTGAATTTGCTTGCAGCTGTTAAATCACAATTCAAATTAAGCCCCAGTTTGGGTTAGTATATCCTCTTATTCATTACTTATGTATAACAGTAAATTCTCATCATCATTCAGATAGGGGAATTTAACTTCTTTATTCCTTTTAAGATATTTTTTATATTTGTTATACGTCAATTTTATGTTCCACACTGTCTCTCACCATCATCCTGTTTCCTATACCAGCAAATACAAATTTGGAACTTTTGTTTTCTTTAGATGTTTAGACTATTGCTGAAGGAAAAGCTGACAAGAACAGTTGAGTTTCCATGTTCTGTGCTAGCTTGAACTAAATACAATTTGGAAAATGAAATGTGAAAAACCAAGTATGACAAGTATTCTACAAGTTAGCAGGCATTTAGTAAAAAAAATAAACAAGGAGCAGTGCACTTGTAAAAGACAGAGATGTTGACACCAAACCACTTTCTTTTTCTCCTGAAACAGAAAACAAAAGTATTATTATACAGACAAAATAATAGGGTCTATTTACAGTGGTTCTTCTACCTCACACTTCATCCATTTGATTACAAAGCTTCTGTAACTTTTGTAGAAAATTAAATCCTATTACAAGGAGCTTGATCAGTACACTGGGTAAAAATTGATTCACAACTGAAATATTCAATAAGAATTGGATATTAGATTTAACATGATGCATTGGAAAGACTTTCTGGAGGAACTGCAAAGAAATTATGAAGAAAGAACAACTCTTATAAAACCAATCCTCTACCAGCATTTTATTTTCTGTTGTAGGACAAGTGTTCTTTCTCCATTGATGTTTCTTTAGTCCAAATTCAGGATCTTAATCCTTAAACAGTTCAGGAACTGAGCACTGTTCAGTAAGCCTATTTCCAATAAATTTTGAGAGAAAGTCTACGAAGAAGAATTAAAAAAAAAAGAAGAAAAGGCAATAAAATGACTAATAAGAAGAACAAGTTAATCACTAAACTGTATATTTATGTCATGGCACAGGATCAAAAGAATTCAACATGGCTGACAAGTTTATCTGTCTTGGTAGCATTCTCTCCAAATCAGCAGCAAATGGTGGTGAAATATTTCTCTTCACTTCTACAGAGAGTTCATCCTTTGGTCATTTGCAAAGTTATGTTTGTAGTTTGCTGTGGATGAGAACGTTCTAATTACTGCTCTTCTATAGTTATCTTAGTCTGCAATTTTGTCTGTACTATCCGTGCATGAACATTGTTAGAAATGTGTACGTCTGTATAAACAGCACATACACCAGTTGCAGAAATCACCTCTGTATTACCCTCAAAAGTGTCTCATTTGCAGTGGACTGGGTAAAAACCCAGGATGGAAAACTTCAGGATCCTTGCACAGATTTTTTTTATGACCAATTTGTGTGTAGCAAAAGCACACCTTTAGGCTAACAAAAGCATTTTTAGAATACCCTGAAGTCCTTGTGTAAAGCTTAGCAAAACACTATCAGCAACTGGGAAAAAAGGAATTTCAGGCAAAACAAAATCAAAAGATAAACTGTTTACAATGCTGCCATAGAATTTGCGTTAAGTTGAACAACCAAAGCAGAGATAGAAGAAAACTGGAAAGAATGAACTACTGTCTTATAAACAGCCAAAATTCAGAAGGCTTTCTGTCTTGTAACAATGTATATTCCTCATAAATTCAATGACAATTAACCTGAAAAACAGTGGTCATTGACTATGATGGATATCCATGTACTAATGGATAAGTCAGTAATTGATTATACCATTACCTTTTCATTTTTTAGAGCATAGAAAAGGGACAAGTAAAACGACCACAAATGTTGTTTTTGCTACATAACATTAGTGGGAGGATGGTAGAACAGTTAGGTGTAAAGAAAGCTAATTAATTCATGTATCACATACTGCTGTTAATAAGCATATTCTTTTTATATTATTCCCTGGAGCTCACTGTTCTATTGCATTTACCACTAAACCATCTCTAGAATTAGGCTTATTACTGATTCTTATTTACAGCTGTATTTTTTTGAGTACCCCTATAGCATGAACACAGTTTCAGTGCTATAATCCTTTTATCGTTCTTCTGGCAGGCCATGTCTAGTTTATCCCCTTTGCCCAGACATGCCGCTGTGCCAGCTGCCTGCAATTTTAACGTGAGCTGTCAGAAATAGGGATCTCAGCCATTAATTATTTGGAGAGGAGTTTCATTGTTGATCCATAAGAAGACCAAGTATTTGTGAGTTTAGCATCTCCAGGGAGCACACACAGACCACTTTACCAGCACAGCTGTATGTGAGGCAGCTCCAAACACATGCAATTCAAAATCACCTGCTGCACTGCTTTGTCCCATTAAGAATTCTGTCTCCACTTGGTACAACCTCTGGGATACACGGTGAGAACAACACAGGGTTTCATTATGGAACACGGACAGTACATATTGACAAGGTTTTGATTTTTCTTTCAGTCACCCTAAAAGGTATGTAGGTCTACAATTAGGTCTGCATTGTCCCGAGGTGCAGACATGTAATTGGTTTTGAGTGTGGCTTGTTTGAGTTAGTAATGACTCTGGTTGGAGGGCTTTGGGGTCTGCTGAACAAACAGCTGCAGCAAGCTACTCAGCTTCACTACAACAAGGACATAAACTGTCGGAATAGTCAGAAACTCAGTGAGGATACAGGGAATCATGTGTTCATAAAACAGACTGGTCTAGGAAGATAAGGCATAAGATAGTGAATATAACTGCTGTTTTTTTAATGTAGCATCCAAAGCCATTATTCTCCAGTAATTTGTTGTTTCCATTCATTTTCTTGCTTGCAGCTGTGAGTTATATATCAAAATATCAGGAAAATTGGATTTATGATTACTCTTAGTTTCTTCTTTTTTACTAAATTAATGCCTTGGCTGAGTTTTGTGGACTTTTAATCCTTAATTATAACATTTATTCCTACTGCAGAAGAAATAGAAGTATTGTATCTTGCAACAGTCCTTGGAAATCCCGTTTAAAAGTCTCCTATTCAGAGTTCCATCAAAGTGAACAAAAATAAACCCTCCTCTTTATAAGACCTCTAAATGAGGAGTCAGATATCAAGTAACAGGTGAGCAAACAGCCAAAAGAAGGAAGGAAGTGGGAGGACAGCGAGCTATCAACGCAGGTGTTGCTTCATAAATTGTCACCGACAGCTCGGTAATAAGGAGACAGGAGCAAGTAAGAACTATCTTCTGGTTTGCGTTTCAGCAGAATAATAATAATAAAAAAAATCTCCAGGGTTAGCTAGAAAATTAATGTTAAGTATTATAAACAGCATTATGATTTTCATATCTGTCTGCATTTGGAACAAAAAGAATTTAAAAAAAAATATTGGGACTGAGAGGAATGAATCAAAATTCTACTTTCCCCCAAAGTAACAAAAGGTTGACACCTGAGTCATTTATATGGGATGTGGAGTCAAGTTCATGTCCTAGTCTGACAAACAGTACATTCTTCCTAGGTAAATGATTTAAATACTGGAGTACAGAGTTAGTACATGCAGTTCTCTCATTCCTGTTGAAGGAATCCTCTTTTGTATAAATTCACTTACATTGCAGCCACATCAGCTTTTCCCAACGGAATGACATAATATTAAAAAAATCATTGCTATGTCTGTTATCTTCTAAATTTATCAATAATAATAATAACAACAGTAATAAAACTTTATTATCTACTATCTGATTTTACTAAATATATATGCGGCAAACGCTGTCTTTTTTTAGTAGTCAAAAGTTCTCTTGCAATACTCCTGAGGAATGACTGACAAGCTTATTTTTTTTACATTTCATTGAATATTAGGTTGTGGTAGCTATTTGGATATTCTGTAGTAATGCAAAAAAATCTTGATATTCTTTAGTCTTCAAGAGATTTCTTTATACTTTTGGGCAGTTTTGATTCAAGAGAAATTACATGCTGTGTTTAACTTCTATATATAAACTTTATTACAAACTAGTTCAAATTAATTCCAAATGAAAAACCTCTGAAATAATGATCAAATTAGAAAACCATGTACTTCTGAGGTCAGGAATTTTCTCCAGCTGTTTCTTTTAAAAGGCGACAGTCTCATGATCCAAGTTCCTCTTATTTTTTTCTGGCATAGTATACACTCAATCATTCAGGTCTGAATTGTTAGTCTTTACAATTAGTAAACAGAATAAACTTTACCGCAATTAAAATGTTTACAGAGTCTCCTGCTTTGTAAGCAAGAATGTTATTTTTTTTTCTGTGGTGTTCTCTGTGAGCAAGGAGATATAGTTACAGAAATAACATATACAATATAAACAAAAGTGTTAATTCTATTATTTTTGAAATGTTGGAGCAAAATGTACTTTGCAATAGTCTGTGTGAGTATATTACTACTTTTCCCAGTCCTATTTATTCCAGTCTTACACTATAGGTTTGCAGAAATGCTAACACGCTGGCCTGATCGATAAGCTCTGTGGATTTCTGGACAGCGGCATCAATTATTGTGCTGTTCCCCAGTGAAAAACAGCTGCTGATATGATGATTTATTAAGCAGCATGGCTACCCTGGAAGAAGACAAAAGGCCTTATTCTTCTCTTATTTTCCCATACATGAAACCAGAAGAATTTCATTGACTTCAAAGGAGCTACTCCTGTTTTACCGAAGAATGAGGCAGATCTGAATCAAGTTTGAGTCCTGCATGCTGACAGGTTAAAGGAAAGCGTATCCGTTACACAGTTAGTGTACAGAGCAAAGCAGATCTGACCATTCATGAGCTCCTTGCTGGGATAAGTTGTTTATTAAAGGAAGAAAGATGTCAAAAAGTGAGCAGATGAGAATATCAATAATATTTCTTCATTAATCATCTAGAAAGTCAGTCCTCAACAGCAGACACTATTGTCATTCTTAAAATTCACCACGAGCAGCTAGGCTGGAATACTCTTGAGGAAACAGTAACTCAATCAGGAGCAATAAGAGTGCCTATGAGGCAGGTGTTTCCTTATGCTTCTGTTTTTAAATTGTAACAAATAATTTATCCAAATCAAAATGACAAAACTAAAACTGACAGGTGAGAAAGAAGTTTTAATTTAACCCTTAAAAACTGCCTAGGTTTTTCGTTCAGACAAATGACAAAGCTGGGAAAAGTAACTTCCTAAGTCTGGTCCAGCACGTTTTCCACTAAGCCATACAGTCTCTCTAATGATACACTTAACAGAGCTCTAAAAAGGGAGGATAAATTACATCCTTATCTGAAAAGGAGCAACAGAAAGGCAATTAAGATTAGAATTTCTGTTTCCACATTTAGTAGGCTCAAACAAAACTAAATTGATCTGGGTAAATTAAGAATATGGTTCACTGGGAAGGGAGGGATGAAATACTTTGAAGTTTTGGACCAGACTTTTTTTCCCTCCTTTCATTTCTTAAATAAATAATGAAAGATAAAGTAATTTGATTTCCAAATAAGATCCATTTCTGAAATTACATATTGACAGTAAAATTGTGTATGTGTTTTCCTTGTATATAGTTAGTAACTACTACCACTGTCAAAGCTGGACGAAAGCAAATTATGGGTCAAAAGTATTTCAGGGTTTTGGAAACATCTTTTGCCTTTGGATGAAGTATACTCACAGGATGAGAGACCAACTGATAAAAATTTGGCTGCCTGAAGTACATTTGCAGAATGCAAGTTTCTACATGTTGTAAGATCTCAATTTTCTTTAGTGTCCTATTTTCACACAATCATTTCATTTCCTTTATAAATACCTAACATTACTCTGACTTAAAAATCTTCTTTTTAAAACTTTAATTTATATGGAAAGTTTTCCGATTTAACCTATGTCTCCATTGAAAAGTTTTTTCTAGGTACTTTGATATTAGAGAAGATGAACAACTACAGAACATGTACAACATAAGATCAATAACCAAACGTGATCATGACAGAGATTGTATGATCCCTAGTCTTTAAAAACACTTCTGTACTTTAGTGTACATATATCCTCTTTAAATCCTTTTGCAATGTTGGTTTTTATTTGCTTTCTGCAAGGCTTCATTAATTGTCTTTGAAAAAACGTAGTGCTAATGTAATCAAACTATTAATAACAACAGTAATCATGACAAAGACACTAGTAAAAATGTGAAAAAATAGGAGCAAATGGTTAGTTTTGAACTAAAAGAACCTTGAAAAGTAGTTTTATTGAATATTTATAGAGGGAAAAAACCACCAGATGATACTGCTATATGAAGTGAGTTCAGAATAGAGAGTTAAAACCAAACAGTGGGAAGAGGGGTTGTGAAGAACAAAATCTTCAGCCAAGGCAGCTTTCACAGGACCACAGAAAAGCAGGTGGACCCTAACAGTTTTGTGGTGGAAAAGTTACTTTAACTATAAAACATCTAGGGACTAAGAAATTGATCGGTCCCTATGTAGTGAGATCTGTCTTTATTAATATCTAGGGCAAGCACGGTTAAAAGAAAATGGGTCAGATAACCTGATTTTCCCGAGACTTTACCTACTGTGGGATAAAATTCTGCATGTACTTGTTTTATCCAATATACATATCTTACTGTTTTAAAACACGGTTCATGCAGTCTCTGTGGTTGGGGTTTAGGACTCACATAGTCACAAATATTGAAATAAAATAGCAATTCAGTTTTCCTAGAATTGTATTACTTCACATAGATAACGAGCAGAAGTAGGCAGAAACAGTCATCCGAGCATTGACTAAATTATATTTTTATGAGTATAGTTGGTATGAACAATCAAACAACACAGAAGCATACACATGAAGATTGCAGTCTCATATCTGATGAGAGAAATAAATAAAAAATATTTAGTAAACACTATGTGAATGCACACAACTCTCTCTCTGTGATTTGAAGCATACATCTACTCTGGTCTCACACTATCCAAATATATACACTGACCCATGACTCATTGGCATTCTTCTGTTTTCAAAACTAGGTGAATAAACATCTCTTGATAAATCAAGGACAATCTATTCAATATGGAAAGTAGTTATGACTATTTATTACTGTTATTGGACTAATGTTTAAAGGCCCTTATGAAAAACAGGCCTTTGATATGCTAGCCAGTACACAAATACATCACAGGATCCTGCTCTAAGGAGCTTATAATTTTCATGGAGAGGAAAAAAATATGGTCAAAGAATAAAGGTCAATTTAAGAGGTCAATTTCTGGTAGTTCTTCACTTCTCATGATATTTTGTTGTTTGATCTTAATAACTGAATAACAGATTTGACATAGATGTTGCAAATTCAAAGAAAGTGCAGATGCAAAGTTCCAGCCAGTTATTTGGTGTGACTCACAGTTCAATTAATTAATACTAGACGTATGAGCACACAGGTGGAAATAGAAGCTAAAAGGCCAATGAGCACTGTGAACTTTCCCAGCATATCACAATTACAAAACCACATGTGTTAAAGACTGTGACTGAGTGCAAAAACACACAAAAAAAAAACCCCACAAAGCAAAATAAGCCAGTGCACTTAAATGATTTTTTTTTTTAATTGGTGATCTGTAATTTCACTTGGATTCCAATGACATGCAGGTCAAAAGAGTATTTCAGGTTTAACTTGAATACAGAAAACCTTTGCTGACTACTGAAATTAGCAGTGTAAGTATTGAATAAAACCTTTTCAACATAAAATTTTTAATGACAATATTCCACTGAAATACTGCAGCAAATTGCAATTATTATCATGTCTCCCTGCAGATTCAGCTCATTACTGGAGAATTCCATATGTTAATTATGAAATAAAAGGTTGTAATAACAGTGTAAAAATGACAAATATTCAGAGAATAATGATGAAGCAATTAAAGACAACAGTTTTTGCCAGCAGTAGATATAGTGCATGAAACTTCTGTCTTATATCTTAGCTACCTAAAAATTAAATGCGGAAGTGTGTGTGAGGTAGGCATCCTAGGTCCTTTTCACAGTCAGTGAAGATAAAAGAAGCTGCCAAAGGGCAGCTCATCTAGTCATAAGATAAATGTCTAGAAAAGGCCAGGGGAACCAAGTTCTGTCTGTTGCATATCTCTTCTTTGACTTTAATGGAACTGTAGGAGAATTAACTCAGATTTACACAAATTTATGTTGTAGAAAGCACCAGATAACACTATGTTAGAGTTTTGTAGCCTGTTTTTTGCACTGTCTTTACCTACATATTGGGTCTTCTTGCTAAATATATGTGAAAGATGGTCTGCCTCCTTTGCCTTCTTTAGGAAAGGAAGGTTGAGTTGTTCCTTCATCCTGCTGAGGGAAATTCCATTAAGACTGAGTGCTGGTGACATCTACAGGGAAACATGAAACGTCAATATCATCTTTACCTGCTATTACACAGCAGCATAAAGGCCAAAAGTCATGCATGAAGTCAGAAATAACATTGGAAAAGGACCTGAATTTGTCTTTACCACTCACTCAATACCAAACTGATCTAGTTAAACCATAAAAGCTGCATTTGGATGACTTTACCAAAATTGTTCTCTAATGTACACAGGCAATAAAACACAAAGAAATCACAAACAAAACCAGGCAAAATTAAACAGTTTAGCAGCAATAATCACCCCCCTACGCACAGAACACGCGTTGCTGTCTCACTGACCTTTTGCAATGTGCCTTTCTCTGGCAGAAATGATGCCATGTTAAATCTATATAAACTATTCTGAAAATCTAAATCATAAACCCATTATAAGCATGAAGTCCTCTTTTTCCACATCACCTAGATAATTTTTTTATTCGATAACACTACTAAAGGGGTATTTTCAACATTAAAACCCTGAGGCTTTTTTTCATTCATGTTTTGTACTGTCATATTTGCATTAATTTAACTAGAATTGTCACTGACTTGTGTTTCATCTTAAGTGAGATCACAGTAAGTCTCACTGTTCTACAGAAATGCAGTGTTAAAAACACAAGTCACCAGACTACAAACAACTAATCACAAGATCTATATGGAATAGGAAATTATAGTGTTAATGATTAGAGATTTATATGGGCAGCATGAAAACAGTCTCAGCTATAAAAGATAAATGCAAAATGCAGTTCAGGATCTTACATTACATTTGGAATCTAACCTAAGAATGAACTTTTATCTCCACCCCCAAAACTTCTATTTTTTCCATCAGCCATTTTCCGGGAAGGTTAGGAGATGTCTCCTTTTTAATCCATGAGTGATCAGATTTCCTTCCGAGGGTGTAAATGCTTTATTTCATTAAGGATGTATGCTATTTATAACAAGGAAAGGACTGATGCCACACAGATATTTTCTGACACATTTCCCTCCTCCAGTTTCTCTCTGGTAAAATGTAAGCCTCTGTCATTTATTAAGCACCCAAAAAGGGAAATAAAATCATAAACTGGTAGATCAAAGAAAATACAGGGAGTAGCCACCCAGAGCCTGCACAGTATAGTTAGAAAATGGATTGAGTAAATAGCAATGGGAGAGAGGTAGGAGAAAAATGGGCTCCAACAGGGATGTCTTCTCTTGTTCTTTGTGCCCAGGATCATGCAGGAAGTTCTGTGGTACCTGAAGTCTCGACATTATGCAGTGAGCCCTCTTTTCCCAGCTGGCAAAGCCATGGAAGTAGCAGTCACAAGCTAGCTGAAGGCTAAGATCAGTAGAGCAGATGCAGGAGTTGACAAAAAGATTTTTAAACACCAACTTGCTTTATGCATGATATATTCCTCTCCCCAATCTTCTAGCTAAACTTGTGCTAGCAATCCCATAGTACTGTCTGCTGAAAAGAAAGAAGGAAAGAAGGAAAGAAGGAAAGAAGGAAAGAAAGAAAGAAGGGAAGAAAGAAGCAAACAAACCAACTTAATACCATCTTGTATTTGCTGTCATTACTGCCTTCTCGTGTACTACTGTTTTCCTTATTCTTTTTTTTTAGGCTATACAATCTTTGAGACTGGGATTGTCTCTTATATGTTTGAAAAATACAACTTTGGAGCTCTAAACAATGGGCACTACAGCAAAAGCAACAGATTTTCCAAAATCTGAATCTCAATGCATAAGGAAGAAGTGTGAGAAGTAACAAGAACGCTGGACAAAGGTATGAAGTGTGCAAAGAGAGAGTAAGAAGAGTATACTTAATGTTGCTTGTCAGGTCTTTGACAGCTTGTGTCATTTGAGGCCCTGGATTTCCAAGCACACAATGCAATAAAGAAGATGAATATACAATCAGTGCTTTATGGTGAGGACCAGAATTTAGAAGTAATTTTTCTGCATCATTTCTGCTCAGTAGTAACAGGCTCATTTCCAAAGTGTGCAAGGGTAGGGCCAAGATTCTACCTCTCTGTATTTACTTCCTTTCTGCGAGTAACATTCCTCCTACACCCAGCACAACTGTGTCTAAGAACAATCTACATTTTCATTATTTTTTATCCAGAAAGTGAGAGTTTACAGTATTGCCTGTGTGACTTTAAAACCTTATTCTGTGTCCTGTCACAACTTCTGAGCAATGTGTTAAGCACTGGCACTATCACTAGGAAGAGATCAGAAGGTGTGATTTCATTTATGTGGAGCTTAACAGCAAAAGATGTGACTCCTGACACTTTTCTCTAGCAGTAAATTTTACCACAGCTGACAAGAGTATAGCTGTTCTGCAGAGGACGGAACTGCTGTTTTAAATAGCTAAATGCTGCTTAACTGCTTAGTTTTCAAACTGTATATGATACTTTCTTGCCGATAAAAGCATAAAAGGGCATATACTTGCCTGATGTCTGCAAAAAAAATAAATGTTTTATAAGATATCTGTTGCCAAAGCATGCAGAAGTCTCGTGTATCACTATGGAAAAGTAAGAAACACAGAGTGTTTCTAGAGCAATAAGTTTATTTTATGTTCCATTCTCTTTAACAATGACTGCTATTACTTCAAATCCCTTTTGGCAATAAAAACAGGCACAAAATGATCTCCTTCAAATATGCATGTCCAGCACACAGCTTTTTGCATCAAACATGATTGCTTAAAAAAAAATTGCTACTACCTTCCAACGATGGCAAAAAAGTGGCAGGCAGACTGGATGTAGATCAGAGCAGAGAGTAAGGAAATACTAGACTTGTAAAAATCAGTATCTGTGCATAGAAACTGCATTCTACAAAAAGCAGCCTGGGGGAAAAAATATCCCTGTGAAACATTTTTGTGCTAAGCGGCACCTTTGTGACTCAAGTTTATAGCAAGATCTGCTACATCAACAGCAGAATATCAGAAAGAGGGAGGACCCTTTTTGTAATAAAGAGTCCACAAAAATAACAGGTTCAAGCTGTCTACAAACAAATTTTATTTCAGAAAAGAGTAGGAACCTGCAAATACTGTTTTATGCTTTGCTGAGTGCATTTACCTTGCAGAAAAAGAAAGCAACAGACATTTAAATAAATTGTGAGCAATATCTGTCAGCAGAATTAATCCTACTTAGGTTCCAATCTCATTCTTTTCTTCCTGAATTTCATTAAGGAGCAAACAATAGCAAGTCAAATTAGTTTTATATATATATATATATAATATATGCGCCCATGTTGTGTGAGGGGGAAACTAACACAGAACAACTTTGATCCTGTATGTTTTTATGCCCCAAAATTCAGTCCCACCTGAAAGGGAAGAACAAGGAACATAGGCTCATGCCTTCAAATTACATGTTTTAAAAACAATCTGGGATTATACACAGCTATTTTTTTTTCTGTGCTGATATCTCAAGTACATTTATATATATGTGTATCTATATCTTTAGGAAACTCAACGTAACATTTTGGCTGTGCAGAATATAAGAACACAAGCTAAAAAATTAAGTATATGAGACAAGCCTATACCCACGATAAATTCTGATTTTGTTGATACCTACTTTGGACAATTATACTCCCTGCTTCGTTTCTATTTTTATTATTTTGTTAAGTTGCCAAAATTTCCTACTATGACTGTTCTTAAGTGGAAACATTGCTAACCTAACATTTTAATACCTCTTTTATTGATGTTATTTCAAATTTATACCTTCTTGGTTTGTCTGCACTTGTCAGGATTATTTTAAAAAAGACTCAAGGCTGATTCTCTCAGTCCAGGAATTTAGTGTATATCTAAATTACCATTAAGACCCGAAGACTTAAACATACTTAAAACAGTCTGAAGTTTACAAGCCGGTTCTCACTTTAACAATGTATAAATTAAATTGAATTCTGCCTAACCAATAGATAGGTTAATAATGGAAAAGCAAAGAATATTTATCCCATGTATTCCTTCCAGTTGTTTCATGAAAACTTATTTCTACATATGTATGTTTTCAAAAGGCAAAGTGATCTTCTGTAGTTACCTAGGTCTGAGTTCCAGCTATATCCACCTAATTCATATTTCTTTGCAACAGACATTAGACTACCTTTTTTTTTGGTGAAAATTATTTACCCATAGCAGGCAAACTCTCTACTAAGGTGTATTGCACCCTTTTTGTATGTCTGTCTTCTCTTTAAATAAATTATTCACTTGGTTCAAATGAAGTCACTGAAGTGTTAGTGATGAAAACTAGTGTTGGGCTTGTTCCTCCTCACAAGAGCTAACAGGTTGGAATGTGGTATTACAAAACTTTGCCCCACTCTCTGAAGTATGTTAATGTTGAGATGATGACATTATGTTCTCTTGAATTTCTTCAGTAGATAAAGCATAGGCTTCTTTGTTATGTCACACTTACCCTAGCCTTCTCCAATCTTCTCAAGAATCTTTTCCAGAGGACAATTGATATATATGGTCTTTGTTAAGCTCCATATATCTTTATGTAAGCAAATCATATAGGGAGAACATTGTGCATACTTTCACTTCACAATGCATTAGTGGAAGTTAATTCTTATTTTACAGATTAATACATATTCAAGGTTTTTTTAAAATCGTATTTCCATATTTTAATGGATGAAATATTTATATATTATGTATGTCTTCCAAAAAGAATTAGGAACACAAGATGGGAATCAGTACTGTCCATTAAACATATTGTGCTAGTGCAAAAAAAACCAAAAACAACCAATTATTCTCATTAATATATTGTGATCATATGCCCCTCAGTTACCTAAAGAACAGTGTAGAGTTAAACATACCAGCGTATGTTAGTGGGCCACAGTCAGGCCTTAAATTCATGGTAACAATCAATCACACTCAACTGACAGGGACAAACTGTAGTAAGACACAAGATAGTACTGAGTTATGTTTATTCAAAATCTTGAATGTGAAAGAATTTCAGTGACAATCCAGAAAAATTATGGATGTGGACCACTGCATTTTCAATAAAGGATTCAAATTCTGTGGAAAAGTAGTAAAAATAAATGTCTCGATATCAAAGTAGTGTTAAGAGCAGTTTCATCAATATCAATATTTAAAAATGCCAAAAGTTTAGTGATCGAGAATAGAACCAAATAAAAGTACCTTTGTCAGGTGAAGACAAGACAATGAATATCTGAGTTATAGTCAATCAGTTCATTGAATATGAACTTCTGTTTGTGTTTCTGGCATGATAGCTACAGCACTTCCATATCAACAGGTAAAATGTTAGAATTCAACTAAAAAGCCAACTTGATTTCATTTGTTGGGAAAATGTGAGGATTTCTTCATGAATCTGTTAATCATTTTTATTTGATTACAAATTAGTACAAACTACCTTTCTCATTACAATCAATGCTAGTTACTATTCTTATTCTTCTTCAATAAGTAAACAAAACCAAACAAGCATTTTTGTTCTTCTTTTGTGTCATGTTTAAAATTAATTCATTAGCAGCTGTCAGCCTCCAAGGAAGACTGTCAACACTGATGAAGACAACATCTAAAGGTTTCATCTTACCTTCATTTATCTCTTGTCCCCAGAAGGTATGAATCCATAAAAAAAAAAAAAGAAAAGAAACTCCAGAGGAATGATTGCTTTTGTCTTTTGTTTGAATGTGTTTAGAAAGTAGCTGTTCAGGCATGAATGTTGGCTCCAAATGTCCATGACACCTGTTTTGTTATACCAAAAAGAACAACAAGAGAAAGAGTTACAAGGCTGAACTTTACTGTAGGTCTCTATGCTACTGTTTCCATGATATATTACTTCTCAGCAGAAATGCTGGTCTGATTTATAATGTCTGCAATAAAACGTGCATTCCTTTGTTACATAATATTGCAAAAAAATGTACTTTATTAAATTTCAGCATAAAATAAGCCTAAGCAGACATCTTATGGGAGATGGTTGTTTATGCAAGATGGTTGAAATAATGAAACAGTTACTATGGCTATAGATTATTTTCCACTGCAATTTTCAGTTATTAGCATATGCACGTGATAAAACTGGAAGTGCTGAAAGGCCAGTACTAGGGTCTATCACATATTCCAGGATTTAGCTAGCAAGTTAGGTATGAAGCCTTTGAACACAAAAGTGACTTAAACTTGGACATCTGGTCCGTGGATCATCAGGCAGATCCTTAAGTGCTCTATACAGTAAATGGAAACACTTACATGCTTTTAGAAGATAGTTAATGCTTTTAGAACATGTTACATTCTTTTCTCTTAGGGAAAATATCAGCCTTGCAGAAAATGTGTAAGCATATGTAGATGTGCAACTTGGAGGACAATTTTTGGAAATCACTTTGTAACAGTTACATATTCAAATTTTAGTTGAGCTATAATTGAATGAAATTTACACTTTGAAGCACCTTAGTCTAAGATTTAGTATCAGATGATTGCTTGTTATTTTATAGTACTTCCATTGATTTTAAAATAGTATCTAACCCAGGCAGCATTGATTTGCTGGATTCAGACAAGAATTTCCTATTCATTCAGTGTTATTGATCATGGTCTTACAGAGATTTACATTATTAAATTACTACTTCCACTTAATAGACAGAATAGTTTCCACTAATATCAGTGGAGAGTTCAATACACTGCTTATGCAAGAATTCAGCAGTCAATGGAGGATTCTGTCCTTGTAGGCAAAGTCAAAGGCTGTACATTCAGGTGAAACCTATTTTGCATTCAGCGTTAATTTTGACAGAAAACTCAGGGTTTGTCTTTATAAAAGCATCTTGTATTATACCGTATGTGTATTACATATGTATACAGAGTATTTCTTTTAAACACATTTTGATAAAATATGCTGATGTTAGAAGTCTCTCCATTTGATTTTTTGCTAAGACATAGGGATGCAGTGAGCTGCCAATTTTGCCAACAGCCAGTGCAGAGCATAGAAACACAGCCTCCTCTGTCAGTGGCGGTTCAAGAGAAGAATGAACACCTGAGTTCAGGTGTTGAGGCTACAGAGCTTTTCAGCCACACTGTTCTTATCCACAGAAAACAGAAAAAAAATAGTAAAATGAGCCATTTAAAATATCTTATTGAAAATTAGTTGAGAAATGAGCTTAGCTGAAAAATAAGGTGGAAATTAGCAAAAGATTCATTTAAGTATTTTATAAACTTGTTGAAAAAATAATTTGCTTATAGAATATAATTTTTTTTTTAAAAAAAAAGTAATTTTTACCACTTCAGCTTTCAAAATATTGCAACGTAAAACTTTTTTACAAGTTCTAATTTATTAATTATTGACATGTAGGTAAAATGAATGCTGCTGCAGTCAAGCTACAATTGCACACTGAAGTACATTTTACACTGAAAATAGAAATCATAATGTTTAATTGCAGTTTCTGTAATAATACAGATTTGCTTTTATTTCATTAGAAGTAATTTTAAAAAGTAATTTTAAAATGCTACTTTTCTTTACTTCCAAAACCAAGTAATTATGGTCATGATTATATTTCAATTTAAAACATTTGCAGAACACTTATAGCTTTAAAGGTTGGAATTTATACACTTCATACTAATGCAATATGTATTTTCTTTGTTTTTCATGTTTGAAACCAAGTATTTTATTAACAAAATAAAAATAGACCTTGAAGAAACACTCTTTGTAGCACCTTTATTTTATACAAGCTAAAATTTGATATATATTCATGTTTATATTCTTATGTATTTATGAAGTTTCAGGAGAAGCATTTATCAATCGTAATCGAATTGTCCTCGCTACATTGCTAACATCACTTTGACTGTCATGGAAGAAATTATTACTCAATTTGAGTACAAAAGGATGAATAAGGCACTCTACATCCAAATGTATTTTGCTAAATACTATAAAAGAAAACAGTTTGCGAAGAGTTACTGATCAATACATTCTTTGACATTGTAATTTCTACTGCTGCTTAAAACAATGGCAATCTCTGCAACTGATTAGTAAGAAACATAGACAAGTGCACCTTGTTATGTAAAACAGCCCTTCATTTGCCTGCTATAATCTTACATATGCATCTGTATGTAATTACAAAAATGTCACCTGACTTTGAACTTTGAACCCCATGAGAAGCACTGGTTCTTCTAGGTGCCAAACAAAAATAAGAATGTCAAACATATGTTGGCATAAATACACCCTTTCTTCTCTTTGTGTATCCAAACTATCCATTTTGCTAGTGGCATCTGGAGACAAGGAAAGAATGCATTTTGAAGCCAAAGTTATAACACTATGGCTCCAGTTTATTCAGCAACATGTAACTCTACCTACCCCACCCATTTTTTTTTTCCTTAAGATCTACTGATCACATACTTAAATTTAAATATATAAAAAAAAGTCTTATTCTACATCTTTATCAAGTTTAGGTAGATGTTATCTAAATATCTATTTGATACTTTGTTTAATCTTAATGGGTGAGACAGAAGGAAATGGGAGTGCTTTTTAACTTTTATTGTTAGCCTTTTTTGTGTTTTACTCCTCTATTTACTTCTGCAAATGTAAATCTATCTTTCTTTTCTGTTCATTTAAAGATACCTCTGTCACCAGAATAATATCATTTTCAAGTGGGTTTGGAAACTGTCCATTCCATTTTGCTGACGATGTTGTACGCCCAGTGTACCAGAAAAGACAGTCCCACTATTACTGAACAGATTAATCTTAATCTGTCTACAGATCTTTTTATTATCCAGTACTCTCTAGAGGAAAAGAAAGATTAAATAAATCTCCTTTCTAGATAGGAGTTTAAAACTTGCACAGAAAATTGCCCATTTGCAATTATCATGCCAAACCCTCCCTGTTCTTACCCTCCCCAAGTCTTTCAAGAGGATTATGGCTACCTTTGAAGTGACATTTATAAGGGTGGAGCCCAAACTAAGCTCAAGTTAATGGTACTCCAGTTTGAAAGATTTCTTTTTTTATCACCTTCCCGAAGAAAACGTCCTGACATAACAGCCTTTCTTTCGGCGTCATTAGCTCTTAACAGGTGGCCAGCATTCACCACATGTTTTTAGAACATAACCTCTTTGCAGAGGTTGAAGATCACAAGAAAAGTGCTACAGAAGGCTACATTTAAAATTATACTTATAAGTGAAACATTACTCCAGGGAATATTTAGGGAAAGCCAGCAGACCTGGGCAATAGTCATTAAGACGCTGCTCTGGAAATTGAATGTAAAATGCACCATCACACAGTTTATTAAAATGCACACAAAAAAGAAATTACCTTAAAAAAAAAAAGCAGTACTAGACACCAAGTTTTAGCAAAGTGAGATGATTTCACCTCTGTACAATAATATTTACATTTTAATATGATTTTTTCTCACTATCTTGCAGCATGGTAATGTACAAAATGTTTTTTTGAGCTTTTTTGATGAATCTTACTGGGCTAGATAGGAATCAGCTTCTCTCTTGGCTCAGTATAAAAGATTACTTACTTAAAAGTTACCAATTTATCACATGTACTTTGTTTTATTGTTGTTTTTAATGTTTTCTGGTTTTATACATGTAGTTACTACTCACATGCTAATATTAGCACCAGTGCCTACAGCCTAAATAGCGATTATTATTAGATGATATAATGGCTTCTGTTTAAACCGACATCTCAGTAATGCGTTACATCTCTATTACACTGCAGTTCAAACAGCATTCTATAAAGCAAGCCTTTATATAGATCACCTGCTGATGTGAATAAAGAAGCTGTCTGCTTATTTGGTTATGACTGATAGCTGCACACCATTGAAGAACAACAAGGTAATTGTTTCACAGAGTTGCTTAATGATATATACAGAAATCTTAGCTAATTTCATTACAATCACACAAGTTATGTATGTCTCCAGGGAGAAGAGGGAAAGAATTAAATCCAACCCTCTTTTCCCCAGGAGAGCTTAAAGAATTTTAGCTTTCTTGATAACAACAGCAACATAAGCAGTTTCAAGACTTTTGCAGCTATTATATGCAATCAGAAAAAAGTAGTCAGGATGACAAGTTTATTGAACAATACCTTTTATTGCAATTTACAGGGAAAATATGGACAGGCTGATGAAGCTAATGTCGGTCCTACAGAAGACAAAGTATAAGACCCTTGTATGATTGAGCATGCTTTCACAATATATCTGAAGAAATAATTTTCTTTCAGCTACTGATGAATAAAATCCATTCATTTTTTGACTTTCAGCTGCTATGAAATATGTCCGAGTGTTTCACTGGGTGAGTACACCCTCACATGGGTGTATCAGAGACTTCCTGTGACACAGAGTGCTGGCATTAGAGAATCAGGAATTGTGGGAGGGAATGCCTTTGAACTTCCTTCTCTCTTGTGTGACCTGAACACCTGCATCCTGGATGGTATCTCTCCAAGTTCGTCATGACAGTTCAATAGGAAATGGTGATCATAACAGATTCATTGAAGTCCTGCACACCAAAAGGAAATAAGGGCAGGTCTCACATGAGCAATAGCTCTTTATGCTGTGGTCTTCAAAAAAGAACAATGTAATACCGTGAGTAAAAGAACATACATAATTGGTGTGACTTTAACAAAGAGCAATGTACCATCTCTGTTAGCTTTTTTTTTAAATGCTGGCAATTCTCTTTAAGGACACAGCTATGTGTAACAATATATTTTATTTTATTATACATTTATATATATTATATATAACTGTATACTTTTTGCATTAAGGCATATATAACACTAAAACTATAGTCCTTTATACCTCATGTCGGACATACCATTAACTGCAGAATTATTTATCGTCTAGTAGGTCTGACTCCAGTTTCTTGCTTTTGTGAATTTGGAAAGCACATAAGACTTCCAATACTGACAAAAGAAAATTGCACAGGTAGTTAAACTATCCCATCGAACCAGGAAGTGAGCATGAAGAGGTCAAGGAGAAAATACAGGACAGATGGATAACAGTACTGACTTTCGCCCAAGGGGGCAAATATAAATTTGGATGTATGTACTGAGTGAACTGGAGAGACAGAACATTTGTCTGCCCTGGCAGTCTGAAATCAGCTAGTAAAGTAACCACATGTCCAGCCAGGGAAACTTCAAGGTGAATGATGCAGTAAATGACACCTGCCAAGATCTTCAATCATTCTCCAGAGGTTCAAAGTTCCACTGCAGTGGTTTGATACTGTATTTGCTTTCAGGGACTGGATTTCACTGATCATGAAGTGCCCTCATATGTTATAACTGCACAGTGCTTTTTGAAGCCTGTAGGATACTTTTGATTCATGAAGCAATTCACTGTTCAAATGTTATAATTCACTGTTCAAATGTTATAAAACCATCAAATCTTTGGAAAAAAAAAAGATAAAAACATTTTTAGGATGTTGTCTGAGAAAGAACATTAAATAAAGCATGAGTACTTATTTCCTGATAAATGAAGCAAGAAACATAAAATGTCCTTACTATTTCTAAGAATAGGTAACTTGCACTTAATCTGTTAAATTTTAACATTATCAAAAGGACAAACTTCAGAAAAATGTCCAAGAAAATCAGTGTCCTTTTAAAGTTGTTATTTAAAATATCAATATTTTTAAAGGGATAGGCATTTTACTTAAATAAAATAAAATAATAAAGAATAGTTGTATTTCATTCATTCTGCCCAGTCTTCAGTTATATAGAGATAGAAATGCCAGAAATG
This sequence comes from Chlamydotis macqueenii, assembly GCF_036417535.1. Taxonomy (NCBI): domain Eukaryota; kingdom Metazoa; phylum Chordata; class Aves; order Otidiformes; family Otididae; genus Chlamydotis; species Chlamydotis macqueenii. The sequence goes on along the minus strand of NC_141556.1, from coordinate 9,545,350 downwards.
CCTGAAGCTCCTCAGGTATACAGCTCTGCTTTAATTTAATCTTTAGTTCAATGTCAGCTCACTGAGAAAAGTCTTTGCAGACCTTTGTGTGCTAATTATAACCCTTCTGAAGCATTACCATATGTCCAGGGCAGTCTAAGTGTAGAAAAATACAACAGAACAGTGGATGTAAAGGTAGAGATAGACAATATGGCTGAATTAATCCTTTGTCTTCTTGCTGCCAAATGGGCAAGATTCTACTTTCCTCATCTTTCCCATGTTTCCATACCTAAACTATTCATATTTCTACATTCTTAACAATGTGTATCCCTTGCACACACAAAATTGATATTTGCCTTAGAAATTTTATTTTACTGTTATGGTTGTTCCTTGTACTTAACGGACTTATGATAAAATGTTTCAAAATCACTTTTTCAAAGATCCAGCAAAAGGACTGCATAGCTGAAGTCCCATGCACATTCTGAGAAGAGATTACAAAAGGGATGTTCATAACATGAGGTGATTCCCCACACACTCGTAACCCTTAATCAGAAAGAGGTAACAATGAACTTGCAAATTCGCACTGAAAATTTAGTCTAAAGGAAGCTGAGACATGAATGTACAGTAAACTAGTTACTGCATATTCACTCCTGCTCTGCAGAATGTGCACATATCTCCCAAGTTTTACTCAGAATTCACCCAGAAGACTGGACTTCTACACTGACTTAGGTACTGGGATATGCCCTAATTGAAAACCAGATGGGATAAGCATTTAGACATTCAGATCAAGGAAGACACATATCTCAGATGTCTAAGTAGGATAGGGAGGATTCTTCCGACCTGCTCCCCTGAATCCTGCTTTCCTCAATAACTTGCCAAGCATATCTCCCTGTGAAAGTCATTGAGAGCAATTTGTGTGTCAGCTGTTCTGTTTTCTTAATTATTTTAATCAGTATTCTATTGAAATAAATTAAATTTAGAAATATTTGGGAAAAAATGTTTAGATAAATTGTTTTAGAAATATTTTTTTTTAATACTTTCAGCTTCTCCCATTACATAGCTTAAGTGTGACTTCCCTTCAGGTACCTTCCTCTCCAGTGAATGGCATTCTAAATACCCAGTTCTGAAAGTGAGAATAAAAAAAAAAAAGAATATAAAATAAAGGTAGAATTAGAAGATACTTATTAAAGATCTTTTTGATAATCTATTCTTATATTCAAAGCAGATTAAGACAAATGCTTCACACGACAAACATACTGAAATGTAATAATTTTAAGTACACATCAAGACACACATACACAAAAGCCTGATTAAAAGTAAGGGGCAAACTTAAACAGAGAAGAAAACTGGAGAATCAACTATGGAACTACATGTAAATAGCTGCTCACTTTATGGTATATTGAGGTTGCTTATTCTCAACTTATTTACTAAGATACTTGCAAGCACAAAATAAATCATGTTTACAAGTACTTGCACAATGGAAAGCATTGGATGTTGTGGCTGAAATAATCTTAAAGCTCTTCCCTGTTCATGTCTTTCCATCTTACTCTTGAGGAAATGAAAACTATGCCACTCTTAACCTCTCTGTGACAAATTATACAAGTTTTCAACAATTCTACTGATGTGCTTCTGGAGTTTTATCTCTTTTCTGTGACCTCCCAATCCCTACTATACTTTGTGGGTAAGCAAACCAGCAATGTTTGGTCAGGGCATTTATCTATTTCTTTCACAGGACAGCTATATGAGGATTGCTATGAGGAAAATTAACTCCATCTCAGCCAGACCCAATACACCATGGTTACATTATACATATGCTTACCCACCATTGTTAGTAAGAATTTTGTGACTACCTTGCAGGTATTACTTTTTTAGCCATTGTATATTTCAGACTCTGATTTCCAAGTACTTCTCAGAGATGTAGAGGACTCTACAAGCTCTCTACAAACTCTTCCAATTCTCTGTCCAGTTTTCTGAGCTCTTACACATTTTCTGCATATATCAATATATTTAACTAAGACTGTGTGATTTTCATAAAAAGAATTTTTAAAAATGACCCAAAAAAGCTCAAAATATGTTATTGAATAATATAGAGTTGGAAATTTTAAATAATTGAAATAACCAGACTTTGCAAATATTCTCTACAGAAAACACAAATTTTATAATAATTTCAAATGTAGATAGTGACTAGGAGGCATTATTAAAAAGTCTGTTCTGATTAACAGAATTGATCTACAGTCTCTGGCACACTTTTACTGTTCTGTAGTAATTAAAATAGTAATGGAACACTGATTAAACTTGCAAAAATAAAACATCGCAATAACACAGAAGCTCAAGTGAAAGGCTAGTTTCAAAGAGCACAAAGCTAATGGAAGTTATATTGCAATTACAAGTAGAAAAAAAAATTCCAAAGGAAATATCAATGTGATTTACATCTAATTACAGCAGCAGAGGTCATCTTGCTATTTGAAAAGCTGCACTGTACTGGCAAGATAAAAGGTAACACACACTTATATTACAGGACTTAAAACAAGTAAAATGCTTTTTTTCAAAAGTAAAAGTTTTCAAGGACTGTAATTTATGTCTTCTCTTTTAGAACTTCCAAACAAAGCAGGTGTTTCCTTCCACACAAGCTACAGGCACTACAGGTAGAAGAATAAACATAAACATGTAATGTGTTCAAAGTTTCATTGTTTGTAAACACTGAGAAATCACTACTAAGGTTTACAGGTTGGTTTTTTTTTTTTTTGACATTTTATAGCTAAACATGGACTGTCAAATGTTAGTTGTACCTTAAATATTTGAAGTATTAAGAAGTTGAAAAAACATCTGGAATCAATACCTACACCTCTTGGACTAAAAAGAATGTTTTCCATTATCAACAGTTAATGTATTATTAAGCTTTGAAATTACTATTAAGAGCAGCCCTGAGGAGGACTTGGGAGTGCCAGTGGATGAGAAGCTCAACATGAGCTGGCAATGTGCACTTGCAGCCCAGAAAGCCAACCACATGGTGGGCTGCATCAAAAGAAGCGTGGCCAGCACGTTGAGGTTGGTGATTCTTCTCCTCTGCTCTGCCCTCATGAGACCCCACCTCGAGCACTGTGTCCAGCTCTGGAGCCCCCAGCATAAGAAGGACACGGACCTGTTGAATTGAGTCCAGAGGAGGGCCACAAAGATGATCAGAGGGCTAGAGCACCTCTCCTATGAGGACAGGCTGAGAGAGCTGGGGCTGTTCAGCCTGGAAGACCTTATAGTGGCCTTCCAGTACCTAAACAAAATACAGGAAATACAAAGAAACTCTTAAGGAGGGCCTGTTGTGATAGGACAAGAGGTAATATGTTTAAAATAGAAGGAAGCAGATTCAGACTTCATGTAAGGAAAAAAATGTTTTACACTGAGGGTGTTGGAACACTGAAATAGTTTGCCCAGAGAGGTAATAGATGCTCCATCTCTGGAAACATTCAAGGCCAGGTTGGATGGGGTTCTGAGCAACCTGATCTAGTTGAAGATGTCCCTGCTCCTTTAAAGGTCCCTTCCAACCCAAACTGTCCTATGATTCTATGAATCTGTGATTCTACTACTTGTTTTCACACTTTTTAAATTATTATCTTAGAGAAAATTCCACCCAATGTGAATGCTACACTTCAACATTTTATATCTTGTTCTCTATAATTCTACAACAGTCTACCTATGCTTCCATCCACATGCTTTCAGGCATCGGGAGAGGGAATATAAAAAGGCAAAACTTTGCCTTGGGACATTGCATCACAGGGCCATGGAGACACGGTATAAACTGGGGTTGAAGGACCTCTGGAAGTCATTGAATGTAAGCCCCCCAAAACAAGGCTAACATCCCAGTGAGATCAGGTGACTCTCATTCTCATCCAGTTGAGTTTTTAATTTCTCTAAAGTAACATATGGCACAGCCTCTCTACTGACTGAATCCAACTGGACTTTTGATGTTACTTGAAGACAACAGATAGACCCCTCCATTAGCCTTCTCTTTGCCCAGCAGCTCCCTCATCCTCTCCTATACTATGTGCCACAGTCCTCTAACCATTCACCATCTAGTGACCTTCCACTAGTTCCACCAGGAAATATAAGGTTTACTGCAACAACATGTGGAGGCATCTCATAATCCATCAAAACAGAAGCACAGATGTACAGGGGGAAAAAAATGATACAGAATACTTTTACCACAGTCCCATCAGCATGGTTTCTAGGAGTACTGGAAGTACTGTAGTACCTCACTACACATACAGCCTAAGCTTTATATCTTTATATGTATGTACACGTGCATGTACATATTTATTTGGATAGTCCTGTGTTCACATTTGTCAATACAGATGTAATAAACTGGGGCTTTATTTTCATCCTCAATTACTCAAGTAGGTTTTTTTATGGAAAGGTGTGGGAATATTATGTGGTTAAGAACAGTTCAGGTAAAGTTACCCTTCAATTGATAAAGCTTTCCTTGTGTCCTGGGTGATGCTCCTGAGCCTGAATTTTACTCCAGTGGCAAAACACTGCTGTGCCTCTGTATGATAGGCTTTTTTTTCTTCATCATAACTGTAAGCTTCTTTTAAGTCATCTGTCCACCTGTCTTCATTGTTAGCAACGCTCAGCGTGCCATCTATGTCCTTAGAGGAATGCTATGCTTCAACTCAGTGACAGCTATAAAATTATAGTTATTCTTGACATATAACTAACAATAACCACAGATGTATTACTTTATTCTATGACAGTGACATGACTGTAACAGAATGAAAACAAACTCATTGTTGACCACTCATTTTTCTCTAAGTAATCTGAAGTTCACATACCTCCTTGATTGTCCTCAGATACAGGCTTTAGGACAACAACTTAAGTCTGACCAAGAGATTTCTACCATGCAGCCCTTAAAGGGTGCATTAAATCATTATGCAACCATTTTTTTTTCTTATTTTAGTCCTGTAATTCAGTTACTACTTCTATATTTCCCCCAGAATTCATTCCCTAAGACAGTTAGCACAAGTGGTAATACGCTTCTGCAAAGTATATTTAACAAGTTAATTATTGCAAACTTTTGGAGGACATATAACTTTGGCTTAAGTCAGAATGATAAAACAGATGCATTATTATGTATGCATGTGTATGCCAGGATAGGTGTTCTGAGGGCACAAATAATAGTAACTGCAGGGCTGAAGGTAACACTAGAGACATTTAATAAGGGCACATATGTAAATTGTAAGCTTGGTCCTACCAGTAACAGTTTTCTGAGTACAGGAATTGTACATGTTAACTTCTCTCTATTTCTTTCATTATAAACACCCTCAGCTCTGCAAAATTTTTTTGTTTAAAAACTTATTACTCCTTTTGCTGAGAAATACAGATGGCTACTGAGGTTGCTTTGAAAACTGTCATGCCATTATTAATTAAGTGGTTGTGACATCTTGTTCAAAATAAAATTGCAAATAGTAGCATAGTTCCTTTATTCTCATTCCTCTTCAAGCATTGTGCTCCTGAAAGAAGGAATTCAGTTTGAAATGTAAACTCTATCATCAGAACTACATGTGGAAGAAGTTTACTCTGGAAAACTTTACAAGGTCATGGTATAGAACTCACAGCACAAATTTGGTGTTAGTCAGTTGAAGGAGTCTCCTTAAAATCACCTCTAAAATGAACTGTTCAGACAATTTTTATTTAATTTTAATGACTTCTTTGAGAAGTGCATATTTAAGTGTCCTTAAATCTATGGCTACCTATCAAATAAGGGGGGAGTTATCTCAGATACTGAAAGGAATTACCACAATCTACAAACTTTATGCCTCCATTTTTAGGTACTCCCTTACGGTTTGATGTACCTTTTTTATCTGTTTCATGACCAATAAGGTTGAATTAACTACTAACCTTGCCAGTGTCAGAGAAGGACCAGAAGACCTCCTGACCAGAGGCACTAACAAGCATTAGGAAACAGATGCATAGTAGAGCACCTTTCTAAGACTGATGTTAACTTGACATTGTTAGATGAAACCCAAAATATCCTTGTCAGTCGAAACAGTCATTTACATTTTTCAATGAAAAATAAACCCAAAAAATTAATAAAATAAGTCAAGTGATTTATCAACATTATCTTTTAAAAGGTATTTGTGACAAATAGCTTCAAAAGAAACATCAGGCACAAGCAAGTGTCCTTTGGGAAAAAAAAAAAAGATAAAAAACCCAAAAAAACCCACACAGAACGCTGAGCCTCCTCATACTCTTATGTGTATTTTCTAAATGATAAATTCTGCAGAAACATCTTGTTTTGTATCTACAGCATGAATGTGGCTTTGAATCTCCAGACTCAGTCAAATTATTTGCATACTTATCTGAAGCATATTTGACCTTAGACCGCAGTACACTTTAATGCACAAATCTGCATTATGCTTCTCTCTTTTCAGTATAAGCAGCCTACAACATGTTGGACATTGCCCAGTATGTAGCTGGAAGAGAAAAATGTAAAGAATAAGTTCTCTGGAACACCAATGAAACAATGTATTCTTACTCTTTGTTATTGTATGTCTAATAGAGGGAATCCCCTATGATACATATAAAATAATTTAAGGTATGTTAAGCATCTAATTCTAATTACTCTGAACTTTGATTGTGTATGATAACCGATAGATGTGAAGGTACCTAAGTCAGAAGATTTAAAGAACTCATGTTTTAAATAAACAAATAATGCAAAGAATATCAAAGAAAGAGAGATGAAAAGAAGTAACAAAACTTGCTAGTTTAGCAAAACCTAGAACAAAAAGTAAAGAATGCTCCTGAGGTCTTTATACTAGTGTTGCTGGGGGAGGGGGAGCACAGTTCAGCCCACTGCTGTCAGCATGACACCAGTGCCAGCACCGAGGGTCCAGAAGCTGAGGAAAGATCGCAGGTATGTGCAAATGAACTTAAACTGCTGTCCAACAGAACCCCTGTCGCTCCAGCCAGCAAGTTGGCTTTGTTGGGGGCCCAGCTGAGGTGTCTCTATACCAATGCACACAGCATGGGAAATAAACAGGAAGAACTGGAGATGCGTGCACATGAGCAGGGCTATCTTGTTGGCATCACGGAGACGTGGTGGGACGACTCATACAACTGGAGCATCAACATGGAGGGGCATAGGCTTTTTAGAAAGGACAGGAAGGGGAGACGAGGAGGGGGTGTCACTCTCTACGTCAGCAACCGGCTGGAGTGCGTGGAGCTCTGCCTGGGGATGGAGAAGGAGCTGACAAAGAGCTTATGGGTCAAGATTAGAAGACGGGGATGAACAGGGGACATTACGGTGGGGGTCTGTTACTGGCCGCCTGCCCAGGAGGACAGAGGAGACAAGGCGCTCTATAGCCAGATAGGAGCAGTCTGTCATGTTCCGATTTCGGACGAGAGGAAGGCCCCCTTGCATTCTAGCCAACCTCAGACGAGTCTGGGAGGCTAGGGGCGGCTGCACCGACCTCTCACACACTGGAGCGTGGTTTTGTTCATATTCTCGGTAACAGAATTAAGACTCAAAACAGAGTCAAGTGCCAGGTAACTTTATTAACCCGATAAGAAGTTTGTAAATGGAAGAAAAAGGAGAGAAAGGAAAGAAGGAAAAGAGTTTTGGTTGTAATAGCTACCACCACGGAGCTGTGGCGTCCCGACAGTTCAGTTCGCTTGATGGGGGGACGATCCATCTGGTGCTGGTCGTCTCGATGTCGGTTCTGTGGACGTGTGTTCCAGCGAATGTGTATTCCGTTGAATGAATGAAGTGAAGAGAAGAAGTAGTGTGGAAGTGTAGAAGAAGAGAAGTGTAGAAGTGTCTAAGTATTTTTCATTGAAAAATGTTCCCCTTTTTATGTCGGTTGTTTTCATTGTATTTCAAGAGCTGGTTTTCCTAGCCGCACCCCTCACCTGGTGGTGATATGCATGCCCATTACCGGGTGATCCATTACCGGGCTATATGCATGCCCATTACCCAGTGATATGTATCTCTGGGCGCATGCCAGGGGGTAGGGCTAGATTTCTCAGAACCAGCTCTGCATTCAGGTTTGCAAGACAACAGGAGTTGCCTTGCAAGATAACGGGAAGCCATTGTTCGGGTGGTGGTTTGATGTTTCGACAATGTTAAAACAAATATTCAACAGTCTGTCACACAGTCTCACAGTCACAGGCCCTGGTCCTCATGGGGGACTTCAACCACCCTGACATCTGTTGGAGAGACAACACGGCAGGGCACAGGCAGTCCAGGAGGTTCCTGGAATGCATGGATGACAACTTCCTCCTGTAAGCTATAGAGGAGCCAACAAGGAGGGGTGCCATGCTCGACCTTGTGCTCACCAACAGGGAGGGGCTGGTGGGGGATATGAAACTGAAGAACAGCCTTGGCTGCAGCAACCACGACACAGTGGAGTTCAAGATCCATGGGGCAGAGAGGAAACTACATGGCAAGCTCTCTGCCCTAGACTTCAAGAAGGCGGACTTTGGGCTCTTCAGGGACCTGATGGGCCAAGTGCCATGGGAGGCTGCCCTGGAGGGAAGAGGGGCCCAGGAAAGTTGGTCCACATTCAAGGAGCACTTCCTCCAAGCTCAGCAGAGGTGCATCCCGATGAAGAACAAGTCAGGCAAAAAGGCCAAGAGGCCTGCGTGGATGAGCAAGGAGCTCCTGGACCAAGTGAAAGTGAAGAAGAAAGCCTATAGAGGGTGGAAGCGGAGACAAGGAGCCCGGGAGGACTACAAAGAGGCTGTGCGAGTGGCCAGGGATCGGGTGAGGAAGGCTAAAGCCCTGACGGAATTGAATCTGGCCAGGGATATAAAAAGCAACAAGAAGAGCTTCTATAGGTATGTAGGGGAAAAAAGAAAGTCCAGGGAAAATGTAGGCCCCCTCCGGAAGGAAACCGATGTCCTGGTTACCCGGGACATGGAGAAGGCTGAGGTACTCAATGACTTTTTTGCCTCAGTCTTCACCGATAAGGGCTCTTGTCCTGCCATCCAAGCTGTAGAAGACACAAACAGGGACTGTGAGGATGAAGAACCGCCCACTGTACTCAAAGAGCAGGTTCGGGATCATCTGAGGAACTTAAAGGTGCACAAGTCCATGGGACCTGATGAGATCCATCCACGGGTCCTGAGGGAACTGGCGGATGAAGTTGCCAAGCCACTGGCCATCATATTTGAGAAATCGTGGCGGTCTGGTGAGGTCCCCGACGACTGGAAGAGAGGGAACATAACCCCTATTTTTAAAAAGGGGAACAAGGAGGACCCAGGCAACTACAGGCTGGTCAGCCTCACCTCTGTACCTGGCAAAGTCATGGAGCTGATGCTCCTGGAAACCATGCTAAGGCACAGGGAGAGCAAGGAGGTGGTTGGTGACAGCCAGCATGGCTTCACCAAGGGCAGATAGTGCCTGACCAATTTGGTGGCCTTCTATGATGGGGTAACAGCATCGGTGGACAAGGGATGAGCAACAGTTATCATCTACCTGGACTTGTGCAAAGCTTTTGACACTGTCCCGCACGACATCCTTCTCTCTAAACTAGAGAGACATGGGTTTGACGGACGGACCGCTCGGTGGATAAGGAGTTGGCTGGATGGCCAAACTCAGAGAGTGGTGGTCAACGGCTCAATGTCCATGTGGAGACCAGTCACGAGTGGTGTCCATCAGGGGTCTGTGTTGGGCCCAGCCCTGTTCAATATCATTGTCGGCCACATGGACAGTGGGATAGAGTGCACCCTCAGCAAGTTCACCAATGACACCAAGCTGTGTGGTGCCGTCGACACGCTGGAGGGAAGGAATGCCATCCAGAAGGACCTTGACAGGCTGGAGAGGTGGGCCCGTGCCAACCTCATGAAGTTCAACCGGCCCAAGTGCAAGGTCCTGCACCTGGGTCATGGCAATCCCAGGCACAAATACAGGCTGGGTGGAGGATGGATAGAGAGCAGCCCTGAGGAGAAGGACTTGGGAGTGCTGGTTGACAAGAAGTTCAACATGAGCCAGCAATGTGCCCTTGCGGCCCAGAAGGCCAACCGCATCCTGGGCTGCATCAAGAGAAGCGTGGCCAGCAGGTCGAGGGAGGCAATTCTCCCCCTCTACTCTGCCCTGGTGAGAACCCACCTGGAGTACTGTGTCCCACCTGGAGCCCTCAACACAAGAAGGACATGGACCAGTTTGGGAAGGTCCAGGGGAGGGCCACAAAGATGATCAGAGGGCTGGAGCACCTCTCTTATGAGGACGGGCTGAGAGAGTTGGGGCTGTTCAGCCTGCAGAAGAGGAGGCTCCGGGGAGACCTGATAGCAGTCTTCCAGTACCTCAAGGGGGCCTACAAGAAAGATGGGGAAAGGCTGTTCAGTAGGGCCTGTTGTGATAGGACGAGAGGTAATGGTTTCAAAATAGAGAGAGGTAGATTTAGATTGGATATTAGGAAAAAGTTTTTTATAATGAGACTGGTGGGACACAGGAACTCAGGAACTCAGGCTGCCCAGAGAGGTGGTGGACGCCCCATCCCTAGAAGCATTCAAGGCCAGGCTGGATGAGGCTCTGAGCAACCTGATCTAGTTGGGGATGTCCCTGCTCCTTGCAGAGGGGTTGGACTAGATGATCTTTGAAGGTCCCTTCCAACTCTAACCATTCTATGATTCTATGATTCCACTACATCATAATTCTAGTTTTGCTGTTTTACCTCTTGATGTTCACTGTTTCTCAATAAATATTCACTGTTTCTCCATAAATATTCATCATAATGTATTAATTCAGTAGCTCTTTTCTCACTTTAAATGTAAAAGGCTAATGTGTTTTCTTGAATTTCTTGTTTCTTGGACAAATTGTTTTTCATGTGCACATACAATTCATGAAATATTCATACTATCTCTGCCACATCCATGAGAAGAACAGAATTCTACCATATGTTTAAAATACATTATAACACAAAAGGTCATGAAAAGTTGTCAGTTTTGTAATACTGTCACTTTTTTAAAAGTGTGCAGTACATTTCACCAGACATATAACATATGTGGTATACGGAAAACTTACATTGTTTCCTTATGGGTATCTCCGCACTCAACAATCTTCAAAAAGATGACTCAAATGACTTAAATGTAATAGATTAGGATCATTTTACAGGCTGGCTGGTAGCATTAGGAACTGGAGCAGACACAAATGTACTGCTTCATAAAGTAGCTGAAATTGCAGCTGCTATAACTTATAATGGGACCCCAGGAATCTCACTGAACCGTTTCTCCTGTGAAGACCAAACCATGCAAGTTGTTTCATATCAAGTCTTTTTAGACAAGCACAAGAAGAAATGAGATAAGCACTACTGTGATACGGAACCTCACCATATTTCAAAGTGCTATCCCTCAGCAACAAAAGACATTGGAGGACAGGAAGATTAAATATTTTCACCTTTGTGCTAGAAGAAAGCCTTATACCTTCATGAGATCCAAGATTCATATATGACTCCTCAGTGCCCTGCTGCCCAAGATCAGTACTATGTAGTCAAACACTTGTTTGTGAAGGGCGCCAGGCCAGAGTCATGAAAACCCTTGACCACCATCATTTTATGGTGTCCATGGAGCACCACTGCCCTCTTCTGGGACTTACTCATTATAGGGCTGTGCAGCATTAAGAATATAGGCTCCATAATGTATTGACTTCATTCCATATTCTCCTTAAGAGACTGTTACCTGCTAAGTGTCTTACTCCTCTTGGATTCCAGTATAAGTAACTGTGTGCTCAAAACCAGCTATTTCTTTAGTCTATATTTCTATTTTTCTTAAATTGCCTCATTATCTACTGCTTAATTGTGTAATTGATTCCAAATACTTCAAATTACCGCTCTTGTTGATTCTCTGAATGTCTAATTACCTTACTAGTGACAGAGTTGATTGCCCTCCCAGTTAATCTTTATTCCCTAATAAAGTTACTAGTTGCTTATTTATTTTCTTCAACCCACTGTGTTTTATCTTCTAATGCCAAGTCCCTGTCCTGTACTTAACAATTTCCTTTACCACACTCCCACATGTCCTTTTTTTTTTTTTGTACAGTGTACTTCTGGTCTTTGCTTATTCCACTGAAAATATTTTGCTAGCCCTCAAACATACTTTTTCACTGGCTGAAAATAATTTGTTATGACCTCCATCAAATTCTTTAAGCAACTCTTTCATTGTTGAGTCACTATTGACTTTGATGACCTTCCCAGAATCTCCCTACTTTCACTATAATGCCTTGAGAGGTTATGTTCTTGGCAAATTCTCTTCTTGTCTGTGTTAGTTTAAGTGCTTCTGTCTCTTTTCTAGGATCTAATTATCAGGTGATTTCTGCAAGCAAGACTAAAAAATATTTTGGCAACCAAAATATTTGTTATATAATTTCTTTGGTGAACTGACAATGTCTGGCACATTGGAAATTGCCAATTTCCTTGGCAATTACAAAGTGCAATAGTAAAACCTACTTGCTCTGTGTCTCATATGGATTTACAAAACTTAAAAAAAAAGCATTTCAGCAAAGTTTGTAAAGAATAGAAAGATAAAATAGAATAAAATGGAAGATTCCCACATAGCTATATAAATAAAATAGGAAGTAGAGTGTATGATCAGTTTTTCCACAGTGAATAAAAATTATAGGTGGATTTCCACATGATTGTCTGTGCCTTTCCATGCTGTTTGCATATATTCAGAAACAATGTGTAAAAATAAGTGAATACTGAGATGATAAAGTTTACTGATGGTACTAAATTATTCAGGGTAGTAAAGACAAAGGTCCGTGGAGCAGAATTGCAAGAGGTCCTTTCTAGAGAAAGTGACTGAACATCAGAATGGCAGACAAAATATATTGCAGATGGATGCACTAATTCATTAGTGGCGCACATGAGAAAAACAATTCTTACTTTGCTAATAAAATAACGGTCTCTTGTCCCACCGGAACAAGAACTTAGAAGTATGTTATGTATCTATAAAAATATGGTGTCAGTGATCAAAGTAGGCAGAAAAAAATTTAAAATTACTAGAAAAGGGATAGAGAATAAAACAAACAGAAATCCTGGGTATGAGGCTGTGTTATGTTCAAGTTCCCTCCGCCTTCTGGAAGGATAGGAAAACTAGAAAAAGTATGGAAAAGGTTTGGTATAAGGAAGAATTAAATAGAGTATAACACACACAAAAAAAAAAAGACAAAAATCAACATGATAGAAGTCTATAAAATCATGAGTGAAAAGGAGGAAGAAATTCTGGCGTTGCTGTTCATTGTGTTAAAATTGATATAAAATTACTTTTTAGCTAAAAAAAGGACAATTGCTGGATAAAGAATTCCCAGATACAAGACTTGTTTAAAGCTGTGTGACCATTCTGGAGAAATAGTATTATGTGTTTTCCATGTTACTGTATTCTCCTCTAGGCCTCTGTGTATTAGCCATTATTGAAAGTAGGTACTGGCCTAGATGGTATTTTAATCTAATCTGATTTTACTTGTACTTAGGTCTTGATATGTTCCCTCGTCCTAAATTATATATAAAGTTGTAACTTTTGAATTTAAATCTCATAGATTCATTAGTAATACATTCCAAAGGTTAGAGTTTTGGGTTGTATATTTTGTGATTATTTTTTTTCCCTTCCTTCCTTTTCTTCTTCTGTTTAGATTAGGAACAGAATCCACAGCAAAAAGCATGAAAGTTCTTCACATTTTTATGCTTGACTTCCTTTTGTGATCACATAGTGAGACTAATCAAGGACAGGATTCTATAAATAAAAGACAAAAATAGCTCTGCAGAATGCTTCTTTTTGTCTTTGAGATACCTAGGTTGAATTTAAGGATTCAACTGCATTTCTGAGTACATGGGAATTCCTCTCGTCCGTCCCTGCCAAATCACTTACATGTTTCTGTGTTCCAGCTTCTTTTTCATTGAAAACTCCTTTAAACATTTCTGAGTTTGACAATACATAACATCCATACAATCATATCTATTCAGAATCAGTTATCAAACAGTATTTTTCCAAGTTTTTGAAGTTGTACCAAACAAAATTATTTATTTATAGTTTTACTCTATGCTGTGCCTCAGACAGGTTTTTGAGTTTTCATAAAAATAAACAATAAAGCTAGACAAAAGACCTTGTCAAAAGTCATTGAACTGAATTTTGCTTTAAACTATGACCACAATTTCAGATCAGTTAGTACTTGCAATTTTGTTAAAGAAACTTTTATTTATTTTAATTCTAATATATAACTGTAATTACAACCTTCTGGGAAATTTAGGTTAAAAGAAGCAGGCATCTTCTGTGATTTTTGGGAGCATCATGGATGTGACCCTACAGTCCTCAGGAAAGAGAATATTCTAACCTGTTGCATTCTCTGTTACTTCCACAGAGATTTATAATCTGGGAAGTTAAGAAGGGACGTATTTATTATGTTTAAAATTTTACTAGCAGTTTCTCTAAAACAATGATAAGAAATATGAATAATTACACAGGAATAGTAATTAATTTTAATTTCCTTATCCAAGGAAGCTCAGAGAATATGTAGCCATTTTTTTTTTTGTACTCATTTACTCAGTTAACAGGAAGAAGATGTACTGTCCTAAGTGACATCGCTATCCCCAGCAGTATACTCTACAAAGTCCACTATAATTACTTTGGCTTTCTAAGACACATACTATTTCTGATTAGTGAATCTATTTCTGGATTGGTTTGGAGCCAACTGAGAGATCACAGCAGTCCTTAAGTCTGATCCATAATGAAAGTTACGGCTCAAATTTTGCCTCTCAGATGAGTTTCCCACATTGTTTTGTGGAGAAAGCAGAACACAAATGGTGTTTCCAATCAGAAGGTTTGTCCCTACAGAGATCTCATGGATCCCATGCCGCTCAGGAAGCATTGGTTGTTGTTGTAGTTTAGCATTCAAATTGGTTTTAAACAGGAAAGCTCCAGAGAACAAAGGACCTTAAAAATGTTTTAACTTGCAGATGCATTTTGTGAAGTAATTTCGTATACTGAGATAATAAAAATCCTCGTACTGTAGACACTCTGGTATGAGGGAGAAAGGAAATTCTAGAACAAACTCTGTGCAGAACATGAGTGCTAACAAATATTAAGAGCTAGAAGGAACCCATATGACATCAGGCAAGTTTTAAGTGACCCAAATTTTAATGCCTTGAGATTAAACATCCCTGCCTGATCATTGCAATCATTATCTGGAATTCCTATGGGGAAATCATTTGTCATGAGAAGGTTTTCTTTAGTTAAAACATGTTTGTGAATCCAAACTGAAACAAGGACTAAAGCAATATTTCAATTTTGACAATTGGCTTCAATTCTGACTTAAAGAGGCTTCGAGTTTAGGGGCTCTTTGAACTGAATGTGCAGTTACATCTTTTATGTTGAAATGCATTCTATACACATAGGAGTGAAAAGATGGAAACAAACCTAGTAACACAAGTGCACAAAAAAAAATATTTTCTTCCATTCCTTGAGCTGATACTGTTCCAGAATTATGGCAACAATTTTATGCCCTGTCTGATACATATGTCCATACTGAGAAGCTTTGAGACAGATGTCTTAACTGCCCTAGGTTCCCAACAGGATCAGTGGAGACAGTCACTCCCCTCACCATGGAAATTTGAATAACTAATATGTTATTTTATTACTTCACTAGTTGCTCATTTTAGGCAGGACTGAATCAGACTGCCGTCTCTTAAATATATAGAAATATTTAGCTTTCATGTAGGAGGTGAGAGTTATTTCACAAGCTTTCTTATGTCAGGAAGTACATTGTAATGATAATTTTGAACTGTTTCCAGTGGTTAGAATCCTCAGATAGTATAGTTTTACTACCCTACACACTTAAATCCACCTTTATTTTAGTTAAAAGTCTGTTACTGTGTTTCCTTGATTTTATACATTGAAGAAAATTAAATTGAATTTTTGAAAGTGATTATCAGCTTTGTCCATCTCAATGTCCTACATTAAAAATTACAATAATGAAAGAACTTCTATTTTTTACTGTCCTGTTCAAGTGATTATTCTTTCTTTTACGTGATGACTTTCCAGGCACAACACAAAGTCATCTCAAAGAGAGTGGTTATGAACAAAGCTGAGAATGTGGATGATGAAGGACAGAAAAGTAATTTTTCACAAGTAGTCAACTTCATATATATTTGCTGAATCATCAGACAACTCTACTGAAGTTTGGAATTAATCGCCAAAGTATGTCTAAATATATTAAACTTGGGAAGAGTATCTATTTAGTTAATTTGAAAAGTAAATTAATTAATTCTAAACAATGCAAGTAATAATAATCTATATCAGAGAGATGTCATGTATAGTAGCATTTTAAGGGTTTGTTTGTTTTTGTTTTTTTTTTTTTTTAAAGTTATGCAAGCATTTTTATTGCCACTGCACAAATCTTTGTGCTGGAATGAATACCATGGGTTCCTTGGGTTTACTGATGCACAAAATGACATTTTGTAAGATCAGAACTTGGCAGTTAATGTTCCCAGCATTCCTTTACCTGCATGGATCTACTAAGTGATTTACAAAAATCCTTCCCTGTTACTGCCAGCCAGTGTCCTTTTGTATGTAGTGATGACTGAGACTTTGTTTTAAGACCAAATGAGAAAGAAACGTGTTACTTGACAAGAAAACTGAAAGTTTTTTGAAAGCCATTGGACAATACACAAAAAGCACTTCCATCTGGGGAAAAGATAATTCCAGTTGATTATAAAGAGATTAGCTTGATCTTGGCATTAAGGATAGAACAAAATGCTAATTGTCTGTAAAAAAAGCAACATTTTGCTTGTCCTTATGCATTTTCTTTTGGAAATTGGGAAGTTATGTACTTGGATTTATATAATTTCATTCTTCTCTAATAACCAAAAGTTTATATGCATTTCAGGAAATCCTCTGTCTCTCATATTCATTATAAACAATCTAAAATACTTAGTATGTGGCGTCAGTCTTTTCCCATTAATTCTGCCGGATCCTTGCTCTCCTCTGGTAGATTTTATTCCTTTAATATTGCGCATAATATTCTTATATTTTTTTTCTCTAATTGTATTATTTTAATGCCCTACTTTTTTTTTCCCCTTCTTTTTCCTATTTATGCATCTTTTTCTTTTATCCTTGTTCACTATTTCCTCCTTGCTTACTGGATGCCTGAAGTTTCATGCCATCTGCACCTGAAATACTCTGTTCAGGTCTTTCTCCTTTCTCTTCAGATGCCATCTCAGCTTCTTCTACATCTAAATTTCCTGTGTACTTCCACAGGAACCACTATATGCCCTTCTTCTTTTCATTCACACCATGCTTTCTCCTCTTCTTCCATCCTTTCATGTAAGGTATAGATAAATCTGTTTACTGTGGCAAAATAAATATTGATAGACAGCTGATGAATCAGTGGAAAGTCAGATGACTTTGTCTCCAAGACCGCTGTATAGTTCAGTAGGATGTTTATTTTCATCATCAGTGTTCTTTGAGGTTTTGTGGAATGGTCTTATCACATAGCACCTACATAGGTGTGTCTTCACAGGTTATCTGGCCATAGTGAAACAAAAAAAAAAAAGAACAGTAAAACATTGTATCTTGTTGGGTATTTTGTATGTTTCTTCTGGTTAAGAACTGTCCTTTTGTCACTTACAAAGCCTCCACAATTTTTTCCTTTCCTACCATACCATCTCAGTTAGTTGTGAGAAGGCCTGAGGAGATGAAGCAGGATATCTCTAAGAAAAGAATTATCATAGAGCTCATGTACCTGAAAAGGAAAGGTGGAAGAAGCTGACAGATGAGCAGTCTTTGTCACTCAGTTGGCAAACATACATAAAATCACTGCAGTGCTTTTCTTGCATACTGTCCTATGAGCATTCCCTGGAAATATCTAGAAGGCTCCTGCACTGCTTTCCTTAATACTGGCCTTTCAAAATACAAATGATTCTTAAATAATATTTGACTCCCAGTGGGCTGTTAGCCTTGCTAACGGATTTTGTCTCATTATTTTTTATACTTTCTTGTTTTTTCCACTCACATCTGTCATCTTTTGCTTTATATTTCATCTGTAAGATCTTGGCTTTGGGTTTGCAGGATGGCTAGGACATTGGAGTCCTCAGCTATGACTAGCAGCAATGCCTAAAATAACACAGTTTACTACTTCTATATCAACTGTGTTTAGAAATGTCAGCAGAACTATGTAAAGTGCTGAGAAGATAATAAATCTAAAAGAAACTCAGTGGCTGAAAATAACAGTATCATGTGAAAATAATACATAAAAGTAGAACGTAATAATGGACCTTATGGAAATGAAGTTTTGCATATAGAAATAATGTAATTATGCCACCATTAAGACAGAAAGCAGTTGGAGCTTCCTGAATAGCAGTTCAGCACATTTCTAGGCATAGTGTTGTTTCAGAAAGCTCTTAGTATTCCACAG
The DNA here is from genome assembly GCF_036417535.1 of Chlamydotis macqueenii. Taxonomy (NCBI): domain Eukaryota; kingdom Metazoa; phylum Chordata; class Aves; order Otidiformes; family Otididae; genus Chlamydotis; species Chlamydotis macqueenii. The sequence continues at coordinate 9,526,980 of NC_141556.1, read as the reverse complement.
AATGTGTCAGTAGCTGCAGAAACACAATAAAATGCAATACACTCAGAAGTAATGCACACAGTACAAATTACTTTCCCAAGCTTCAAGTACTTCTGTACATACAGAAAGTGATTACAAATGAAACACTGGTTCAGCTTTATAAGGGCACATTAAAAGAATTGTTACTTAAAAGGCAAAATGGTCCAGAAAGCTTTACTGCCAGCATAATTTATTATAGAATTAATCTATTATGTGTTTGCACCAGGTCAGGCCACTAAAAGAAACCTGTGTCTTATCGAAATCAGATTGAGAAATACAAATCAAGAATCCCTAATGGAGTACTAAGCACACTTCAAACAGCCAGCCATATGGACTGTGTTACAGTCTGGGGATGCTTTCTCTTGAGCCATAAACTTATGCAACAGAGTGTGGAAGACTCTTTATTTGATAACGAGTCTTCAAAAACAATGTTGCATTTAAAAAAATAAATTAATTCTTGGCTCCAAAGCCAAGGCTTCAGATCTCCTCTTAAAGACATCTCCTTTCTATTTCCTTCTGAAAATCTATCTTTTTAAATTAGGTCAATTTTAAAATAGGTTTTGCAGATAATACATTAAGCTTCTGAACTCAAAGTGTTTAAAGAGGAAAGCCTAGCTAATCATAACATGCGAGACCAGAGATACCATAATATTAGTCAATATCTGCAAGAAATTCATGTGGGGCCAGGTTTATCCCCTGTATGTGCACAAGTAGCACTTTGCAGGTCTAATTCCACGATTAGTAGGCTTATGGACTGTTTTTACTTTTATCCAACCAACAAAATTCAGCCTTCATTGTAAACCGGAGCATTCATAGCAAAAAGTCAGATTTTGGTGAATTCATGTGAATACAGCATGTACTTGTGCTTGTAAGGCAGAAGCATGGCATTCTGATATCTGAAACAAGGTCTGCACCTCTGCCATAGGTTTCTGCAGGAAGTTAAGCAAATCACTTTCATTTATAGCTATACTGTGTCACTGAAAGATTCACATGAGATCAGGTGGGATTTTTCAAACTACCTTGATAAGTGCAGTTCTTTACTGATTTCCTATCTGTGTTCTGCATACTCTTTTGGAAGTCCTGCACTTAGTTTTCACTTTTTGCTGTGCTATGTCTAGAAATTGAAGATAATATTTTCTTTCTTGAGCCTCTTACTTGACTATTGAGTTTATACAGTTTTCAAGACAACAATTGTCTCTAGCTATGGCAAAATAGATCATATTATTATTTTTTTTCCCTATCACATAGAATTTTACAAAAGTAACTTTTATACTTGATTTTATTATTGACACATCATTGAAATTTATCATTCAGGTTTTTATCTTTTTCTTCAAATAATACCTTTACAACAGCTTTGCTTTTTGTACTAACAACTAGTTGGCAAAATGATTGTTGGCATAATATTGAAATTAGAAGTTGTTTGTTGTATTTAGTCTGTCTTTACATTATAAAATAAACAAAGAGGCATACGGAATTAGAAGCTGTTCTAATATCCAGGCTCATTGCCCCTATAGTTTAGTCCACAGTGTTTATAACATCATGATACTTTTTGGAGATGCAGCTAAAATCTGTCAGTACAAGTGCATAAGAAGATAAAAATCCAACCAGAATTCATATATCTGAGGAAAAGTGAAAAAAAAATGGACTTGATTTTGTTTCCTGCATGTCACTTTGCAGTTGAGTGCCTGTACATGATCTCATTTTCTGTGTCTACCCAGAAAAGGAGAATAAGTATCCAACATTTTAAGAATTTTTCAGAACTTATACTGGATCCATATATATATATATATATATGTTACTAACCATTTGTATAAAACACTGGTTCAGACCTAGACATGAAAAAACTGACCAAAGTAATGTGGAAATCTAGAACCAACACAACTGCTTAATATAGACAAAATAACTTTTCTGCCTGCGATGTGGAGATACAAGTTCATAAAAACTTGCTTGTGCAAAATGACTGTTGTTGGCAGACAAATTCTCAAGACCTTGGAGTCTTGAGATGAAATTCTGCATGGTATTTACCAGATGTGAAAATGGTCAAGCTACACCTGACGTGAGAAGTTGTGCTGTGTGTGTGTAAAATGTTGTTGAGGTAGTGCACTGTGCTTTCATACACCCTCTGAGTCCCTGTCTATCAAGCAGTTTTGTTCCAGCATCTCTGCCTGCAGATGTGGGAGCTGCATGGATGGGGTCAGCACAACTGCTCTGGAGGTACGAGGTCAAAGTCCAGCTGTGCCACTGAGCCATCTTGTGACCCAGAGGAAATCACTTCCACCCTCTTAGATCTCTTCCTTTTGTGTATACAAACAATTGGGGCCAGCCCGCTCTCATTGTATTGTTTGTACAAGAGGCTTAGTCAATTATTATTTGGTATCTATAACGTAAAAAGATCATGTTCAGCTGCCATTATATTCCAAGTCAAACTGACAAACCATTCTATCTAAGATAAAACATTCAGAGATCACAACTTTGTGCTCTGTTCATACTTTTTAATGACTTCACATCTGAGATGACCTGTTGTCTTAAAAATTGCTCTCCGACGCAACCCTACCCCATTTCAAAGTGTACCCTTCATGAAGTTTTGAGTGTTCTCTGTCTCCTCGGGAAAGTAGCAGTCATTCATAGGCCAGCATTTTACAGTTGAGACCTAAAAACAGAGAAATGGGGTAGTGCAAATAAAAAATTGAATGCCAATATTATTCATGTGTTTATCAATAAGGTGATTACAGAGCTGTTCACAGTACAGATGAGTTATAAGAGCAGGATCCATTTTAATTAGAAATTCATTGAGATAAGCTAAAATCTTCATAAACATATATGTTCATTTAAAAAGTTATAAAAAATATTTCAATCAGGAAGGTCATCTTTGATATAAATAAAAAGGACTTTAGCATTACAGTACTTTCACTGTATTATATTGATATCTTACATGCAATTTTAAGAGAAATATTGTCACTATTAATTGTCACTGGTGATTTTGCCTTGCACTGGCAAAGTAGATTTCTCCAGAAATTTCCATATTTAAAGCATGTTATGCGTACTAGCTAAATATTTATCTCAGTATTGCAGAGCAACAAAAATTATTCTGAATTACACGTACTTGGTACAAGAGAGTGATAGGTAAAACTGCTTACTCAAGATCACATAGTGCATCAATAGCATAGCTGAGAAAAGAACCCACTGTGACTTTGAATTCCCAGCCCAGTGCCTTATTGTAGAGGAAATATCTTAAACAGTGATAAAAACTGCAGGGGTGACCTGTGTTTAGAAGACCTCCTAGAGTAATAGCACATAATTAAATGTATGTTACTTATAGCTGATGCATCAGATACTGCTTCTCTAGCATATATTTGTTTTGAAAATATAAAAAATCAGTATAATGATGTTGCCTTCCAGTATTTTCTTAAAGAATAAATCAAAACCTAATGAATATAAAAATGTACTCACACAGTACTGTCATTAGTCTTAGCCCAGTATTTTTAAATCAATATTTTTAAGTTCACATTTAAATTCATTTCCTACTTTTCAAAATACTAGCTTTCTTAGTAAAGAAGACAGTTTTTCAGGGGACAGCAGAACAAAGAAGAAAATAAGGAGAAACTTGTAGTAAAATTTTAAGGTTATAGATAAAGTCAAATAGTATTTCCTGTCCTTTCTATTCTTGAATCATATTTACACACTAATCACTTAAGAATAGGACAGGAAAAAAAATAGAGTGAAAGGAGTCTATCCCAGGTATGTCAGTCTATTGTTTGAGATCAAACTTGGAAGACAAATGCAGTTCTGCTAATTTAAAAAACATTATTGTAGAAGTTCTTTACCTCTCACATTAATCATATTTACTCTAATATCCATATGTATATACATATATGTTTATTTTACGGTAAGAATCCTCAGTATAAAAAAAACAAGGTCAGGACATTTTATGAACATAGGAACACAATTTTATATAATTTCTATATTGAGACAAAGTACATGTCAAACAGTTGAAAAGAAGATTTATGCTGAAATAGGGTCTAGATTAATATGAACCTGCTGTGTCATTTTATTAGTTCCTTAACATCTGACCTTCATCAAAGTAGCTATCATCACAGGCTATCATAGACTCAGTGGACCATATTCAGTGGTTGTGTAAGAAGTCAAAAGTTATGTTGACATTGTTGATGAACACCTATGGTTCAAAGTTTTAAAACAAGCAAGTTGCCCATTTTCATGAGGTACTGAACACAAATCCCTGCTATTGTTTGCAGAGAGCATTTGACTACAGAGTCTTAGCTTAGATTATCTACAACTAAATGAGATAGGTTAGGTTTCACTGGGAGCCTATCTCTGAATATTTCCCATCTACAAAATTATCTCCCTCTTTTGTGCTTTTAACTTTTTTTTTTTTGTGACTTTGGCTCAATTTTAAAACTTATGTGACATTTCTGTTACTGTAACAGTGAGAAATTACTGACATATTTCTTCGATGTGATTAGTGTGAATTCAAATGTAATCATTGCGAAGTTAAAACTTCATTTTGTTGTAATGACATGGCAAGAAGGTGCATACCTATAGCTTCATAATGCATCTAAACTCAATGCAGAATTGGTACATTGATGAATATTGCGACCATAGAACTGAACCTAGTGTTTATAGATTTTGATTCTATCCTCTAAATTATTACTGAAATCATGCCAAAGCTTTTCCCTCAAAACAGGGACTGCAGTTTTGTCCTTTCCAAGGCATATATTTTCAGAGGCTATTTTATCAGGTTATCTACAGTGAGCATTACCATGTCAATGACATGGGGTAATGTTAACACAAATGTGATGAGACTAACAGTGTTAAGATATTGAAAATGTCCAGAGTACAGCAGATATTTTTTCTAGAAAGCTTAACTTGCCCAGTATAAGCTGTGTACATCCCTCCACCTTGCTATGAAAATGCTTGTTGTCCTTTGTTGCTACTTTGCACCCTACAGATTAAAGGATATAGATATTCCCTGTATTTTGCCCATTTTGTTAAATAGGTTTTTTAAAGCTAGTTATTAAAATACATAGGCATCTAGTTTGTTGTTGATTTACATATGTTTGGAAGTCTTACAAACTCAGTACACTCACAAACTTACAGAATGGACCTTCCTAGAGAAAGCTGTCCTTTTAAGCAGAAGCATTAAACTCTACTTTCAGGCAAGACAAAGCCTGAAGTAGGACGATGAGTTTACTTTCCTCCCTCTCTTTCCCCTCCTCAGTCAGGCAATGTATTTTCCAAAGACACCAGTGCCTCAGGAATGTTATGTTATTTCATTTCTGTGGGGATCAGGGGTTTCTACCTTTATTTATGGTTGTCATTTTTAAGCTTTAAACCTCACAAGCTTTCTCTGACTATGGAGTCATTCATACATCCTGAAAGAATTTCAAATAATTTACTGTTGTGACAGAGTTTTCCTCACAATGGCGTCAGGAATTACATGCTCTACTCCTCTTTTATTGCTTCTGGGCCAAATCCTGCCGTCATTTACACCACTGCAACAATAAATAACCTCCTTTGAGAGCATTAGTGTGTGCTTTTTATTCGCTTGAGGAGAAAGAAGTTACTCAATAGCAATCTAAAAATTTTTGGAGGTTACTGCTCTGCTAACCTGTGAGGGCAGAACTTCCAGTGCCTTTAACAGAAAGAATAAAAATTGTCTATTTAGTGAGCACTAAGAGAAATAATTTCTCACATTCAATTTAGCATTTTTTTTATGCTGTCTTTCTTTCCATTTTGGAGAAAATCAGACAAAAAATAAATACATTGGAGAATGTAACCTGTCATTTAGACAGGTTAACAGTACCAGCAGCTTCAACTGCCTCTGTGAATTGATACCCTAAAACATAACACCTTGATGAAGGTCATTAATGCACATTGTCACTCCCTCCTAAACAGCCTGCAAATGATGACAACGTCAAAATCTTCTCTCTCAAAGGGGCAGGTTAGAGCGATGGGCTGCAAGGCAGGTGTTATTTTTCTCCAGCCTGTCGGATGGGCACACACTGCAGCAGTTCCCCTCCCTCCATCATCCGAGCTGCATCCAGGCTAAGGGATCTCCTAGTAGCAGCTCCTGCATGTCTTTGCAGGGAAACATGCAGGGGAGGCAGGGGTGCACATGGATAGTGTGAAGTCCTGGAGCTGAGGAGATCCCAGGAGAAGTGCTCCCAGAGCTCCTCTTGTAGACAGAAATTAAGTCATGTCCTGATGAGAGTGTGAAAAGAAACTGACTTATTAAAGAAGAAAAATGGATGGAAGTGGGGAGGAAAGAAAGTATCCTTGAAAGCAGAAGGAATTTGAGAGTGGCATGAAGTTCAAAATGGAAAGGGAGTTGAAGGGAAATGATACAAGGAGTCTCTGATTCATGCAGTGAACTGAAGCTACAGTTCCAGAATAGATGACATTTTAGTAGAAAAATTGGTTTGTGGAACATAAGACTGTGTTCCTTCCCAGTCGTAGCTGCATAAATTAATTTCCTGTCCCATTCATCATCCTACAGTACTGCAATGGCAAGGACAGTGGTAGTTCACGCCGAAAAATAGTGTTACAGGAGCTTCTACTTTATTTTTACATAAAATGTTATTTAATAGGTGGAAAGAGTAAGAAAATTGCTAATCTTTATGCAATCTTCATTGTAAAATATAACTTTGATGGCCAGAAAAAATCCTCATTTCAACTTCCGACCAAGTAAAAGTCACTTTCATTGCAAGTTATTTAAGCACTCTGGCTCAGCTGATATAAGTATTTATAAGTCTTATTGACAGGTGGAGATCCTTTATCCCCTGGGTCACAGATGTAATTAATCCTTAAGTAAAGTTCTTTTGCATAGGCCTTTTAACTTGAAAGTATTAAGTATGCAGCAAGTAGTAATAATAATTTTCTAATGCCTTATTTGAAATAAAAGAATGTATAGAAAAGATCTCTAAATATAACTATCAACCAGAAGTTATTAATGCACAAGTATGTCTTCTCAGGTATGAGTTCAAGTGGGACATAGCTTGAGGACAAGTCACTTCATGGTCTAAGAAATAAGTGGAACCATGGAAGATTAAGAATTATGGGAAACAAATAGCCAAGCAAAGTGTTCTGATAAAATTTTGGGGATATCTACTTGGAAAATAGGCTGCATAAATAATTTATAAAAGCACGTGTTGAAATAAAAAAACTGTTTCTTAATGAATCATCTTTCACTAATCTGAAAATTAGATAGGTTTTCAATTACAATTTGTGACCATCTATACTAAAAAAAAATAAAATAATGTAGAATATTAACAGATCTATTTGGTTAGCCCTTCAAATCTGATGCACCAAAGAATGGGTCTGCACGCAGAGTGAATAAGAAAGAAAGCATCTGGGTAGCATTCCTTCATAGCGTCAGCCTCTGCTCAAACTTAATCCTTTAAAAACCTTAGCTCACTATCTCTGGGCTTAGAAACACTCACCACATTTTTATTCAAGGCTATTCTAGAAACTGAAAACAAAGAGAGCTGACATTTTGATTTTTTTTTAGTAGTATAAAAGGTATCTTTTTTCTCTTCTGTCCTCAAAAAAAAAAAAAGAAGATAAAATACGGCATTATTTACCTATTTTTCATTACTGTAAATAGTTGAATACATTTAATCTGGAATTGAAATCCATTGCTGTAAAAGCAAAGGCATTTTATTCTTTGAAAAAGCTGGTATTTTGTTACAACTGTGAAGACTGCATATAGGACAGGTTACCCAGATCTGTGGACTCTCTACCTTTGGAGATACTCAAAACTCAACTGGATGAGGTCCACAGTGACCTGATTAACTGGGATGTTAGTCCTGCTTTGAGTAAGGGCTCGGATTAGATGAGTAAGTTTTAGCCTTAGTTAGTCTTAGCCTAAATTTGTCTGCTTTTATGTAATCATCCCTTCTGCTACAATAGGAAGGATCAGAATTTGGCAAGGAAAAATATCTTTCTTTCTGTCTAAAGAAAAGGGTACCTACAGCCTGAATTTACAAAAACCTGTGACCTGGAGGCATATACACTTTACTTTATGAATTTGGTATGTGAATGAGATATATATATATCTATCTATAGATCAGTATGACATAAGTTGGAATGACACTAGATACAAAACTGGGCTTCTGGGTAAACTTGTCATGCAGAATGGAACATGTGGTTAGAAGCCATTTCAAGACTGTAGTATGAACTCATACAGGAGGTGAGGAGTTTATTAGCTCAGCACCTTCCCTGCCTTCCCTGTCTTACCTGCATATACACACCTTTCACTCTGGTGGGTAAAATAATTTCTTGAATTGGCTTTCAATAATAGAAATAAATAACACAATATATGTATATATAAACAAATTAATATACTGAATTTCTAAGCTTCTCCGGGAAGAGCCTGAAAATACATCTCATCTTGTAGACAGCATTTAATGCATTTACTCTTGAAAGGAGTTTGGTTAGCTACGGTGAATTATGAATGCACTCGTATATGCAAAGAGAAGAGCAACCAGAGAGGTAAGAGAGATGGATGTCACTCTCTGTAATCGTGTCTTTCCTTTTAATACAGAGGCGTGTGTAAGAAAGCACTTCACCTCAGACTTACAGCTGTCGCTCACTTGCACCATATTCTCCATTTGCTGAAAGACTCTTTTAAGACCAGGGAGTAGGATTTGAAAAAGTGCTAATCTTCAGAATTGCAATGTAAATTGAGGAGATTTAAGTTTTTCAATTCCTTACTGTCATATATTTGGAAAAATTAGGCCACGTGTATCTCAAATTGTTCATTGTATGTTAGCAAATTTGTTTGACCTTTAATCTCTCCATCTTTGCCCTTCTGATCTAAAACATATGGAAAATATAATTCTTTTAGCTCAAGGATTCTCGTAAGAATGTAATATTTGTGAAGCATTCAAAAATGACAGAAATATGTATCATGCATGAATCTCTGAAAAAATCTGTATGCTTTTTGTAGTGAGAAGTGAAGATAATGAATAAGAAAAAGTTATACTGTTGCTTTTAATTAAAGAGCACTGCTCAGAGTTCTATGGAAAAATAATACGTGTTCATGCAATTAAAGACTGTAACAATGCATATGCAAAAAAAAGGAACAAAATCAAAGTTGTACAGATATTCTGTTACACTTTCCAACTGCTTGACTTCACAGAGTATTCTTTTAATAAAGTTTCTGTGTACACAGTCAGAAGAGAAAATATCCAACATCTGAGATTCAAAAGTAGTACAGCGCACCGGGAATAGAGCCTATCTGAAGATTATGACAGTAGAGTAGATCTGTGAAAATATAGACTTCTTCTGCAACACGTTAAAAACTATACTCTCAATATCCCTTCTTTAGAACATCTGAACAACAAAAGGAATTATTGCTGAATTAAAACTTCATAAAAAGAGAGGAGAATTAATCAAAGTATTATTTCATTAATGTTCTCTTTTGAAAAGTAACTTATTTAACTATCCGTGAATATCAATGACAACAACTATCCAAGTCATACAGTGATGAGAGGCCTGATTAAATATTTTCAAAGTAAACTGGAGTAATTAAAATGCTGATATGTCATTTCTGTTCCTAGGTTTTCAATGAGAAAAGAAAATTACAAGAGCTATTTCTTGTGACAAGGGAAGAAGAGTTAATGCTCCAAAGATAACATGCTCCTATCCAATTTCAAGGTTTATAGTTTTCTTCTCCTCCAATATTAATTCAGAATGGCCTAAATGTGTTTGATAGATGTAACTGCAGAGATGTACACTGCTATCAAAAACCTGATCAAGGCTTTAACAGCTTGATATTTATACGACATACAATTGATGGAAATTGCCTAAAGGCACACCAGAACACAAACAGAAGCTCATTGTTTTAGTTAATTTTATTTTTATGTCTCTTATTTATTGGACTGAATTGTTGCAAAAAAATACATCACTTTCTAACTTTTCACATGGTTGTTTAACTGCAAATCCTTTGATAGGACAGAATCAATAAATTCATATCTGTCCTATAGTGACAGGACAAGGAACAACAGTCTTATACTCAATGAGAATATATTTAGATTGAATATAAGGAACACATTTTTTTACAGTGAGGATGATGAGACACTGGAATTGGTTGCCCGAAGAAGTTGTAGATGCCCCATCATTGGAAGCGTTCAGGATCAGGTTCGATGGGTGTTTGAACAACCAGATCTTCTGAAACATATCCTTGCCTATGGTAGAAAGGTTGAACTAGATGATCTTTGAAGGTCCCTTTCATCTCAGATGACTCTATGATTCCATGATTTTATGATTCTGTGATTCTATGATTCTATGAAGTTGACATATTTAAAACATTATATAATGCAAAATAATAAGCTACAAAATATAAAAATTAAGTTAGACCACTCACTAGAAATTACAGTGTAGTTTCATTACATTCTTTTTCTTTTTTCAGTTTCTTTTGTTGATGTAGAAGTATCTGAGTGCAGTCTTGAAACTTAAGAATTTTGAGGATTGATGAGGAAAAGAATCTGTGGTTCTTCAGATGACAGGACTTAAATTCTTTGTCAATTCCTGAAGAACCAGGCTTTTGCTATAGCCACTTCTGTACCTCTATACACTCATCTGACACAAGAGTAATACAGGTTTGAGTTCATTGATGTTTTTCAGCTCATGTAACATGATCTTTGGTAAGGTTATCCATCAAGCTCACAAGACTGTACAGAATCCTATGGCTGATCAGGTTGTGTTCTCTACCTTTGTGTCTAACCATGAGAACAATGTAGTAGTCTACTTCGGAAAAGTACCAAAGTCCTAGTCCTATTTCTATCCCTAGTCTTTTTTTTATGTCTTTAGAAAGTACAAGAGAGTTACTAGTATTCTCTCTGTTCAAGATTTTCTGTAATAAGTTTCCAGGCACCTCTAGCTTGTGGCTTTTCATTTCAAATATCATCACTGTTTAAAAAGAATTAATAAATAAAACCAGTGCTTTTAATTAGATTAAAACACTAGTAAAGGCCTGTTATTTTGAAGGTAGTTCTGCAAAGATAGTTCAGTTGTGCAAGAATAGAGTTTTTAAACAGCAATAAAATAAGAATAGTAAAAGTTTAAAATGCAAGGTGAGAAGTCAAAGGTTTTGTTCTTATTCCATCTTTTTGATATTATGAAATATGATTTATGGCAGCCTATAATGTGTTTCATCTCAGGAAAAAAAAATCATTTCTTTTAATAGAAAAGGATTTATCTAGTCAAAAAGTCTACCTACACCAGCTCCCACAGAAACTTTTGATTACAATGACCTGTTTTACCATTAATGCATACCATATAATACATTCCTGACTTTCATTTAAAAAACCACAAATGTTGAGATTCAAAATGTGCATAATGATTTGAGGATTCAGTTCAGATAAAAGTCAGGAGAAAGTCTAACTTACACTGGTCAATCTTGTAGCAGAAACATATTCAAACTGAAGGATATAACAAGATGAGAAACATGAGTCCATCTGAAGAACCCATTAGTTCCAAATAATAGAGTCCTACTCATTTTAATAATTTTTTGTTTCTTAACAGTTAGACTGTTGCCAGTTGCTACTTGACAACTGCCAGTAAAGCATTAACTATTAGAGTGGAAGTGTAATTTTTTTCCAATAAGTTAAATGTCTAGTCACATAATATATGAATTTAGTATTTAATGACTTAAGAATCCTCAGTTTCCTTAATATTAAAATTTCAGAACTGCTGAACTTCATTGTCTAAAGGAAGTGTTGAATGTTGACCATCACTGAACATTAGAAAATATTTTGATTTAGATTCCAGCTTTGAATATATTCTTCTGCAAGTGGAACATCTAGATTGCCACATACCTGAAAATAGGATTAGACTATCACACACACACACATCTTGAACATATTTTTGTTTTATAAAAGAGGCAATTCATCAAACTGCAGAACAATATATCCTATGTGATGAAAGTGTTATTGGAAATCTTCCAAGTGAGAAAGAAAATGCTTTATGACAAAGGGTAACATTTTCAAAAGTGACTTCGAAGCTTGAATCAAGTAAATCACTTCAAGAACTTTTAGGCATCTAAGTGTTTGGTAGCTTTTGAAATTGTGTTTCAAGCTCCTGAGTCAGGAAAGGTCAGATTTATAAACACCTCTAGAGAGGCTGTTCATATATGTTTAAACACTCATGATACAGGCATCTAGGTTTGAGCTAATCCTTCTAGTTCCCCTTAAAAGCAGTGGAGAAATGAAAAGATTATGTTAGGATACCATTTACCTCCTCATGGTATCGACATCAAAATAGATCAGACCAGTTCCATCTCCTGTGTATCTCTTTGCCTTTATTGACTATATAGAAGACAATGTATACAGCAAACGAAATGATCTGAAGCCTGTTCTAGTTTGCTTAGAGGTATGTACAAAAGAAGCTAAGTACCTAATTCCCATTAATATTCCTTGCACAAAATAAATAAATACATAAATAATAAAGTACCAGAAAATGCTATTTAAGTCAACTTTTCTAGACCTGAAATCAATGGAATTTTAGTTACTCAGTAGCTTTCCAAAAGCTTACTCAACTTATGAAGTTTAAAAACTTAGCTTTACTCCCCTGTATATTCCCTTAGGTACATTTGAGAATATGATACTTTCATGCTTGGCTTTAAACTTTCTAAACCCTTCTCAGTATAATAAGTAATATTAATATATCTTCTTCAATATGATTTAGTAGTCAAGATAAGAACCAATTTACTCAAATTTTGCATATTTTAAGGATATAAATTTTAAGTGCTCACTGCAATGCCTACATCCCTTTAGTCAAGGAAAAGCACAAAGTGTTTTTGAAAGCCTTTAGAGGTACCTCATGTTCACCTAATTCATTGACCTAAACTGAGCTAGACAATTTTATGAAAACATTCAAATACTACTGCATTTACTTTACAAAGAATAGTGATATATACAAAAAAAAAAAAAAGAGTAGTTCATTAGGTACCTAAAATGCAGGTGAAATTTAGTCTCAAAAGGAATGCATCAGGCCTAGATAGTTTTCCTTTTCTTTTGTTTTTCTTATACTGAAATTCATTAAAAGAACATTTATAGAAATATTTAATATGATGCATTGAATATACTTCTAGGACAACAAAAGGTGTCTCAGCAAAATGCATCCTAACATGGAGGATATGGGAAAACCATACAAATCAATTGAATGCAAATAATGCAAATAGAAACTGGATGAGATTAAGCTTTTCTGAAAATTCCATCTTGGAGTTTAAGGTGCTTGATTTTTCTATTTCAATTTTATTTCCATGTTTGACTAGGAACTTCTGAAGGTAGTTTGAAAAAACATTTTGAAGTTCTCAGATGGAATGTGCTGCATGAATGAAGAGCATTGTTATGTCATCCATGATGTCAAGCAGCTGTATCAGAGCTAACTATCATTGCCAGGCAATTTAGTATTTACTAAGGCAACTGAATGATCCTGAGATCTTTCAGCTCCTCTGTCTTATTTATTAAAAAATCCCTGTATGTCAAAGGAAAAACAAATAGCACTTTGAATTCAGGAAGGACGTCTTTCACCGTGGCATTAAATTCCAGCATATCTTAAGGGGTAACAGAAAAAAATATTGATGGAGCGTTCTTTAAAAATAATATTCTTAATATAATTTTGTAATAAATGCCTTCTCTTTCAGCACGAAAAGGGGCATATTCAACTCTTTGTTGGAACCAGTGCATCACAGCAGGAATAGCACATGGTAATGGAGGCAGGATGATACTTTTCTGCACATATGGAACTAGCAAATTAGGCCAACTTTTTTAATTGTAAAAAAATGATTGAATTCCTTCCATTTTAATCTAATAGTCATTTTCCCTAACAGCAAGCATTAATGACTTCCCTGACTAATGAAAATTAATTGCCAGCCTGCCTTGACAATTACATTGCGATCGATCAAGTTTAAAGGAGCTGCAAGGGTCATTGCTGTAATTCTAATGCAATCCATTAAATCTGCAGCAGATGATAACCTTTAACTTAGCTGCATATTAGGAAATACTAATGGCAACTCTAGGTGTCACTGTTTATACAAAAGGAGATACATCATATTGACTATTTCTCCTAATGCTCTTAAGGTGTTGCTGTTTCTTAGCTGACATGGAAATACCCCTTGACATCAGACGACAGCACCTCTATAATTTTAGCAAGGTGCTATAAAGGCAGAGCTGTACAAATTCAAATCCAAGTCCGAAAAACAGTCTGAGAGTGCTCAGCCCATTTCAGGGTAAGACTCGTGGCTGTTACACAAAACTTAGTTGTGAAGTGAGGGACAAATTGGCCAAATCTTGATGTCAGATAAATATATCTGATGTACACACCATATTTTACTGGTCCTACAGAAGCCATCAGTTGTGCTACACCCTTGAATGTGATTTACTGTCTCTTAGACAAAATGGAGTTATAAAATAAGGTTCAAACTTGTGAAGAGTTATTGAATGGGTTCCAAGTAAACAACAAATATAATTTGTACTAGAAAACCAGAACTGCAATGGATATTCCTGAATGCCTTTCCAGGCACATCTTTCAAATATTTACAGCATCTGTATGCTGAATTAGATTTTTTTGAACAAGAATTAAAGATAAATCACATTGGATCTGAAAGCAAAACACAGTAAACAAAATGAAAGAAAAACTCAAAAAAAATCTCAAAAAAAAAATATTACCTTCGAATTGAAGCTTTGTAGATTTCTCAGCTGATTTGAGCTATCCTATGCACTTAAAGGCAATTTTTGGGAAAGTTTGATAAGTTTTTCAAGGAATGAGAAAACTGTGCTTCAACAAGTGAAAGAAAGAATTAATTCTAATCTGATACTATTTAATCTGTCACCTATTTTTAATTGTATGGGGACAGGTACTGAATTTAGACTTTTATCTAGGACTGACTGTTCTATATATACACAGAGACACACACATGCAATCTCACCTCAGCGTCTCCTTTCAGAGGTGTGTCCTAATAAAAAGTCTGTGCAGTTTGATCCAGTACATATTTTTGCACAGGTGGACATGCCTATTTTATAGGTCAATACATGCATTTGTGAAGAAGTTACTGAAATAAATTATGACCTTATTATTTAGTTATTTAGACAAAGATAGTCCAGGGTTATTTTATCTCTTGGGGGAGTTTATTCTGCATTTACTTACTACTGTGATAACTATCTTTAGGAAGACTAATGTCAGATATTTGCAGCTTGACTGCAAGCAGAAAGTGCAAGAATTCCTGCAACGATGCCAACTCACAAGGATCCAAGTTCGTAAAACCCAAGGAAGTTTTGAAACAGACATGCCCTGCTACATCTCTCACTCACATCTAAGGCAATGACCCTACAGTGATCATCGCAGAGATTCTCGAAAGAGGATTTTGCACAGCTTTATCAAAAGTAAGCTCAGAAATATGATAAAGATTCAGATTCAATCTAAACAATATAATGAAAAAACTAAGTAACAAATTATTCCTTTTTGAGAAGTAAAACAAGTATTCTAATGCATGATCTATTATAATATTATCTCTCAGGAAGACTTAAGTATTTTTCTAGTTTCTTCTAGAAAGGCTAAATTATAAATCTGCATGAAAAGCCACATGCTGACTAAGAAGGAAAACTGGCTTCTCCAAAGAAATACTAGCGCTCTAGATTTCTCAGAGAAATAAGACTTCTTTCTAAAAGAAGGATGCTTGCCCCACAGTAGCCACAGAAAAAAAAATTCTTTTTTTTTTTTTAATACAATGGGAAAAAAAGATACAATGAAGTAGATTATCAACTAGCACAAACAATAACTCTACAGCTGTAAGTGAACAGAAGTGTAGTTACAGAAGTTAGGGATATAATGACAGAACTTTTGTGAAGCAGTCAGCTTCACACTAAGAGCCAGCAGTCAGTAAGTATTAGAATTTTTGATATGCACCTAAAAAACCTGTATTTAAAGATTTTCCCATACTACAAGAAGAGACAAGTCACTTTTTTTTTTTAGATTTGCTTCTAATGTGGCCGAAGTGTGTACTCAGACCAATATAAACTGACAAGAATTCCACGAAAACTAATTAAGTTATTGTAAATTTATAGAGATATAAAGAAGATCATATGTTATTCTATGTAAATGTATTTGAAAAAACATAGAGATATGAGCTCCTTCAGACTACAGTAGCTTCAGTTTTTGTAAAATGAATTGTGAGCACTGGATTAGGTTTGTGTCAAATAGACTGTGGTGGATTACCAATGGTCTATAAAAGTTTCCCATAAGTATCACCAGGAAAAAAACACACCCTTAGCCAGGAGACAGGAGAAAGCCACACAATTGCCTGTTACAGTATGACTATATTACATACTGATAAAGTATTGGATAGCCTTTACAGATATTTCTCCTCCATCTTAACACTCCTGGAGTGCTAAATTTTATGAAAATACTTATGTAATCTTCTATCTTTTTGGCAGATCCACCATTACATATAATGTATACTTTATCTTAGCCATGGTTTGCCTGAGATATTTTGCATTTCAGACAAAATCTATTTCTGCACACTGTTGATGGAAATTGTTCTAAAAACCAAGTTCCAAAAAAAAATTTCATATTTCCAATTAAAATGTGAGAGTCAAAGCTTACTGAAGTCAATGAAATGTATTTATAAGCCTTATTGACTTTTACCAAGATTATGGCATGCATAGAAGTTTAAGATTTAGTCATTAAAGTGTTTTATCATATGCCTAGCTTATGCATGAAAGCATTTCCAGAGATGTCGATGGCTCTCCTATTCTTCAGATTAAGCACGTGCTTATCTACTATAGTGAATCAAGACCTGCATGTCTATTTCTCAGACAAAACTTTTGCCTTTTAGTCAAATCTCAGCTCAGGTATATTTATGGGGTCTGACATTCTCAACTAGCCAACACTTAAAAATGAAACTTCTGACTAGTTACAGTTCTGAGGCACCTTAGAAACCATGGCATGTAAAGTAAATAATCTCGTCTCATTCAGTAAAGGTAAAAATCACACCATTATCAAGTGTGACACTGCTGATGTGGAAAAAAAAAAAAGTATTGCAACAGGTTATTAAATTGTTAATGGCCATATTCTATTCTCAGGTTTGTGGTTTCATGCAGTCTGGGCAAAATGTCAAACTGTATCAACACTAACAGCTTCTGACAAGCTCAAGGGAAAAAAAAAAGAGCTGAATGAACAATTTGCTGTGTAAATAAAGAGACATTGTAACCTTTAAAAGTGAGACAGAATTTAATTAAGAAAATTAACAGACTTTTGATGGACTGCAGTTTTCTAAATCTCATTCTTCTCTGTCAGAAGAAAGCTATATTCCTTTATAATAAGAAATAGTATGTACCTAATCCCTGATCAAAGGTTAGTGATATCATCTAGATAAAAAGAGAGAGGAATGAAGTTCATTAATTTGCCTTTTTCCATTTATCCATTTTTAGTTTATACAGCATCAACGTCAGAGTTGAGAAACATGAGAAAACAAAAATGTTACAATGTTTTTTTTTAATCTTAGAAACACCAAAATTAAGCACATCAAATGGTTTCTCATTCCAATTTAAATAGGATTGCATGGAAAGAAAGAAATTCACCATCTCAGTTCCATAGAAGAGGAAAGTGAAGCACAGTCAAGGGAGAATTAATGACCTGGCCAGGGTGAAAAATCAAAATTTTGTTTTCACATCTATTTCTAGTGATGTACCCATGGATCAGATTGACTTCTAATTTTAGCTGCTAAAATTTATTAGCTTCTTACTCTTCAGCTTAGAAAACCAAAAGTGAATTTATGAAGTTTTAAAATTTTAGTACTAAATCATTCCATTTCTCAGAACATACTTCTTTCTGAGTTCTTGCATTTTGCTCTGTTTCCCATGTAATAACTCCTGGACAAGAACAATCATCAGTATCTCTTACCAGTTAGTGAGTTAATTGAACAATTTTTAAATGTTTATATCCTGATGTTTTATTCAGGAAATCTTCTCAATAAAGATTCAGATGTTAGAATTTTGCAGAAAGATTACCAGACTACTGAAAACTGAGGTCTGGATAAATGTTTTTATTTTTTGTAAAATAAGAAATTAAAGCACGAATTATGGATATAAAGAAGAAAGGAAGAAAGGAAGGAAGGAATATGGGAGGCAAGAAAAGAAATGATGTAACATAAAGTAAATATGGATTTTTTTTTTGCTTGTTTCAATCATAAATTATTAAAGCATATCTTTTTCCAGATATTGTAATGATTTTCCTGATTACAGCTAAAATTTTAAAAAAAGTATAGACTTTTTTTCTTTTGCTTTTAGTATTTTTATCAGAATTCTGTTTAAAAAAAAAAAGAACAACCAACCAACCAACCAAAAAAAAAACCAACAAAAAAAACCCCCAACACAAATAGGGAGAATAAAATTATCAAGGTAGATTTAATCCAAACAGAATAATACTGTCTAATGCTATAGTAGCTTCTGTCTTTGTAATGAACAAGATAAATTTTGGGTGCTAAATATAGGAGAAAAAATGAAGGTAAGAGTATGGATTTGCACAGCCTTATTTTTCTTCAGTATATCAAGTATATACTTCAAATATATCAACAAGTCTGCACTGACTACAAAGGAACTTTAAACATCTTGGCCGTATATGGAGACATGCATGAGAAACATTAGACCTACATTTAGGTGTCTAAATCCAGGACCAAATTCCACCCCAAATGATTACACACACAGTTTATAGTTTTATCTCTGTACCATATACAAAGTTAATCTTTTCTATGTTTCCATGTAGAGTTCTAGTTCATATAGACTCTTATCTTGAGAAGAACAGCTCAGCTGTCTTGTCTCAGGAAGTTGATACTGTTCTCTGCTTCTAATTAATCTTATTCCATCAAATCATTCCAACAGCTGTAAAAGGTTTTCCTTCTGAGGACAGAAGCAGCAATGCTTCACTAATCTGACAGTATCAAATCTTTGCAGCTGGCAGACAACAAGAGTACGTGTCACCTACACTTCAGCTTTCCATTGAGCCGTGCAGCCTTGTCATGGAAGTATCTCCCTGTTCCCTTAAGAGCACTAAGTAGAAGCCTGTATTCCACACTTGAAAGATTGCTTCACACCACAAAGCAGAAAAGGTAATTAGACCCATGTATATCTTTTATTCCTTTTCATCTGCAATTAATTTTAGTTTCTATTGAGTGTCTTCTCATTACAGTGCAATATAAACATTAACAAATAATGGAAATTTGGCTCTGCAACAGCATTCTGCATAAAGACACTGAGGCTGTTATGTGTGTTTTTTTTTATCTGTATAAAGCTGAGGCTGTTATTTTCAACACTGAATGCTTTAACAGCATCTTAAAAATGTTTTTGATCCTGAAGTTTTAATGTACAACATTTGTTAGCTTTATGCTCTGCCATTCTCTCTGCTGTATACAGAGATGTAACTGTTATGAAGGTTCTCTATTATAGAAGGTCTATCACAGTAACTTATTTCGAGATTGATGCTTCAAGAATGTGAGCAAGTCCTGCACAACACACTAACCATCCTTCATTTGCTTTGATTGTTTACTGCCTTCATCACATTTCTGGATCAGATCACAAATATGCAGCTGTTTTTTGAACTTTTGTATGTTTTGCACCACCATATTCATAGAAGCTGTAAAATGCTGTGAATCAGCTGAGGCCTGGGCTAGCATACTCTTTAAAGAAGCAGGTTTCTTTCAATAGTCCCAAAATAATTTTTCATGAGATCAGCAATGAATATTTCTTTTCTTTCTTGGCAACTGCACTGAAAACTTAGAAACTATTTGTTTAATATAAAACAAATATATATATTGTTGGTAGCATTTATGAGAGTGTAAACTTTAACCCCCATGTTCATTTCAGCTAAATTCTGAAAAAAAATCCTCAATACTTCTTTCCAAAGTTTCACTGAATTTTTCATACCAATTCTCAGATTCAGTTGTCGACAGAAACACTTACATGCCTACCAACATTTTAACAAGAAATAAAGAAAGACAGAATATAATTTAGTCTCGTCTTGTTAATCTGAGGAGCTAATTTCACCTATGATGATTAAAGAAGTTCCCTGATGTACTTTCTTCTTATCTCTATCCATGACTCAGCATTTTGTTTAACCAAGATAGAAAATGCAGAGTGAAGCTTTTTCTTAGCCTGGTTATCAATAAATGAATGTTATCCTTGAGGCAATATAAGAACTATGTTGAAATAAATTAACACATTTTGGAATCTAAGTTATTTAAGTACATCTTTGAACATCTTCAAACCTATCTGAGCTCAAAAGACTGCAACTAAATGGCAGGGCTACCACATTTAGCCAGGCCAAGAGCACTGCTAATAGCACCATTTATTATCACATTTCGCAGACAGCTGCTTTCAGTAACAGTGCTGCCTGGAAAGGAAAATTTTTAGACAGTTGTCCTGATCCACATGGAGATGAAACAAAATCCTTCAAAGCTGTTCTCTCTCTCTTTTCTTTTCTTTATTTTCCCTTTCCTTTTCCCTTTCCTTTTCCCTTTCCTTTTCCCTTTCCTTTTCTCTTTCCTTTTTTTTTCCTTTTTTTCCTTTTTTTTTCTTTTCTTTTCCTTTTTTTTTCCTTTTTTTTCTTTTCTTTTCCTTTTTTTTTCCTTTTTTTTTCTTTTCCTTTTTTTTTTTAATGTTTGTTTGTTTCTTCACATTACTCTGACTTGCGCTTACATGGAAAAGGAAAAGTATCATGAGATCCAGAGTCTACAATATTTAGCAGACCTCTTTCTTTGACCTCTTGGTCAAAGCACTGAGTGGGGATATGATGTGTTGAGACTAAATTTCCACTCTGAATTGTCAATAATATCATATTTGCCAAATATACATCACAATCTCTGTTGTATTTTTTTATGAACAATTTATTTTATGAGAGAGATACAGTGAGATTTTTTTCATACAAATTAAAGGGACTGTCTGAAACAACTTGGGAATATATATATATTTTTATTAAGCATTACTGTCTAAATCCTTAAAGCTATTATCAATCAAAAATATTTCTGTGAATTCTTTGCCTTAAAAATAGGTTTCACCAAGGCTTTTTTTTCTAATTAATTTTCTTCAATACTGATTTTTAACTTGTCTACAAATTTATTATTTTATTCTCTTTTGTAAATTGCTATAAGTAATTATCTATAAATTTTCTAGAATAATGACAGATTCTGTTTCTTTTTACTCTGTTGTGAGTAAACAGAAATTCAGATTAAATTGGGAAATATTTTCTAATGCACAAAAAATAAGACTAAATCTCAAGGAATCTAAAAGAATTTTGAACTTCAATAGACTGTTGTGCTGCTGTGTCCATCTGTTTAGAATATTTTACACTTTATGGTCTAAAGCAAGATGTTCATATCCATGAAAGCAAAAGAGCTTGTCAGGCATTAAGAGGTCAGCAATCTGCTAAGAAAGAAACACAGGATGTCAAGGTCTTTACCAATCTTGAAGACCATAGCCTATTTCAAATGTGCTTTGCCAAATAAAGGATGGCTTTCTAAAACATGGCATCTACCAACAGAAGAGCTCAATGTCTAAGAAATCTGGTGAAGCATGAGTCATCATTGATGAAAACTAGATATACATCGAGGGAAGAGTGGAATAACTATCCTATCTTACAAATTTTTTTAAAGTGATTTATTTACTTAAAATGCAACTACTGAAAAGCCAAGAGAAAAGATACCCTTGAGAAAATTAATAGGCTTGCTCCTATATTGGTATACATCTTTAATCTCTCTTTGTATACAAAAGCACTGTTTTCCTCTGGTATTGATATCTATGTTTCTTTTATGTTGTATGCAAAAATCCATGCTATCAATAAATATTTGCTCTAGTAAGAATTTTTTTTTTATGAGTAGAACAGCTTAGAAACACATTTGCCATAATTCACTAAGTTTCTGTGTGAGTTACTTTACAGGTCAAAGGAATCAGTTCTTCAGACAATGTATACCACACTCATCTTAGACCCCTGTAAGGAACCTCATTAATTTAGGTTAATTGAGAGTCAGAGTGTCCTAAAGAGAACATATTTCACCATTCTCAGTTGTTTAGAAGCCTCTCAGAATTTAAACTTTTCAGAAATACCCTAAAAGGAATGGACAAGCCAGATTTTTTTTTTTTTCTGGAGCAAGTACCTCAAGCAGCTAAGTCTCAGCCTAAGAATCTTCATCACTCCAGATGATGTGAGGACCAGAGAGATCACAAACTGACTTTTACTTCCCAGATCATGCTACTAGAGCTGACAGTCTAAAGTAAAACCCACAAAACCACCCAGCCCATCCTTTAACTTGTAGTCTAAGCAAGCTTGACAAGGAGCCATCAAGAAGCAGTGAACATGGAACCTCATATCTTGACTGAGAACACCATTTTCTGGCCTTGTATGTTTCCTTTGCACTTCCTGAACTGTGTCAAGGCAGCAAATATTGGCTGTAAATCTTTATTTAGTTTGCTACCTGTTCAGTTTCTCCTATAGGCATAGATTTGACATAGCTAGTCTCTAAGCAGGCTTTATTTCTTAATGGTTCTAGACACATTACAGGCTATGGTCAGCTGGCATCTTGCATGCTAGGGTTTCTCGCCAAATTATACAAAGCTTTACTACTTCTGTTCTGGGGCAGAGAAATGGGGAACTGACAGCCCTACCAAACACAGGAGAAAAGGCAAGCTGCAATCTTTAAAAAAAACCTAACAATAAAATAAATAAATCTTGGATGTGTGAGTGCAAATGGACTTTTCAGCACCCAGATAGGTGCCTAATGTTGATTTAGAGATGGTAAGTGGAAGTTGTATTATCATATCTCTGCTTAGAAACAGAGCTTACAATTTGCCAACACAAGAAAAAAAACCAATCATCTACTTGAATATATGCTGCCAGTGGAGCTCAGATAAACTTCAAAATGTAAGCTTCAGGGATTTACAACTAACCATTGCAACTTCACCAGTCCAAATGTTAAATACTATTAATTCAAATCCTTTGCTATGGATATTACCTTGATTGGAAATTAAAGTCTATATTACTGAAGAAAGAGTGCAATAACGGAAAATTAAACTAGTTTTCCCATTGGCACAATATCTGTTGACTACTAATTCAGACTCGTTTTGGTTCCAGGCATCAGTGTTTGGACAACACCGTCTGTAAAGTGTCAGCCACACATTCAAAATAGTAAAGGAAGAAGAAAATTGGGTATGAAAATTGGCATGTTTTAGTCGGAGCCTTGGGAACATGTGATTTTGGGTTGAAGCAACACCAACACAACTATTTCTTAAGCACAGAGCACACCTAACCAACAGACAGCTGTGAATGATTTGCTTTACCCTTACCCATAAAATTCAATATGGTGTGCTAAGAATCTGAATTATGAGGCAAAGGAAAAAAAGGGAACGTGCTTCCAGTAATGAAGTGTCACCCACAAAAGAGAAGTAAAATAATGGAAAAGCTATGGTTATCTCCAATCAAGGAGTTTTCAGTAACATAGGATGACAATTATTGGTGCATGAATTCAACCCAAAACCACGTGTTTTGTTCTTGCTTCAGCCTTTCAAACTGTAACCTGTTTTATGGTGGAAGGCATCCTGCTGAAACAGAAAAAGTCACTTCATTTCTGAACTTCCCTTTCCCATAAATCATTTCTTCTAATTGATGTAATAATACATTTCATTGATGATATGACTGGCCCAGCTACAAAGATGCTATTTACTCTTGCAAAAATTTCTGAAAAAGTAATGAATTAACCAGTTTGCAATATTTTGGATGAAGAAGAATGAGGAGCTAATGGAAGTAAAACATAATATTTAAATTTAGATTCTTATAATATTGTTTGCCTTTGTGTGCTCTCCTAACCTTCTGATATGGCAGCTTGACAATCCTGTAATGAAACATTCTGGTCTTACCTGCAGCGTTAAGCAAACCAAGAATCATTTTCAGACCAATTGACTTTATTATCTCTACACAGATTTCATAGTACTGCTTGGGTAACAAAGCAGAAGAGAACTAGTGGGAAAGACCAGCAGGAATCTAGATGGAAAGAAATACAAGTGAATTGAATTATATCTCCATAGGGTATGGGAGCTCAGTACTTAACCAACTCACAGAACTGTACAAATGTTTACTTGCCAAGAAGAAGTGAATAATTTAACTGAGTAACAACTGAATTTATTACTATGTATGTTGTTTGCTGTGATGTAAAACCTTGAGGTTCCAAAACACAATTCTGATTTTAAAGAACTCATATGCTAAGCTATTTAGATAGGGGATGAAGGACTGCTACAATGATTTGGAAATTTTGAAGAATTTTTAAATGGTCAGCAACTGATTAAAAAAAAAATTAAAATATCATTTTTCAGTAAGGAGCTGAAAAAAAAAGTAAAACATAATATTAATTACAATAATAGTTCTAAAATGCTTTTGCAGACCTAGTTCACAAATATTCTGATTTTCTCCTCAGTTTTTCTGTAACTCTGTTGTGGTTTTGTTTAGTGAGAGGGGCCTAAGGTGATAGCTTCTGTAGGAAACTGCTAGAAGTCGCTCCCCTCTGTTCCTCTAGCTAAACTGTGTCACTGCAACTGAAAACTGCTACTATCATACCTTTATACAGCATTTTTCCTCTAGAAGGGTTCTGAGGGGCTTCACTTTTATTACTTCAATGCAAAGGCCATTAATTTCCAAATGACAGTTTCTTTATATTCTCCTTCCTGTGATGCAAAGACATAGAAATGAAAGATTCAGTGAGCTTCCAGGCTAAGCTATATTGCTTTACACTTTCTCTTTATGATTTTAAGTGACTTTCTTCCCCCACCCCCAGCCAAACAATGAAGGGAAGTAAAATCAGGATTGTAGTGCCTAGCCCCTAGAGCCACATTTGATTAAAAATGCAGGAACTAATGTGCCATTGCCTTGCTATGGTCTTAGTATATAGTTTATTATCCAGTTTATAAGAAACATGCTATTCATATAAGTGGTATTATTAGAAACATAAATTATCGTATAAACATAGATCTCTATTTGTAGCTGCTGTGGCTTTCATTAGGACTGACTAAAAAAATACTTGCATCAGTTGTCTTAGGAGTGATCTATACTGATGTCCATGTCTTCTGTCTGTCATCTGGAATTTTTTTGGCTTTCTGGGGAAAATTAAGTACTATATGAAAAGACAAGTGGAAATAAAGTACAGTCTGGGAAGGAAACCGTTCAGTTCATGTTTGGCATTCCAGCACAGCTTTGAAAATTGGAGGGTGATAAAGGACTTACATAAACAAAAAAACTGGAAAGATCTCTGAGCACCATTGTTTTGTGTTCTTTGTTGAAACACTAACGTAAAAATAAAGGCAATATTGCAATAGAGAAAGTTATCATCATTCTAATATATTGTGCTGTAACTGCATATAGGGATTTTTTTTTGTTGTTGTTGTTGGTTAGTTCTTTGGGGTTTGGGGGTTTTTAGGAATTTTTTGAGAGGTTGCTTTTTTGAGGGAATGTGTAAGTTCCCCCTTAAAGATAAAAAAAAAAAACCAGCAATTAAAATGAATGAGTTTAAGATTAGGATTAAATTCCCAATTAAGTCAACTGGAGTTGCATACCCAGAACAATCATTTAAAGAGTCTTGAATACTATTTTTTCAAATATTTGTTGTTGAAATCTTTTGGTTTCCTGGACTTTGTTACTTAGAGAAGGACTAAAAACTATTTTAAACATGTTAGTATTGTGCATCAAAAAGACACTATCATCTGACTACTTCTCCCTAAACAGCATGTGTAACTTCAATCACTCAGAGTTCAAGTAAGGCAGCACCTACTGCATCGTGCATTGCTTGAAGTTAGGTCATAAAGACTCATAAAACAGTTCCAAAAGTGTGCATATAAAGCTTATTGTGCAGCTTTCTTTCTTGTCAGATGAAATACTTTAACCCCTTACTGACTTCTTTCCCTCCTCTTCTTCACACACCAGCAGTGGGCAACAGCCTTGCACTACAGTGTAAATTACCAGAGGGTTTTCAAGAATACGATCATAGCAACAACAGAGTAAGAGGTCATTGACTTGACTTTATTCCAGTTATTTCCTCATATGAATTTCCACAGCTTCAGAAGGGCCATTTCATCAATATTTTCTTTTTTTTTTTTTTTTTTGGAGATGCCAAGGAGATTACAGGTTTACTTACAGTAGTTTGTTTCAACATCACAGATCAAATTTTCAAAGAATTTTAGACACATCTCTGCTACATTTTTTAACAGGAACAGATTGGGTAATTGTGCCTTTTCTACACTCCCTTCAAATGGTTGAACATGAACAATCATGAGTAGACACAGAGATTCAGAAGAACTAAAAAATACAGAGGGTACAGGCAGCAGCATGGTCAAGGGAAAAGTAGGAGTCTCTCAAGAAAATGTGTGGATTTTTTTTTCCCATATTGCTGTGGTCATGCAAGAGGTTGGTGCACAAAAAAACCCCATGACTCAGCTGCCTTTGTTGAAACCTAATCCAGTAGGAATCTTTCTATAAGAAGCCAAGAGGATTACATCCTGGGAAATAAGCTTTTTTTTTTTTTCCTGAAGGCAAATATGGCAGTGCCTTGAATGCACAAAATGACATTTCCACATAGCTACAGAACACATATGAGAACAAACAGCATAACCAGACAGATGTTGAGCTTGCTGATGTCCTAGCAGCATCCCTTACCTCAAGAGGAAAAGACTCACTTCTATAATGGATCATGAGTCCTCTTTCCTTTACATCCCTGTAAGTCACACACTTAATGTCCGTACAGGTGTTTTATATTCATCTTGTAGGAATAAAAAAACAACTTTATTTCTACAAATACATCAACTTCCTCTTTGGCTGACATAAAAAAAACTGTTCTATTAACATAAAATTAAGGGTTTTTTTCACTGTTTTTAGAGTGTTAAAGGGAACAGTTGAACAGATTATAGAATAATGTGCTGTTCATGTGTTTTTGTAGGACTGAAGAATTACTGCAGTGTTTCTTATAACAGCTCCATCAGTGCCTTTCCTTCATTTCCTCTTATTGCCTTATTAGTGGAAGGCGGGAAGGAATATCCAACAGAATGGTAAATTAGACAAAATCAAACACGTTTTTCTGTATTTCTCTTAAATGTATCTCATATAATGATATAAGAAGGAATTATTATGCTTCAAATATTGCAATACACATTTACTGAGGCTCATCCATAAGATCACTGAGAGGATTGTTTCTGTCTTTCAAACACCAACGTGATGCCTACTGAAGCCACTAGATTCCCACACCTGTGTATTCAAGAGATCAACCGACTGTAAGATGTGTAGCAGTGTTAATTGTATTACAAAAGGATGGATTCTCCATCCTTTTTTGCTGCCATAAAAAAGGTCTTGTTTGCTCCAGTTATATAATCTCCAATAATTTTTCTTTAGAAAATACATTAAATACACCAGAATTTAAGAGTTTATTAAAATTTTCTTTACGACAAAAAATTGGAAATTTTTAACCAACCTCTGAGTGTAGAATGTGACCCCAGCACAGAGTCCAAGTGACTCAGAACAGCCTCCATCTGTGTTCATCCACATCTTCTCCTGTAAACCGCATGGCTCCATACAAGCTATTGAGACTAGTCCACAAGAAGTTCCAGCTCCTGAAAAAGCCTTCAAATTCTCCAAGTGGACATTTAATACCTTCCAAAATAATCTCAGGAAACAGTCTAAGTAATAAACACAGTTACGTTCAACTGTCTAAGAATGTTCCTGCATATTACTTGAATTACTAGTATGACATAGCCAAACAAAAATTATTTTAGAAGAGACAACAGTGGAGGATTAGTTAACTAGACTGTATTTTTCTTTCTTAAGCAACTTTTCCAGGCACTTACTGAAATTTACGGGCATATTTCTGTCATTGAAACTCCAGCAAAGTGGTTCCAAGTCTGCACCAATATAGGTTACAGCAGGATTGGATCCCAAGTTCTTTAAACATTTGACACAGTACTTTTATGAGGACCTATTAAAAAAAAAAGAAATAAAGCGAACTGTATCATACCCTTCATTTCCATGGACAGATAAGATTAAGTCCACATGGATTTCTGCGGTGAGAATTTGGAGGAACAGAGTATAATCTTTCAGGGTTGTGTCTCTAATCTTGAAAGAAAATCCCATTCTGTATTCTTTACAAGGGTTTCGTAGCATCCGTGAGCAAAAATGAAGTCTATGTGCTGGCTGTTCTCTGTAACACTGCTGTATAACTTTATAACCATATGAGGAAAAAAAAAAAAAACCAGAACGTATGTATAGCTGAGTTAAGGGGTCTATACTGGATACAAAAAATCAGATTCAACTTATTCTGCTGGCTTGGAACACAGAGAGGAAACTCAGTGTCCTATATTTCAGATTCACTCTAGAATCAGCAAACTTTTGTGAACAATCCGAATACCTTCCCAACAAGAGAAACTGATGCTAAAGTGCTGAAATAGGTTGCAAAACCAAGAAATACAAATCTAATATCTAGGTAACAGAAGTAATTTGAACTCTTAACTCTCAAGACTCTGCCTTGGGCAAAATTTCGAAGTTGTTTTTCTCAGTTTGTCCATTTAAGAAGTTTTCTACTCCATACAGAACATTCAGATATTCACTGATGAATAAAATGGGACTGTGAGATCATTGATCTACTGTAGAGTACTTAAAGTGCTTATCCTAGAGATGTGATATACAGTCTCTGATCTGGAGAATATCCAAGCAGTTTACACAAAACAAAATTATTTTAACAGAAAATACCTGAAGTAGCTCTATCTTGGATACAAAACATAATTATTGAGAATATTCTCATACTTAGATTTGAAATTCCTGAAGCAGAGCAGGATATGAAGCTATGTTCTTCCACAATCATAGGGAAATACTATTAACATGTGTTATTTTGTAACACAGAAGCCATTGTTATTTTGTGAGTGCTGTGTAAGTTCATTTTTTTTACCAAATATGAAATCTGGGGCAGAGGTTGTTTATGTTGGTGATAGTAATGAAAAGCTCATACTACTCCATTCAAGGATTCCTTTTTAATTTTTATGGATGTCCTGGAAATATAATTAATCACACAGCTCTGTTGTGAACAAATATTTGACAATTGCATGGGAGTAGCCCATGTGGGTTTTGTTAGGATTCCAAATACTAACAGCAGAAACATGCCAGCTTTGTAGCAGTTGACTTTTTATGTGCGAGTGATTACAGCTGGAAGCACAGTAAAAATTAACAACACATAACTACATAACATTAGCAGGAATTGCAAAAATGGACTGAGTTGCAATAAAAGCACAGAAGTTGGTATTGCAGTATTACTTTAAGTCTATAAAACCATATGCATTTCTTGTTGAAATATGGTTTGAGTATCTTTTAATGCTTTTTATCAACATGACAAATCTATTTAAAAATATGTCTATTGTCATATAGCTGTTGTGCAAAGACTGTGTTCACATCTAGAAGTGAATTACACTTCCTGATATGCAGTGATCTATGCACTGGACATTCAAGCTCCTAGTGTCCAATGTTTATGTATAATTCCCAGTAAGTCATGCTATATCAAGCAGAAAGGTGAGGGGGAAAATAATGAGAGAAAAAGAGAAATAGAAAGTAAGAGAGATGGGAGAATGAGGTAACAAAATCACTTTTTACTTGGATGCTTTGAAGAGGAGACTTGAAACTCTTATATACTTCCCTGGAGTCTGAGTCATCCAATACCCTTCAGTATTTGAACTAATGGTACAAGTGAATGGAAAAGTAAAACAACAGTATTATAACTGCATTAGATCATTCTTCTTAGTAGATTTCTGAATTCTTTCTTCTCATCAAAGTACAACTCTAAGGCATAGGAAACTTAGCAGTCTTATCCATGGAGAGCAAATTCAACAGCCACATTGAGCTTCTCTGAAGAAAACAGGACAGCAGCTCCCACGCAGCCTCCAGGAAAGGGAGTAAGATGCTAACAAAGCCAGGTGAGGGGCTTTGTGGAAAGCTCTTTTTCTGACAAGGAGCAGAACTGTGTGTTGGATAGGAGGGAACTTATCATCCACTTGTATCATTTACACTAAATAACCTTTTCCTTTCTCCCTTTATTTTTTTTTTAATGAAGACAACTTCTGTTTTAGTAAAGTGTTACTTGTATCAATCCTAAATTATTAGTCCCTGATTACATTACCACTATGTTCACAGAGCAATTTGACAAGCATTGTATTTCTAGTGCTGTTGGAACAGATAAGGAATGTGTAGGAGGCAAAGTTTGGAAAAAAACCTGTCCAGGAGTGGTTATGGAGGTTCATGTAAAGAATATGCTTGTAAGGGTATTACAATTATTGCACCAGATTCACAGCTCACTGCAGTCATACAATATTCCTCAGCGCAGTGTTAGTGGGAACAAATGTATTGAACTGAAAACTCAAAGCTCAGAGAAGAAAAGAAGTTTTCTAATTATTTCACTCTGGTATCTAAGGTTCATTCTACAGTTAATAGTAATAAAGTGAAGATCTTAAGCCCGCAGAGATTACTATGTTAAGAAAAATACAAGCTTCCTCATGTGTATAATACTAAAATTTTATAAGAATTGATGTTCTTACAAAATATTCAGCTGATAACTTCTGGTCTATCACAGATTTCAGATCTGGTGTAATTCTGTTTAGATCAACGACTTTTTTTCTTGCATAATAGAGCCACCTCTAGCTGAACTTAGTCTTACAAACAATCTTCCAACTTTAATTTCCATGCAGAATTTCAGTGTAACATCATCCTATATAATTCAGAACTTGTTTTTTGACTGATTTATAAAGGTATGTCTCCATCAAACTTATTTTGACCAATTTCAACCATCTGACCCCTCTGCTCACTGCAGGGGGGCTGAACTAAATGACCTTTAAGGTCCCTTCCAACCCCAACTGTTCTATGATTCTGTGATTCTATTAGGACAGAAAGCCAAATCCTTATTTGCTTGGCTTTACATCAACTCTGTGTATCTTTGCCATTCCTTAGTAAGAGCTTCATTTACTAACAAAAGAATTTTATATTCAAGATCATCTCAGATGAACTATTTCATTGAATATTAATGCAGGAGATGACACAGGAGATACCTAAGCATCTCTTAGAGAGACAGTTACTTAAAGAATTAAAAATCCTCTACATTTATTATTATTAAAATTCCTTTTATTTGCATGATTGAAACTAATTTCTAGATAGTAATGCTTTACAGACAAAAACATTGCTGTCCAAAATGATATCATGACACTCACTTTTTCAATTTCAGTGGCAGACATGCTACTGGAGGTTTGGGAAAAGCCACACTGCCTGATATTAGTGCTTGCTTTCTGTGCAACACAGCGTGAAAGATCTGGCACATGTTTTGTGCTTCTGAGTTAATACATATTTTCAGTATTTTCTTGAATGTCTAAACCAAAACCAACAGCAAATTCAAGTGTTTTTCATCATGATCTTAAATCAATCATGTGTGACCAGGTCTAGGTGCTACAAAGTTGCACCTCATTTAGCTGCTGTTAATTCAGGAAAAGCTGAAATATTTTAAACTAGTTTTCAAAACTAATAGTGAAATTCTCTATGAAAATATATGTAAAAGAGTTTGTAATTCCTTTAAGCAACTTAATTTCCTAATTTACTTCTTCAAATAAAATCAGTGTAACTAAGAGTTAAACATTATGAAAAATATCAACATAGGGGACTTGTACAAATTTGAAAGAACTTTTTTAAAAGCTGAGTTAGAAAAGTAGGGCTTGTTTAAAATGTAACACCAAAGTCAGTCGCAGTGAAATTGAGGATGTGAGTATGTATTTGGAAGTTAGTTGGGTTTATTCAGCTTGAGAAGTTGTTCCTCAGACTTCAGCAGTTAAGAGTTTGGCTCAAAAGTTTCATTACCTGGAGGATCATGTAAAATTTCTTGTTACTGAGATGATCTTCAGAACCAAGATGAAGCTCACAAGTGGTAAGGGAAATTTTTAAAGCTTTACTTTACACCATTTAACTCGC
The DNA here is from genome assembly GCF_036417535.1 of Chlamydotis macqueenii. NCBI lineage: Eukaryota > Metazoa > Chordata > Aves > Otidiformes > Otididae > Chlamydotis > Chlamydotis macqueenii. The sequence goes on along the minus strand of NC_141556.1, from coordinate 9,494,937 downwards.
TAATGTTTAATCTTGTCCGTTTAAATAAATATTTTAGGATCAGAGCTTACTTAGTCATTTAACTGAAAATTTGGAAGTACTTACGGGAGTAAAAGTAGAAAATTGTGTCTATAGCGGATTTTTTAATTCAAAAGAAATAAGACTATGTGGACACTTTAACCTACTTTGTATTGATTTGAGGAAAAGGAAAATCAGGACTGTGTTCAATATCAGACTTTAGTGAGTATGTATCAGCAGATCAAATTTGGACATAAGGAAAAATAAGATGAACAAACAAAGTTTATATTCTGTTGTCTTCACATAATTAGATATTGGCTAAGAAGGACAGAGCGTACACCAAGATGGAAGAAGATTGTGGTCCCATCAAAGTTTAGGAGGTTTGAACCTCCTACAGCAGGCAGCAGTAGCATGTATAAGGGGACTGTTACCATCCACAAAGATACACAGGCATTTAGTTACCCATGGCTGATTAAGGTATCTTACTCACAAATGTCCTTCTACTGATTTTCCTCTGGTATCAACACTGTGTGGCTTACGGTGCAGTGGTCACACAAAGAAAAATATGACATTTATAAAAATGACTTGAGTATGCAGCCAGGACAAGATGCTAAGCGGGATAGTAATCTGAGAAGCAGACATGGAAATTTATTTATAAAGGACTTACAAGGAAAAAGAAAGAGTAAATTATCAGGTTTTTAAACTGCAAAGGTACACAGAATCTGCCACTGTTTTTCCAATCTAACTAAATAGTCCAGCAGGGACAGCATTTCAGGCAAACAGCTTACCTGAAGAGCAGTTCCCTGATTAAATCAGCAATGATAAATCACAGAGTATTCTCTAGTGCATGAACTGTTTTAGCCATATAAAATGAAAGAAAAGGATATGAAATGCTAGACCTTAGAGGATCTACATGGTGAAAGTGAGTTTTAAAGTCTATAGAGAATTGTTCGTGTATGAAAACATTTAATTTCTTTCTCCTTTTTTTTTTAATTATCTCAAGGTAGTTTGTTCTTTTCATAGTTTTGACTCATTTCTCAGAAGTGAAGAATGATTCCAGAAGAAAATGACTGTGTGATCATGATTAAAACTACAATGACAATAAGTTATTTTTCATAAGTATATGTAGTATTTAATAAGCATGCAAAATCTATAGTTCAGTACCACTAGTACTGTTGAACTAGGGAATATAAAATTTAAAAATTGCAGAAATAATATTATCTTCATTTGATCCTTCATTTTACTTTTTATTCTTGTATATCTATGTCAGTCTTCATTATAATACATATTTATCAGAATAGTACTCATATATACTTATGTATGGAATTCCTGTCACATTTTATTTTTACCACAGAACACATCTCACAACACATTTGTTGTTCAGAATAGACACAGATCAATTAATAGTTACTTTTTCATTGTTAAACTTGTGTCCCTTGGCTTCATTAAAGCGTACCATTCAATCAATGCACTACATTTTACTTTGAATGTAGATCTTTGTAGACCTTCACTGCTGTTGGAATTTAGGGTTTACAAACAGGAATGAAGCTGTTTTTAAAGGACACAGGAAGATCTTCAATGATCCAAGGAAAGAAAACACATGACATTGGTATTTTTTCCTACAAAGAATATATTAAGCGTACTGTGATGAGCAAGTCAACAAAAGGATGTTGTCCTTTCCCCTTGGAGCCAAGACAGAAGATGCAATTACAAGACTGGAATTATTCCATTTTGCTTCATAGGTAGTCAGGAAAAGGTCTTGTAGTTCAAAGTGGTCCTAAGAACATAATCTTGGCTATAACGGATAGCACTATATATGACTAATTGTAAAATAGTCTGGAGATCTCTAAGGGGCGTTGAAGGAGAAGAACATTAAAGCATTTCCCAGAGATTCATCCCATGTCATGAGCAAAAGCAGTCAGGGGTCAGAAGAAGTTATAACCTTCTTGTACTGCAAAAGAAGGATGTGCCCTTGTTAGAGCTTCCTGGAATCAATCTTCCATGAATAGCATGGCTGAAGTAGCCAGGAGGGATAAACGTAAGAGGGAAGTAAAAATGTGGAAAAAGTATACATCTACACTTAGCACAAAACCATGAAGTCAGGATCCTATATAACCAAGTCACAGATGGACAGAAAGGAGAAACTTTAATTTCCTACGTGTGACTGTGAGAAGTCTAGGTAGTAAACAAATGAAAATGGAATTGCTCCTGCCTAAGATGAGTTTGACCTACTTAGGAATTACTGAATTTGGGTTGTAATGTTTCAGTAATTCCTAAATGAAATTTGCTATATGATTCACATTACTGAAGTCCTTCCATTGATGATAATAACCTATTTAGGAAGAAGTCAATGGGGAAAAAAGGAGGGGGATGATACAATATGTTAAAAATAACTTTAACTGTTTTTTAGTTACCAACATTGTGAAACAAATAAACTTCAGTAATTACTGTGGTAATAAATAAAGCAACATATGTGGAGCTGCAGATTACCAAATCACGCTAGACAACCTTTTAAAGACCAGTATATAATGCATAGGGGGAAAAAGATGCATTATTGTCAGCGATTTCAATTCTTACTGACACATGTTGGAAGTCACATGCAGGGAGCCCTTCAATACTTCCAGTATTTATAAAATCATAAAACATAATCTGAAACAAAAATATTCTATCTAATATAGAGGAATTGTGAGCTTTTTATCTCCACATGTAGAGAAGAACTGATCTCATAGCAAAAATTAACAACTGGCACAGTACAAGAAATAATGAGTCAATTATGTCAGAAAGTGCAAAGTCCCAAACTACATCATATTTACAGTTCACTTACATTTTATAGGCAAGCTTCATGAATTTGATAACAATTATGAGCAAAGTCTATTGGGAGAAAGTAATTAAATGTGACTGATAATTGGGAATTCCTTAAGTGCCAAAAATGTCAAAATTTCTGCTGAGGAAGAAGGCTATGCTAGCTAAAACAGATGTAGAAGAGATGTGAAAGTATCAATTAATTAACTAATAATTATGATAGAAAAGAGGAGGAGCTGGTAGTCATAAATATATATAAGACAAATGAAAGATTTATAAGGGAAAGAGAAAGAAATCTACAGTTTATATATTTATGTGATTGACAGTTTTAAATATATTTTTTCAAATTGTTATATATTTTTGGAGTACATCTGGTGGTTGGATGATAAGGTTCATATTTTCAGTGTTGGTACACTTAGACTTGATAATTGGTAGGCAGTATTATGCATTTAAAAGGTTAAAACAAGCTATTTTTTTTTCTTTTAAAATTATTATTATAAGGTAACATTTCTAATGTAGGCCCGTAGATTTTAGTTCTTGTATAGAGTCTATTTAACTTTTTTAATCAAGCACTTCAGGAAAGACAATGTAAATACATCATTATAAAATTTTCTAATCATATAAAGATCAGTAGAATCAGTAGTAGCAAAAAGACTATGTCATGTATGCAGAATGAAATCAGTTTCTTGGTAAACATAATGTGGGAAAACGATGCATGTTTAACATTGTCAAGTGGAAAGAACATAATTGTCATCAAGGAATGCAACTCATTCTTCAAGACTGGGAATTCTAAGGAATGAGAGAAATATTGAGTGACTTAGAGGTCAGCATGGATAATTACTTGAACATGAGTTTTCTTTGTGGAATATAAAAGTCCTTGAAAGTTTTTGTGAAAAAATGCCAAGTATGACTGAAGAGGTTATATTACATCTGTACAGACACTGAAGCCATCCATGCTAGATTATTGTGTCTAATTATGTATTCAAAGAGATATGATGAAAAATTATAAAATATTTGGAAAAGTCCAGGGAAATTATTAAAGGCCTGGAGAACATCTCTTACAGGGAAATTAAAAAGAAAAAAAAAAAAATTGAAATTCAGAACAATAATTTGGTTTCCAAAATTGAAGGTTAAGTGACATGATCAGAGATTAAACATTCTTTCCTGGCAAAATCTGACAAAAGATAACTTCTCAACCAGAAAACATAAGGACAATAATCCCTTCTAATTATTTTTCCCAGACAATATCAGCATTTCTGTAGGATAATTCTGATTCCCAGTGACACCCATTTTAATGCCTCAAAATCCTTTCCTGAAGGTAATTTCTGACCTCCACATGATTCTAATTCTCAGTCCCAGAATGAGAAATAGCTGGGCAGTTTCTGCCATAATTATCTGTTGAAAACTTCATCCTGAGGCCTGACAATGGCATTTTGAGATTCCTAGTCCCAAACTTAGAGACATGAGCCTCCAGCTTTAATCCTAGGCACTGGCACACAGTGCATATGGAAAAGTTTCCATGTGCTACAGTTTATGTTTTAATCTAAACAGTACAATATAAACTGGGGCATGTGTTATTTCACGAACGACACAGTTTTCAAGTTACGACAGTTTAGCAGTGTCCCAGGCTCTGGGTTCCCACACATTCCATGACTTTTTAATTTTCCAGAACTATCATCAAAAGCAGCTTCAGACTGCTGGAGGACACTGAGAGAAAAGAGAGAAAAAGATATGTAATATATTTAGATAATAATTTGTGATGGATCTGTGTTATGACATTATCTGTTGCTATGATGATAGGTCAGAACTGCAGTCAGGCAGTTTAGAGCAGTTAGTTTAAGAAAACAAAATTGTTCCCAGTAGATTTTTAAAGGCCATTACAAGCAATAGAGAAAATCTCTTTTCTCATCCTCTTCTCCAGCACTCACTTTCTGCCTTCTGCCACAATGAATCAAAATGATAGACAATTTTTTTTTTCAAATTAACTTTCCTCAAACTCAGAAGAATATTTTCTTCAAAATAGTTTATCCACCTACCCTGATGAACAGTAAATTCATGTCAAGGTCCCCTCATTTAGGATTGTTTAGTGTTTGCTTGCTTTTTTTTTTAATTTACTTGATCCTAGACAGTTAACTTTGTACTTTCAATACCCATCACATTTGCTGAGTAAATGACTACATACTTTACCTCCTCTTGTTCAACTGGAATAACTTAAATTACATGTTTCAAGCCTAGACCTTTGATTTTTTTCTGTTTTCGTAAGTGTAGTATCATCATTAGTCCTTTTATGCTTTATTAGCTATCATATGCAGTAAAGGAGTTCTAGTTTTCATGTAGCATTTTTTCTACAGTACCACTGAAGGGTTTCATTTACTGTGACACATGCATATGTGATTTTGTTTTTCTTACAGTGGTGCAATTCTCAGTATGGATGGGAACAGAAAGAAAACTACAAGACAGCAGCAACAATCAAAGCAACAATCAAAGCCTTTTCATAGCTCATTTGTTGTCAAAATCACCAGTAAATAAATACTTGAAAGTTCCAGATGCTTTGAAGAAACATATGGAAATAAATTTTCAATTTATGTAAAATACAAAAATCAGATTCTCCTCTAGACTGAACCTAGTTACATACTAAAGGGCACACACAGATTTGTTTAGTACATATGTTAATTCACATTATTCAGGCATGTACTTTCAAAAAGGGAAAAAAACCACAATAAAAATACATAGAGAAAAGAATCAATTCTCAGTTAGGATTATTACAAGTAGTTCAATATTCATGGCAAGTGCATTCTCTTCCTGGTTCAGGTCAATTTAAAAAAGTAAAATACATATTTTAAGTCTAAAGTCTGATGGGTTAATCTTGGGTTACGCTACATGTCACCATGCACTCTAAGTTTGTTAAAATATTACCAACATCTGAAGTTTAGAAAAATTGGATTCCTTTAAACTGTCATCTGTAGGTAGATTTATTGTCAAAGTTTGTGTTCAGTAACTTAAATTTAACTAATACTTTCTGTTCCAGTCATCAACATCCAGGGCTTTACTGTGTTATCTTTCTTGTGGTTGCAGAGATTAAAAGGGTTTTAATGGTAAATTGAGAAAAATAACTTCTTTTTCTAGCGTATACTACGCACTTTTAAAAATGGCTTTTCTTGTTGCCACAAAAATCTGTTCGAAGCACAGCATCTTGTTTCAAAGAACATAAATAACTCAGAGCAAGTTAATGATCCTTTGCTTTGATCATGTATAACCCCTCCTGTACAAGTAGCACAATGAAACCAATAGGATAATTCAGGCAAGTACAGGCCTTTTGTATTAGTAAAAGTTATCAACGTCATGCCTACACTCTTTTGTAATGATCAGGAGACAAACACTCTGCAACTGAACTCTAAGATTTCATTTTACTTCTGTAGGAGGAATGATGGCAGAAAAAAAAAGACTATTTAATTATCCTTCCTAATGTCTGTAGTACAAAGGAGTTAATGCTTCTAATTATGAGTTATATCAAGGAAAGATTTTATTTGCCTCTTTTGTAGGAATGACTGTACACTGGATCAGTCATTATTAAGCCCACATCCTGGGCAAAATTCCATTAGCTCCACCCATTCACAGTAGCAAACAACTGTATTCAGAGTGACTATGTCTGATAATTTTCAAGATTCGGAAATTGTCCCAAACTTGAAGGTTTTTACTTTATGTAAATAGTTCAAATGAATCAATCTGATTTATCAAATTTCCTCAGTCGAATCCTATTCAAGTCATTCATTGAATGAAATCTATGTTTTATAAAGTATATAATGTTTTATCAATTTAAAAGCTTAATTATATTTGTAGCATATTTTAATTGAAGTAAAATGACATTAAAATTGCTGTTTAATCTGAATACAATTACTCACTGAGGTGTTGCATTGAAGATGGAAAAAGACTGAATATACAAAATCTAATCCTTTTCAGTCTAAACTACTTCACAGGTTTTTATTAAGGCAAAAATATATTACCAAACCTAAAGAAACAGAAGCTTCAAAAGTGTTATTAAATATATTGCTGTGTGATGCAACTCCAAACTGAGAGGTAGAGTTGCTCTCTCTTTCCTTGAAGAGCAAATATGAAGATGTACTCTCCAATATCTAGAGTTAACTTTTTTTTACAGTGCATTACGCAGGTGCAAGGTAGCTTGCTAATTAGGGGGGAAAATCAGGTGTACAGGATGAGTCAGCCAGAACAAGAGGCCTCAAAACAAAGATACTCATTGAGTTCTAGCAGGATGCAACTTCTTTGTTCTTTGCAATCCAGCCATATTCAATGATTTGTGGGCTGGACAAAGTCCACCAAGTCCCATTCCCTGCCCAGAGTCACAAGGAAATTCCTCTTTCCTCACCGCTTAAGTTTGACTATGCACCTCTTTACTTCTGCATAAACAACTCTGCTCAAGATTCTCTTCTCTTTCTCTGCCCTTCACCTGCAAGCTCCTCGATTGCTGGCTCCTGCCTTCACCTACCCTCTGCCCTCCCATTTTAACATGTACAGGAATTTCCTGTAGGGCTCAGGAAGACTTTTGTGCTACTCTTGGTTGATCTTTTAGGATAAGCAAATTCTTTCTCCTTCCAGGGGCCTCCCTTGACCCAGAGGGCAGCACTTGCGAACAAAGGTAACTGTCCTCCCTTGTTTTCTACTATAAATCTTCCAACAGATCACACACGAAACAGCATTTACATAATAAAATGAAAAGAGTCACTTTGTCTTGCTGTCAGAAGTTAAATTTGCAAGGAGATTATTTTAATACAGCTGTAAATTATATTTTCTTCCTTAATGGTCTAAATGTTCAGTTAGTTACAAGGCTAATCTTCTCCTTTTTCTCCAAACTCTAACTGAGTTGCAAATCCACAAAGAGTTCAAAATACAGTCCAGTCTGTACAACACAGGTTACAGCTCCCAAAAGACTGTAAAAACAGAGTGAATAGGACAACATTTATGGTTATTTGGAAAATAATCTACAGTAAGCATCTTCTTGTATTACTCATCAATATAAATTATTAGAACAGTATTAACTCAAAAGATAACAATATCAGAAACCTGGATTCAGTTCCTCAGAATTTACTTATCTTTTACTATAGTTCTTAAAAATATTCATGGTTGATCTTATGGTGGCAATACAGCCAGCATGTAGAAGTGCCCCGTTAAGTGACTGGGAGTAAACATCGCTCTGGGAAGTGCTGAGGTGGAGATAGAAACTTTCTTAGTTTATCATAAATCCAGTTCTATCAACAATTAAGGGTAGATTTGTAGAGTAAATCCCACCTCTGCTATTAAAATCTCTCTGTCATTAGTTCTCCTTTTTCTACATCAGAAATTGAGCATTATGGGTCATCAGTTTTATTTCTTCTCAGGTAATTTATTGTATTACTTCTACGCTTCAGTAGTTGCCTAGAATCTAAGAAAAGCACTATTTTCAACTTTTTTACCATAATTTCCCTATAGCAGAAGTGTGTAGTCAGATTTTCTTCAGCTGGGGAAATCAGAGAGGTCAGCACATCCTGTGTGTTAGGGAATTCCCAACCTGGGAAAGTCACCTTCTTGATTATGGTGTCTCCCTTGGCAGGTAAGTAAAGGTGGTGTTCCTGCTGTGGCTAACCTGTGCTTACTCCAAGCACTTCAGAGTTCACCAGTGTCAGCCTATAAAATTTTATAAACTTTGTGAGACCTAAACTAACCTACAGTTGAAGCCAACATAAGATTCAAGAAGAGTATTCTCATTGCTCATGCCGGCTTTGTTTTCTGGCAGAGTGACACCTGCCTGTGGGCAGGTCAGCCTATGAATATAGTTCACAAAATCTTTGAAAACGAAAACAAAACAAAACAAACCAAAATCCCATTAAACAAAAAAAAAACTAAGAAGACTGACAGAATCATAGAATCATAAATCATAGGATCATAAATCATAGAACCATAGAATGATTTGTCTTGGAAGGCATCTTAATGATCATCTAGTCCAACCCCCTTGCCATGGGCAAGGACACCTTCTACTAGACCGGGTCGCTCAAAGCTCCATCCAGCTTGGCCTTGAATGTTGGGACATCCACAGCTTCTCAGGACAACCTGTTCCAGTGCCTCACCACCCTCACAGTGAAGAATTTCTTCCTTACAACTAATCTAAATCTACCCTCTTCCAGTTTAAAACCCCTTGTCCTTGTCAAAAGTTCCTCTCTAGCTTTCTTGTTAGCCCCATTTAGGTACTGGAAGGCCTCTATAAGGTCTCCCCTGCCTTCTCTTCACTAACTGAACAACCCCAGCTCTCTCAGCCTGTCCTCAATAAGAGAGGTGCTCCAGCCTTCTGACCATCTTCGTGTCCCTCCTCTGAACCCACTCCAACAGGTCCAGACCCACGTTCTTCTTATGTTGGAGGCCCCAGAGCTAAACTCAGTACCCTATGTGGGGTCTCGCAAGAGTGGAGTAGAGGCGGAGAATCACCTCCCTTGACCTGTTAGAGTGAAATGCATTTCCACAAGCTATGTGGTAACAGCTTTCTTCTGATAAAGCTTTTTGCCAGACAGAACACTGAAACCACAAAATCATTAAACTATCCAGTTTGTCATGATTTTTTGAGTTATATTTACAGTAGTTCTTCTTTTTCTGTCTCCTCCTCACAGTCTTTAAATCAACTAAGCACTGTTTTCTTTTCAAAACTGCAGAGAGGTCATGAAAGCTGAAGAGGTTTCATGTGGTTGAAAGAATCACTTCATGCATATAGAAAACATGCATGACAAACTAAAAAAAAATAAATTTTAATATTTTACTTAATGGTACACTATCTCAGCTCCACTCCGCTGTAAATTATGATCAGTGTAAATCATGAACACTAATGAGAATACAGCAGAGTAACGACTAAGAAACTTTGTGTTTTGGCTCCATTGCTGACTGTAAAAGGATCCCAAGGTGCTATCAGAAGATAAATTTTAAATTGCTAAAATAAGTTGAGACTCCCACTGCACGGAAAAGAAGCTGTGTTCACGTATAATTATAGTATTGCGACCTATTTTCCTACTCAGGATCTGATCTGTAGGTTTGCTAAGCAGCCTCAGCTTATATTCAATTCCTGAGGGGGCTTTTTCTCATTCTAGATCATTCCTTTAAATAAATATAAAAAGACAAAAAAGCACCACATTAAAATGAGAAAATAAACTATTCTGTTATTTACTATTTTTTTCAAGTAATCTAGTATTCATCATAAAATATCCTTTCAATGGCCAGTAGTTGAATAAATATACATATCCTAAAACTCCATCATATCTATTCTGCTGCATTTTTATCACCTTTTTGACATTTGAAACATTTTTTTTCAACTGTCCATGATTATTCTGTTTCAATGGTTCCAATCTGCTGTTTTACACAGTTTAAAATGTGCAAAATTTTTTTTGATAATGTATTTTACCGCTATCAGTCTTAGTCACTAAAAATACGTAATTTATATAAGAAATTTCTAACTTGTTCTTTGGGATCAATGTTTTCATAAGCTCCTTGTACATAACAATTCCTTCCACAAACATCTAAGAACCATCTCTGTTACGATTTGGGAAATAAGATTATCTCCTCTTTCTTTTTTTATATATCACTTTGTTTTGATGAGGAGGGGCTTTTTTCATTTGCTTGCCTTTTTCTGTGTTTTTAAAATATTTTGTGTTTTGTTTTCTCACTTATGATTTCTTTTGCAGTTAGTGAGCATAGTGTCCAAGTCTTCTTCAGGCTAGTCAAATGATGAGTTATTAATCTAAATCCAAGATCCAGCAATATGAAAATCATATTATAATGAGAAAGGAAGAAAAAAAAAATTGTACAAGAACATAACTAAAAATATGTTTACATATCAGCTTGTACCTGTCGATGTTATAAGAAATAAGAACAGACCTCAGCTAAAACTACAAATTAATTTCAAAGAAATCAAAGAATCAGTTAAATATACTGATTTCTCAACACACAGAGGATAAATCACTTAAAAGATGTGATACGAAGAAGAAATGAGCTGAAGGGACATAAATAAAAAAATTAATTCTGCTACTCTCTTCATCTTTATTTTCTCTTTCAGTTTTTCTGTATTTTCCCATTTGTTTTCCCTGTGATATTCATTCTTGTATTGGTAGCAATTTTTACCAGCTGCCTATCATCAAAATTATTAAGCTTATTATCTTCTGAACATATTATTTTGTGCCAGCATAGCAATAGGATATATAATCTTACATATTATCCCTGTAACTATATATGGCTTGAATGAATTCTGACTACTTTGTAAGTAGAAATGAAAAAAAGTCAACATTTGTTAGTTATTACTGCTTGGTTTTCCCAAATACTTTCTATTAATAAAAGTAAGCTACTAGTCACTGAGATAATAAAAAATACTAGAGTATAGCAAGTCTTCAGAAGTTATATTTTCAGTGTTATTTATTCAGTAAAAATACACTGGTTTTAATATTAAATTTTACTAATTTAAAACAGTATAAAAAATTGCATATTAAAATCTGTTATCTAATGAAATCCAGTGATGAGATATAGCATTCAAAAGAGTAGCTTCTTATTTTTTACCAGCTTTTCCATTGCATGTCTGAACAGAAGCTGTTAGATAAATATTTAAAAAAACCTACAAAAATATAAACTACAAAAATGATAAAAAGTAAATCACAGAAGTCACAAAAGGAAGATAAACTGTTTCAAATGCAGCTTTCCTCTTGTGAACCCTTACTTATCTCTAGTGGTTAAGGGAGAGTTTGCCTGTGTTGATAGTAATATACCTGTTCACAAAGCTCACATCTCCACGTATATTAGCAACTTCAATCATAGGATAGTTTGAGTTGGAAGTGACCTTTAAAGGTCATCCGGTCAACGAAGTGTTGATTTGTCATACTTAATCCAGGAAAACCAGAGAAAATGAAACACAATGCAGGAGTTCTCTACTCTCCTTTCTACTCATGAGCCAAATAAAAATTTTCACTTGTGTACATAAAAGGTAGAACATGCTCCAAATGTGGAGTCCTCTGGCAGAAGCCATTTTACTGTAGAATGTAGGTCACTGTATATACACTGAGGTAGGAGATAATTGTGGGGAAGTGCAGTAGGATTGGACTTTGTTGAAAGCTCCTACACATTCGGAATGTAAAACTGAAGCCAAAACCTGTAAACTGTTGGACATTTTGTGCAGATTAAACATCATTTTGTTTAAGCTAGCTGTAATGAGACCACATTGCAAGACATCATCATACAAGCAGATTTTGTTATAACTAAACATCACTTTTTAGGAGTTTTGCAAGCCTAGGATAATTGTGGGGTGATTCTACTTCCACAATATGTTGAAGAAATACTGATAGTATATTCATATGTTGTTTATTGTTATTTTTCTACAGAGTTATTTCCATATTGCTTTCCTATTGTGCAACAAAAACAAAAAAAATTGCTTCATTATAGCTCTATTATGGAAGTTTAAGTATCAAATGTCTTTCTATTGCTCAGTTCAATGTTAAAATATTTGCCATTAGAGCCAAGCTTTAGTTAGCACAAAAGCAGCAAACGAAACCTTTCATTCCTTAAGTGATTTTCTTTATCTGTGAAAGACTAAAATTGTCTTCTTAGCAGGTACCAGTGGCTTTGGGGCATGTTTTACAGCACAATTTTGTAAATGCTTATTTCAGGTTTATTGGCCTCACAGCAGCGATTAGAGAAGACCACACAATTGGAATGAACATTTTTCTTTGCGTTAGCAGAATATATTTAGAATGGCAGCAGCTAACCTTAGAGTAACCTGGACTAATGAATGATACTTCATGGAAAACATGTCAACATTTAAGTGGGAGTATTCGAGGGAGTCTTCAAAAATCCAAAAGTCACAGTGAAAGCCAATCAACTTGTGTTCCTTGTTTTGTTTTTGTTCTAATTAGGCCCCTATCTCCCAGTCTTCAATCTTTCATAAGCCACTTGTATGCAGAAAAAGAAAATTATGTTTTAATAGCTCCTGAGTAGAAAATTCTTCATTTAACTGCATGACAGAGACTTTCCTTGCAGGAGCAGGTTGGTATGCTAAGTATTTGGAAGAATATGCGTTTAAGTAAAGAGCACATCCACAACAAATAAGTACTGTGGAATCCTACACATTCCTTAGGAATTTAAGAGAAGCTTGTCACCTTCTCTTGACTTGACATGTATATATGAAGTTATTCGATTCCTCTTTCTTTATTCTATGAAATAAATATATGAGCAACAGCTATTCCTTGGGTTTAAAAACTCATCTTTTTTTTATTTATCTTTTGGCTGCTCACTTCAAAATCACATCATAAAGAATCATTGAACTTGAGTTAGAAAAACCATTATATCATCTCTTTAATCCTTTTTCAAAGCTAGCATATGATACAGTTCTCCCACAGAGACTAGCACAGACAACTGTCTTTTGCAGAAATTATGTGAAAATATAGGAACATGGGTCAATCTCATCCATATTCATTGCCTTTCTAGGCACATCTTACACAAGGAATGAATTTGGAGACATAAACAGTAGTTAAAAATAAATGCTTAAAAGCTAGCCCCATATATTGTTTTCATTACATGTCTGAATAATACAAAAATAGGGAAGGAAAATGCAAAACATATTGCCATGATCTGTAAGTAGCACTGTTTATTAATACAGTAGTTAAAACAGTTTTCAAATAAACTGTCAGCCAGCCAAAGACATCTTCTGTGAAAGTATATAAAAAAAGAATACCATATTTTAAGTAAACGAAAATTACTTTATGGATGTGTTCTGCATGATATCACTCAAGAAGGATTGATTAAAATTGAAAGATAAAGAAGTGAAATAACTGATTTTTATGGTTTGGTCACTCTGGAAGACTTAAATAAAAAAAAAATAAAAAAAAAGTAAATTACGTCTAGAAATCCAATGTTCAACACCACAAAGACTGGATCATTTCCAGAGTGTGTAAGCCTGCTTCATATGTTCTGAAGATTCAGAAAAACCTCTGAAAAACGTAGATATTTTCTGAACTGAAAAGTTTTTTCAATGTTCAGAATAAACCAACATTAGTATATGCACAGGTCTTTAATCTACAAACTTTCCTACTGTAATAATCTAAAAATAGTCTATAGTCTCTGACTAATATCACTAGCTTGCATAAGTTAGTTTGAAAACTTGGGGTAAAGACATCACGTTATACACTGAACAGTGTATGAAGTAGTTCTTCCATCCACTCAATTTCATTCATCCACTTCAATTTCTTACAGAAGTAACTTCATGATGATTCCAATTTGATCACAATGAACTGCCAAAATTCTTCTTTTCAAACCAGGACAGATCATCTTTACAGAAGAAAAGATACTTCAGTTTTTATGTCAAATTGTTACTTGCTCTCTGCTGAAACTGGGAAGACGCTGCTAGCTTGCACTTTCATTTAGATTGTATTTACTTTGTGTCGCCCCACGACAACGAACCGACTCACCCTACAGGGATCCCATCCCAGGGAGAGAGACACAGACACAGATGCCATGGGGTCAGATCTCAATTTGCTGCTGCTTCACGTTGCTATATATGCCCGTGCACCTGCTACGCAAGCCTGTACACCCGCTACGCACGCGAACGCACCCGCCCCCTGCGCCCGTGCACCTATCCGCGCCTAGCGCACGAATCGTTGTGGACCACCCTTCCTGTGCACATGCAGCCCCGCTCGTAGCCTTTGTTGCTGCCTTGCAGGGACCGCCCTTCCTGTGCATGTGCAGCCCTGCTCGTAGCCTTGTTGCTGCCTTGCAGGGACCCATAACTTTGTTTTGAGGATTAGGAAATGGAATACGATAGTCATTTAATCTGGGTGATAACTTAGAGTATTGAGAGATACTGATTAAAATACAAACCCAGAAACCTACGAATTCAACACCAGTCACCTTATCAATCTTCTTAGCCATAAGAATTTAAGAAAATTTTAAAAATACAGGACATGATTCTCATAAAAATAAAGATTTTGTACATTTTGCATAGCAAAATGAACTCAATGTGTGACTTTACGATGCTATGAAAACTCCAATTCTGTTTAAGAAAATTTAGAGTTTATTATTTCTTTAAAATACTAAGGTCATGCAATATCCATCCAGGCTATATATTGGTATTTAATTATAGATCCAGCTGGCAGAAAAGTATTCATAGAAAAAAAAAACAAAACACAAATCAGGACATAGTGTAAGTTGAAATAAAAAGATATCTGTCTTGTGATGCTGGTCATGTCCTAAAATTTGGCATCACAAGAATTAATACACAGTAAGATTTAATTTTCTATTTCATCTAATCAGCAGCAGTTGAAGAAACAGAAGAGAATTTGCAGACTTCTTTGATTTGATGTATGGTTGGGTTTGATCAACTTCATTTTATCAGAAAAATATGGCTAAATGAGAGCTAGTGTAATTCCCATAAATTGAGAAGCAATGAGTTGTTAATGAATTTGAAACTCTGAATAGAAAAATTATAGTATGTTTACCAATGTGGAACTTTCCTTTTATTTTAAAAACTTGATTTACTAAACAAATGCATATGGAATTATTTTTGTTCCCAGTTATGCAGAGCTAATAAGCTTTTTGTTTATAAACCACACAAGCCATGAAAAAAACTTTCCATATTTTCAAACAAAAAATAAATCTATTTCTAAAAATTTTTTTTCCTTTAGCATTGGAAGGCAAAGTTAAGCAAAATTCTGGAGTCTTTGCCTTAAATCCAGGAATTATAGCCTGATCTTTTTCCCCATGCAAGACATTAACCTTTGCCAAGTACATAAGACAATAATTAAAACCAGGTCTAAATCCTTTATCAATCAAGATTTCAAAGATGTTGCAGCAGACAGATACTATTTCAAGCTAAGATGAAAGCATCACATTATCATGATCACAATTTCTGCAGTATATGGCTCTACAACCATAGTTAAACTGAGGCAAGATTTAAAAATCATGTCTTTGTTTGAAAAAGGAGAACTAGCTCCCTGCTTGCAATTAGTAGGTGAAAAGCCAGGAGAAGAATTTCACTGAAACATACTTTGAAAAGGGACCTTACATATGTAGCTGAGAGGCTGAGAGTGAATCAAAGTGTCTCCAGAGAGAATGAACAGTGGTTGTACTTGAAAAATGATCACAATACTTCAAGGGAATTAATATCTTCCAAACACTATTTCAAACTAGGCTGGCCAATAGGCAAGAGAAGACAGAAATACAGAGCAGGGGTTGGGGTAGTTTTTTGTTTTCTTTTTTTTTTTTTTTTTTTTACCATGGGCTGTATGACCTTCTAATTTAAACCCCAGAGGAGAAGATGAAGAGTGCCCTTCAACTCCAGAAAGCAGTATAATCAAGCTATAGTGAATGTAGATGAGCAGGTTATTATATGTTCTTTGAAGTGAATAAATACCTCTTTTTTAATTCTTATAAATTATGCATCTAAATACTAACACTATAGTCAAATTTAATCCAGTCATGACGTGGTCATTTAGTTACTGGATCCTCTGATTACTTGACTTAAACAGGGATTCTTATTACTCTCCATATTCTATGGTGATTTATTGCACACTTAACACACAGTTTAAATAAAATATGCCTATAAAAAACAGATTTCAAAATGATAGGGTAGATTTGTTAAACTGTCATTAAAATTTACCATTCAAAAGCAAAAATAGGAGTCTCATTTTTAACAGTCATTCATTTGCTTAAAAAATGTGCAGTTTATTTCAAATTATGAGATAGCCGTGACTTTGAATAAGTTCTCTGAAAAATCCTTGACAGTGTTTAAAAGTACTATCCTAAATTATCAGCTCCTAATGATACCATGAACAAAGCATTTCATCTGTTGTCTCATCTCTCTGCTAACTTCTATTTTAATATTCACGGATTATTATTATTAAACTGTTCAGGTTTTTTTAAACATAGACAAAAATATTTATTAAAATTATTAGAATTATTTTATAAATTTTAATCCTAGAATAAATTTATATAAACATAATAATTACACTATTGTTTCTTAGTATTCAACCCTAACCATTAGTGTTTTGTAAGGAGTGGGAACATTTTTAACATCTACCTTCCTAGAGGAACTTTCTTCTTTACCTAAATGTGATAACAATTTGTATTAATATCAAAGCTGCCATATACAGGTTGACATTATGCAGTATTCAGATAAGGTAACCCATTTATCACATCGTTGAGCTCTTCAGTCAGTCTACAGCTGAGCAAATTTCTTTGGCTTGCTTTTCCCAGGACAATTATTCTAGATATATTGCTTTCATGGGAGATGTTAACCAAAAGCACTGCTTTCTTTCAGCCTTGCCCCAAAAGTCTCTGTTAGCAAATAAGAAATATGAAACACATTGTTTAGATTTCACCAAACCTAAATCACCAGAAAGAGGAAAGAAGGGACAACTCGAACACTCTCTAGAAATTTAAATTAGGAAAAGGCAAACCACCCAGGAGGGAAGCTTTTGTAAGATATTTTATGATAATAAATAAGAAACTACTCTCTCATCAAAGGCAATCCTTTCCCCTTGCCAATGTAACAAAGCATAATTAATATAATTGGCACCTCAAAACTCATAAAATTTTGAGGCTGTTGAATTAAAGCTTTCTAATTCAATATAGTTGCTGTCCACTTGCCCATGAACCTGTTATTGAAAGGAGATCCAGAGGGACCACCCATCCAGAACCTGTATCACCAAGCAGGGAAGTGCCAAGTTTAATCCTTAGGGGAGCTTTTTACCCTTACTGAATACCCAACACTTCCATCAAGATACAGGGTTGAGTGACAAGAGATTTAATGTTTTGTAATGAGAGGCTAATTTTTCAGGAATTATACTTGGGGGCAAGGGATCTCTGTGTCAATGAAAATGCCACAATGGTGATATCACATCCAGGTTGCTAAGATTACCACCTACTGATGTCCCAAAGGTGGAGACTAAAGAATGAACTTCACAGATTTAGCTATGAGTTCATGTTACAGAATGCAACCATATGTTGGCACTTAGGTTGTAGAAGAAAAACTCCTGGCAATGGAAGAAACTGATAAGACAAAGCAGGTGAGAGACAGTCACATACAGATATAACAATCTCATTCTTACATTTACATGAAAATCAGAAAATAAGACTTGTTGGATTTTTCTAAGCAAAATAACTTTTCACTTAAATATGTTGTAACACCCATATACTAGCTATTTTAAAGGAACAGATTTTTATTTTTAATTTATTATTCAGTAAAATATTTTAATATTGGTAAATAAAGGCTAGGAAGTAATCAGTAATTGCCTTTAATTGTTATTAGCATTAGATTTTTTTTTGTTTATATGAAATTTGTGGAAAATTATTTATGATTAAAAATGTGTTGATGGTAAGCATGAGTACTCTCATTGCCTCAGGGTGGGAAGAATGACTCTATTCTCACACACAAAAGTACTTGACCTAGGGAATACATTCAAAAATTGGGGTCAAATGTGCACCAGCTGAGTTAATTTATAAAGGCCTCATATGTCACAAGAATCAAGAAAATGATGGGAAAAAAAAACCCCAAACTGATGAGATCCTAGATTTTTACAATACTTTCAGGTGTTAAAAACAGCTGCTAAAGCAAGACATTGCACTATATCTAACACAACTTAAACAAGGAATAATAAAAATGTACTTTAAATCTCCTCAAGTTCAGTTGAATACAGTTGAACAGTGTGAAATTCAGTACTGAGAACAATTTCAAGCTTTAGTTTCAGCCAACTTTGCCCTAAGTTTGCTATGGACAGTTCTCTTATTTGGTGCTTAAGTTTAGAAGAAAGATCTAAAAAAGGTTGATAAAGGTTAATTAACAGAATTATGTTGGTAACAGGGCATATACATGGAATAAAAAGAAAGAAAGAGTTTAGAGGGTATCTTTGAAAGGCTTTCGTTTTTTAAAGAAAGAAAAATCAGAGCAGCAGAAAAATAAGAGGGAATACATAGTCACAGAGGCCCTGCTTCTGTCCTGTAAGGGTAGTGAGTCCTTATTCAAAATGGAAACAACAATCATTACCACCTTATCTTTACTGTATGGGTAAAAAATATCAATTATGACTACTCATGTTTGTCTCTTCTCTTTTTACACTTGATCACATTTTTTGTGACTTTTATTTCCCCTTCTGGTGGTGATAAATGGAGAAATGACTGTCTAAAAAATAAAACAAACCAGTTGACGTTTATGAGATGTGAGTTCATAATTTGCCACAGTGTTTTAAAGGAATAACACTTTCCCAAAATTACACAGATGCTGCTAGTGCAACATCTTCTAGTGACCAATGCATGCCTTGGTAGTGGAAGCTATGTTAAATATTTAGCTAAATTCTGTGTGAATCTACCTTGTAACTTTTTCCCATCAATATAAAGAAGCCTACCCAGATAGCAATATCTCCATATTCTTTCCACATACCATGCTACCTACAGCGAAGGAAATTTTAGTTAAAACAAGACAAATACATTTATTGTTCCTAAATAATGTAATAAGATCTCAATAATGTGATAAAATCTCACAAGCATTAATAGATATGACCTTTTTTCTTGTGGACAGTGGAACAGAATCTGGTTCTTTTTTTTTCTATATTTTTTTTTAAGCAGTATGTTGGGAAGGAGGATCCTAATAATGCAACTCAGGAGCATGAAATCATTGCATCTAGCACATCTGAGACAGCTTTAAGCTAGTTAATTGAGGTAAAAAATCTCATTGAGCAGTATAGAGTTCAGCACACAAGTAAATTCATGCAGCAAATTATGATTTGGTTCAGGCCATGTTGCAAGCTGCACTTTTACAGCAATACTACAGCAATTACTGGCAAGTTACAGCTATATAATAGTTATGCTGAAAAAAACTTATATATGTTTCAATCATACATCTAAGTTTTGGCATGGATATAGGCTATTACTTTCAATTCAAGTGTACTTTTCTCATTTCTTGACCCTAACAAAATTTCATTTTTCCCCTATTAGTGAAATAGAAAAAAAAATTGAAACATGACAACATACATTTCAGATTAGATGTGGATAGTGTTGCTTTCACACTGAAATAATATAAAAAAGATATACTCAAGAGGACTTGATTTCATGAAGACAATCTTGACATAACTCATGGCTGCTCCATATTTGACACATTTCTCTTCTTTCTTAAGAGATTTGTGATTTACAATGCACAATAACTCCCTTTGGAATAGTATTCTTGTGGATCCATCAAGCTTGAGAGGCCAAATTTAATGCATGGCTTCCAGACCAAGTATATTCTGTAGATAGGTATAATGAAGAAATAAAAATAAAGGAAATATCATCACCATCATTGTACAAGCAATTGACCCTATAGCCTAGACATGGTACTGACATTTGTCAAGCTACAAAATCATGTAATTGTCAGTACTCTCATCAGCAAAAATTAAATATCAACAGTAAAAATGTGTAAGTTCTGGGACAATTAAGATAACACATATATTATAAATGTAACAAAACATGGAAGTAAAAAACCAATCACCATCTTCATGCTGCATTCCGAATACCAGACAGAAAAATCATTATTCTGTGCATCTGATTGCGGTACTACTTCATCAGAGATCTATTGGAAGAACAGATCTTTATAGAAGAAATACATTAAAGCCCAAGAAGAATGCAAAGGTCTTTGATGTCACTTACTTTGCATGGCATTAAGGATTCATTAAGTACATTAATCTTTTAACTTTGCCCTGGAATTAATTTCTCTCTACTAAATATTCTAAAATATGTTAGAAGATTACTAATAATTTTGAATGTGTTCATATTGTGCTTGCTGACCCTATGAGACTTTAGTTTACCCTCTACTCTATTTGGAGAGATTTATCAGGGTTTATTAGTCTTGGTTCCTCAGAGTCCTCTCCAAGGATATCCAAAGTCATTGAGATAAAGCGGGTATGTGAGAATACGTACAGGATCTTTCAGCCATGAACATAGAGCGAAACTAAAACACAATTTATGTTTTTATTAAGTACTATTTATATTTGTTATATAGATTTAATACATGTTGACATCAGAGATTTTATTTGTATCTGTTCTGAATTTAAGTTACTGGCAATGTCAGTTCACTTCAAAACATAAAAAAGCCATAACAGTAAAATAATGAACAACAATTTAGCTTTGTAAAGTCAGAATTAAGAAATGTGACTTTGTAGTTAGAAACTAAATTTTAATTGTTATAGAATACCTCATAAGAAACACCAGGTTTATTATTCTTTGCCCTTTTATAGAAAAGCACATTTACATCTAGTTCTACAAACCTTTTTTTGTATATTAATTTAGTGTTATCTTCTGAAAGAAATGCAGAGCTGAACTGAAGACAAAAATCTGTGAACCTTGTTGGCTGTATATAATAAACTCATTTTTTAAAAAAGTAATTCATATACTTGTTGCATTTGAATAACCCTTTTATAAACTTACTAAGATATTAACTATTCCAGACAGGTATTGCTATAGCAAAGTGTATTTTCTTTTTTTTTTTTTTAATTTAACCTCAATATTCCTCACTGTTAATGTTCTCCTGTGTACAATTGTGTGTAAGCTGAGTACTCCTTACATCTTCCCTTGCAACAAGAGTGAAGAGAAGTAGAACATCACGAACAGTTACAGAAACTTATTTTAAAGTCATAAGGTACCTTTTTGAAGTCTGGTAAGACACAGAATAAAGCTCAGTCTTACTGGGGACTTTTTTATTTGGCTTCAAACAGGGAATAACTTAATATCAGATCTTTTACAGATGTCTATAGGTATCACAAATAAAGAGGAAACAATAAAAGACCCTTCCAGTACCTAAAGGGGGCCTACAAGAAAGCAGGAGAGGGATTTTTGACAAGGACATATGGTGATAGGACAAGAGGTAATGGCTTTAAATTGAAAGACGGAAGATTTAGATTAGATCTAAGGAATAAATTTTTCACCATGAGGGTGGTAGGACACTGGAAGAGGTTGCCCAGAGAAGCTGTGGATGCCCCATCCCCAGGAATACTCAAGGCCAGGTTAGATGTGACTTTGAGAGACCTGGACTAGTGAAAGGTGTCCCTGCCCATAGCAGGGGAGTTGGAACTAGATTGTTTTTAAGGTCCCTTCCAACACAAACCATTCTATGATTCTAAAAACACTACTTAAAATTTTAATAATAAATCTGTATTTTGTGATGGAATTACAAAAAGTTTATTTGTTAAATTCCCTTTAAGTGTTCATATCTGGGCTTTGGAGGATTGTCTACAAAAATACAATTTTGATCTATAAATTCATGTCATGCAAAATTCATGTACCTGTTTTTTCCATGAAGTAGGAAAAATGTAAAATGATATGAAATCTAAACATTGTCTTGTTCTGTGTTAGGATATAGCTTCAAACAAAACAGATCTGATTTCTAATCTGTGATAAAATAATTTGAGAATCAGATCTGAGACAAACACAGAAGAAACCTTTCAGATTTGACCAATCTTAGCTTTGAGACTTTACATTCAAATATGAAAATTGATAAATTAAAATGGTACTCAAAAATTTTAGAGGAAAGCCAAAAAAAACTTTGCAAAACATGTAAGTATCATAAGATTTCCTACAGTTCTATAACTGAGCAAATGATTCTAAATGGAACAAAAGTACTATATGTAGTACATATATAGCTCATAAAAAAATGAAGGAATTTGAGGTTTGGAAAACCTTCAGATAATTAACTAAATGCACAACTTTACAAACTTTTATGACATGTGGACTCGTGATCTTTATTTGAAGGGAAGTGTAAGCTCCTTTCTCTTAGGAGTTTCCTGTATGTAGATTATTGTACAGCATTTAAGAATCTGTTTTTCCTAATCACCTTTTCTAGACCACCTTTGCAGTCCACTTATTCTTTCTAAGGCTAAAATAACATTTATAAATTAAATGGTACTAAGAAATGTTTCCAAGCACTAAGAAGCTTCATAATTCATACTGTTCAATTTTGAAAACTTTTGACATGGACTGATTAGCACTGTCACAAATATTTCCTAGGCATAGCTTGGAAGGTAACAAAATAAAGCATTGTTCTTAGTAATTTATGGCTAAGTATCTTAAGATAATGAGATATTTTAGTAGTGTGGATGGAAGTCATTCCATGCAGTCTGGACTAGGGAATGATCTCTTCACATTTAATATGCTGATAGAAAGACAGCTTCAGGTTCTCGAGATGAATAGTTTCAACAGTAAAAGTAGTATCATCAAAAACAACTGACGCAAAAGTAAAACTGATGGTCTGTTCTACATTGGTGGAACAATGTCCAAAAGTTTTTAAAAACAAACACACAAAATAGCATAGAGTGAGACAATGAGATTCCTTACAAAATGAAATCATAATGTATGAACAGTAAATTTCTAGTTCTAACTAAATTCTCAGGAATATCTTTTGGAGAAACAGATTTTCCATGAAATACATTATGAGTAGGCTCAATATGAAACAAAATATTTTCCCTATGCGCCAAATTTTATTATGAATCTATTCATTAACTTCGTCTTTACAATCACACTCAAGAATCTGAATGGGTCTTGGTAGTTTTCAAGAACTTGTGTATAGTAAGAATTTCTGAACAGACTGATAAATTCCATATGGATTTAAAAAAAAATACAAAATAATTAAAATCTGACATTTAGGATCCAATGAAAACTGAAAAAGATGCTGGCTAGAAAGACACCCCCAAAAAAGGTGACAATCAATTAAAAATGTTGAAAAGGTTAAAACCAATTAAGTGGTCTAACCAATGACTAAAGGGTTGTTCTATGTCCATCAAAGAAATACAGAAAGTTCATAGAAAGTATATCCCTTTGTGATCTCTCTGCTTGTAATCATCAGCACTTTAAGGTATAGTTCATAGGGCTGTTTTGATTTTTTTTTTAGTTGAAAGTGCTGCTGACAAGACAGTTAAGTGGCAGATGCAGTATCGCCCGGTTTTGTACATTCTGTTGATGCCTGCTCTGATTGAAATCCATGACCACTAGCTCGGGTTGGTAGCTTTTAGAAAGTTGTAAATAATTCCAGACATAACAATAAATTATTATTGCTGTTGTTGTTGTTACTATTATTTCAAAATATCTGGGTGAATGATTACATTTATGTGTGCAAGCCTGTAAAGAATAAAACATACCCAAAAGTATCTTTCTATATAGTCATCTGCAATTTCTTGTCACAATATTTTAATTTCACATTTCTACTTTCTGCAATCCAGATTATCAACATCAATTTTAAGAAGGAGCTTCCTACAATCCTTGCATACAACATCTCCACCTTAGGAGGAATATTTTCATATTAGAACGTTTAATACAACCTATGACATTAACAACTAATTATCTATAACCCTTACTGCAGTACGAATGGCAGGAGGCATTATGTCTAAACACAACTAAGAATAAAATCTTGACTTTTATTCTGAAGTGAAATATTAACATGGAATTTCTGATCACTATTAATTTGAATTAAGCAAGTGTTAGCACAGATGGCTTCCAGGGGTCTATTTACACTTTAAATTTTACCATGACAATTTATCATGCTTATACATGGTTGTACTTGATGATTATGGTTGAACTTCATGATCTTAAAGATCTTAAATGGTTCTATGATTCTACACCATGATTCTTTAATCCTGAATTCAAATTATTTACATGTTTGAATGAAATAACACTATGGTATCTTGTTATGAAATCAGGCCAAAGTTTGATTTTGATTTTTGGTGGAATCTATTCTCTCAGATGTAATGATCTGGAAAAGGAAAATGTAGCAAGATACAGTTTCTGATTATCATAAGAATGTAATTTTGTTATTGAAATCTGTGTAGTTTGTATAATGCCATTAATCTAGATATGTCATCATTAATTGACCTTAGGAGATGCATAATATGTAAGATAAATAAAAAAAAATAATAATAATGAGTTGGACATAGAACCTTAAAAATGCTTAGGGAAGTTGAATCTCTTGGACTTAAGGTAAATTAATATTTATTTTTAGAGACTTCAAAAATAACAGTAAAATATGTATTACAAATAACAACCCAAACTTAATTTGCTTTTACTTCTAAAGCACAATTTCTATTCACCCAACTACAGCTGTACATATATAGCAATGTCAGTGGCTTGTACCTGCACAATCAAATTATTCATCTATTTTGATGAACTTTGGATTGTTCCATCCTTAGCTGAATGGTATACATGGAGCTAATATCTGTGAAGTAAAATTGGTGTGATCTCTGAATAAAACAGAATTACAGCACTGCAGTTGACATACGCTATGTGGGAGGTACGGGTAATGAACAAGAGTTCAGAATCATATGACCAGCAATTAAACTGAGACCTTTTGTTCTTGTGAAATGATACTCCAGTACTTCCTCAACAGGAATGAAACAAATTGATTTCAAAATACGGCAAAGTAGTTATACATGAATGCGTGCTCTGTACTACAATACTGCACATTTGGCAGCTAATCAGAACTGAGCTTTTGATCTCGACATTCTCTCTCTGTAATGCAGAAAATAATGAATCTGTCATATGAACTTGAGTACACTGGTTAAGCCTCAACCTTGTTCCATATGTTTGTTGCGTGTACCAGAGGGAGTTCTGATAAGTGGCTTTTCAGCATATTACAGTCAGATTCCATTTCACCTAAGGTAGGTTTCTTTTGTGTTCAAATGAGAAAATCTGCATCTATTTGCCCCAGTTGTCTCCAATTTTATCCGAATCTATTTTACTCTCATCATCCCTCTTCAATCAGTGCTCCCAGAGGCCAGTGCATATCAACACCATAAAAGCAGTGTCTTGCAAGGTCTACAATTATCCAATGACTTCATATGGTAGGCTAATCGTAATAAATTGCAGTTATATCCTTTCAACTGGATTCCCCAGCTCCAAAAAACCCAACATTGCAGAGAATGAGGTTCTCAGTTTTAATTCTCTCTAGGTAGTCAGAATGAGTCCTGTATCATTCTCAAAGCACAATATTTAGCATAACTCAGTGTTTGAAAAACATCTTAGTTTTGATTCAATTATTTTGGTTCTTGGGCTCCTCACAAAAGCAATACACTTCTTTTATCCTTAAATTGCGAACTAATTACGATGATGGTTTGCCTATGCCATAAAATACCTGTTAGAAAAAGGCTACCTTAGGCAGAGATAAGTTTGCCAGTAAATCCTTAAGGGATGCAAAGGAGAAAGGATTCATTCACCACCTGAGAAGCTGTGTTCAATTGTTACATATCCATCTCTAATTGATATTTTAATCCCTAAACCATTTTTTAGTGTCTACTACTGTGAACCTTTCAAAATTCCAATTACTATATAAAAAGAGTTAGTTAAAAGAAATAAAACTAAAATATCCCAAGTATTGCAAGTGCATAATTTAGATGTTTTTAATACAAAACAGAATCACAACAAATATGAAAATTTCCTCAGAAAAGTCTGGGAAGTTTTATATTCAATTCAAAGCATACTCAGTTTTCAGAAAATATGAAATAAACACATGATAAACTAGATTTCTTTACACTCCATTAATAGTCCCAAGATATCTGCTTCTGAAAATCATGTCTCCTATTCAGAACAACCTCTAAGTATATGGGATTAGTATTACATGTGTTCTGGATAAATTATAAGTTAAAGAAATTATAAAAAATGAGACAAATGAATAGACACCTATGAACAAGATGTTAAACAGAAAGTTTAACTTAATTTATGCAGATTCCAATGTACTAGAAATTCTTTAGCATTCTACAGTAGTGGTACACTCTTAATTTTTAAATAAAAAAATTAATAAATAAGAAATATACTCTAGAACTTAGGTGGTGATGGTGGTGATATTAAATTAGACTTCTGAAACACTGCAATACATGCAAAAATATCTCAGAATTACATCATAGAAAACTCCCAGTGGCACTGTAGAAGTTATGGACATTATATTAAGTTGAGGATGCTCAGAATTGTTAGCTGAATGTCAGCAGTAAGAAGTTTAATGTTGTAATTTAAGTGATCACCAGACTACTGAGAAGAGTGGACACAGCTTATGCCTTCAGAAGTGTAAGGTGTCTTGAGATAATATTGTATTTAAATCATTTAAGAAGAATACCTCTTTCCTTCCTCAAAACAATTGATTTACTGAAGTACACTATAGTGGAACTAAAAATTCTGTGTAACCGCTTAGATGCTCGACCTTACAGTATTTCCCAAACTTTTCAAACAAATAACTGCGTACAAAGTAAATCCGTTCTGCATCACCAGCACCAACGTGAAGAAAAACACAACAGCAACTTCATGGAGAAAAAGGTAATGATAATTTCGTCTCCATTTTTAGCAAGACAAGGTTAGATCACTTCTGTAGGAAATGGCATACCCAGATTCCCTTGGGTTGGACCTACCACCGATGGATGAATCTACTTTCCTTTTACCATAAGAATGCTCTGTAGGTTTACAGGTTTAGTTGTCTGGATGTACTAGCTGGATACCTCTACTTGAATGTTAATCACTGTATTGAAAAAAAAAAAAAAAAAAGACAGAGAGGGAAGGAAGGTGAAATTAAAACAGAGCCCAGAAGTAAACAAAGGAAACAGAATGTAACCCTGTAACATCTTTAGCCTCTTCAGGGGAGAACGATCTTGATTTGATGTTGTTTATACAACTATTTTTTTTTTTTTGCTTTTAAAAATCCAGAATAGATAAGAAATCACTAAAACATAGGTTGAAACAATAGAGTACATGTGCAGGAAAAAAAGTGTTACTGAGATGACAAATAGAGCAGTAGTACAAATCACTTGATGTGATTCTTTAGCAACAAGATAGTTTGTATCACAGAAGAAAGGAATTGTACAGTTTTAGTTTAAAACAGAGGTGACTCACTATGACAAAAGATACTTTCACATCACTGAAGTACATATACATCTTCTAGAACAATAATGTCTTGAAGTCAGTTGATGCAGTTGAATGGTATTGTGACATTGAATAATAAGGCAATGAATTTAAAATATTTGTCATTCCCTTTTAGTAACTACTTTTCTAACTGGAACACCTCACTAAGTGGCTCTCATTAATCTTACTGTGAAAATGGAGATAAGGCAAATAAAAACCACACACCTGCACTCTAGAACTGAGCTGTCTTTGAAAAAAAAGAAGGGGAGGGCAGACAGCAGCTATGAAGCAGGAGATCTTCCCTTCAATTATGTAATAAATTCAAGGGAAATTCTGAGAGGATGGCAGGCTACAGAACTAAAGAGGAAGAGATAAAATAAGAAAACTGAGAAATGAAGACATTAGATGACCATGTAGTTAGAGGTATCTTAACACCTTGGGAGGAGGAAGGAAGCATTAAGAATCATTCCACATACTAGTATTTATTCCTCAAATTGCAGGTTTGGTGTTAAAGGAATTCAAAGCATCCATTAGCCTTTCACAAGGACAATAGGTCATGAAATAGTGCTAGCATGAATAGTGCTAGGAAAGAAGTGGAAAGAAAACCAAGTTTGGCACATTTTTAGAGGTAATTTAAAGATCTATTTTATAGTTTAGATCATACAGCATCTCCTTACATTGCAAATGAAATTAAGAATGTAGATTTTGGTTCTTCTTATTCAGGTTGATTAATATCTCCTCATTGAATTCTATAGTGTGATTAAGGATTGTCATTTATGCTTTCAGAATCAAGCCCATGAAAGTGTTATAAACACTAAATAAAATTGCTATTTACTCAAGTGGTGGACACAGAAACTGTCCTTACTATACAATTTGTTCTAACACAGAGACATTGGGAAAGTATACATAAAGGGCACTATTAAAGCAATATTTTAATTTTTTTTTTCTTATAAAGGGGAAATATGTCTCTAATGGCTCAGTGCTACAAAAAAAAATATTGCATAAAATAAATATTTGGCCAAATTCTTTTGTCTGTCACACTGAGCCCACACAACAGGTTCTAGTAGGGGTTTTCTATTTCAAGAGACAGAGTTTAATGCATTGCATTAATGAATGGTAAAACTGTCTTTTGCTCCTCCCTCTTGCTCTGTTTTTGTATTACTAGGTTTTCTAGTTGCACCTTTTCCATTAATTTTTTCAGTCTTTGAAAATGCTGATATAGTTTGTTGAGAAAGCAAGCTTTGCACCATCCCCTACTTCACTATGCACAAAGGATATAGATTTGTAACATCTCAACAAATAAAGATTCAGTATTTGGCTTAAGCTACGGTGCATATATTTTTTTTCTAGTTTTTAATGTTCTGAACTTGCTACCTTGACTGGTGGCCATCAAACACATGGGGATTCAGCATTGTAAATCAGGCACAGAGAGGGAAGTGAGGTCCACTAACCAGTGGATTATATGAACAGAGCTATGGCTGCCCTAAAGTCTTCAGAAGAGATTTTAAATTCAATCCCAGTCATGTGTTATCCCAGTACAGAAGAGTGAATTTCACCCTCACGGAGCTTCTACTAGCTCATATAGTAGTCTTATTGTGGAAAATTCACTTCAGCCTCAATTTACAGTATTCCCCTCTCTTCTTCTCTCCACTTCCTATCCTCAGGCCAACAAAAGGAAATCTGGTTTATATTTCTCAGCACAGCATTTTTTTTCACCCCTGACACACATTGAACAATCTCTACAATCAAGTGCCACGTTAGCAGCAGTGCCATGCTTCTCATCTCCCAGTCTAATCACTCATGGTCTGCAGTGCCCTCTGCCCAGCTCATAACCAAATCAGTGACACCTCTCCCGATAAGGGCTTATCAAGGGGTTTTATTCAGGGACATGAAAAAACGCACAAGATCGTAATTCTGACTTTAATGGAAGCTTATCTTCCTAAAATTATAAGGAACACTTTGCTAAAATGGATGATTCCTGTTGCACATCTGTGCATAGCCAAGTGTCAGAAATCAAAGACAGAACAACTTTCCTGTAAATGCTATTTTTCAGAATCACCTTTGTTTCAGAAGCAAAACTTTTTGTGTATAACAGCTGAACTAAACAGAAGCAAATGGAAAATAACATTGAGCTAAGTTTTTATAACTAATCAGTGACTGTACGTGAAAGGAAAGTAAAAAGGGTGACAAATTCTATCCAAACTCCATTTGCAAAGATGTCTTATCCTGCAGAGGTGTGTTAATTGAAAAAAAATCTTGTGTTTGGACCTTCACAGGTTTTATCCTTAAAATGCATATTGAAAGTGGTCCTCAACTTGTCATGTGTTTAAATACCATGAAAAGTAAACACTTTCAAAAACCTCCATATGATTCTGTAGAACCATGAACCAGTGACTTAATAAACATTCATATCACTAGCAATTCAAGATAGATCTGACTTTTGAGTCATTATAAAAACCATTTTCACCTTTGTGTTAAAGCAGAACCACTGCCAGCTAACCTCGGTACACCCATTCCAAATTTTCCTCATTTTACACTGCCTTTTCAGGCATTTGGAAGCTCAAGTCCCATAAATGTTTGTGCTCATGCTTAGCATTCTGCAAATGGGTTTGCAAATGGCCTCTCTGAGGCCGTTCCTGTAGTTAAAACTATGCATGGTAATACAGTTGGGTTAAATATCATTGTTCTAAAAACTATATACAGACAGCTCATCCTCAAGGGCGTATAAACTAAATAGACTAAACAGACAAAGTCTTGCTGGGGAAGCAGAGGCATAACAACCTGTATTTAACTTATAACATTGCCGCACTTCCATGTATGAAATCTTGACTTGTTTGTAATAATTTTTAAGCATTGGTCTAAAGCAGTCTGACTACTGTCAGCAAACTCTGTTTGAAAGAAGAATCAGATGATTTGCCTCGGTTGCTAAAGCAGCTGCCTGGCACAGCTGGGAATGGGATTGAAGTCTCTGGAGCTCAATTTATGAGCATGCTTCAAATTTGACAAATTTGTATTCTGGTGATAAGCACTGAAATCTTAAGTAAATGTGTGCTTGTAGGAGCAAAGACTGTTTTTAATCAGAGATCTTCCACTCTTATTGATATTAACCTTGTCCACAGTCCTTCCAAGTCCACAGTATCTTTCTGTTACATCGGACTACCATTTTAATCTCTCAGGTGCTGACTATGCATACAAGTGAGTCGTCTCTGTTTCTGGATGTTGTGGGTTAGCTTTTGCTAACAGCCAAACTCCCACCCAGCTGCTCACTCACTTTCCCCCTCAGCAGGAGTGGGCACAAAATAGGAAGAAGAGGGAAGAAAAAGCCCATTGGTCGAGATAAAGGCAGGAAGGTCACTTATCAGTTACTATCATGGGCAAAACAGACTTGAATTGTGGAAAATTAACTTTATTGCCTATTAAAATAGACTTGGGCAATGAAAAGTCAAATATTAAACCAAGATTTTTTCTGCTCCCCTTTCTCAGGGTTCACCTTCATGCCTTCATTCCTGTCTTCTCCACCCTCCTCAGGGTAATGGGGAACAGGGAGTTATGGTCATTACATAATGGTTTCTCTATACCTCTCCTTCCTCTTCACACTTTGTTTCTTCATGGGCTGCAATCCTTCAGGAAACATTCAACCACTGTGATGTGGGGTCCTCCATGGGCCATGGTGGACACCTGAGCTGATGCCATGGAGCACCTCCTCCTCCCTTTCCTCCTCTGATCTTGGTGTTTCCTCCACTGTTTCTCACTCTTTTTGTTTCCCCCTCCTGTGCTAATGTGGATTTTTTTTCCCTTTCTTGAACACGTTTTCATAGAGGCACCACTCACTTAACTGAGGGTCTCAGCTATGCCCTAATGGGTCTGTTGGAGCTGGCAGGAACTGACTATGTTTGGCATGGGGCAGCCTTGGCTTCTCCTCAGAGGGGTCACTCTCTTAAGCCCTCTCTACCAATGCCTGGGCGTGGACACCAGATACACGCTGCCAGGCAAAGACACTCCAGCCAGATGTGTGATGATCATTGCCTACATTCAAAACTGATTTTAGGCACTTGAAATGAAGCCTAGGTGAACTTCAGACTAGAAGTTGGACTAGATGACCTTTGAAGGTCCCTTCCAACCCAGACCATTCTATGATTCTATGATTCAGAAATTTCAAGCCAAGAGGCTTGTTCAGCTACTAGTTCACATCAGACAAATCTGAATTTGCAAAAAAAAAGTGCCTTCTCCTTGCTAATCCTAAGAGTCATCAGTATTTTTGTCTTAGCTTCTTTGCATGTCAGAAAAACAGCAGTCTGATACCTAAGCCTTCTTATGTAGCTTAAACCTTGAATGACCGCCTTGAATTTAAAAAATGAAACCAAATAACCTAAAATCAAATGTCCTTACATGACCTTCAAAGTGATCTTTATAGCCTTGCCTAATTTAGATCAAATAGTGTTGATGTTAGCTTTGGGATGCATTGAATTTAGTGCAAATTAATAGAACAGTACAAAGAAATGTTTTCTTTCAGCTAATTGACCAGTTTCTACATTGCACGGTCAACAAATTACGTTAAGATTAATCACATAGGTTGTGATTAATAGGTCAGCATTTGATAGCTACCTTTTCATTCCTACTCTTCCTTTGTAAAAGCATCCAGAAGATTCCCTCCCCACCCCTGAAAAACAAACAAACAAACAAAACAACAACAAAAAAAAACCAACCCACAATCAGTCAAATAAAAACCACAAACCCAAATCAATTTCAAATTAGTGGAAATGTAGGGGACTTTCTCCTACCTAAATGGACATTTCCGTACCCAGTAATTGAAAAGTTGCCGGTAATGTTGTCAGCAACTAAAAGTTACTGTTGTACATTAGATGAAGACTGACTAGATGTAGTTTGTAAATTATTTCATGAAGCTAAGTTGGGAATGAGAAAGAGTATCTTTCAATGATTTAATATAATTTAGTTTTCTTTTCAATATGTTTAGAAATTTTAACAATGCAGTCTTAAAATTAGAGCAATCTAATCTTACATATGCTGAACTTTATGAGATAATGAATTCAATAAATGCAAGTTGCAATAATGAATTGTTGACAAATGATTAGGTCATAAATTTGATACAACTGAAAATAAATCATGGCAAAGCCGAAAACAGATAAAAAGCTTCATTTAATTGTATACACCAACTCACAGATACTTGAATTCATATTTCACTTCAGTAAACAAACTTGCCTGACCTGATTTCATAGTTCATGTGAGAAATGGGTTGATTTTTTAGAAGAATTCAGACATTATGAAAAGACTTCACAAAAAAAGAGATATGGATTATTTGTTTGAACAATGTGTCTTGATTCAGTGATTATGTGCATCTTCCAGGATATGTATTAGGAAAGAAAGATGCTGATGTGCTTTCTTCAAAACCTAGCTCTTTCTTGTTTTTGTTTTTTTTTTTTAATGATGGTATTTATGTTACCTTAGATATTGCATTGAAATAGATGCTTGCCTTTTATAAATAGACTTGAAGAGATCACAGAAACCTCTCAAGTATTGAATTTGCTAGTTTAGAGTCTAAATTAGACTTACGTCAGTCATATTTAAAGCTATAGAAAATAAAGAAGCACTGAAATGAACTGAAATGTACCGCAATTGTTGTTTTAAACAGTGTCTTATTTGAAAAATATTGTTCATGTCACGGAAGCAGAAATATCCCTACGAGAAAAATACATGATCTGTTATGCATTTTCCCAAAACATTCCTTAAAATAAAACTGTATTCTTTGTTTTTCAGGAATAAATAACCCCAAAAAGAGAATTTCCATATTTCTTCATTGTCTCCAGCAACTAGACTCAGAAATACCATAATGTCCCCAAATGCTTTATAATTAATTATTGCTGGTATTTTACATTACATGGTTATCGGGGAGTAGGGGAGGAAGGAAAAGAACTGAGATAAATCTGTGAGTAGAGGTAGGTGTCCAGGACTGCTTTTTCCCATGTCAG
This sequence comes from Chlamydotis macqueenii, assembly GCF_036417535.1. Lineage (NCBI taxonomy): Eukaryota > Metazoa > Chordata > Aves > Otidiformes > Otididae > Chlamydotis > Chlamydotis macqueenii. The sequence goes on along the minus strand of NC_141556.1, from coordinate 9,461,254 downwards.
AAACCTCTTAGCTGTTCTTCTGACATCACAAATCCCATAGACCTTCCTGCAGAGTGCTCCACCCAGCACAGCAGAGTGTCCCCACTAAAAACAGCCCTTAAACGTCAGCACAGTTTCCGAGGATTTGGTCAGGAGGGCATCAATTCGTTGTCTCAGTGGTGGATAAGGACATTAAACACCAGGCTATTACAGAGTAAAGTGGCAGGTTGATAGCATGTTTTAAAATAAACATCCCAGCCAGCTCTTTCAAAACTTAATTGCAATTCCCTTCCCGTAAGAGAAATTTCTCTGCTTCTGTTTCATATATCCTGTTAGGCTGCACGACCAAAGGGAAAGGAATCAAGGCATATGCATTGTGTTGCTGTGGGCACATCTGAGCTGGATTTCTGCTGATGTTTCTCTTTTCCTGAACGGTCTTCAAAAGGCAACTCTGCAAGCATTGCACAGCAAGGTAGCACACCTCTGTGAGTTTAAGATTCAGCTGCTCCAACTAGCTGTGAAGGTAGCTTGGCTCAAATCCACAAGGGTGCTTGTTTGATTTCTATTAAAAAGCAACTGTTTTAAATGACAATAGCATGATTGAATCCTTCTGTAGATTTGGAGACCAGTTCTTCAAAGAAGCCAACCACGACACCTATGCATTGATAAGTGACAGTTGAAATTTTGTTGGATTTTAGACTTAATATCTTACTACTAGAATTAGATTTTGTCAGTATATATATTTATCAATTTTGCTTTCAAATAAAGTATAGATTATATGGTAAATATCACATTTATTTGCAGACTGCAGAAACATGCTACATACTGTTATTACTCTGACAGTGTTTTCTGTAGGTTTCTAACTTCTTTTATACAGCAAAAAAAAAATTCTCAATAACAGATATTCTTTCTAGACAGCAGAGCACCTGCACGTTCATGCTCCAGCTTTTCATTTTCTCACTCTGTAGTATAAAAGGAGACATCTTTCAGCATGTTTTATGCAGTCAGGAAGAAAGTAGGGCTAATTCTCCAACAGAGGGAAAGAACTGGCAAATAACCACGGCCATGTCAGCAGATTCAAGTCCTGACTTTCCAGGCTGCTGCAACAACTAAAAACAACATATCCATTTCATCCATGCTCTATCCTGAAGGTTCAGAAGGTGAGAGGCAAATCTTGCTATGTATAAACAGTCATCTACAGTATATTTGAAAAAGAAATTTTATTGTCCTAAAATGGCTTGGTTTCTACCACCCACAGTGTAGAAATACAACAGTGGAGCTTGTAAACCAGCTTCCATCCTGTTCTAATGATAGTTTAACAACCAGAAGAACTATAATGTTTAAATATAGAATTATTTCTGTTTACACATTTAACTATCCCCAGTGCTATGGGGACTTTGGCAGTTTACATAATATCCTCTGAACAATAGATATGTACTGTCTGCACTGGGTGAAATGATACAACTATCCTTTAAAGGATTAAAAGTTGTAGTGGTTTGGTTTTCTTTTTTAAAAAAAAAATTGCAGCTATTCCTGTCTTTGATATGCAATGTCTGTGTTGGCAGCCTCTTGATGCTGACAGCATCTAGATTCAGTTCAAGAGCTCCAGTTTAAATTTGCCATTCCATCCAGACTTATAGGCACCAGAGACTATGGTGATGTCTCTGCCAGTAAATAAAACAGGGTACAACAGCCAGCCTGCTGAGCAATGGGATATTTAAATAAGAAATGTTAAGGTGAGTTATGTATCTGAAATCCACTCTTTGCCTCTGGAGGTTTTAAGTCCTAAATGCAAATGTACCCAAATATTCAGAGATGGGTATCCCTTTTGGTACCTCATGTACTAAAGGAGTTACCTTCTTTAAATGTGACTGGCTAATAACACTCATATTTGGCTGGTATTTAGCAACTTTCGCTGAAAATTGACAGTGGCTTTTTTTTCCTCTGCATTGTGCATAAAACTCAGTTATTGTTAGACTGAGATTTGAATTTATTCATTTTCTTCAACATTTAAAGCAGAATTTGTGATTTAGTTTGACTCCTTTGAGCAGGCTCATCAAACTGTTGATTCAAGACTAATTTTTTTCAAGTAAAATTATGCTCAGTTTTTTTCCTTCATAGAATTATCTTGTACTGTATTTATTTATAACATTGACTGGATGAAAAACATGTATATTAACCATACTGTCCTCAGCTCACAGTAGGATTTTTTTTGTTTTGTTTTTGTTTTGTTTTTCCTTCCCATACTTCGTATTAATGCAGAGTCTTCACAGATGTATCCAAAAGTACAAACAGACCATCCCATTGCTTAGCTCTGATAAAAGGAAAAAAAAAAAAAAAAAAAAAAAAGCTTGTATTGTTTTCTCACTTTTGAGAAAACCTATATTAAATGAGTCAAGTTCATTATTTCCTTGCAGAAGTATGAACTGCTATGCTTGAAATTTATTCCAAGGTCATGTGAGGCGCAGCCAAGTCTCACAGCCTGAAAGGTCATAAGAAAGGTACTGAATCTCCAGCCTGCTCAACAGAGAGCTGAAGACTTTTGGTTAACATTTTTGCTTGAACAAAAATTTTGACATCTTTTTTGACTCAGACCTTTGTGGCTACAGTAGAAGTACAGTGAGGTAAAAACCTTTGAGAGTTGGTTTTGCTCTCTTTAATCACCTTTTCTAAACCTGTATGATTTTTCCTTGGAACACCAGGGACACACAGGGTACAGGTTGAAAACCACTATACTGAAATGCATCTTCCAGGGGAAAGGAAACAAACCAAAACAAAACACTAACCAGTCTTGATTTAAAGAATCTGCTTTCATCTTACAATTATAAAAAAAACCCTGAAATCCAGATGATTTTGCTTGACTTCATGTTTCATAAGAACAGTTTCATAGAGATTAAAAAGAAAAATGTATCTTTTTTTCACTAAACGATATGTGTTTTCTTTGGATTGCTAAAGGAAAGTCAATGTATTTCCACTGCTATCAAATCAAAGGTGACAAAATTGTCTTTAGAAATTAATCAGTCTCCCAAAGTTGGAGGTCTGTTCAGCAGCTATGCTGTTACTAAATAGCATGGATAAAATGCATTTGGCCTATGTGCGCTCTTGGTTTATATCAGTACATATGTTCTCCAACACTAAACACAGCTGTGAAATAGTGAGTGAAGGAAGAAGGCTGTGTGGTAGTGAGAGCATTTCTCCACTTCATAACCTGAAGCACATGTTTGCACTGAGCACTGCTAACAGGCAACCACAACTCCATTAGCCACTTCTTTTTTCCCATTCTTGTTAGCATTTTTAGGGATAGTGTGAGAGATACTACTACTAAAGAAGCAACAAGGGAAAAAAAGAAAAAAAAAATAAGAACTTTTCAAAAACTCAATAAGAAAACATAAGGCTAGACTTCCATCTCTGTTATGCCCTGGTAAATCTTATGACCACAGGTCAAAGGTGGAGACATTTTAAATTGTGATTTTGAAGGGTGGTGACAATTCTGTATCTCTGTGTTTATCACTCATACATCTGGTTTATATCTGCGCATGGTTGTAATTTGTTAGCATCTTGAAGTATTTTTCTTTTCTTTATTATACTTGAATACACTGTGTCTAGATAGATGTCCTAGCAGTTAATTGACATAACGGAAAGGACTGCAAATATTAACATAAGACAAAGCAATATATAAACTAATCCCAGGAATGCAAGGAAGTTGTCAAAGATTGTTAAAATACAGGGTGAATGCAATGGTAAATAGACCATAGGACATATAAAATACTTTCACATCATTTTGATATAGGAGAACAACTTGATAAAGAAATATAATTAATCAGTTACAACTAAAGAGCTCAGCTGAACTGCAGGGATGGAGGAATATCTACAACTTTTTCTTGTAAAGAATATTTATAATTTATAGCAGCCTGGTTGCTGTTAAGCTCAAGGATGGCAAATAATAAAGAAAGACTCATTTAGGGGATGCGGTAAAGGCATACAAAGCTAAAACTAGCAAAATCTATTAACATAATGCAAACTGGTATGACAATAGAAACTCAACAATTAAAACTCAGTGTTGTGATACAAAGAGTATGAAATGTGATCTAGTAGTTAAGATATTGAAACTAAGAAATTTGCAAAAACCAGCCTGCCTTGGAGTTTGTAACTATTATATCTCATATCTAAACTTTCTACTAAAAACTTTGCGGCATAGAGTATCTCTTAGTGGGCCTATTAAACCTCTTAGTGCTGGAGTTAGAACCAATGATACCTCTCAGCTCTTTGAAGTATACAGTGCTACTTCTATATGTCCAGTGCAAAAGCTCAGGAAAATATATGTACTTTTTTTTTCTTATATGCATTCACTGTTTCTACTGTTAAGACCACCCAGTCACAGTACTGTTTATGACTCTATCTCATACACCTTAAATCCAATGAATCTAAACCACCAAACTTGGTGAAGGGAATTTGGTATTGATAAACCACATAATATTCTAAGACATGCTTTTGCAGTGATTCAAAATTATTTTAAAAGTAGGGAAAATATGTTATAAAGGTTGTATAGCAAAGAGATAAATAAGTAAACTATTTTATTTTTAAACTAGAATAGAATGTTCTGTAATTAAATATATTTTGTTAGAGGTTGTTCCTATTTATTTATTCCATGCAAATTAATTTATCAAGTACAATAACCAAAATTATTTCATAAAATTTGTCCTGATTTGGGGGAGAATATAGTGATTACGATGAACTAAGCTTTGAGTAAATATATCCTCCTATGATGTCATGCAAGTTAGAACAAAGTCACACAGCTGGTCAAAAAAAAAAGACATATAATTGGTTATTTAAAAAAAAAATCTTAAGTACTGTATCCATATAAAGACTTAAAGTAAAAGTTGGAAATCCTTAGCTTTCTGGTAAGTAATAAAATACATCCAAGCCCACTGTCTCCTCATTAATCTACTCTAAATTCCTCTTTCTCCCACACTTAGAAACATCAATATATCTCCAAATAATGCCCTTTGAATAATTTATTGCTGTTTTGTCTATTCTTATTTCTAGACTGGTATATGACATACACAATCTTAAAACACAGTAAATTTTAAAAAGAGTATAGAACTCTTTCCCTTTATCAGAAAGCTGTCTGCATGTTGTTTTCTTTTTCCTTTCACTCACTGGTACAGTATTGCCAGGAATGATGTCATGCTATTCATATCATATCTCACAATAACACTTTTCTAGAGTAAACCTTAATCTTCTAAATCCAGTGTACAGTGGCTGTCCAAACAGAATAGATCTCTCTCTTTTTTTTTTAATAAAAGCCAGGTGATAAATTAAGTGCTTCTGATAAATGAGAACCCCACAGTTCTGTGGATCTAATCCTCCCATAGAGAGAAATATTTGACCAAGCATAATGTGTTTCTTATGAGGAAGGTATCTTTCACAAAGGAAACAAAGCATGGAATTTCTGTAACATTCCTTGCATAAATATTCTTTTAAATATATTGCATATGGAAATAATAATAAAAAGCCAGCTACTTTCATCACTCTTTTTGGCCCAGGAAACAATAAATAGGTGGGAATCCTAGCCACATTTTTTGAAGCTCGATGTCTGAAGGTAGTCCTATAAATTGTATCTACGTGAAAGCAATTTTCAGAGGTACTGTGAATTCGCAGTTCTGACTGATTCCCACATGGATATAGGTACTTATTTCTAGACCCTCAACTTTGAAATTTTTTGGCATGTAATTCAGCTATATAAACTAAGAATTTGTCCCAGTAAAAATATAAGCAAGATTTATTGTTGCTTCTCTTGATATTTACTGTCTCTATCTAGCTACTTATATGGTCCCCTCAGCATAGGTTTTAAGCACCTCCCAAGATTTAAAAATTAAAACCAATAAATCTCTCTCTCTTATTTCCTGTCTTCCCAGTCTAGAGAACATGGTTTGATTCATTTGTTTGGTTTTGTTTTTTCTCAGTCTGTGAGCTTGAGTAAAAGCTCAGGAGATCAAAAAAAAAAAAGGACAAAAAAGAGAAACGGATGCTCTTTCTGAAGAATAATGTAGAGATACCAAAATTAGCTTTTAAACAAGCAAGGCTGGAGTGCATTTCAGGCTGTTATGCACCTCTGAGAAGCAAAGCTCATACTTCTGAGTTGCATCCTGCTGTGGTCATGCTGTCTCATGCGTGAATTGGCTCCTTTACAGCTACCTTGGGCTAATCTTACTCTCCAGTGTGGCCTGTAGAATAGACATGCCATAAATTAAATATGGGAATTTAACTGTTGTGTTCCAAAAGTGATGAGACCTGTAGCCGTGCTCTCTCAAGGGGTGAGCTGCACACACATATCTTCTCTCCCAGACTGCTCATCTCAGCAGTGAATCACGTCCACCAGCTCCCAACTGGCCAGCTCTACTTCCTAGCACTTACCTTTCTGATAATGTTTCACTGAAATATCTTGAGGTAGGGGGTAGACAGGGATTAAAAATTATTCCAGAGACCTAAAGGACGCAAGTCTCAAACGAGTGTTTTGCAGCTAGGAAGAATGGTCTGAGACAAAGCAACACCTCTTGCTACAACGTGTCCCCTCCATCCTAAGGGAGTTTTCTGGATACTTCTCCAGTCTCTTCTTGCCCCTCTTCCTCAAGACATTATAGTCTCTACTTTGGAAAAAAAAAAAAAACATAATAGTCTTAGATAACTCATAACTAATTTATTGCCTTCAAAAACTATAATAATTAGAAAAAAAAATCAATTACTGTCTACACTGAAGCCTCATGAGGGAGGTCCTAAATCCCTCCCTGTGATCAGTGTAGTCAGAGAAGAATGGTGAGGTGCTCAGGATAGCACATTGCTAACCAGAGTCTGCTGTTGTTCTTCAAAAAAATAGTGGCTCTCTTGGTTTATGAAACCTCATTCCTTCATTCCTGGGAATGGAGAATTGAAGCGGTCAAGTCTGAAAGGGAGGACTTTCTGCACTAGCAGAGGCAGGTGTGTGTTCTGGTAGAACAGTCAGCACTCCGGCCTATGCAGATGGAAACTGCCTTTTTCAGGCATTCAGTAGCACTGCTGGGAAGGATTCCCATTTTGTTGCGACTTTATTGTGAGGCACTTCTCCATATAGGATTAGGAAGTTCAGGGAAAACTATTTCTCCCAAGGGCTTTTTTCTCCCTTGACTGGTCTTCTTTTTTTCCTTCCTCCCTCCTTTCCTTCCTTTCTTCCATCCTTCCATCCTTCTTTCCCTTGTCTCTCTTTTAAAAAAAAAATTTTTTTTTTCAGTCTGGCTCTGAGGAAGGTGGAGAAGATGTAGTTTCTGTCTGATACACAGATGAGGTAATCGTGGATTGCCAGGGACATCGACTGCTGATGTATTAGTCCATTCTGCTGCAAGACATTTGTGGAGATGTTGAACAGTACAGAGAATGTTAATGATTTCTGCAGGAGAAATAAAATCTTCAGGGGAGATTTGAAGGTGGAGAAATGTTGCCCGTAGAACATCTCAGAGGATATTACTTGCGGGAAAACAAACCAGCTCAAGTTTTTACCATTTAGTTTGCTCATCCCCAATTGTCAGGCAGGAATTACTGGAGTACTTAAAGGGAACAGAAATTATTATGTTTCTCCATGTTAATGCACTGGAATCTGGCTATGCTCAAAATAACAAACCTACACTCTTTAGACATTGCTACAAAACAATAATAAAAAGGATACATAACTTAGAATTTACTAGCACATATCTATTTATATAGCCACGGTTTGCAGAGTTTTTCCCAGTAGTTCAGCAGACGTCTTTTCTGTTATTTTTCAGTAGTCATAATATGATTAAAATCTACTCTGTTTAACTTATCTCTGAACTGATTTTACACCAACTTTTAGTAACATGGAAAATGTTAGCGGTAATATTACAGAAAGGTATCAACATGCACTTTGCAAAACAATGCAGACATCTGGTCTCTGTCTTTCTAGCAGAGTCAAAAAAAATATAAATAGGAAAAAAAAAAAGGACCTGACATTTTATTTAAATGGTGAAAAATTAAATCCAGAGTCGACACCACTGCAGTTATTAAGCATGGCCATGACATTGTGTTCACTTTCTACCCTGTGAGACTACCAGGACAGGAGAGCTTGGCTGGACCCCAGGAGGCAGCCAGCGCTCCCACACCTGGCTGCCAAGTGTGGTACTGCGGTGTTCATGCACCTACAGTCATGGGCATGCATGGGCTTTTAAGAGAAACCCAGCAAGAACAGTAACATTATTTTCCTAGTTTTACCAATATTGCACATGAAGCTTGAGGCAGAGTCAAGAATTTGTATCTCAATCGATACACCTATTTGGTAGATATATCTCTTCTTTTCCTTAAAATCCATGAACGCTTCTGGCATATAGTCTCTACAGGAAAACGAATATGCTTTCAATGGAGTTACATAGTCTGCTGTGTAATGTAAGTACCCAATAGATACTATATCATATAACATCTAGTATTTCATGTTTTGTTGGGTTTTAAGCTCTTTATATATTGTGTGTTATAAGAACTGGGACTTATTCCACATAGTTCTCCACAAACTATTTCTCTCTTTTTCTATATTTATTTTTTTAGCAGGCCCAGCAATTGTTAGTATTTTCCTATCCATGATACTGAGGCCAGGGCTGGGTGATATTTCATCACAATAGCAGGTCATGAAAAATAATGGTTGTGTCAATGTTTGGAAATGGCACATTTGAAAATGAAGTCATTATTTATAGGATCAGAGTGGTGCCTATATACAATGGTCTCAGATCTAGAATGTAAATTAAACAGATATGGAGTGATTTTCTCAGATGTGATGCTGTAAAGTTCAGAGAGAAGAAAGCAAGCCTCTTGCCTTCACAGAGAAATAATTTAAAATAAAGTTGTGGGCAGTAGAGATGCCAATTTAAAAAAACTCTCCATTTTACATACAGTCAGACACTTCCTTGAGCAACACATTATCATAGAGCATGCTTTTGAAAATCTTAATGGTTTAACTGGCACAGGCTCCACAATTCATTATTCCTGTGTCTTCAAACACCTATATCACTTCAACAAGCTACAGGAGACAATTAGGATAAATATTTTACTAAAAATGTTCTAAGCTAAATAGCTGGCTCTGCACTATTCTTTCTATTTATGGCTTCCTAATGAACATTAAGAATGTGCTAAAGATATTCTAACAGATGAATCACAAGGAAGTTCTGTACATAATTTACATTAGCATACTAAAATTGTTAACAGCAAAGCAGAGGTTTCAGAAAATTAAGGGTTTGTGTGATTTCTTTATAAAATCTTGTCATATTGGGGAGAAACAGTCTTACCAGTTCTCAAGATTTTACTTAATTTGTCATTATAATTTTTAGTTGTTGAAGATAGCTGCTTCTTAAACTGTGAGGTATGCAAGAATGTCACTTTTCACTCAGAAGGAAATGAAGGAAGAGGAGAAAGAGGTAATTTTCTCTCTTTACTAATCGGAAGCAAACATCAAAGACTCAAAAACCAGACAATACAATTTTCTATACCTTGAAAAATGACTTTAAAAGCCTTTATTTTATTGCTAAAAAGATTTTCAAATGCTGAAAACCTAAGAACACTTCATGCTTACAGTGAGTATGCTAAACATTTTAGAGTATTAGAGGTCTGCAGTACTACAAATCGCAGCTTCATGACTTTGGGGAGCCTGAATACATGCCAAGCAGAGGAGACTTCACAAAGTGTGTAATTATTATCTTGTATGGCAACTCAGAATTTTTTTAACTGGCTAGTTATCATTCATTGCTGGGTAAATATCCAGCACGTGGGTATTTTGTGGATCTGACTGTAAAAAAGACAAAGCCATGAAAGAAGAAAATAATAAACCAACCACAACCTTGAGTCAAGAAACTTCTAATTGCAACAGGGACTCACTGCAATTAGCAGCCTTTTCCTTAGATGTGTTAATGACCTAAAGGCAGGAAGGCTGATTCCCTGTTTGGTGAATCTCCATGAAGTACATGTAAATGTTTAAGAAAACTTTTCTCTAGATACCTAGTGCATTCCCTAAGTGTAGACATCTGTGATTTCTTCTTAAAATAGATGTCTAAAATAAGTCAGATAAATTAGTCCCTAAAAGTGCATATTTGTCTCCTCTGACATCATCATGACCCCAAAAGAGTGTCTGAGGAGATGACGTAGATGCCTGTAGCAGGTGAGACTGTTCCTACTCTGAGTAGCAGAAGTCTGCTTGCTGAAACAAGCCCATGTATCCTGTTTCTCAGTGATAATGCTGCTTCTGGTATTTGAGTGAGCACTGTTAAAGCTGAGCTGGTCTACCCTGACTGTTTACATTCATGTATTGTCTTTATAATTTCTTTGAGTATCAAAGTAGAGAAACAGCCTCAACCTGTCAGGAGTTGGTGTAGTTTCCAAGCAGGATATGGCATCTAAATTCCAAAGGAGTCAGAGATTGAGTGGTTTCTCATGCAACTCTGCATCTTGGAAAATCAGGTCATTTTTAATGAGATGCCAGTATATTCAAGTAACTGTTTCATATCAAACACATGTTATTACCATGTTTGCCTTAGTTCTTTCAAAGCTAATTGTGGAACAGAGTTCTAGAGTAAGTTTCTTGCCATCTAAAATTGCTGTTGACATAGAATAAGTGAGGAATGTACTTTCAGCCTCTCTTTTATAGTGTGAATCTGTGATTCATTTTGACAATCTAAGTATCTCTTCATGATCTTAATTTTTTTCCTTTATATGAGCAATCATGTTCTCCCTTGTTCCAATGAAAAGCCCAAAAGGTATGTTCTTTCTTTGGTTTTGACAGTTTGGCCATCTTCTCTAGTGGCCTGGGAAAAAAAGGAAGAAAAAGCCTAACAGTGCAAGGAATTGACAGATGGTTACAGTTTCCTGACAAATTATTTATTTGAATTCTCAAACACTCAAGTCTTATGACTTTTTCACTTAAGTTTTAAGAGTACATTTATCAACAAGAATGATCACATACTAACCATACCAGTACTCAAAAGCAAATGTATTCATTTGTTCACTATACGGAAATGAGTGGTGACAAGTGAACTGATTCAGACAAAACACCGAAACTAAGGCTTCAGTCCAGCATTTGAACTATTACAAAAAAAAGCTTGTCTCCGTCCATTCTTTCTGCCTTTTTCTAAACTTTGGTTGTAGGCCCCTACTTGATATTAAATGCCCTCATGTGGACCTCTAACTTTTTCCTTTCAGAAAACTAATCTTAAAAAATCTTTGAAAACATAAACTTGCTTTTCTTTATATGTATACATCTCAAGAAAGATCAATTTTTATCAAATATATTGTATTTTCAACAGGAAACTGTTTTAACATTAAATGATTCTTCATTTAATGAGAAATGTTGCCATTACATTTGAGAAAAAAAAAGATATTGAACACTTGCTGAAAAGTTTGCAAACTCTTTTTTTTTTTAATAAAAAGAATTAGCTTTTCACACACAAAAATAAATCTTAGCTGTTAAAACCAGTTTGAAATTTTCTGACGCTTCCCTTATCTCTGACTCTGTTAAAAGACATCTTTTCTGTAGGCAAGTCAAGTAATCCTAACTGGCTCCCTCCTTTCCCTTGTACTCACAATGAGCCAGTATCTCTATCAATAGCTAAATGTTTGGGTGGAAAATGGTAAAAGCTGAACCTAAAAGTAGCTATAGAGTAGGTTTTTGTTGCTATCGATACTGTAGTTCAATGCAAACAAACCTCTCAGCTTCTTGGTGTGAATATTTCTTTTAACAGATAGAAGTACATCTTTGCAATTCCATCCATCTCAAAAGGGACCATTTCTCTGTAATGCAATTCACGGGTTTTACGTGTGTGTAGATACATACATGTATGTATGCACATTTATCTATACTGGTCTCTTAATTTTAAATGAAATATAGTTTACCAGTAAACATCCACTTAAAAAAACAGTGACCACAGATTAATTAGATCAGTGCTTTTTAAAATGTAAACATTCCCAAGTTAGAAGGCATAGCTCTCAGTGAGTCTGCTAGAAAAACTCGTATCCTCATAGAGTGCTTAACAGTTGCGTTTCTACAACACAACCTTCCTTTGGAGTTCCCGGCAGCAGAATATGTGCGATAGGTTCCAAAGTTGTGCAATCGCAGCTGTTTATACTGTATTTCTATAGTACACTTTTAGAACATGGCCTTTAAAACAATTTTACATCTTTTTACTGAGAATTGCAAAAGATGTCCAATGTCAATTCAAAAAAGAAAATTAAGCATAAGTTACATGCAGCCATTGTAGATGAGGAATATTACAATGTAAGCAAAGATACACATGCTAAAATATTTAATGAATATGGTCATATTTTTCCCAATTCCTCTTCCAGTACAGTGAAGTTTTACTTCTTTTCTTAGGCATATGGTTCAGTGTTTAATTTGTAAGTATATCCATGACCCATTCAGACCTTCAGCTTGTATTTTATCTCATTAAACAGTGATTGCACATACACCAAATTCTCATGCTACACAAATGGAATGTTTACTGTTTCCTGGTGGAAACATTCAGGAGTCCAAGTTGGAAGTAATCTCTTCTAAGTGTCATATTAAATGAGTGATTTGTGTATGTGTGTTTGTGGGAGAGAAAGAAAGATCTTCACTTACTCCACAGTAAGCACTGTGGAATAGAGGCAACCTGGCATCTAGACAAGGTAACTGCAAACTATTTGATTAATGTTTCTTTTACAATACATGTTATTTGAAGTAGGCATGTGGAAAGTTCCAAGATTCTGATTTGCTTATCCTAGGTTACTGTCTATCCTAGGATGTGAGTTGTAGTCCATTTTCTCCCAAAAACCTTCGTGAAATCTGCAGTAGGATGAAACAGCTGAAAGAGATTTCAGATTGAGGGATTTAAAAAAAGGTGTTTCTCACTCAACCATGAACATAGTATGTTCCTTATGAGTGTATGAGTATCTTAAAAATTAGACCCTTCACAAGAAAATTTATCTCACATAGTGGTGGCCTTAGCAGTGAACATAAAAGGCTTGTCACAGACATCCAGATCCTATCAGCCTAGTAACAAGAATATCTTCTATTGATTCGAGTAACCAACATTTCAGCGACACTGGACTCTAGCTGCAGAATCAATATTTAGAACATGATGAATGGCTCAGAAACTAAGAAAACACACCAATCAGCCTTGCATCTGAAGGCCTTTCCTAATGGAAAAAACAACTAAGTGATGTAAACAGAAAGGGCAAACCAAATGACGACCTGCAAGACCACCCATCTGGGCTAGGCAGCTTGTTTCAGGGTTATCTGACTGCTTCCTTTGTGCTGGTTCACACAGTTACTATTGCTCTAAGTTTTGTTGACAGTGACCACAGATTAATTAGATCAGTGCTTTTTAAAATGTAAACATTCCCAAGTTAGAAGACATAGCTCTCAGTGAGTCTGCTAGAAAAACTCGTATCCTCATAGAGTGCTTAACTGTTGCGTTTCTACAACACAACCTTCCTTTGGAGTTCCCGGCAGCAGAATATGTGCGATAGATTCCAAAGTTGTGCAATCGCAGCTGTTTATACTGTATTTCTATAGTACACTTTTAGAACATGGCCTTTAAAACAATTTTACATCTTTTTACTGAGAATTGCAAAAGATGTCCAATGTCAATTCAAAAAAGAAAATTAAGCATAAGTTACATGCAGCCATTGTAGATGAGGAATATTACAATGTAAGCAAAGATACACATGCTAAAATATTTAATTGAACATAAAAACATTACTAATGCTTTTTGTGGTATATTGAGTGCTGAAATAGAATGATCTGAGCACTTAGATTATTTTTTATTTTAAGCAATCAAAAATTCAACTGTAGGAGTCAGATTCTTCCTCACAAGAAGTAATACTACACTCCACTAATAGCCTTCATGATTTCAGTGGCCTACTTTTTGAAGAAAAAAAGGTACTCAGTATGTGCCAGAAGACCTAAATAATGCAAAGAGCTCTTGCATTTCTTGCTTGCTTGCTTCTTGATATTTGTTTTCCTCCCCAATTTCAAGAGCTGGTTGCTAGTTGCTAATGAACACCTGAGCTTTCTATAGCAGATCCGTCTGTTCCCAGCTAAATGCTGTGTTCTTCCACTGAAACTGTTGAGTTATTACCTTTACTTCCCTCTTCTGGAGTCCAAGAAAAGTGCTAGTACAAAGTCATTGAAAGCTCCGACAACATATTTAATTATTTAAAAAAGCACAATAATAAGGGACTTTGGGCCTTTCTTTTTCCAGTTTGAGAAACTCTTTTCTGGTTTTACAGGCTCCCAGGCTGTACTGTTTCTGAGTATAGAGTGATGACCAATAAATAGTTTTACTGATCACTGGTTGAGGGCTAAGCAATACGATTATTCCTGCTTCTCCTGAGACAAGCACACAAGGGATGGATCAGCAATACACTAGAAGCCAAAGTAACGCCCTTCTTTTGAGAATGATATCCATCTCCGACAGCAAATATAAAAGCAGTTGAAACAAGATTTCATGGGCCTCAATTCCCACAGCTTTTTCTGGGCATCACATTTGATCACCATTGTAAAACATTCTATGTGAGTAGCCTACACATTGGGAAAAAAAAAGAAAAAGAAAAAATCTCAAGCCCTTTGGTTCTGTGTAATTTAGAAAGTAGAATGAATCAGTTTTGTGGAAGATATTTGATGTGAATCAGACAGCTTTTAAATCAGTTTTCCACTAAGTAAAGAAAGGATCCTATTCCTCTTTGTTGAGCTATTGTAGAATTTTTTTTACCCTGATCTATCTAATGTCACTCTGGGTTTTTTTTTGGGGGGGTTTTTTGTTTGTTTTTTTTTTTTATTAGCAGAAAAGAATAGAGGCTGCTATTTGAAATTAGTTTAAAATCTTAAATCATTATAGGGTTACAGAAAGAAGACAGCTACTATATTATTAATTAGTTTCTGGGACTATGACACTGAAACAATTAAAATACCATGTAAAATAGTTTTTCAAATCAAATATTTCTAGGGTTTTTTTTCCCTTAATAGAAATTAATGCTGTTCCACAGTAACATTGGAAGGGGGAAAATGGTTAGAGATTCTTCATTAATCTTTGAATTGTTTTTTGCTTTTCAGGATACATCATAACACTGAAATTTAAGCCCACAAACTCCATATGTGCTTTTATTCTTGGGCAAAAGGAACAGATCGTTTTTTATTATTACCAACATGTATGCATAATGGATTGCTACCAGATAGTCAAGACTATTGTTTTTCTCATGTTGCTGACAGATGTTTGCATAAAAATTCAACTAGGTTAACCTCACCACATTAAAAAAAAAAATGTTTCGGTTTACAAGACATCACAAGCCATAGGCATTTCAGAATATATTCCTACAAATATTGAAACAAAACAGTTTGGAGATGTATCTAAGGCTCACACATAACTCTGAGAATGTTCCCTCGTGCTGAACTGCATGCATTTAATGTGTCTGAAAATTTGAATGTTCTGCAAAATAAGGAGGAGGAAATAGATGCTTTCGTATGGCAAGCATAGGCAACTACAGAAAGATTTACTTTCATTTACTGCATCTAGGTACTTCAGGCAAATGGGCTTGGCTTGAACAGGTCAACTGAGTTTAATACTTTGCTGAGGAATACGTTGGGATTTCTATCATGGTAACACCAAACATCATCCTCTAATAACTACAAATTTTGACATCAAGGTCATATCAGCTTGGATAATACTTGGACTTACTGCAACAGTAAACAAGAGGTTAAAAATAAAAGCTTTCCAGTCCTTAAATTAGTACTATTTCCATCTCACATCTGCTCAAGCATCAGAGATTTCTCTCTAAAGCTGCTGATATTATTCTGTTCTGCTGACCCATAAGTAGCTGAAATTTGGGCTTAGTCCAATGTGTGATTCAGGGGTTACCCTCACCCTCACAGACCTAGCATGTGGTCTTTTTTTTTTTGCTGTAGAACTCCCTTAGCAACCTACACTCATCTTTTTGCCAGGCTTTCTCTTGTGGATTGTGAGGACTTGAGAACAAATGACATCCAAAAGCTTGGAGGTCAGACCTGGCAAACTGTAGCTTCTTGCTGGGAATTATTTTTTTCTGGAACTCCAGGACAGGAGTTTGCCTTTTAAATTCTACAAGTTCTGCTGAGTTTTGCAGGAAGATGTGTAATTTCTGTATAGTTGGAAAAATATAAACATTTATTTTCCTTTTCTCTTCATGCAAGCCAAGTGTTATTATTTCACAAAGTCTTTTGAGATAGGTTTTGAGGTCAAAGGAACGTTTTCCTTCTCTGATCATTTTGTGAGGTAGTGTTATATGATTCCACCAGACAATTTAAACTCTGTCCTTAACTAAAATATTTAATTAATATTTAGACTTCCTCTAGACACTTTGCAAGACTTTGAGTTTCTTACACATATTCTTTCTAAGATGTTATCCTATAAATGCAGTGAACCAACATTACAATTGCTGTAGACTGGCTAGGATATTCCCAATGCTTGACAGAGTCTGATTTTGAATCCACACCTAAATCTACATGAGAAAGTATTTTCATGTGCTCTATCTTATTAGATACTCATGTGTTTCCAAGTTCTCCTGAAACTCTGGAGAAATAGAGTGACAGAAGGCTTCCTTCAGAAGAAATCAGCAGTTATCAGGGTAACAGTAGCCAAGGTGACCTGTCTGCAAAGGTTTCACTTGTAATAAAAAAGAAAACAACCCCTGACACAAAAGTTGGAGTCTATAAGAAGGACTGTTGGAGAGAGTCCAGAGGAGGACCACAAAGATTATCAGAGGACTGGAGCACCTCTTCTATGAGGACTGCCTAAGCGAATTGGGGCTGTTCAGCCTGGAGAAGAGGAGGCTCTGGTGAGATCTTATAGCAGCCTTCCAGTATCTCAAGGGGGCCTATTGGAAAGACAAGGAAAGATTCTTCAGCAGGGTGATATGATGAGGGGTAATGGTTTTAAAATAGAGGGAGGCAGATTCTAACTAGACATTAGGAAAAAAAAATCTACAGTGAGGATGGTGGAACACTGGCACAGGTTACCCAGAGAGGTGGTGGATGCCCATCTCTGGAAACATTCAAGGCCAGGTTGGATGGGGCTCTGAGAAACCTTATCTAGTTGGAGATGTCCTTGCTTCTTGCAGGGGCAGTTAGACTAAATGACCTTTAAAGGTCCCTTCCAACCCTAAGTGTTCTATGATTCTATGATTCTATACTCCATTGCCCAACAAACTTCTTAGAGTGCACTGAGTGTTTGACTGGCCCATTCCCCTGCCTGGATACCAAGTAGGGGAGAAACATTGATGTGCTCTAACTGGTATGGAGCTAGGATGCAACTGGGCACACAGCTAGGTGTGAGCACTGGAAACTGCTCCAGCATCTGAAGATATTAGACAGAACATAATCATGTCTGCTTCCCATCTTTACTGCTTAAGGAAATGTAAAAATGCTTTTAAGGCTGTTACTGTTTTGAGATTATCAAGATCAAAATTTTCTGTGAATTAATCACACTCCTGTATAATGGTCAAACATTTTTTTTTTCTAGTTGTGTGTATCTAGTGGCTCAGAAGCTGACATTCAGTGAAATATGCTATATACATCCGTGCATCTCTAAGTAGCTGAAGTCCCGATGTGAGAACTGTAGCAACCAGCCTCTGCAAAAGCGATCATACTTAGAAATGTTATAAAACATAATACAGGTGATATGGTCAAGAGGTTATTTAAGCCTTCCTTGCTATTCAGAGTTCTATTATTGTCTTTTGTAAGCAGTTCATAAGAAAGTCTGGTTTTCTGAAAGTCATCAAATACTGACTTTTACCTGCTCTATGAATACTAGGACACAAAAAACCACTAAAAACTTCCTTCAAATATAAATTAAATCACTCAAGTTAAATCCTAGTACAACTGAAGTCAGTAGCAAAGTTCCTGCTGACTCCTGTGTTCATAGATCCTACACAGCCTCTCTTTTTGAGCATTTCTCAATCTTGAATGTATTTAGCCTAACAGCCTCCTGGTGAGACAGAGAACAGCTGTAATTTTACAGATGGCAAAGTAAGTCATGAAGTCAAGGATTCATTTAACTGGTTCCACCTATTTGAAAGTTAGGAATTTAGTCTAAATTGATCACTTATGCTTCTATAGTCAACAGATATGGATTTTTCCTTTTACAGGAAATGTTAAGGAAAAAAAAAAAAGAAAGGGAAAAAAACCCAACCAAAAACCTAAGAACAAAAAAAAAAGAGCTTAGTTTAAGTAGGAAGAATCTCCTGAAGGAAGTGCCTCCAGCATAGCACAGCTGTCTTGGGATGAGGTCACTCTCTTCCTGGAGGTGCCTATTCATCTCCACTCATAATGGGAAGAGCTCTTTTCAGAAATTGAAGTGAACTAAAATCTGAACTGAATCTGTAAAGGAACTTACGGATCACTACATATACTAATACAATGCTTAACTTCTAAGTGTTTGCCCACACTGCAGTCTGTGGTTAGACTTTTGGTTAGATATTTGAGTTCCATGTACAGTGCTACTCAAGTTGGCACACAGAAGCTGCTGAGATCACCAACGAAAACACACAGTAAGAGATATTTAGAAAAAGAACACTGGATCCCTATCCTTTCTTAGGAGGCTCAGAGTCTACATCCATGATAAAGTTAATTATAATGTTCAGCTAGAGCTCAGAGTGGGGATTTGTCTCATGGGACTGGACACCCAAGTTGTCAGTTTCTAAAAGCACAAAGTAATCTCTTCTGTACATTATCTCCCTGCCCAGAGAACTCAGGGAGGAATCAGAAAACCTGTATTCAAAGCTCATCTTCTCATAAAAAGGATTAATTTCAAATCCACACCTCTCACACACTCAGGAGAGGACTGTATATGAGCTGTTTCAGGTAAAAATGTTTACTTTGTTCCACTTCCTAGAAAAAGACTCATGATCCAGTGAACAAGAGGGGTTATCTTTTTCTAAGCCCAGTGATTAGGATAGTCACTGGATAAAGTGGACACCTGGACTTTGGTCCCTACTCCCTGACTTTTAGGTAGTCTACCTCTAGAAGCAGAAATCAGAAACTGAATTTCCCTGCCTCTGATACATTGCTAAATATTCTCTTCAATATTGTTGCACATCTAAGGTATTGTTAAGGTTTCTGGGGTGGACTACAGCTCTCAGAGACACAAAAACAAAGAACTATATACCTTATAAAACTCCTAGAAATATAGAAAATATCATTTGCTTCCTTATGGTGTGTTTTCACCAGGAAATAATTTGCTGAATCTCCCTCCTCTGCCCATAAATCCTTCCAACAGTGTAAACACTTATGATTTTAATACTACAACATAGACCATAGCAACTTATTCTTCCTGAATTACATGTGCTTGCTAACCAGTGACTGCAGGCAGATGTGTTCACCCCATCAACAAACCAGTGAAGATTGGCCTGGAGGTTTATTTTCCGAGGTGATTGATAACCACAAACACCTATATTTAAGCCAACAAACATCTTAAGAATTATATGAAGTAATGAAGAGGTAAGAAATCTTACACTTGCTGCTGAACTACTTGACAATTTAATTGTGTTTGACTGTATGATATTTTAATCACAAGACTAAGGTGAACCTGGTCAGACAAAGAAGAGGGTCACCTTGTGTCAGTTTTTTTTATCTGTGAGGAATGCACACCAAAATTATGGGTTTCTTTTAAACTGCGGAGGTATGGTAGGTTCTTAGTGTTACAGTTCACTTGAAAAATAAAAAAGGAAAATCTAAACAATCACATTTAACAGGTTGTGTAGTCTTCAGTAAAAGTCTGCATTGGCCATGCGCAGCCATTCATGGCTGTGAATTCAGAGACGTTTGGTGATAGGGGCATGTAATATTTTGATTATTCATACAAATCCTAAGGTGCGTGTTCTAAATTCAATTCCTATCTTATCTTTTTCTGCCTGTTATATATAAAGAAGACAATGTAAATTATTTTTTTTAATATGAAAATATGGCCAGTAAGTTAACTTTACTGTATTTCTGGTTTTTAATAGCAGGAAAAAGGTAGCAGATAAACTATCTCATTACCATAAGTAAGTCTCTCTAACTTTTGCTTACAGAACAATTGTGGAATGATGAAACTTCTTTCAGTACAGTTTAGTACTGAAACAGCATTATGAATGCAAGGCCTATCCAATTTAATAATTGGAAAGACTATGTGTTATTATGATCCATCATTATCAATGTAATCAGAGTTTTAAATTAAGAAAAAGATATTTTATTTGTAAGGTAAATACATGAATGTCATAATACAATGACTAGCTACTAGTATACAGCGCAAACACTGTTATTTCTCACTGCAATAGTTTTCCTAGGGTTGTGGTAAAGTTATCAGAACTTTAAATAGAAGGTATGATGAACAAAATATATGCTTGGGTTGGACATAGTGAGCTTTGCAGGGGGAAACTAGGTAAAATTATGTAGCTTGTGCCTCATCAGCAATAGAACCATGTGATCATAACTCCTCTTTCTGCTCATAGATCCAGGAGCCACTGGACATCCATCCTTGCTTGACTTCTTTGAGACAATGATGCTATCTTCACTGTTTGCTTCAAATGGAGTAGACATTTTCCTTTTTTTTTTTTTTGTCTGTTATTTTTTTCTCTTTCAATATCTTAATATGAAGAACTGGGCAGTGATTTTACCAAAGTCATTGCCACACAAACCTTTAAGTAGACACTACACTAATAAAAGGTAAAAAATCCACTGTCTCTCACTACTGATTTGGTTTAGAATTGAATTAATCACCCTTTGTATAATTCATTAAGTACATTAGAATATTAAGTTAATTTAATGCTGTCCTTTCCTGATTAGGATATTTTGTCAATCTCTCCTTCATTTAGATTTACAGTGTCAGGTATTCCAATCAGTGACATTTAAACATGACTAATTTCAATTTAGAGGTGCAATCAGTGATTTTTCACAAGCAATCACCCCAGTAGATTAAAGGGACTGATTCTCTTTTGGGAAATAATTTTCCTCTCCAGCATTTTTTGGAAAAAAAATCTGTTTTAAAGGTAAGCAGTATTTTGAATAAGACCCAGTAGTCTTGGCCTCTGGTATTTAACTGGAGTGTTATAAAAACAGGTGCTAATGTCAAGCAAATTATGTACTAGCTCCCCAGCATTTGTTAAGGTGATAGATAGTGTGGCAGAAAGCACTCCCCGGCAGATGAAATTTCCTGAAATGTCCTTGTATTCCACACCAGCTGAGGAAAAGTGGGGTCAACAGCCATGCCCTGTGGGCTGAGATGAGCGATTCAGTTATGAAATTTCTCAGCTACAAAGCTTGGAGGCCAAAGGAGGAATGTGAGGAAGCGGGTGAAATCCTGGCCCTGGTGGAGTCCAGGGAAATGCTGCTAATAGCTTTAGGAAAGACTAGGATTTCATTTGGTGTGTTTTAGTAATTAAAGTCAGGTAAGGGGTTCCCAAAAAGACAGAAGCTAAATTAACTGTTTCGTTGGTTACAGGGCAGTAGAGTTTCCACTGAGAACCTTTGAAAAATGCACTACTGGAAAACTTACGTTTGCCTTTCTTCACAAGTTTATACCATCTAAACCAACAAATAGCATCAACCAAACAATGATTCTATCAAAAGTCATTCTGATTTCACCCACAAGACAATAATGACTTCAAAATTTCTTCATGATCCAATTTTAGCATTGGGCTTTCTGCACAGCGTAACAGTAGGTAAAGAAGGAGTTATGCTGAGAGCAGGAAACACACAGCAGCTTATGAGCGAAATTGCTAGAACATTTGCATGGAGCCCACAAGCACTTGGATTGCAAGGTCTATGCCAGGCTGCCTCTCATTCCAGATGCAGGGTGATACCAGGTCACCTCTGTCTCCAGGCTGTTATCCCCTGGTGCAGGCTGCACTGCAAGCAGGAAGCACTGACTCCTCAGGAATATGCAGAGATCAGGGTCCAGCTTTCTCCTGCTTCAAACATTAACACAGACTTTTCTCACCAGTTATACCAATATAAGCCATGGTTGGAGCACAGGGCTTGCATTTTTTTTTTGTGAAACACAACCCCCATTGTCGGAGCTTGTTTAGCAGTATAGATTTTCTGCCCCTACTCTCTAGCCTTTGATCAATATTTGTGTCTAAAAACATGAATACGGAGAAAAGGGCTCCTCACATTTGTCATATCAATTCAACTTACCATATGTAAGAAGAACCACAATACTATTTCAGGGGACACCTATGCTAAGTAAACAAATAAATGAAAGGACAACAAACAGGTTCTATCCGACACAGGGCTGCCAAGAAGTTATTTGCTAGGGTGGTCTCCTAGCAAGAATATTCGTTCAACATCAGAGCAATGGCTGGCTTTTTGGATTATATGAGGAAAGAGAGGTGAAACAGAGGCATTCAAGCTAGAAGGCACTCCCTTACAGGATAGATTGGTTGCTAGAATATTCAGAACATCAGAGCTATTTCCCCAAGCTTTAAATACGAGAACTCATTTGAACTTTTACAGAGTTTATTTTTACTGAGCAGAAACCTACAGTATTGTACTACTCCGCGAAAGAACGGAGATTCAGGCTTAGTGTTCAGAACCCTGATCCCATGGCTTGCACATATGCACCGTGAGAGGCTCTTCCATTACATGATCACATAACAAATTCACACCCCTATTCCCTTTAAGTAATTTGCAACTGTTTGAACTTGAGAGTTTCTCACTATTCAGCCAAGCCCTGTGCCAGCTGACCACAAGTGTGCACCATATGAGCAGCTGAGGCTGCTGCTGCTCTGCTGGCCGTACCACCAGGACATGCTCCCCACTGCCGGGTAGCGCGCGTCCTGCTTATGTACTTAGGCACCTTGTTTTTAAGATGTTTAGGCAGGTGGTGTCGTTATGGCCTGTGAAGCAGATGTGCATCTATGACTAGCAGATCATAAAATGGAGAGGTTAATAAAGGGATAAGAGGTGTCACACTTGCAATATCAATGGTGAGGTGGGCTCGACAGGAGTCCAAGGTGTAACCATTGTTTAAAGGATATTATATGATTTGTGAGGCTTATTAAAAAGTAAGAACTATGTCTCAGTCTTTCTCTGCATTTCTCTCTCACCTTTCCTATTGTCTTCTCCCCATACTCCCCATGTATTTACAAAATAATTCTGTAAGTACTGTAGCCAGTTGTAATATCTCTTTCCCATAAATATTTAAAGCATAAAGCACCTTCATTTCTATATTAACTTTTGAATAATTTAGTAGGAAGCCTGAAAAGCCACTGTAAGGTTTTTGGCGTGTGCTCTCTCTCTCTCTTTTCCTTCCTTTTTCTACTTTTTTATTTTTTTCCAGAAATGAAAAGACCAAGCAGGACATACTAAACCCTCACTCAGATTAAATAAATAAATGAATAAATAAGTAGGTAAAATCAAACTATTTGATAAACCAAAATAGCCCAGGAAAGAAAATGAGTTAAAATACCACTTCATTTTGTTAAGTCTGAGTTTCACGAGTCCTTTCCTGAAGTTCGTTTAAGGTCAATCAGAGGTCAATAGAGAGTTAAAAGCAATAACAGTGGGAATGGCAATTAATAACAGTAACAAATTGGAAAGGAAGAAACACGTTATGATAATATGAGACCAATGGAAGCAAACTGTACACTATTTAATGAAGTAGATTAAGGGTCAGATTTGCAAGTGGTGTAAGCTCTCCTGATTTCATAGATTTTGGCCCCAAGATTTTATTAGCCCTTCATTTGTCTTTAATTCACACCTAGATCTACAGTAAATTTCATCTTAATTTTTCTCTACCTCTATTCCCTGATCATTTCTACCTGCTGAAACACAGCTAGTTCAGATGGAGGCTGTATATACTGAAGCTTTACAGTCCACAGAGAAGTTTGGAAAAGCAAATGGCTACAACAGTGTTTTAAAATTTTTGTAAGAGTCAATACCCCATGCTAAGCATCAAAAATCTTCTTCAGAAATGACTGAGCTTTTTTTTTTTGTGGTTTGTTTGTTTTGTTTTTTTTTTAAATAAACCTACTCTACAATAGAGTACAGTATATCATATAAAGGTATACTATGGGCAGAATATTCTTAAAAATATTTAAGTTGCAGGTTTGAGTACTCTCAGTCTCAAACTGGGTAGGCTAGTAAGAGCTTAAAGGACTGAGACTGAGACAGCAAAGGGAGTAGAGCGGATCTCCCTTTAGCTTTTTTATTTAAAGCTCTCACCTTGCAAGTTTAGAATCACAGGGCAGATGCTTAACGGAATTCATTTAAAATGCATATTTAAGTATCTAATGCTAAGACTCAAACCAGGAACTTTCTTTTAGCTGAGTCAGCAGATGCAACAATGAAATATTCTCAGCTGGAAGTCAGTCTTTGAAGATCTTAGGGAACCATTAATCCACATGTACTAATTCACCAGAGTGAAGAACATAATTCAGTAACTTTCCAACTGACTCAGCAGTCTCCAGGAATCTGTGAGCTATTTGACTTACATTCTTAATGAAGAAAAATAAAATTAGAAAAAAAAAAAGGAAAAAAAAATTGTAAAAATATTAAGACTTTTAGCTACAACATCTCATTTTAAAGCTGGCCACAATATCTAGACTCTCCACATTTCCATCAAGGATTGTGTTTAAGTTACTAGAGCTGACATGTTCAGAGCATCAAGTGTACCCTGCACATTTAAATTAGTATCTAATTACAGAAAGCGACTGAAAGCCAGAGCAAAGATGATATTAGTTGACAGTCATTCCAGCTTCTTGGCTTTGAAACATTTTTCATTGTTCAAGTACTAAATATCACTCCAGAAAACCTGATGCTTCCCCTTTGGACTGTGTAGTAAATAAGTCTTCTCTTCCAACACATGTGCTTATGCAGTGTTTTGTAATTAGAGTATGTGACTAATGGAGTGTAAAAGAGTATCTCAGACATAAATCAAACATGCACCCTCTTGATCACGTGAGATTTTGCCCAGACTTGAATGATCAGGAATGCCTCTTGGCGAGCAATCTGCATTTTCAAGATAAGACCAACTGCAAATGGTATAACTGGGTGCCATGGAGAGTATCATTTAACGTCACATGGGAATACTCTAGTATGTAACACACCATCTGTAACTCATTTCCCTTCAAGAAAATGTACTTCAGTTTTAGAAGGCTTGGTCTAAATTACCGTTAGAATGTAAAGATAAACTCTGAGTTCATGAAATATGGAGACATTCAGACCATGTTATTCAATTTTGACACTTTACTTTTAGGAAAGGACATGAGAGATTATGGCTAAACCTGCTCGTTTTGCTTTCAGCAGAAGTTGTGTTAGCCCTGTGCTGATTGCTTCTGAAAATGTTGCCTCCTATAACATGCACCTTAGTGGTACTTTGTGCAGTAAGGGCAAAGTTCTCTCATTTGTGTAATTCCTTTTCATTGCAGTGGGACCACACAGACCTTTCACATGTTGATTAAAACCTTGTTGTAGGACTTGAGGGCAAGTTTCTCATCTTTTCATACTTTCCTCATTCCTACTGATGTCACTGGGGGTTATACTGCAATGAGGCAAAAGGATTATGCCATACAGAATAGAAACCTTAAAAATAATTAAATTATTACGTGTCACTTGAGTAACAATAGTCCTGAAAAAAAAAAAACAAAACCCTGAAATTACCTGAAACGCTTTATGTTTTGGCAGTTTCTTTTTCAGTGGAATTTGAACCAACATTTCAACTCAGATAAATGCAGAATAATTTTAGTTTCAAACCACACTGGATATCAGCAATATTACTACTTTATAAAACTGTTAAGCAAAGATAGTTAACTCCTCCTTCTGTTACTGGAAGTGATAATTCGGATTTACGATTGATTACTCAAATTTCAAGTTATTTGTATTTTAATAAAAACACTGATGACAATAGCAACATAAACGTATACTTTTCCTCCAAAGTTTGACAGTCCAAGACGACAATGATCAGTTACAGAAAAGTTGGACATTATTTTTTCCAAAGGAGCAGTTTTCCAGCAAAACCATTGACTAGATGAGCATGAAAGTTTCAGAGGAACACAACATTATTATCAAGAATTTTTTTTTTGAGAAAATAATCAGAATACTTGCTTTATATTGGTAAATAACCTTTAAAACAAAATCAACCTTAAAACATTTTAATAAAGTCAAAACAGAAATACTTCAGAATACTTTGTTTGACATAAAGTTTCAAAGTTTTTCATATTTTGCAACAATTCAGAAGGAAAACTAATGTCGAAATGTCAGAATTTTCCATGGGCTGGAAAACTGTTTTAAAGCCCTTCTTTGGGCAAGTATTATGGTAAATTATAACAATGAAAATACACCCTTCCACATAAACTAATGAGGACTCTTTTCAGAAGTTATGTTAGGACCTGGGAACCACTTTGTAAGGCAATTGAATTGAACTAGATTGCAATCCTTCCACTCCTTTAAAAATCTTACCGACAAAGAACAAAGGAAGGAAGACTTTTGAACAGGTTGCACCCTTAAGTAAAACAATTGCTGAATCTCTGGCCCTAGAATCATAAGAAAAAAGTAGCATTGTACATCCTGATTCCACCTAATAAGTTGAACATCTTCAGTGACACTTAACCTTTCTTCCCCCTTTTTAAGTACTGGAAACATGTGTAAGTAAACTTCACAGTGTTACAGTGTTAGCTAAAAGAACGTTACCCAGAGTTTCACCTCAAAACCCTTGGAAATTTATCCTAGCATTGGTACTCAGACAAAATTATGGTTTAGGGTAGCTGTAATTTCAATCAAATTAAGTGAAAACAGTAGTAAAAATTTCACTTATAAGTTTGTTTTCTTCATGCTTTGATTTCTCCTTTTTGGCTGTATTTTTGATTGTTTTGTTTTGGTTTTATTATTTGCCTGCTTGTATTTTGATTTTGGTTACTTTTTTTTTTTTTTAAGAAAAATAGTATAGGAACTTTGATTAAAACTACAGACTTGGTGTATCTGGTAGTCAGATGTAGCAGCATTTAGAAACAGGCATTTTCTGGGTCTTGAAAATTAAAGTATTGAATAGTTGCAATGCGAATTGAATCCATAAGCCTCGGGCTATGAATTTATCACCAGATGGGATAAGGAAGAAATATCCCCTATGGTATAATATTACATGCAGTTAGTGGGTTTAACACCTTCCTCTGAAGTATCCAGAATTGAGACAAGATGCTGGATAAGATGGATTCTTGATCTATTCTGCTAAAGCAGTTCCTCTGCTATTATATTCCTCCCGTAACCTGATGACTCATTTCATGCAATGAATTCCAGCAGCTCCAACTTGAGTGTCTCACATACACAACACAGAAAGTCACGACAAGAAATCAGGAAACTTCCTTGCTTAGCTCATGGCAAATGGGAAACTGTTATTTTATTTGATAATATGGAAACCAGTAGGAACTTTATTTGCAAATCACTATCAACAGAAGTAGCAGGTGTTCAAATCCTTCTGCAAATTCATTCCTTGGTTTACAGTGTGCATTAAATATACTGTAAGGGTGGGGCAGGATGGGGGGGAGGATAAAGCAAAAATGCAGGACAAAAGGTTAAAGAAAAAATAGAAAGCTTATGGTAAAAATTCAAATACTCAAGGATGACCTCCAAATGGGCATCATACAGACATCTAAGAAATCAGAAAAGATATTTTCTCAAAGATTTAAAAATTTAAATCCCAAATTATAATTGTTAAAAAGCATGAGGACAAGGTTGATGGTATAGCCAAAGCTGCCTGTAGCAGTTCCACTCTCTATTTAACTTCTCAGTTGCTCTCTGTATACTGTCATTCTCTCCCCTCTTAATCTCCTGGCATTCAATGCATTAGAGATTGACCTACTCTAAGCACATATTTTGCTCCCATTGCATTTAAAGGGAATTTGTTATATTACTACCAACAGGGTTACGGTTTGGAGCACCAATGAATTTGAGACTTTCTCCAAGAAGTGACAAAAAGTTCAATTTCTGAAATCTCCAGCTGATCACGTGTTGCACATACTTGCACACATACACAGGTATATACACATTAATTTGTGTGGTAAGGCTGGGAAAGGGAATGAGGGGAACTTTCAAGATGTAATCAACAGCATGATGAAAGTTTTCTCGTTTTGGCCTCAAAAGTTTATCTTGTCCTGTAGAAGCAGTCTGAGGTTACCTCTCTCCTAAACACTGCGGAATGAGGGATAACTTCATAAGTAAGTCATATGCAAAATTTCACTGTTCAATAACAATGTATCAGTGTCAGACCCAATGCTTCATACTCTAGCCAGTATAAACCAGAGCTAGATCTGCTTTTTATTACCCCTAACCCTAACCCTCAAAAAAATGGTATATCTCTTTGACCTTTTTCTTTGATTAAAAAGTGAACATGAAAACCAATATTAGACACAGGCAAATTATACTTCATTAACTGAGTTCATTTGCACTCTTCTGCACTTCTGTTCAATTTCTCCCAGTACTCCCAGCAGTCAAATATATTAGGATATGATACCAGTTTTTCTAACAAAGTAGATGTAGCAAGCTTGCATCTTTTGTAGCTATCAAAGAAGTCTGCATACTATGAGGACTTACAAGAGGTGATTATTTGATCAGATGGTCAAATTGACAACTGAGATTATGAGGTTCTGCAGGAACCAGCATTCTAAGTATGGATCTGTAAATCTAGGGACTTCATTCAGCCTTCTGCTTGACTTGACACTAATGTAACCACTAATAAGAATCAGGACTGCACAAATAGACACCTTCTTGCATGCGGGAGGATAGTAATCCAACCAATACTTTGCTGGTGCTCTGCAGCTGAGCACCCTTGACAACAGGAGGCATCAGGAGTCATATTTTGCTGTTCTGTGCTGGAAGAATAACTAGGGTATAGCTTCTGCTCTGACAGGCTGGCACTTCAGCAATTTTGCATTTGTTGTTCACCAGCACATCCAGTTTTCAGTGAACTAGGATATTGGCTTTTATTTCATTGAGAAAAATATATATCCTTTTAATACAAATTGTATTATCTGAGGAGAAGAAAAGTAGGAAAGAGGAGACATCTACCCACCTCCTTTCTATGGACCTGTTCAAGTACAGAAATGATTGTGGGAAAGATTTTCCAGATAAGACAGCTCTTCCAGTTTTTCTGTGGAGACATTGCATTCCCATTCACATCATGTTTCACTCTGAATCCCTAAACACAACAAATAAGCATGCTTTAGTAAGCACCTGCTTGGCTTATTTGAAGAATCCTTCTGCGCTGACATTAAATCCTGACCTTTGACTTTTCCTGTCTGATGCCAAAATGATTATTTCTGCTGATTCTCAGTTTGACATCAGGGAGCAATTGGTTAAGCCTCAGATCCTTCACCTTGTTATCTGCCATTCTTATAGATGTCTGTCATGTTTCTGTATTTCAGATTTATAAAGACAGATTTAATATTCTAACAACTCTAGAAAAAGATGCTCACTCAACAGCTGCAGAAAAAGATAACTCATCCACAAAGCCAAAAAAACCAACAATGCTTTTTTTTTCTTACTTTTTTTTTCCTACTTTTTTCCCTGTTTGCCCTCAAATACTGTGATGAACGATGAGCAGACGACTCAGTTCATAGAAACCTAACAGGCAGTCACAGAGAAGTTTGGACTCTATAGAGTTCAGGTCACTTCTGTAGAGCAAATTCTGTTAATTATGGTTCAGCTATTGCTGATCACATCTAGATTCAGAGAGAAAAAAAAGAGTGAACAAAGTATTTTTTGGATTAAAGCATGTTGCAGATTTGTGGTGTCTTAGGTAATGAAAAAAGAACTGACATTAAAATTGAAATATTAGAAAATAAAAGCATTGCTTTCAAAGGAAAACATTTATTTTTCAAGTCAATAAGATGTTTGATTTCAGATATAGAATCATAGAATCATAGAATGGTTTGGGTTGGAAGGCACCTTCAAAGGTCATCTAGTCCGACCTCCCTGCAAGAAGCAGGATCATCCCCGACTAGATCAGGTTGCTCGGAGCCTTATCCAGCCTGGCCTTGAACTTTTCCAGGGATGGGGCATCCACCACCTCTCTGAGCAACCTGTTCCAATGTTCTACAACTCACATTGTAAAAAATTTTTTCCTAATATCCAATCTAAATCTACCCCCCTCTATTTTAAAACCATTACCTCTTGTCCTGTCACAACAGGCCCTACTGAACAGCCTCTCCCCATCTTTCTTGTAGGCCCGCTTGAGGTCCTGGAAGACTGCTATAAGGTCTTCCCGGAGCCTCCTCTTCTCCAGGCTGAACAGCCCCAACTCTCTCAGCCTGTCCTCATAGGAAAGGTGCTCCAGCCCTCTGATCATCTTCGTGGCCCTCCTCTGGACCTTCTCCAACTGGTCCATGTTGGGTACTCCAGAACTGGACACAGTACTCCAGGTGGGGTCTCACCAGGGCAGAGTAGAGGGGGAGAATTGCCTCCCTCGACCTGCTGGCCACACTCCTCTTGATGCAGCCCAGGATGCGGTTGGCCTTCTGGGCCACAAGAGCACATTGCCTGCTCATGTTGAGCTTCTCATCCACCAGCACTCCCAAATCCTTCTCCTCAGGGCTGCTCTCAATCCATTCTCCGCCCAGCCTGTCTTTGTGCCTGGGATTGCCACGACCCAGGTGCAGGACCTTGCACTTGGCCTGGTTGAACTTCATGAGGCTGGCACGGGCCCACCTCTCCAGCCTGTCAAGATCCCTCTGGATGGCATCCCTCCCTTCCAGCGTGTTGACGGCACCACACAGCTTGGTGTCATCGGCGAACTTGCTGAGGGTGCACTCTATCCCACTGTCCATGTGGCCGACAAAGATGTTGAACAGGGCCGGGCCCAACATGGACCCCTGAGGGATGCCATTTGTGACCAGTCTCCACTTGGACATTGAGCCGTTGACCACCACTCTCTGAGTGCGGCCATCCAGCCAACTCCTTATCCACCGAGTGGTCTGTCCATCAAACCCATGCCTCTCTAGTTTAGAGAGAAGGATGTCGTGCGGGACAGTGTCAAAAGCTTTGCACAAGTCCAGGTAGATGATATCTGTTGCTCGTCCCTTGTCCACCGATGCTGTCACCCCATCATAGAAGGCCACCAAATTGGTCAGGCACGATCTGCCCTTGTTGAAGCCATGCTGGCTGTCACCAACCACCTCCTTGAATCATAAAATCATAGAATCATAGAATCATAGAATCATAGAATCATAGAATCATATGGTTGGATGGGACCTATAAGATCATATAGTCCAACCGTCTTCCCACTACCATTGCTGCCACAGCTACTAAACCATATCTTGTAGCTTCTCATCAAGCCGCCTCTTGAACACTG
Organism: Chlamydotis macqueenii; assembly: GCF_036417535.1. Taxonomy (NCBI): domain Eukaryota; kingdom Metazoa; phylum Chordata; class Aves; order Otidiformes; family Otididae; genus Chlamydotis; species Chlamydotis macqueenii. The sequence continues at coordinate 9,429,926 of NC_141556.1, read as the reverse complement.
CCAGGGACGGCGACTCCACCACCTCCCTGGGCAGGCCATTCCAGTGCCTGACCACTCTTTGGGAGAAAAAGTTATTCCTCACGTCCAATCTAAACCTCCTCTGGTACAACTTGTGGCCATTTCCTCAGGTCCTGCTTGTTGCCTGGGAGAAGAGGCCAAACCCCTGCTCATCACAACCTGCCTTCAGGAAGCTATAGAGTGCAATGAGATCTCCCCTGAGTCTCCTCTTCTCCAGACTAAACAATCCCAACTCTCTCAGCCGCTCCTCATAAGACTTGTGCTCCAGACCCCTCACCAGCTTTGTTGCCCTTCTCTGGACACGTTCCAGGGCTTCAATGTCTTTCTTGTAGTGAGGGGCCCAAAACTGAACACAATACTCGAGGTGCAGCCTCACCAGTGCCGAATACAGGGGGATGATTACCTCCCTGCTCCTGCTGGCCACACTATTTCTAATGCAGGCCAGGATGCCGTTGGCCCTCTTGGCCACCTGGGCACACTGTCAGCTCATGTTCAGCTGAGCATCAACCAACACCCCCAGGTCCCTCTCCTCTTCACAGTCCTCCAGCCACTCAGCTCCGAGCCTATAGCGCTGCATGGGGTTATTGTGGCCAAAGTGCAGGACCCGACACTTGGCCTTGTTGAACCTCATCCCATTCAGCTCAGCCCAGTGATCCAGCCTATCCAGATCCCTCCGAAGGGCCTCCCTATCCTCAGGCAGATCAACACCGCCACCCAACTTGGTGTCATCTGCAAACTTACTGAGGGTACACTCAATCCCCTCGTCTAGGTCATCAATAAAGATATTGAACAAGATGGGCCCAAGTACCGACCCCTGGGGGACATCACTTGTAACAGGCTGCCAGCTGGACTTGACTCCATTAACTACTACCCGCTGGGCACGGCTCCCTAGACAGTTCTTTATCCAAAGAAGGGGTATACCTACCCAGTCCATGGGCAGCCAGTTTCCCTAGGAGAATACTGTGAGAGACCGTGTCAAAGGCTTTGCTGAAGTCCAGGTAGACCACATCAACAGCCTTTCCCTCATCCACCAGTCTGGTCACCCAGTCGCAAAAGGAAATGAAGTTGGTCAAGCACGACCTGCCTTTCGTGAACCCGTACTGGCTGGGCCTGATCCCCTGGATGCCACTCATATGCTGAGTGATCTCACCCAAGATGATTTGCTCCATAACTTTCCCAGGTACTGAGGTCAGGCTGACAGGCCTGTAGTTCCCCGGATCCTCCTTACGGCCCTTCTTGTAGATGGGAGTCACAACGGCAAGCCTCCAATCCTCCGGGACCTCCCCAGATAACCAGGAGCGCTGGTAGATGGCCAAGAGCGACTCGGCAATCACCCCCACCAACTCCCTTAGCACCCTAGGATGGAACCTGTCCGGTCCCATGGACTTGTGGCAGTCCAGATGGAGAAGGAGCTCTCTAACTGTCTCTACCTGTACCACAGGGGGTGTATTTGGCCCGGCATCCCAGACTTCCAGATTAGGGCATAAAGTGCCCTGAGGATAACTGATCTGCCTCTTAAAGGCAGAAGTAAAGAAGGCGCTGAGGACCTCAGCCTTGTCCTTATCCTCAGTGGTCACATTCCCCGCTGCATCAAGTAAAGAGTGTAAATTCTCCTTATTTCTTCTCTTACCACTGATATATTTGTAAAAGGATTTCTTGGTCTCTTCTACTGCAGTGGCCAATCTGAGTTCATGCTGAGTTTTTGCCTTCCTAACTTCCTCCCTGCATACCTTAGAAACTTCTTTGTAATCTCCCCAAGTAGCGTGTCCCTTCTTCCAGAGGACATAGACTCTCTTTTTCTTCCGGAGCCTCAACAATAGTTCCCGGTTCATCCACACCGGTCTTCTTCCCCTACGGCTCGCCTTACGGCATTCAGGAACAGCCTGTTCTTGTGCCTTTAAGATCTTCATCTTGAGGAGCGTCCAGGCTTCCTGGACCCCTTTACCCTTAAGGAGCGACTCCCAAGGGACCCTCGCAACAAGCGTCCTGAACAAGTCAAAGTCCGCCCTCTTGAAGTTCAGGATAGCCGTTCTGCTAGTGATCCTTCTGACATCTCCAAGAATAGAGAATTCTACAATTTCATGGTCGCTCTGCCCAAGACAGTGCCCAACCTTCACGTCTCCCACCAGTCCTTCTCTGTTAGTAAAGAGTAGGTCAATCAGGGCACCACCCCTGGTAGGCTCTCGTACCAGCTGCATAAGGAAACTATCTTCCACACCCTCTAGGAACCTTTTGGACTGTTTCCTCTGTGCTGTATGATATTCCCAGCATATATCGGGGAAGTTGAAGTCTCCCATGAGAACGAGTGCTGGCGATCGCACGACTCGCTCAAGCTGCTCATAGAACTCCTCGTCCTTCTCTTCATCCTGATTAGGCGGTCTATAACAGACCCCCACCACGATGTCACCCCTACAGGCCTTTCCTCTGATCCTTATCCATAGACACTCAACTGTATCATTCCCAACCCCAAGCTCTTCAACGTCAAAATAGTCTTTAATATAAAGGGCCACACCACCACCCTTCCTTCCTCGTCTATCCCTTCTGAAGAGCTTGTGGCTTCCATCACAGCACTCCAGTCGTGGGAGTGGTCCCACCACATTTCAGTAATAGCAACCAGGTCATAGTTATCCTGCTGCACAATCGCTTCCAGCTCCTCCTGCTTGTTGCTTATGCTGCGTGCATTGGTGTAGATGCACTTCAGCTGAGACAGCTGCCTCAGCCCCAGATCGAGCACCGTTCCCCTGGGCTCTTCCCTTGAGGGCCTTGTTTTGTCCCCTTCCCCCTTCGTAGCTAGTTTAAAGATCTGTCGATAAGCCCCTTGCTCTCCATGTGCCTTAGCATGGTTTCCAGGAGAATCGGCTCCATGACCTTGCCAGGTACAGAGGTGAGGCTACTGGCCTGTAGTTGCCCGGGTCCTCCTTGTTCCCCTTTTTAAAAATAGGGGTTATGTTCCCTCTCTTCCAGTCATCGGGGACCTCGCCAGACAGCCATGATTTCTCAAATATGATGGCCAGTGGCTTGGCAACTTCATCCGCCAGTTCCCTCAGGATCCGCAGATGGATCTCATCAGGTCCCATGGACTTGTGTACCTTCAAGTTCCTCAGATGTTCCCGAACCTGCTCTTTGAGTACAGTAGGCAGTTCATCCTCACAGTCCCTGCTTGTGCCTTCCACAGCTTGGGTGGTGAGACAAGAGCCCTTATCGGTGAAGACTGAGGCAAAAAAGTCATTGAGTACCTCAGCCTTCTCCATGTCCCGGGTAACCAGGACATCGGTTTCCTTCCGGAGGGGGCCTACATTTTCCCTGGACTTTCTTTTTTCCCCTACGTACCTATAGAAGCTTTTCTTGTTGCTTTTTATATCCCTGGCCAGATTCAATTCCGTCAGGGCTCTAGCCTTCCTCATCCAATCCCTGGCCACTTGCACAGCCTCTTTTAGTCCTCCCAGGCTACCTGTCTCTTTTTCCACCCTCTATAGGCTTCCTTCTTTACTTTCAGTTGGTCCAGGAGCTCCTTGTTCATTCACACAGGCCTCCTGGCCTTTTTGCCAGCCTTGTTGTTCATCGGGATGCACCTCTTCTGAGCTTGGAGGAAGTGCTCCTTGAATGTGGACCAACTTTCCTGGGCCCCTCTTGCCTCCAGGGCTGCCTCCCATGGCACTTGGCCCATCGGGTCCCTGAAAAGGGGACACCTCACAAAAGTGAGGTAAATGTATATTGAGGTATACCTTTGAAACTAAGCATTCTTTTTGAAGGAGTTACTTATATTTTGAAGGTGTGATATTTTTTTCAATCTTCAGTACAAAAAATACTGAAAGAAATTCTTCTAAAACAAAGTTAAAAAAAATCACAACCCACACTGAAAAACTCTGAGCTTCCTACAAGGGGGAAAAAAAAAAAGGTTATATATGTTGAATTTTAGATTTTTAATGAAAGTTACCATTAGTAGGAGCGTAAGTAACATTACAAAAAAAAAATAATAGTAATTTTGGCTGCTAATAAAAATGCAGCACAATAGGAACATGTTGTTCCTAGGTGGGCAAAATTGTGCTCTAGCCCACTTCTGATGAAAGAGAAGACCCAGATCAAGGACTGGCTCCTGTAGTACAGTAAATACAGCTGCCACAGTCATGCTGCTGGCACTAATAAGCTTGTGCCATCCTAATGTACCAGTTGGGTCAGCATGGATCTCCACTAATTCTTGCAACCTTATTACACGCTCCAGTGATGAGTGATCCATGCTCCAGTGATCTCACATACCAGTGAGATTTCCATGAAAAGCCAATGTTAGGAATGCTTTGGCATTTGTATGCAATGGAAGCTAATAAGCTGAAGAGCTCAAACACACATCAAAGTCAAGAAGCTAATGCTTAGCATGGGCAATAACAATGGCAATGTTCTGGATGATTTCCATTTGTGGTGCTGTGTTTTAAGGCATTGTGGCATTACCCTAACTCATTCATTCAGAGAAGCACAGATTGTCGGGAATGTGATGTTTTAATTTAAACAGTTCAATCAAATCACGTTAGATGTAATTTGTTATTTAGTCAGGGCATTGATGTTGTTTCTATCACTGCTGATTTCCCCCAAGTGTGGTCACATCATTAGCTGAAATCAGTGCAGGAGCTTCGTTTTATGTTAGCACTTTGTCTTCTTCACAAAATGGATGAATTCATTTGTTTTCATATTGGTGTTTTCTTCAGTATTACAGTTGCTTCCAGAATGTTTCCTGTTCTATCCACTCTTTCAAGTAGGCAGATGTTTTAATCTGAATTCAGGCATAGTTACAGTGGTTGATCCTACAGTCCACAAGAGTAACGAGCTCCCTATCAAATCAGCATATTTTTGATCCTCATCTATGCTCACATGAGCACAAATAAGTAGAAGGTATTGGTTTTAATACTCCATTCATCCTATCCTCTGCAGGGCTGCTCCAGTACCAACTTGCCACTATCAGCAGCCACAATATCTCTGCTGTACCATTTGACTGGTTGGAGATCAAATCCCTTCTCTTACAAGTAGATGCTGGTGCTGGTATCACTTTCTATCTCTAGTCCATCACCTTCTCTTCTTCAACCACCTACTGCCATTGACTCGCCATCCCAGACCATATGTTGCACTTCATAATTTGGTTTGGCCATTTGTGGTGTTTTCCCCCACTCCCTGCATTCTCTGGCATGCAAACTGTGAGTTTTGTTTCCAGTGTACCAGTTCAGCACTTTGCAAACTCTACTTGCACAGCAGTTTCTGGCCTAAGTCTTCCCACTGAGGTCAGATGGCAGCTCACCATGGACTTCAGTGGGAAGAGTATCAAACTGTTTTTTTAAGTACAAATTCAATCTCAAATCTGCAATTTGAAGGATGACACGATGTCTCAGCCTTGCTCAGTTTGATCTGTTGATATTTCAGCCACTTTAACATCTTAGATCATGTTCTTGACATGTTGCTCTGAAGCTGGACACTCCCCCATCTTTTGTTACCATCATGATTATATTCTCCATGGGTTCTTACAGTGCTCTCATCACTGTTGTATCTGAGGCCCTTCCAATTATTCATTAAGTGACTAACATCTGCCACATGTAATTCATTCCCAGTGTGCCAGGAGGAACTCAGTGGAGAGTTTAGTCATGGCCTCCCCTTCACCACATCAAACTAAAGTTATCCTCTGCCCTACCCATCAACTAAAAATTAGAGCTGGTAAGAACATTCTGTCTAAAAATTCCCTCTCCAGCCATAATGAATGTTTCCAAGGTCAAGACGTTGCACTATACCCTGTGTAAGGGTATGTTTTTGCTCCAGGATATATTCAGATACAGATGTCTGGGCTACCTAACTCTGCAGGAGGGCATCTAGATTCCAGATGTGGATGCTCATTCAGATCATACCTACATTCACACTGGCATTATGTGCCGTAGTCCTGATTATTTCACAAATGTAGCTTGTGGGGTGTAGTATAAAGCACTTACTTAGAGAGATGTGCTCCAGGTATGGCTTGATACTGTCAGGCAACATCCTTGTCCCCCCAAGTCTATCCACAGAAGTTTCTATTCCCTCACTCTCTCCACATGTCTATCTATTGATGCAGTGCAGAGCTGGGTCTGCAAAGTAAAAGAGTGACTTGCTCATACAATGTCTCCGGTTGAATATTGCCCAAAGATTAGGAAGTGAAAGAAAGAAGGGAGAAACATCACAGTTTAGATCGGCAGCAGACACAAAAATTAGAGTACCAGTTAAACTAAGGAAAAATTGTAGCAAACCATACTAGTGTGTTCTTACCTATTAGGAAAATATTAATTCACTATAAAAATACCTTAGAGTCACTGAATACCCTAAAATACAATTGATTCAAATGGGATAGGAAATATTCAGGATTAGGGCTGCATGGGGGATTGAAATTGCCTCTCATGATACTGTTCACAACTGTTTATTCTTCATCAGAAAAGAAAACAAAACTTCACAAAACCTGCAAAACTTAAAATTGTGTCAAAATAACACTTTGGAAATGAAATCTTCAGGATCGTATCTCAGAGGATGATTTCAAGCATTAGTCTGAACTGAGTGTGTATATAGGATATTAACATGGGATATGAAATATTCAGATTTCCAAATCATTTTTCCGGCTCTGCAGATATGCAAAACCATTCTGTCGCAGGCAGATTAAACATAGGTCTCATCCCTGCTTGGTGTCATTATGCATTAATGCATAAGATCACTATCCACAGAGAAAGGAGAGTTAAACAGTCTCTTCTTTCTTTTCTCCTTCCATTCAAAATCATATTTTGAGAAGCTAAAACTGAAAGAGTTTGGAAATTAATAGCAGGGCTTTTCTCTCTTAATGAAATACCATAATTTAATAACAAAAAACTAATCAAAAGTGTTACCTATCTTTTTGGGAACAATTGGCATGAGGATCTAACAGACATTTTGGTTTGTATTTTTTTTTTAAATATAATGTAAAAAGTGAAAACATGTGAAAGTAAAAACTATTCTTTCCCAACATTTCATCATTTAGCACATGAATCATGGCTATGGGAAATAAAATACTTTTGGAGTATTCAGTTTGTGCAAGGGAACAGCAGATGATATACAACGCCACTTGTCTTGATGGCCCTTGGAGTTGCTATATTCATCTAAAAGTAGATAGTTAACAGTGCTAATATAAAATATTCTGATCCCAGAGTGTCACTAGATTTATTTACCAGTAATAAGATAGTTTTAAAATCTCACCACAAACCAAAGAAAAATCACTTGAAGTTGGAGCAGTGGTTTTGGAGGCCTTTTAAAAAAGCATAAGCTGAAATTCTCACTAATTCACTAAACGGCATGGCTTTTAGAAGATGTCTGATTTTGGGAATACCACAAGAAAATCTTGAAAACAACAGTGACAAGTAAAGTGGAATAGCTATATTGGGAGTTAAATAGTCTATTTTGGTTAGTATAAAACATACTAGATCTTCTGAAGGAAAACATTATTTTCATTAGAATTCTTTATTTAAAATCTAGACAAGTTTAGGAGTGATATTTGTATAAAACTTTCATATGGTTCTTTTCATTAAAACAGTTGTAACCTTTGTCTATCCCCATTGTTTATTATTTTAATGGGTCCCCTGAATAAGGCACTCAGATATTATAAATAATCACTTTTGCAATTAGCCTTCCAACTTTCAGAAAAGTTATTGGATGAATCAGGAATGCAGTATGACCAATTAGGTTGTTATGGAATTGTTAATAGGCAAATAAATTCTAAGACAGCATGAGAATGAAAACCTCTCCTTTTTCAGAAATGGGCTTTATTTCTAGTTTTTGCTAAAGTAAATTGTTTTAATGATTCATACCACAATAGTCAAATGTCTGCAGGAAAGTATTGCCTTTGAGGGTTATCTAAATAATTACTCAACTTATACTAAGTTCACAGGGGAAGATGAAATCTACAACTAATAACCAGACATATAGAAAAAAGCCCTGTGATCTATAAAGAATCCGTGAGTGAGATTAACTATCCTCAAATAAGAAGCATTCCTTTGTTACAAAAATCAGCCTGAAAAGACATACACATATCAATAAAGGAAAGATTTTGCTGTTTGTGGTGGCACGTCAATATAATGAACATCAAATTTAACGCATTTGGAAAGTAGAATTTTCCATTTCTTTCTCTGAAATACTACCTTTCTGAGTATGCTGAGCCTTGTTCTAGTACATCCCCTCTCTCACTCTCTCCTCCACATCCCCCTCAAGGGGCATAATACAAGACAAAAATCCAGGGTGTCTAAGCATGTAAAAACACCTTAGGTAAAAATATTTCTGTTGCTCTTTTAGTTCTTTTCTTTTCCCTGTTCTGTTTCTTAATATTTTCTTTTGCACTGTCAGTATAACGGCTGTGCTGGGTTTTGGTGGAGACCATAGAAGAAAGGAGGATATTAGAAAAAAAAATTGTCATTTTAAGCTTCACTTTTTAAAAAGTCTGTTTATATTTAACTCAAGGGACATACCATATATTAGCCACTTGCCCTGACGTAATACTTTGTCTGCAGAAGCTGAGATGTCTAGTAGAGGAAATCAACAGAAATGCACTTTACTATTTCATACTGTCCTATAGAAAAACAACAAAAAGGCTTCTGCTGTCAATCAGCATTTGTCCTGCAAGGATAGTAGGAGTTAGTATAATTGTTCTATATTGGATAAAGACGGGTCTAATTACTAAATTATTCAGTGGTACTGAGGGGCATTTGAAGAGAGTGCATACTGAAGTCTGGTCTTTCTCTGTTTATAATATATACTGATATATCGTCATGCCAGACTTCCAGCTGTATAAGTTGAGAAAATTGTACTGTTGACAGTCACATCTTTTACCAAGTAAGAACAGAAATTCTATGCCACAAATCCAGATTCGAGGGTTATATACCTAAATCTTTCTGTACCATATGTTTAGCCTGAGATCTTGATCTAACACAGTGACAGTTGGATATGATCTTTATTGGTCTTACCTTTGCAGAGGTTAAATGCACAAATGAAACCAGTCTGTGTGGATTTAACTAGATTTTTTAAATGATATGAATGTGGTGGCAAAATGCACACATAGAAAATACAAGCATCTTTCCTTTGGTGACCCAGATTTGATCTGATTCAGCACAGAAGCATAGAAAATGTTAAAGGTCTGGGTTATGTTTTTGAAAGAAGACTCCAGAGAAAATATGCACACAAATTACTATAATGAAGGACAGTTGGCAAAAATGATAAGAATGATAAGAAGAAAGAGTATGCATATTTTAGTCTGAAATAGTCTCTTGCTATCACATACCATCTGTTTCCACAAAGCATTGGAATGATGCTTAGTAGGGTTTTCCTAGCTGGAAATAAGAAAAAAAGGAAAGTATTTCTGTCAATTCCTCATGATCATGCTGGCAATTGTTTAATGCCACGGTTCTGAAAATCTTTTATTTGAAGTCAGACTCCCTGAAAAGATGAATTCACAGTTTATATCTAGATGTAAATGAACAAATGATTCCACCAGATTCTTATTCTTGCACTCCAAAGCAAATTGAACTAATTCATGTTCAATACTAAATCATTGCTTTTAGGAAAAAAGATGACCGAACACATGAAATAGGTATTTCATGGCAAATTGCACTTTGATCAGCAAAAAAAGAGCCTGGTTTTTGTTTGTTTTCATTTTCTTCTCCAACTCATTCCAGGCAACACATAAGCTGTTTGATGTTTATATCCATTGACGTTTAAAAACACTGAAACAATGAGACATACTGTGTTTTAAAAGTTGTCTATAGAAGGAGATGCAAAATTAAATTAATGACTTAGCAAAACATTTAAGATGCTTGGCAAAAAAAAAAAACCCTAGATTTTTTTAATGTTTACATAATTCCATTTGAAACTTTCAAACAAAAATCGGATGTATCTACTATCCTCTGTGAAATAACACAGTTAACTCTAGGTTTAAGTTTAGCTGAAACTTGCCCAAGTCTTTTCAAATGTTGGTATAGAACAGAAGCCACTTCATTTTAATCAATTGAATTATTTTCTGATGCAGAAGCTACTTAGTGAGGAATAAGGTCAGACTATGACTTACAACCCATTTCTTCAACGCTGCTTCCATCATCTCCTAACTAATCATGGAAAGGTCAAAAGATTTCAACAAGACAACTCACTTAATAGAGTTCTACTTAGCACAGGTCAGACAGCAAAATGGGATCCTAAAATTATGCAGTGAAAGTGTGTATGGAATAACTGCAGCTCTAAGCTGTTTTGGTTTTTTTTTCATCTTCAAGCAAAATTAATTTATAACCATACCTATGTACTGGAAGATAACCGTACAAAGCAGTTATCTTTAAGTAGCACAAATAATTTCGTACTTTGTTGACACATACTGTATTAAGGGTGAAGAGTGCTCTCTTTGCTAAAGCAGGAGATAGAGACTCCAAATCTATTGTATCTCACTATCTCTCTTAATCGCTTCAAACAAATAATTTGGAAAGACACTTGAATAAGAAAAGGACATATATTTAGCTCTTTATCCTCTACACACAGTTTAGGCAATTTTGGTATGGAGTTTGAGAGATCACTGGTTCTGTACAGTTTACAGCCCTTGGTCATTCTCAGCAGATTTCTGTGCCACTCGTAAAGGAATAATGTTCATTGATATTTCATGAGTGAGTTCATCAGGAGAAGGTTTTCAGGAGAATAAACTTTAAATAAACATTTTGGCTAGGCAGAGCAGGTAATTTTATATTGATAGCAGTCAACAGAATTAAAGCTGGAGATAGGTGTATCCAAAAGACTCTTCAGAGCTCCAAAACATTTAAAAAAAAAAAAAATTGGGAGTTTAGCTTATTTACAAGGTTGGACAAGTGCTTGAGAAGAGGGATAGAGGGTTAACGGTTGTGGAAGGAGATCCATTTATGGGACTAACTTTCAGATAACATATGAATCACAGCACAATTAGGAAACTTTCCTGCTTGTAGTTTGAGTCTTCGCTGCTTATTATATCACCTATACCAATGAAAGTGCAGAAGACAAGATTTTTGGTACTGACTTCATATTCTCAAGTCAGATTTTTGAAGCAGTATTTTCTTATTTAAAAATGTTATATACAGGCTTCTTGGAATATGAAAAGAAATTGACTTGCCTACAGAGAAATAACATGCTTTTGGGTGATGTGCAAATTCATTTAGTCTGTGATCGACTTCCATATAGTTGATAAGTCATGGATTTGTTCTTTAGTGTGCCAGATTACATAGCTGTGTGTTCTTCAGACTCTGTAACACACTCGTTTCAAGGTTTAGCAAAGCTTTCTTTACAGCACAGCAACAAGTTAAAGCATATGGGTCAGATTCAAATGTACCAAAGCAGCACTGAAATGGGGCACAAATTTAAACAGGCTAATAAGAAAATAAATAAAGGAGGATATGATTTTTAGGCATACCCTGGAAATTTTGAGTGGATCAGATTGAGTTTACTGAAGCTGGAATTCAGTCAATGTGCTGGAGGTGTATCAGCCTGGCCTAAATTAAGTTAACTACGAATGATTTAAAGGAATGACCAAGGGTTGCGATTGCACTCCATCATATTTCTGGTGCTTTCAGATATATCATTTATGATAAGCAAGTGAGAATGATGACTGTTATCCTGTGATCAGTGAGCAAATGGTTCCCATATTTCAACAGGAAGTAAAGCTAAAAATGACACAGCCAGATAATGATGCCTTTTCCCAACAGTCTTTCACAGAATATGTTTTGTAATAAAATAAGATCCTTGTGTATGGGCTGTAAAACAGCATTTCAGAAAATGCTTTGAAAGATTTTTATTTTTTTCCTTTTAAATATTGTGCTTCTGCAACAATATCTACAAAGACACAGGGACAAATACGTAACATCTGTCTATCTTCTTTCTTTTCTCAAATAGACACTCAGAACATTCATAGATGTATTTTTCCCAAAATAACACAAACCAGAAAAGACATTATAATATTTATTAGTTCTTTATCAAGATAAAAGAAAAATTGATACTGTTTTCTTTTCAGCATAAGATTTTTTTATTCATTCTGACACCTCTGAAACAATGATGCTTATGACACTCACTACAGCATAGTCCTAGACACTCGGCTAGTTTAGGATTTACCTTGTCCTAACAGGTTTTAAGATCTGTCATTAAAAGTCATGCATACATCTCTCATTGTTGCCAAAATGCTATAATCAAGATTCCATATTTTGAATTTCTCTCTCCTAAAAGTATCACAAATCAAATCACTGCCAAAGAAAGTGGTGTGACCACTAAAATATTGGTCACTTCTTCTAGACTCTGATTTCTTTAAATCTTCTCAATTTCTTAACACATGTGTTGCTGTTAATACATTTCTTAAACAATTCCTATTATTGTAATTATTTATATATATGCCTCAGAGAAAGTTCATATTTCTGATTAAATGTAAGTCTATATTACGCAAACAGGAGGATTCCTCTTTGGAAAATCAGTGTATGACAAAATGAAATATAGTAGAAGACATGCAGCAGTCTTCCACGTATACTTTCCAGGTTTTTGAGTTCCTGTCATTTCATTTTGCCAACTGGTTGCACAATATCTAAAACAAGCTTCCCATACTATGTCTGAAATTTTGGTAGTTTTTCAGTATTATGTTCTCTTTTTTCAAATATCTTCTATCCATAAATGTAACCCTATATTCTGTTGTGAATTAAAAAGAAAAGTCTCCTAACAGTCTAAACAAAAGCAGAACATATAATGCAAAAAAAAAAATAAAACAACCCAAAAGCTAGAAAATAAAACCCAGAAGATTTAGTGTTGTGTGTGGAGGAAAAGGACAAGAGCACTCATGATGAAAAAAAAATATTTTAATGGGAACAGAACGGAGTTGCATCAGTGCTTAAAATATCATGTGCTTCCTACCACTTATATTCCAGAACGTTTTCATTTATTGTAGAGGACTTTCATATGCTACTTTAGTGATATCGAAAGGGACCAAGGAGGGAAGCTGAAGTATGGAACAAGTGAATTGCTGAGATAAAAGCACCTCTACAAATGGAGTTTATATTGTATTAAATGAAATAAAACATCGTTACCCTCTTCACCATGTTTTAAATCCTATAGTCAAGAATGCACTTTAAAGCACACTCCATGAGAGAATATGCCATCCCCTCAGGAATAAGAAAGAAAAAATATAACAGGAAATAAAAATACTTACCAGCTGGAAGGGAAAGAGACAAAGGAAACGATATACAGATTCAGAAGGGTTGATTGTTACCTGTTCATGTTCTTCTACAATTTTCTTTTCACCAAAAAAAAAGTAATTTGAAATGAAAGGTGCAATATGCCTGTTTTGTGCAACATACTTTACTTATAGTCTATTCTATCCAAACTGAGAATGTAATTACTTTTTTTTCTGACTCAGCAGCATATTCTCTACTGCCATTACTTTCTGTGTGGACACGAGGTGTGTCAGCAGAGACTCAGACTCTCTCCTTCTGAAACTGGCTTAATGCTGGGTAAACAGATTCTCGTGATTTTGGCTTTGTCCACAACCTGAATCAGAAGGCAGAAAAATCTAAACATTCTGAAATCTGAAAAATGCTATAACTTCTTCCCTGTTTAAAACCTTGAGTTTCAATCTAACTGAAGCATTCTCCTCCTCTTTATCTAGCGGCATCCTGCAGATGACACTGCAACGTTCAACTGAAGATCAAACACATTCAGAATTTGTCTTTGCGATAAAAGGCAGATACATGCAGAAAAATATTAATTCAATAGTTAGGTTGTTAGTAAATGTCTTAAGGTTTAGAGTTCACTTATTTCTTTACACCACGAATGTTAAATTTATGATTTAGAGCTAGAGTCTTAATAAGACTTGCGGCCACTCTGTGACACAGCTCCTGAGCTTTAGCTGCTTAATCTCCAGAATGAAATTTTTGTACTGGATTTTATGACTAAGCTGCTTACACAAAGCTGAAAAGGTCTTGGAAAAGTAGGGGGGTGATGGTTAGATTAACAATGACTAGCAGTCCTATTTGTTGCTAGAAAACAGCTGGTAAGTTTTCTTCTACCATGCCATATTGGGTTACTATCAGTGCCTCACCGACTCACACAAATCCACAAATCCTTGCTTAAGCCACAGCCCCACAGCCTGTTTGCGTCACTTACGCAATTGTTTCAGACCCAACAGATTTTCTGGGCATGTGTCGTGTCTCAAATACATCAGATTCCCTGCCTTACACAGATATATACATGGAGAATCAGTAGAAGGATGGGCACCAAACGTGCAGTTTTACATTATCAAGGCCAGATCACTGTTTCCCATTTAACATACCCAACCTTCTTTACCTTAAAAGTATGTTGGAAGACACAGATTAAGATACACTCTGAACATTGACTTGTAACAGATTGAGAGACAGGGAATTTCTAGTTTTTCCTCCATTGAAGGGGAATTATCAGTGTTTTCCACAACTTTCTTACTGCTTATCTGGAAACTTACTCTTCATAAAGCTTTGATCCACTGCTGTGCTTTGGGGAATGGAGCAGCTTAGCTGCTGATATCTAAGAGCTCTCCCTTAAGAGGAGCAACAACTTTGTACTGTCATCAGTCTTCCCTGTAATGAAGCATTACCCAAAATGCATATTACTTTGATTCCATATCAAAATTCTGTGTTTCCTTAAATAATAAACCTTAATAACAATGACTCTGATATGAGTATTTTTAAAAAGCCTCCAGTTAAGAACATTTCAGTGCTGCATATGCCGACACCCTTGCTCAACTTGGAATCAGTTAGAACAATCCCAACCACAGAGAGAAGCAAGTCTAGAACGTGTTAGCAGATAAAGTCCAAACACTGAGTGTTTGTGTTTTTTTTCTTTATGAGAGGAAAAACAACAGCCAAGTTTTCCTGGGAGAAAGTTAGGGACCACACCCACCTGTAAGAGAGAAGCAGAAAAGGAGCAGCTTGCTCTTCTGTTGCTGATTTCCTTTCCTGCATGTAGAAATGCATCTAACTCTGAAAGACGTAATCGTAATGTAATGTAATTGCTACACTGGAAGATGTAAAAAATTATAGCCATTAACACTTCTACGGCAAAGTAAAGAATCAAACTTTGGCCAAAGAGTGAAGGTTTGTCATTTCCCGTCTCAACAACACTTCAGTTTCATCTAGCAACTCTTAAAAATGCTTACTAACTTTTTCTGTTATATATTCAGTTATAAATTGTTAGAAAGAATTTTAAGCAAAAGCAGGGAGGGAGATAATGTGCATTAGCAATTCATAAATTGTCCTCTGAGAGCTAGTGTACATTTTTGTCCACTATTTGATGAGCATTCCTGCAGAAAAGTGCTAGGGAACTGCAGACTCTGTTGTCCTACATGAACAGGGTTATTGCTCTACACGGTAACTACATGGACGCAGTGTGCAAAATATATGAACCCCTAAGTATCCTCTACACCATGTTTTACTTTGCAGAAGTAGAAATTATTATGAACAGGCTGTTAGCTCCCAGTCGCTTGTTTTCACAGTACATATGGACGCTGTGTGTGAACACATCCCAGAACACTTCTCGCCATTTGAATCACGAAGGGCCAGATTTTACCTCATACCTCTTACTTGAAGCACAGACTTCCTCAGCTAACAGCCCTTCTGGTTTCTAAGGGCCTGAAAAGAGGCACCAAGCACTGAAAAGTGCGGAGCAGAAAGGCAGTCATTTCTGGAAATGTTTCTGAGCAACTGCTGAAGAGCTTGTGTGCTTCTTCCTGGGACTCAACACTAATTGTCTTCAGGTTTGACCCTGCTAAATTCTTCAAGAGAAAATGACAGATTTCAGCTTAATTAGCTTTTGTTTCTCTGAGTGCAGACAACACAGTGCTGCATTTAAGCTCTTGCTGAGCGAGCAGTAGCAGAAAGAAGGTGAAGGATTTCTCTTTCTCTCTGACAACCTCCTCTGCTAACGAACCTGGATAATCAGCCAGCCTGCACAGAGCACCTCTTCTCCTGCACGAGCTGGAAGTGCCTTACCAGTTGGATGCAGGACCAGATCTGGGACACGCTGGCAGCATTCCCACTTACTTCAATGGGACCAAGATTGATCCTACATGAGAGTTATCAAATGCAGCCACCTGTGGGGAGGGAGTGAGGGAACAGAGCAGCTGTTTAGCAGCACACGGCAACACAGAAACAAGAGTTCAGGGTCGGAAATGAAGAATACCGTATCCAATTGCAACTGCAGGTGGAATTTAGGTGAGCAGAATGTTATTGCCACTGTTGTGATTTGCCGTCAGCTTTCAGGCCGGCAGCACTCTGGGACCTTTCCCAGAAAAGGGTCAGAAGCATTGTGGTCTAATGGACACAGCATGGGACTGGGAATCAGGCGCCCTTGAGTGCTCCAATGTGGATGTCCTTGGAAATAACATGCTGGCCGTCTGTTCATAAAATAACCTCCTTAATCTTCAATAAATCCCGTGAAACACAGGGGGCTAGACTGAAGACTAGAAGAGGAGGTGCACCAGTCAGCCTATTTATTTTCCTGCCTGAAGATTTTTTTTCCCAAAAGCGTCTCTGTCCTTGTAACTGGGGAGGGGGGGTAACAATACCTGATGTAAAAAATGAAAAACCCTTCCTTCTCCCCAGTTTTCCCCATCCTGAAAACACTCTGAGAGGCGGGAGAGTCATGCTGCCTTAAAGCCAAAGGTGCTCTGAGGCAGTCCAAGATGGATGGGTGATCGGTTTGGCTTGAGGGTAACTGTAAAATAAAATGTCAGTGCAATCTTTAAGGACAACACTAATTGCTAATCATCTATAAATTAATGTATTAAAAAGCTATTATTGAATTTAAATTAATAAGCATAGAGCTGCCTATTTTTTGTTGGTTTGCACGTATTAATCTAAATCACTGTGAGGCTCATGGCTTCTCTAAGCTCCTTCTGTAGACTCACTCTGTCGGTCTCAGGTACGTCCTCAGTGGAGGAGTGAATCTCAGACAGTCCTTACTCAGGTAAGACTTCTGAGGTAAGACACTGTAAATTAATGAACTTCATGTTAATATCCTTGTCATTTCCATAACAAGCTGCAGACTTTGTTGCTCTGAAATCACATATTTTACTCTGTAGTTTGGCATGGGTTTAAAAAAGACACAAAACCTCAGAATTTGCTGTTTATTATAATACAAACAAAATATGCATTAGTTTCAGTAACCTTTGCATATAAGATTGAAATGTTTAGTAAAACAGCAGACATGGCAAACATATAGCTTATTTAAGCTATACTTCAGTTATCATATCAACTCAGTGAGCTGCATTATTTACAAATAGATACTCTTATCAAAATGTTTCAGTCTTATTACTCTATAAACAGTTATAATACAGAGTGAAAATCAGCCTCACTCACATAGTCAACCTCAGTATCACTCATGCCTTACAAATTAAAAAAAGAAAGTATATGGCACACAATTCCTGTACTGGGCTTCTGAAGGAGTGATGAATTTCACCTTAAGGAAAAATATAGTCTTTACTGGTCAAATGTGAAGTATTAATCATAATCCTTGCAGCCAGTCCATTTAGTGTGACTTTTCATTTTGGAATTTGGACTTGGATTATACACTTTTATAATATCTTCCTTTCTTCCCAGATAATATACATCCTGAGATAGTCACCAAGGCAGAGAGGAATGGAGATACATGCATTATCAAAAAAGAAAAAAAAATGTAAATATTTAGAAATAATCTCTTTTCCTTTTTAATTTCTGTTTTCATAGATTTGTATGCTTTGCATACAGCCAAGATATGTTCACAAGCATTCTTAAAATGTGTTTATGACAACTCATTTCTACAGAAATTTTCCTTGAAGGAATTACATAGTCTCCAAAACAGGCCATGAACAGGCTGCTTTTTTGTTATCTTTTTTGAAATCACAGGGAACTATTAAATATGTTCCACTTTCAGTTACAACTTTCACTTTTTTTTTGGATGCAAAGACAGACTTGAAAGTGCAGGTTTTTAAAGCATTTTAAGGAAAAAAAAAGTTTTCTTAGTGAAAATATTTTTAATAAACATATATTAAAAAGAAAATCATAGCTTTTTTAAAGTAAAGCATTTTAAAATATGAAAATAAATTTAGAAATTGGAAGTCTGTGAAATTCTGGTCATGTATTTTTATTTTGATATTTCGGGCAAGCATAGATGGCAGACCTAATAACAGATTAGTTTTTCTGGATATGTTTATGTTAACAATATTTCAGAATTTTAAAAATATACCTTCTGTAAATCTACCCTCAACTTCAGCCTGGGCCAAAAAAAGAGCACAATGGTCTTTATACATCTCATCATAGGCATTCAACCAATAAGACTTTGCCCCTTTCAAATATACTATGTTGCCTCCATACCAAAATATCTACCCAAGCCTTCTGTTCTTACTGCTTTGTCATCTGTTCCACCACCTGAAAGTATCTGGCTTTGGGCATGGTTCCTTTTAGTATGAGAAGTAACATTAAAAAAAAAATGAGCAGAACACAAAAAGCAAACCAAACACACACATATGCACAAAACAAACAAAAAACCCCCAACAAAACAAACAAAAAAAGACACAAAAAAAATGCCCCCCAAAACCCCAAACTAAAGCAATCAAAAAAAACCCCACTCCACTCCTCCTCCTTCAAGAAACCTCCCAAAACCAGCCAAAGCACTTACACACCATAACAGGAAGGGAACAGAATATGAAACACCACCAAAACTGAGATATGTCCAGGCTCCTTACAAATATCACAACCATCTATAGCTGGACAGACTATTTCCTTAACTTGTACTCTTTGGAACTATTAACCAGCAGTCCATATCGATCAAAAAAAAATCACCTGGAAATGTTCTTCTGGTTTTTACATCACATGGAAAATCTTATGCTTTAAAGCACAAAAGACTTTGATTTTAAATTGGAGAATTATACACAGCAACCACATAAGCAAAAGGAGAAAGGAGAGCTCTAAGCAACAGTCTCAAAAATTTCCTTTGTAAATGAAAAAAACCCATATGGTCTCCAACTGACCTCACAGTGTTTGGTTTTCATCCACAACTGAATGCAAAAGCTAACACTTAGGAAAGTCATCATCTGAAGGCAGATTGTGATACTACGACTTTGTAGGGATGTTTATATGTCAAGGAAACTCCAGATCCTGAAGTATTCCTCTGTATAAAAGTGAGGTTACCTAGCAGACCAGAGAGTCTCAAAGGTAGGAGCAATGGGCTTAACTGGTGGAAGAAAAAAACAGGCAAGTAAAAACCCAGTTTTGCTACAGCTGTCAGACCAGATATTTCAGCCACACATTGGCAAATGATAAACTCAAGATTACTCTTTGTTATGTATCCTTACCTGACCAAAAAAGAAAAACTAATACTGATTTTTTTAACGCATTTTAGGATAACCGTTATTTTGATATATGGAAATAAAATCTTACAAATCTGCCTTGTAGAATTTATAATTAAACTCTTTTCCCATGTCTTCTTTTTTTTCTTCTGTAATGGACTTATTTTACAAACCTCAAAATCTGGATTACAACTGCAAAGAATGTCACACTTCAGCTAAAGACAGAAGCCTAGTTCAGGGTAATATTAGCAACACTATGGTAAAATATTACAAGGGAGACCATTTAAAGTTTATAAAATATTACAGAATATATTAGAGAGACATGTGGCCTTAATTTTCCATTCATGCAAATGTAATTTCTTAGACCTTCACATCTCATCTACAAGTGTACGTGAGAAGAACCAGGCCAATATACTCTACAGAGCAATACATAGCTTTGGGTGTTTGAATACCAGACTATTAAACAGATTATAGTCTATTTAGGCTACGATTCAGTTCCAGAAGGCTTTTAATCTCTGCTGTCAGTGGAAGCTGAGTTGAACCTTGACTCTTGAAATCACATTTGCCTTTTGCAAATTAACCTCTGTTAGAAAATGAACAGGAAATAAGACGTTTGTATATGGACTCCTATACACATATGCTCATATGACAAAACATTAGCAAACTAAATATCCATTAGTTGTTATTAAACATTATTGGGAGGCACAAGATCATCACATGAATAATTAGTAATAATAACAAATAATTATTCATTATCTGAAATGTTAAATGCAGATCAATACCCATAATGGTTAGATTAAAGGGTTCATAGCATCTGAACTGTAGGGATCTTCTGATTTCAAAAGCACATGAACCAGAGGAAATCTGTTGCTTTTAGCCTACTTACATCATTATGAGTGACATAAGAACCAGGTCCAAAAATCTATGCATGAACTGGAAAGTATTCAGGTTCTTAGATACCACAAGCAATGTAAGTTTAACTGCTTAGAAAGAAAAGTATTTGCTTATGACATGAACACACATTCACACCTGTTGTTGGAATAGTTTCCAGTAACGGAACTAGTTTATCACAATAAGTGTTAATACTTTATTCCTTTTTCTGCTAATCCCATTTTCTGTTTTATTTTAACTAACTGCAAGATGGCTACAAAGTTTAGGGCCCTGTTGGGCTTTAAAGCTTGTGTCAGTTTTCAGCTTTTTTATAACCACAGCTCACATTGTGCTGGTTATTCTAAGAATCTGTTTGAAACCACTTCAGTTCAGTCCAGCACTGGCTTTTTTTTTGCTGAAGTAGGGTCAATGGAAAGGTTTTGCTGAAGGAAAAGGTAACGTATTAATAATTGGACTCCCAGTTGGATGCATATGTAAATATCTATCATGTGTGCTAAGGGATCTGTTTAAAACCTAGAGTTATTAAGATGGAGGCAACTTTTTTTTCCACTTTGGACCAAAATTTTGTTTAACTTCATTTTTATTGAGCTCTTGAAGGAGACAAGGCTCAGTTTCATTTTAACTATGAGCCTGTTGTGGCTCATAGTACAACTCACAGCAGCCCAGCTGACCCCCAAATCATTGATTTGAAATTTAAGCAGTCTTAGAGTCAGGCCCTTAAATTATGCAGAAGATGAATTTTTTTGTAAAGAGGGGTATCCTCTCCTGCTACATCTTCTGGGCTAGCTCATCCTCTGAACCTGTCTCTGGGATTGCAGGTTGTGGAAAGACCTGCTCCTCCTCCTGCTCTTTCTCCTGGGTTTGCATTGCTGAGTCCTGCTTAACAAAACTTTGTCTTACCTCTTGTAGCGATCCCTGAGCTGTCCCTCTCACGCCCTGGTCTCAAAGGTCCTCTGGCCTTCTTGCACATGTAATATCTGCTGTGCATGAGGAGTTGTGCTAGCCCTGCCACCTATAGGGTACGTCTTACCTAGTGTATCAAAACAGACTTTTATCTATGCAATATTATTAAATACTGGTTTGGAGGATATTGATGTTATTTCCCATGATGGAAGAGGCCTTATGTCTCACTTGGGGTTTTACACTACCACTGCACCCCAGACTGATGAGGTCATTTCTTTGAGAAGAATCTCATTGCAACAACATTTGAAATAAAAGAAATGAAAGTTGTTTTTAAGAGTAATAACATTTTAATTCAACCATTTAATGCTCCCAGCACTGAGACCCTTAGTGATCCCAGACTTCTACTAAAGTCAGAGGTGGGGGTTCATTTGTAGAATACATACCCCCAGTCATATCTAAACATAAATCAGATTATTTAGTTTTCATGGAGGAGAAAAAAGTATTGAAAAAGGAATTAATCTGCTTGTTTACAAAGTAGGCAAATATGTGGTGAGAGTTGTCTGAAATGCGGTGATTGAAGTACTCCATCACCATGGGGTAGAAGAGTAGGCCCTTTGTCAGTGCGTGTGAATGGAGACCACCTGTTACTCCATAGCCTTGGTGTGGTTCTACTCATTTACTTAATGTCCAAGTCAGAAAAATGGGACCTTGTGGACTAATAAAAATCTAGTAAGGAATAATTGTGCAGGTTCTCTATGGTGACAGCATAACCTTCCAGCCAAGAATATTGAGTATCCCTGTCTTAGGGTCCTTTATACATAGCAGTTTAATACCCCCCTCCCCATCTCCTTTACGTACTCTTAATTGGCCTTAAAATCAAGGCACCCAAAATGACAAGCCTCTTGTGAAATGTCTGGCCTACGTTATTTTGCAGCAAAAATGCCAAGAAGTTCTCAGCCTGTTCGCAAAGTACTGTACAACTGGTTAGTATCTTCAGCGTCAGTCTCTCCACTGATTAAAGGTCCCGTGCTGAGAAATTCCCTCCTCCTCCACAGATGTATTTTATAATATTTAGCACTCAGTGCTCTACATTATCAAAGCATTGTACACATGCTATCTAATATCTCCTAATTAACTCATACATCTTCTATTAAAAAAGCATCTAAAATTAATGACATATGGTATCGCTGGCTTTTATACAACACATGCAAACTCAGCTTTCAGGTTTTACAAGAAACGTGGGTAAGCTAAGATTCCTTTCTGAAATCTGACAAACACTTTGCCATATCTGACTTTCAACAGAGAGGAAATGAACAACGATGCAAATTGGATCTGCACAATTATCAGTCAAGAACTGAATGCACATACAAACACTAGCATGGGCAAGGGCAAATCTACAACTTTCAGAGCCAACTTTTTCGGTTCCTTAATGAGGTACACACCAATTACATGGGTTTCCCACAGACTTTGCTCTCAAGATCTGTAAAATGCATGAGAAACAAGTAAAGTCTGTCGTTTTGGTATCCATCAAAGCTCTCTTCCATGTGAGGAAGTGGCTAATTTGTCATTTCACACTCAAAAAGGCGTGAAAGGCAAAACAGAGGGAGGTTAGATGGAGGAGAGGAAAGGGGGGCTGTGACTCATGAGAAGAGACAGTAGGTCTGATTTTGAGCTTGTGTTTGTTGCTGCATATGAGGAATAAATTAAATGAAATCACATTGATGTAAAATAGACAAGAATGAGGCCAGTGTTTCTTGCTTATATGGAAAAACTTACACTATTAAAACTAAAATACGAACCAAGAAACAAGGAAAACTTCACAACTGAAATTACGGTATATAGTAAATTTCTAACTTACAGGTTTTATTTACACATGGACATCTTTTGTTTTATTTAATTATAATAAAAGTATTAATTCCAACAATGCAAATTTTCAACTTAAAAATACATAAGACCTTTGGGAGAAAATCCCAAAGAATACACACATCTGAGGAATGTCAGCTCTGTGTCAAAAGCACTGGTCTCAAACACTAAATATCTTCCCTCATCGTCTTTTAGCTTTGTTGTTGTTTTCTTTTATTTTTCTTTTCCTCTGCATAAAACAAAGCCAGCAAAGGGCCAGAGAAACAGTCAGAGTAAAACCTTTAGAGGGACAGGAGAGGTGCAGGCAGGAATCCTATTATTTGCTAATAGGATTTGTGCACATACCTCCCATGAAACACTTAGAAAATTTACTCCCAAGCATCTTACTGGCAGTTTCAATTAGAGTCAGCATTTAATTTCAGCAGATGGACTGTAAGCTGGTGGCTACTCAAACCTTAATGAGTAATGCTTGATAATTCCCCTCTCTTAAACTATGATTATGCTTTCTCTTTTTTTTTTTATGGGGAGAATGAATGTTGTCCCTAAGCCAATACTTTATTTCATTTTTTGCTGAGCCTCTCTGTGCTAGCAAACCCCACCCATGTGCCTGTATACAAGCCCAGTGAGTAAATTAGCAGGTGTTTTTGCAGATCTGTCACACATTTCTATCATGCTTCTTATTGAGAAAGATGTCAAAGAACTAGAAATATATCTGCCCTCCCCTGAAATGTACCCATCTCTGGGATGGAATGTGGTAGCAACTATTGACATGGGAACATGGACACTAAATCCTATGTGAAAATTATGCAGGGAGTACACAGCTCACATAGCCTCAGGCTACCCAGAAATTAGCTAAAAGTGTACATCTTTTATTTTTAATGAATGCATTTGGAATTATTGCCTGGTGTGTGGTACTCCAATAAGGAAGGTCTCATTTGGTATGGAATCCCATTGTACAGTCTCATAAAGATTAATAGTGATGGTGAGTTAACTGATTTCAATAAGAAGCAGTACTAATTCATAGGCAAGATGCACAAAAACAGAACACAGTATTTTTTTTTCCATGGAAAATGTCCTTTCTTTAAATAGTATTTACAGACTACGTAGACGGTGGCCTGGCTGGCTCATGGTGCCTTCGGTTTCGCTTTTTTTTCATCTCCTGCACATGCTTCCATTTGGCACCACCTTTGTTCCGCTGCCGTCGTTTCTCTCGGTGCCACATCTGTTCACAGTACTCATCCAGGCTAAAGCTGGGGCTGCTAACAAGCTGGATGTAGTCCTTGTACCTCAGCCGGGACTCAGTCAGCAAATCCCTCACCCGGCCCTCCTCATCCTCAGTTTTCTGAGTGTTTTCCATTTGCCCATTCTCAATGACATTTAAATTCAACTTCACGATGGTGTGGACAAAGGTGTGCTCCTGCGCTTTGCAGAAATAGGCTCCTGCATCCTTTCTTTGCAAGCTGCGGATCAGCAGCCCGTGCTCTGTTTTGATGATCCTTTCATCAGCCTTCAACTGTGGGGTCGGACAAAAAAGAATTATATACATGAGTTTCATTGGCAAAACCAGATAGCGTGTCAGTGCTACACTGAGGTGGAGAAAAGACTCGCCTAGCACATGGCATTCCCCGTCCCTTGGGTGCCTGCATGCAGTGGGGAATGTGCAGCTGGGACAGATACTAGGAGATCCTTTCAATGTCTGAATGCCACTCCTGATTACAGGATCTGTATCACTGGCATTTCAGTGTGTAGTGGTAAAAGAGATACGCCGTAGAGTTGAAAGGATGAACAGCAACACTCATCACACCAAAACGCAGTAAGTCAGACTACATTCTCTAAGGAAGCGTAGCTATTTTAGTACCACAAATCTCATTTGTTTTTTAACTGCTCTTCTTGAGATATCTGTAATGCACCCAATATACCAGGGTGCTTGTATATATCTGGAATGCTGAGGCTCTATTACACTGAAAATAAATCCTACTACTGATTTTTAAAGTGAAACGCTGTGATTCTGATCTTCTTCAACTGGCTTTTACAAAAGGAAGTTGATTTTAGCTTTTACTCATTGAGAAATGATTAAAAGCGCCCTAGGAGGTTAGACAAATACAACCCAGTACAATTCTTTATTGTTAAGATCTGCGAAGAATAACTTAGAGGAAAAAAAAAAAAAAGAAAAGAAAAAAAAGAATGAGATTGCAAGTGAGAGCTGAAGTCTGTCAGCGTGGAACTGTAGTTTCATTTACAAATGGAAATATTTCAAAAAATACAGCAAGACTCACGTGTTAAAAATAAGGTGCACCTTAGAGTAATAACAGTGTCAGGGAAGTTACATACCTAGTGATCTAAAAATTATTTCCAAAATAACTTAACTCTAAAAAAAAGGATAACCCCCAGAGAAAAACCCAGGATGGGGCACTGGGCACCTAAGTATTTTTGCACCTGGGAAACGTAGAAGGTAAGTGATTTGCCAAAGATCATATAAAGATTAGTACCAGAGGTGGAAGTAGAAAGCAGAGCACTAAATCCCAGTGTCCAACATCAGTATTTCCTTTGAAAATGATCCTGGTCTAGTCCAAAGTTGTCACCTCCCAGGCACGCTATGTTCTGCTGCCACGCAGAGGCTGCAGCACACAACGGCACAGAAGGACCTGGAGTGCTGCTTGCTCAGCCTGCAGCCAAGCTGGGGCTTGAGCACAGCCTCAGCGCTGCTGGTGGCATTGTTATCATGTAGAAAAACTTCAGCATAAGGCTGACTAGTGCATTTTAAAAGGGGTGAAGGGGGGCAGAAAGAACCAACACAGAATCTGGAAAATTTCCCAGAGTGCACATCTGACCCTCCAGCAAACTTCAGATGATGAAGATCAGGGAGGCATAAAGATGACTAAATTAGATTTATTCACAGTGGGTAAGCTACACACTGTTTCTTTATGTAAAAAATCTGCACATGATTCCCTCTTCTACTCCATGGGAAAAAAATGTATATATACATATGATCCTCAATGTGTTATGATTCTAACTTGCTAGTACTTTATCATAACAAGGTCTTTTGGAGCAAAGATATAGAAGAGATGACCTTCTAGGACTTTTTGCTTTACCATTTGCTGAGTTTCTATGATAATGACTTTTGAAGGGTTAAACAATTTAAGACACCATTTAGAGATCACCAGAAAAATCAACACACACGTATATAATACATGCACACACAGAGAGAGACTTTCGGTTGCTGCTACATCAGCTGTCTTCAGTAGCATACAGATTAGACAGGTAGGTAGGCAGGTGGATGGATGGTTGGATGGATATAGGCCCGTGTACTACCTTGATCTGACTGCAGCAGTCAGATGTCTGCTACAAATCAACTGCTACAAAAGCCTGGTCAGAATGTGGCTCTGACTGCCTGGTTCTGTGGCCAAGTATTTTTTTAGCTTCTGCCAGCAGCTGATGGTGTTGGGTCAGCTTTGAGCTTTAGTTTCCTTGTTTATAAATTGTATATAAGCATGCCTACTTGGCACCAGTAGGGTGAAATGATACTAATTTCAGGAAATTCCTGGAAAATCAATTGTCTTGACAACAGGTGCTACACAAGAACAAGCTAATTTTGGTTACTACACTGAATTTAAACCAGAGGAATCATGGTCAAGCCACAAGCACATACACAGAAGATAGCTGGGAGACAGACTGGAAAAGAGCACTTTTCCACCTTCAGAACCTACAGCATAGGACAGTAGTCCTCAATTTTATCAGCTGGTGACACTTAATTCCAAGTAAACTTATCTTTCTTACATGACAATCAGGAGCATGAAATGTGTAAATGAATCCACAAATAAGTAGCTGTAGGCAGAAATATGTCTAAGGCAGGTGTTTCCTTGTGATGCTGTACTTCGCAGAGAGAAGCAGGAACAGGGGCCAGGTGGAAGTGCTCGGGGGCTTGGCTATTGCAATATGACAAAGAAGCTCCTCTTTCTTCTGCCCAAGCTGCACGTCAACACGAAGACTCAAGTCTGAGAAACTTAGGGAGAAGGATGGGAAGAAGCATCTAATTTCCAGACATTTGAGTTTCATAAGGCACTGTGCGAAGACCAAGTTCCCACATTGTCTGAGTGAAAACAGGACAGATCTTTTTGAGCTCAGGGCATTATTCAATTGCAGCAGTAGCATCTGCCTATCAGTGGCTCTGCCAGCATTGTAGTCTAGAGCATCTTGACAGCTGTGTACCTCCTACACTTGGAAGATCTCCAGCTGGCTGTTTCAGCTGGCTGGGCGCCAATCCAAAGAGTCCTCACGAGTGCTTCTCCTATTTTCAGTGAAAGGAAGGCAGAATAATAGCAGTTCTAGACTTAAAAAGACCACTGGACCCCCAAGTCCAGCACCCTGCTACTCATAACTATTTACCGTTTCTGTAGCAGCCATCACTTTCTAGTCATAAACGTGTTAACTGATGGAGTTGTCCCCGCCTCTGTGTTGGCATACCGCAGAGAAAGCTAACAGAGTCTAAATTGGTTGTGTCCCTTAATCCCAGACCATCAGGACTCCTATTTTTAATGAAGCAGCGTTCTTACAGAATGTCCTGTGTTAACCTTGGATAATGATTTACGGTGACTGCCACCTTCTCCTCTGTGCCTTCATTGTTCATTCCTTTCTTATCCTTTGGCAGGATGAAATTATGGCTCCGATTTCACATGTATTGAGCAACACTTCATTACTGTTTTCCCTCCTCACTCCTCTTTTCGGTATCCTGTTTATGTTGTTTCACCCATAGGTTCAGAACTCTTCCTGTCTTTCCTCTCTACTTTTCCCCCCACAGGGCTCTGGAGTTTCATAAACACCTGGCATTTCATTACTTTGGTAGTAGATCTTTAACCTTTCACTTGAATGCTTAATATGCTCTTTGGTTCCTGACCTATAGATGTAAAACGTATTTTATTAAATTTTGAGGAGGGTAAAAAGACTAGTTAGATAAAATGCATCATTTTGTTTTCGTCAGCTGTGGTTCATTGCTCCCCCTCCCATACGTCATAATCAATAACTCTCCTAAAATATTTGTAAATAGGATTTTACAATCCAGAAACACAAAGGCTTTGATTCCTCAAAGCTTGCTGACATGTGCTTAAATTTGAGCATGCAATAAAAATCAAACATGAGAGACATAGTTTGTTCAATAGGGAACCAATTATAAACCACAAAAATGAAGCAATTGATTACCGTTAACTTTCCTTTCTTAGTGGAGTGGGAACAGACTTTTGACAATATTTATGAACAAATTATACTTTTCATCCTTCATGGTATGCACTTAAAATTTACCTAAAATTACATCACCTGAAGCATGGCACATGCCATAGATACTGGCAATATTTGACAAAGGGAAAAGATCTCCATGAAAATCAAACACTTGATTTTCACAATAATGGAAGAAAAAACAGTTTAACAATGGAAGAAAAATAGGCATTGCCAATAACGATGGTAAATCTTTAAACAATCAGTAAGCTGGAAAACAACCAAGGATTTGAAAGTGCTGTGGCACCAGGTTAGGTCAATGGCTTTTGTCCTGTGCTAATGATGTGTTTAGATAGCTCCCTCTTTACAAATAATTCACATGTCAACTCTTTCACAGTTAAAACACTGCACCTGTCTGGGAGAAGAAAGTGGCTTCAAAGCCTGCCTTCCCTCATTAATCAACATGTGAAAAAATGTTAGAGGTAAAGCTAGACTAATCATGGGTTAGCTGCAACCCCTGAACAAATTGAGAAGAAGAGAAAGGAAAATTGGGAACATTTGCTGAGAATTCACATTCATCTTTGTTTTTCTATTGTTTTCTTTTTCTTCCTCACCATTTGACTGGAATAAAGATCACTTTGGGTGTTTTTTGGCATTATTGTTGCACATGACTGTGTTTCTCTTGTATGGTGAAAATAATAATTTAACTCCAACACAGCTGTAGAGTTGATTTCTCTTTTTTTTTTTTAACATATTTTTTTATTCACTAAGAAGCCACAAGAAAAAAATGAAGACCATGTTGCTGGTACAATGTCATTACGGAGACATGATTCCTGTTATTTTCAAGGTGAAGCTAACTTCTTATTCTGAGACTAAATTTTAAATTCCTACCTCCCCAGTGTATCCAAATTAAAGCAGAAATGTCACATACTATATCTCAGTTCAGCGTTACTTCTATTTTTTTCCCCAGGAAACTGCCAAATATATTAGCCTTACTTAAGATTCTCAAGGTATTGTAAGGCGAAGACAATGACTCATATAATAAAATAAAAGAGTGAAAACATGAGAGCTATAAGTAGTCCTTAGACTGCAGAATTAATATCTTCTTATTTTTCCCACTCTCTTGATCTCTTTCTTATCGACCTAAGGATTCAAACACTGAACAACACTCCTCTAACAGAAAGTACTAAGTACCAAGTCCTTGGTGTATGTCCTCTTCCTTACTCAGTTCTCATCCAGCTCTTAGATTTCAGGGCTAGCATGGAATCTGCAACAGTTTTTTACAATATGTTGCTGACCAGATGTTCGTAACAAAGAAAATCGTCATCATGATGCAAAAATTTCCAGCCACAAAAAGATATGGAAACTTATGTCTTGGATAAGCTGAAAAATGTCTTCTGAGCCTGGCTAAAACGTGGAATCGAAACAATACCTCTTTGCTCCAATGGGGGAGCTAGGTCACAACCTTGTGCCAGTAAGATGTCCTGTCCAAGAGCGGGTCAAACTCTTGTATCTAGCAAACCATCAGATGGTTGTCAAGCTGAGTCCATCAGACAAACACAGCCCAGGACTGTGGGGCAGGAATATGGTAAGGGTGAGAATCGCTGAAGAAGAAACTGGAATGTCCTCCTGCCTTTCAGAGGGTTTATTTTCACTCCCAGGTATGAACAGAGCAGAAATGAAAGAGTTAAAAGTGATCTGCACCTATTCTGTCACTTCAGACCATATGGTTTGTTCTGTCTCCTGCAAGGGGATGTGGCAGCTTGGCAGACTTGGAGCCACAGGAGACTTGGGGTGATAGGCAGCCTAAAGCAAGGGGGCTAATAGATTTCAGAGCCATGGGGCACCAAAACTAATGGCTTTGCAGGGAGCCATGCATTTGCTTTTTGCAGTCCTGACATCTATTATATACATTATATACATAACATAACACATAGGAATTTTAGGAGAAATAAATAAATATCTGTTTTAAGCTTCAGAAAATTTCAGCACTTTAAGACATTGCAAACAGATGATGTCTCCACTTTTTTTTTTTATGAACTGCAGCCACTGAAACACTCACCCTCATCTCAGTGACTAACCCTGCACGCACAGGAATAAACATGATCAATTGCGTGAGCAGCGCTAAACACAAAAGCACTAGATATTTGACTCCTGACCTTAAAACGGCCCCAAACTACAGGGAAATGTACTCCCACTGGCAGCAAAATGACCTGGTGACAGCTCCTGTGCCACAGGAGATCCTGTCCCTCCCCACAGGTCGCTCTGCCTGGAAGTCACATTCTGAACCATGACCCTGAGGGTGAAATGTCAGGGACATCCTGCTGGGCCAAACGCTTCCCATCTAGTCTGGATTTTGCCCTTTTCCTTCCTTCAGGAAGCTGTAGTGCATGTCCGGGACAGTACGTAGCCAGTTATTTGTAAAGCCAGGTTTAAAGACTTGCTGAGACATTACTGTTCCAGCCCTGGAACTAAAAGTCCGTAACCTAAGCTCCAGGTGCACGGAGTCATTTGCAAAGCATGGTATCGTCATCACAATAAGTTACACTGCTAAGACATGCACTAAAATAATGTACAGTGTTATTTGAGAAATCTGCTGCAGGAAGGGAGAGAGAGAGAGCAGAAAATATAATTGTAATGGGAAAAGTTATGGTAAGGCATTAACTGAGCAAAGATCAAGCTACACATTAAATATGACCACACTGTTTCTGTCACATATGGTGTTTTTATCAAACTGAAGTACTTTGAAATGGAAGTCAACTACTCTGCTGATCTCTGGATTTTCAAGGAAGGCCTGTAATTAGGTTCTAATACATATGAATTAATTTTCACCGATAAGTTAAATTAGAAAACCTGAAAATCTTAATTTTTGGATCCCCAAATTAACAAAGGATTAACATCTTAACCTGCAAATACTCTTATTCTATCTAAGAGGAGGAGTGATTTTTCAGCATCTCTACAGACCTGGTCATTTATTTAGATACTTATGTATGAAATTAGGAATTTAACTTTAGATGTATGCATTTGAAAATGTGACATTTCTAGATTGATACCTTTATCTTAAAAATAACAAAAAAAAAAGCTTCTTTTTTTTTTTTTTTTTTCTTCTGAAAACTGTATCTCCCAATATGATGACTCAAGATGTGCAAGCTGAGTGTGCTCAGAAGGAGTTTGAGTTCTTAGCATCCTGGAACTAACCTGGGTCAAAATACTAGAAATTCTGTTACTGTAAGAATTTTCAGGCAGGAATCAAACAAACTAATAGCTATACACTGTCTTTAAGTTATCTGATCCTGTAATCATCAGTGTGTGCATATACATTTATATGGCCTGTTATCTTCAAAGGCTGCTAAAAATACATATAAAAATAAACTAATAAAACCACCCCAAAGAGTTGTGGAATATGTGCTCCAACTTCTGTTTTATCAAAGCTAGATCACAGAAACTGCTGCTATGGCTTTAGGGACAATATGTGGTAAGAAGCCATTTGCCTACTGTTAGCTTTCATGATGTAGAAAATCTGCCTGCATTTTCTCCTTCGCATTTTCTTTTAAATTTGCCTCAAAGGTTAATCTAGCCTTTTAGCATAGCTTTACTTTTCTCATACAAACAGATGTCAGACAGTTTACACAGAGCAAGCCCAGTAAACATTGCTGTGGAAGGCTGCTAATGTGCAAAGATATATGCTGTGTGCTTGCTAGAGATTCAGATGCCATCACACACACGCACACATTCCCTTACTCTCCCTCAACGTGCACATCCTTGGCACGTTGGACAGTCCTACAGTATTGGACATCACTGTACCTGGGTAACTGTTATTTGGCCCAGAACAAGGAGCAGGGGCCACGTCGCTGCCACAGTGAACCTTTTGGAAATACAAAGTGTGGAAAAAAAACCCTACAGCCTTAATTTAGGCTATGCTATACAGCTTTAGTCTGCCCTAACTATGTTCAAAAGTTGATTTGACCTGCAGTTTGCTCTGCAATCAAATAAGAGAGAGAGCTTGAGCTTGGCTTCCTGACCTTCAGAGGCACATCTGAACTTGAGACTTATGAGAAAATCAACTGATTATTTTTTTCCTAAATTGACACAGATAAAACTCAGAAACAGCCCTTCAAAAGAGGCTTTCAAATCTTGGAAGTATAACTTCTTATGATACAGAAATATTACATTCTTCACAGGGAACTGTCTGCTTTACACAAAGTTTGTAGCTCTTTTTGAGAAGCTCAGGCACAAGCTGTAGATCCAATACATTATTTTTGAAAGTTATTGAGTCTCCTTAAAAATTGACATAACTTCCTGATCAGAAAAAATAAAAATAATAAAAAACACATCAAAAACCCCCCAAACCTGTTAACTACCTGTCTAAATTTATTTTAAAATGAACCTTAACCACATGATTAGAAGTAAGCAAGAATTTTACTTGTTTCACTGATCAAATATGTAAATGCATTTACAAACTGCTGCCTTAGGGAAGTAGAGCGCAGAGTCTTCTGTACAAGACAGTTAAAGGTAAAACAATTAAAGCACAAACAATGAATGCTCATAGGTCTTTAAAGGCTGACATACTTCTAGGTGGGTTTTCACTTCAACAACCTGTGTCTGTGAGTGTGCTTGGTCTGCTGATTAGATCACTTTTTTTTTTTAACCAAGTATGAACTGTAATGGAGGTTAGAGGAGATATTTCAAACCAGTAATCTCTTTCCTTTAGTATTTAGTGCATATTGTGGTAAGCGCTGTGTCTATAAATTAATGGAATCTTTATTATCAGCAGAGGAAAGAATCTTTGGCAATCCAACGCATAAGTAAGAGAATAGGAGTAAGTGAAAAGTACTGCAGTGTCATAGTCAATGCATAGCCTTGCAGGTTTTTTTTTTAATCTTATCTGGTGGAAAATCAGAAGTGTCTTGTATCCCCTTAATCTGTTTTTCTGGGCCAAGACACAACTGGGGTTGCAACTTCAGGACTACTCCCATGAGTCGCATCTCTCCCAGAGGTGATACTCTCACGAACACCTGCTCTGGCCTGCATCGCCCCAGCCTTTAGAAAGAACCAGCAGACTTTCTGCACTCAGAAAGTCTTATCAGATGAATTCTCATTGAGAGTGGAAGACTGATTGGGTTTTTGATAGTTCTTGTCATTTACACTAATTTTTGTCTTGGATGAACATTTAAAAAAAAGCATATGTAACACCTGGGACCAGTTCATTTGAAGGGGCAGTTCTTTTCCCTTCTCCTTCCCCGTTTCCAAGGCTGCCATCACAGCAGGACTTGGCCTCAGACACAAAATCACTCTTGTAAGAGAAAGGCTGTGAAAACTCCTGAGGTTTGAAACTTACTCAAACCTAGTCCAAATCAGTAACAGCACATTGACCTTTTGGGCACATAAGACAGCCCCTTTGTCATTAGCTCAGGGAGGAATCAGCAGGAAGTTGTGCAGGGGGTATGCAAGCACCTGGAGGCTTCTCCAGGGCTTCTCCACCAGTAAGGACCCCAAACCTGCCTCCTGCAGGAATTAAGGGCCATCACAAATCTCACTGCTTTCTGCTCCAGATGCAAGGTGCAATTCTTTAACTTGACATCTCTGCATCAGTACAGAGTGCCATTTAAGAAAAAAATCTCAGATTCCACTAACATGAAAAAAGCAAATAAAAAGCTTTTATTGCACGGACCATTCCTCCTCTGGGGCGAGATGGAAAGAAGCGGAGAGCTATACATGCACTTGTTAGCTACTCTGCTTAACATGATAAGGGAAGGCAATCAGACACTGAACAGAGTAGAGATTTTATCAAAACAAAGGGTTTTGAACATAGTTTTACCTACAGAAGTTGTTGTTGTGTTAATAACAACAACAGTTGTGGGTGTTTTTTCCATACTTTGATTTTTTAGCATTATTTAAAGCCTAATTTCTATTTTCTTTTTTTTTTTAGTAGAATGAACATATAAGTCAAAATAAATATCTAAATCTGCTTATGATACAGTGCAAATGGCTTCTCTCTTCCCCACTGCATGCCCCAAATGGTGATACCAGAATGCTATGTGATACCTAAGGTGAGACAAGGAAAAGTAAAACATTGACTAATCCCAATAACTCCTGCCTTTCAATGCTCAGCTGAATTCTCTATAGAGGAAACTTGCCTTGATGACTATAACTTACCTCTTCTCGATGTTCTTCTCCAGAGTGCTGAACATACCACCTAATAGAGGCTTGCTGGGACTTAGGAATACATTCCAGAAAAGTTGAATTAAATTCAATGCCAAAAATCACCTTTTCATCAGCAGTTTCATGACTAATGCCTGGAAAGCAAACATGGTACAGGAGATTAACCCTGACCTGGTTTTTAAAGCAATGGGAAAATAGCCTGATTCAGAACAGATGCTATAAGAGTGACTGAATTATAAAAAAGCAAAAGGAAACTTAACTTTCAGCTTAAACTATAACTATGAGGATTTAGAGGCAGCTGCTAACCTTCCTTGAGTGCAACTGATTTTAAGGAGGTCAATAAAATCTATATCATGAGCTTGCTCCATTTTAAAGTTGAGGCTTTCACCTTTGAGGAATTTAAAATCTGATCTATATTTTTCCTTTAAGTAATGCAACTACTAAACCTGAGCTAAAGCTGCTAAAGGGTCTGGTTTGTTCAGCCCAAACACTTTAAAGGAGTCACAGGGCTAAAGTAAACTGAAGTTTACCTTCCTTCAGTATAATTTGAAATGCCCTGTAGTGTGTTTCAGACCAAACACTGAAGTAGCCACAAGCAGACCTGGGCTCCTTTCTTGGCCTCCTGCAAACCTGAGCAAGTAATTTCTAATCTCTGCTTCTCCATTTCCCTTTCTCATCTGTGTCTTATCTGCCTTACTATCAGAATAAAGCTGTTTTTTACACCCTGCCAATAACAGAAAGGAAGGTGAAAACAGTGGTGTCTCCTAAATCCAAAGTTAGCTCAACAACAAAATGAATACAATTTTGGATTGTTTTTTTTTCAATATAAGAAGTACTTATATGAGATCTACAGAAATTCAAACTCTCTGCATTAAATGCTTTTCTTTTATTTCACTGTGCCACTGAGATTTCAGTAGAGCCAAACAACTTCATGCAGCCAATGAAGTCTCTGGGAGGGAATCTCACAGAGTGGAGCACTGAATTTAAATAGGTTTTGGGACCATAATGTTATTAATTATCACAAATGGCATAAATAAGCCAAAAGCCTGGAGTGACACAGGTCAGCTTCATGGTTTTATGGCACACAGGGGTCATCCCCAGCTGGATAAAATTTCTACTGGTGCTGCTACATCAGGGCAAAGGATTAATACCAATTCCTGTGCTAAATCGCTTTACATTTGTCTAGTAAAGACAACTCTTCCAGTATCTCTTTATCCTTCCAGGAAAATGTGACATTGTCAGCCTTTCTGCTAGGGTTTCTATAACCCTGAGCTTTGCACAGTCTCAGATACCACTATTTGGAGAGCCATGGTGAGCAGTAAGCAGGGAAATTCTAGCCCTTTGGGAATGAACAGGAGTTTTATCGTTGACTTTAATGGAAATGAGATTTTACCCTGACTTTTTAACTGTGTCTGCAAGAACATATGTACAGTCAGAGTCCTCTATATTGTGCAACAGACTTAAGACTTTGATCCCATGGCAAGCAGCTCTGATTTCTGCAATGACTCACACCAAGATCTGTGGCAGGCACCCAGCACCACAGTGGTACAAAAATAATCAGAGATCAATGGAAAGTGGTTGCTCATCCCGAATCAAACGTTCAATGCAGTGACACAGTCAATATTGTTTTGACTGGGTTGTTCACTTTAATAAGTGGCTAGAAGAGCCCCAGACAAACCCAAGCTTGGTTTTGAATGCTTTTCATTTATTTTACGCCACCACAGAAATTGCCGCGTAACCGCAGGATTTCATCCTGACAGTGCTTGCTGTAAGAGAAGGGCTGCAGTTGCCAAAGGAACAAGCCAGACCCTTTGGCATCAGAAAAGAAGCTGTGTGAAAGGGAGGGGGGAGCTGACAGGGACGGGGGGTTGGGTAGGTTCTTGTTCATAACAGGAGTACTTAAGTAGCTGCAGGCAGGGGAAGGGGCTGGTTTGGCAGCTGGCATTGGGCTTTGGGACTTGTCAATTGTATGCAGCAGAAGGGGAGAAGATGGTGTGTTCCTCATTCACCCCTGTGGCTTTCCTCGCAGGATTATCTCCCCTGTCTCTGGATGAAACATCACACACATCCCAGCAGCTACTTGTGGGGATGTGTGTGATGCTTTGAGCCATGGGCACGTCTCCCTCCCTCGGGTGAGTGCTGGGGAGGGTTGCCCGTAAGGGATGCAAGGGTGCCGTCCCACGCTGGCTGTCCCTTATCAGCCCCAGCTCTGCAAATTTAACTGCGGGAGGGGTAATGTGTATGAAGTGTGGGAAAGGCAACAGCTTCAATTGTGTTATTCTGTCAAGCTCAGCAGGTTTTCACAGACAGATGGAGAATCTTAAAGCAAACTCTGTTATTAAAGTGACAAAAGAGCAAGAAAAGTGCAGAATACTCACTGTCTTCCACATCCCAGCATTGTGCAACAGGGTCTCCATATTTGACATCTTGCCTTCTAGCTCGCCTATGAGAAGAGCATGCAAACTTGTAACACTTCAGATATAATTGCTGGAATTCAACAGCAAAATACAGAGGAGCTCAGCAGATGTGGACTTGCATTGCTCCCACCCTATTGCTGACAATTACAGTCTTAACTAAAACCAGCCTCACCCTCAAAGCAGCATGTGGCCTAGAGAGATTTGTACAATTGACATCAAGAGAAGGGCCTGTGATTTGGGAAAACCACTGGGAGGCGAAAGAGAAAAAGTGAGAAAAAAAAAATCTGCCTGGAGTAAAGAACATGCAATATAGGGACAGAAAGAGCATCTAAAGCCACTTTAGGAGCACATGGCACAGGTCTCCTGGTGTGGTGGGCTGTGTTGGAAATACCTAAAAGCATCCTTAATGTTGTATGTCATAGAAAACCTCTGAGGTTCAACATGTGATATTCAAAATTGAGCTCAGGATCACCCCAAGGTAATATTGACTAGTAAATAAACTGTTACAATGAAGAGAGAAAAATGTGTGTTTTAATTTGATAACAAACAATTCACAAATCTGATTATCTTTCATCTTTATGGACAGCAAAAAAAGCTTGAGACAATGGTCTGAGATCATCTACTCCCTTCCACAGCTAACTTGCCTTCTAATCTCTGGGTGTGTTACTTAAACTCGCTGTGATTTAGTGTAATTTCAGTGTAATAGCCTTTTTTTTAGGAAAAAAAAAAAAAAAAAGCAAACTCTTCCTTTGTGAATGATTGCATTTATCTCCCAAGAGCTACAAAAAAAACCTCTTTGTATTTTAATTTTTTAGCAGAAGAATTGGAGACTAGGGGAGGAACTGTTTCCTCCCTCACAGCCACACTGATGACAACAGGAGTGGGGCCTCCTGTGTGCAGAGCAAAAGAGCAGGTTCCTGAGGCCGAGTTGTCCACTGTGGTAAAAGCTGTAGACATGCTGGAAGTACAGGCTGCTGCACTGAAGAAAAATATTCAAGTAACTGATCTGCTGGAGGATTCCCAAGGCCAGTCACCCATCCTTTGTTTTGGAGCCACAGACTTTTGGCCTTCCCACCAAACCACACATCTGTTAAAAAGCACAGACCATCAATCTCCATGTCCCAGTCCACCTCAGACTTCAGCAAGACTCACGTGTCACTAACTTTGCAGTGAGCCTGAACATTTGCTTTTCTCCTTTCATTTGTGCTTCTCTGAATTTAGTTTGCTTTGGCTTTGAGGAAAAACACATGAAGTTCCTTGACACCGTGACACAATAACCTATGAGTCATTAACTTCAATGGTTTGTCTAATTGCTCAGGTCCAGCCCTGCAGCCCCTAAGGTAGAAAGTCTTGTTCCAGAGCCTGAACTCAGACTGCAACCTCCGACCCTCACTGCAAGAATTACTGTCAGGAAGGCTTCGTCCAAAGGGGAACGAAGAGGCTGTGGAGGACTCTGGCTCAGAGCTCTGGCTAAATTGGCCAAAAACTCCAAGACACATCCAGCAACTTAAGTATTGCACTGCTAGAGCCTGCAGCCTGCTCTTCCTCCATGCAGCTTCATGCTGTTGTCCTAGCTGGTGGGTACAGAAAGTTCAGATGAAGCTTCTCTCACTGTGGAAAAACTGCTCCCACCGCAGTCAAACCACAGTACTGAAATCTCTGTCTCCCTCTCATGGCTAGACCACAGATACAGTTGATGAGAGTGACACACTTTGAATCAAGTTACCTGGGTTATTTAAATCACACAGGAGAAGCTTGCTTGTTTAGAACAGGGAATTAAACATATTTCAGTATTGACCACTCTGGGATAGTATGTTAAACTCCTCTTTGTAACTGCGGTGGTGTCCTATGCAAAAGGCAGAAGGTTAAGAGAGGCTCTTGCATCTCAGGCAGAGTCAGCCACAAACTGGACCTCCATCTGAGCATCTCGTGCCTTAACGAATTCAGCATAAAAAATGAAAGTGATGGATTTATGATGTTACTTGCAGTAGCTGAGTTACTGCCATTCATACATAAACAAAGCTATGTTGTCTTCACAGCTCTTCGAGTAGAAAAGTGAAACGTGGCCAGAGTATGATCAAATTTTAAGGCAAATTACATGCTAAGTTAAAAGGCAACACATTCTGATTGGGAACCTCTACAATTCTTGCAAGCAGCAAGATTATTTACAGCACATTGTACTTTTTTTCTTACCTTTTAGAAGTGGGGGCATATCTGGAACATGAGTTTCCATCCCAGGCACAGTATGGGTCTCTGGCAAGGCAGCAGTCTGCACAAGCCTTCCCATACGTGTGACATCTGTGCAGAGAGAGCTGAACCAATCCATCCCTGGAACCAATGTACAATTGTTGCTGCAAATCAGGCAAAGCGAATGAATTAGGAGTGTTCTCCAAGTAGCCCATTTAAAAAGTTCCCTTCTTCAGTGCCACACTTGCAGACTTTCAACCTTGTCCCAGATTTTACAAAATGAAGGAGAATTCCTCCTTTACTGTAAAATGTTTCTCAGGGCTTAGTGTGAACTGAGCAGTCCCCATCAATCTCTGACAACATGGCAGAGAGGAAAGGAGACAGGCAGTCCTGGAAAGACACCAGCACTCAACACCCTTACACCTTTAGATTTGTGCTGTAATAAAAAAACAAACAAACAAACAAACAAACAAAAAACCAGAAGCAAACCATAGAAAGAATGGTCTAATAACACATTTGAAAGTAAGTGGCTGGATAGCCATGATGCTAAGAATCTGGGACCTAGGAATGACCTTGCGTGAACAAAACATCTTCTGCTTCTGTTCCTTAGGTAGGATGGGGATAATATTACTCCCCTCTCCCCAACATGTGAGTAGACTGCCTGTTGAGACAAGGGTGGTCCAAGTGCTTGCTGTTGAGCCAGAGCTGGCTCATGCGATACTTCCAGCTGGCCTGCCACC
The DNA here is from genome assembly GCF_036417535.1 of Chlamydotis macqueenii. Classification (NCBI taxonomy): domain Eukaryota; kingdom Metazoa; phylum Chordata; class Aves; order Otidiformes; family Otididae; genus Chlamydotis; species Chlamydotis macqueenii. The sequence goes on along the minus strand of NC_141556.1, from coordinate 9,390,189 downwards.
TTTCTTCAGGGGAGATGGGACCCAGCTGTGCTGTGCGTGCCTGAACGGCAAAATACCTCCTCGCGAGTGAGGGAGACGTGTGTGTCCAAGCTGCTCTGGCCACTTCTGTGGGGCAGGGAGGGATGGCTTTGGTGACACGCTGCCTCCTGAGCATGCACATAGCCACCGTAGAGCTCAGAGCTGCCATAAAACCACTTCCCATCAGGAGATTCCCAAATGGGATCGGCCCCTGTGACTGCCAGGATCGGACCACCCAGATTTAGACTACAGTTTTAGCAGAGGGGGACTGGTTTTCAGTCTGTGTGAAATCAACTTTTAGCACAATGAGGCCCTGGTCTCTCTTCACCACTAATAAAAATAACAACAATAATAGTAATAATAATTTATTACTAGATTGTAAAGAGTGAAATATTTCTAGAGTCCGGAAAATGAATGTGCATTGACTTAATTCACAAATCCAACTACCATATGACTAAAGATTTTTTTCCATGAATAATTACCAGCTTGGGTACACAAATTATTGTTTGTAAGCAAATGTGAATTAGGCAGGCAAACAAGTTCAAACATATCTCCTTTCCAGGTATATTTTTAAAGTAATCCATGGAAATCTTGGCCAATAAGTAAAGGACATCACCTGAAAATAACAAGCTAAGTGTTCAGCGTACCATATATTCTGCAGTAATTAAACAAGCTTGTGATTACCTGCTTCTGAGAAATCTCCATGGTCGAGATAAATGAAGGGTGCTGAAAAACAAATTAGTAAAGTGTATTAGTTTACAGGTTCCCTATTCTTAGCGAAAAAGAGAACAGAATTTAAAATACAAAAAGTAAATAAAATTATAGATTCATTTGCCTGTTTTAAACAAATATTAAAAACAAAACTCCAGAAATCATTAAATTCATGCTTCAAAAATGCCTCCCATAAATTTTCCCTGCTATTCATGAGGCAACTGGCTTTAATTCTTAGAGTTTGCAATCTGCTCTGTCCTGGGGACTGGCAATGAGTCTTCACATCAACTTAAGTTCTTATTAAGCACTATTTGAAAGGCTTAGATGGCATTTAAGGGCTACACAGGCAGATCCTCTACATCAGGATGTATTTCACTTCTGTAAGAGAGAGTGGAATTTTTGCCATTGATTGACGTAAGAACAGGACAAAGCTCAGGGTATTATCTATCACCTAATAGAAGATGATTAATTTAAGCCTATTGTTCAATGTTAGTGCAGTTTGAGGAAATAAAGGATGTTTTTTCAGCCTTTCACCCCCTTCAATTTTCTGGATTAAAAACCATAGATGTAACGTTCATAAATGTTAACAATAAAAACGTGCAGGAATGTCTACTGACCAGGAAAAAAATAACCTTTTTTTTTAAAAAAAAAATTATATTCTACATTTGCCCTTGATGTTATGTTTTAAGAATGCAGCAAATTGGTGCACATACTGAAACTGCTGATTACTTGGCAGGCCACTGAGTAATCTTGAAATTGTCAAAGGTATATTTATAATTAGTGTCCAAGACAGTGGGAAGAAGACACAGAGATCCTTAAAATGAAATTTTCATCATACTCGTGACATATCAAAAGGCATATGAAGAACTATACTCTTTAAAATAATTATTACACTTTGAAAACAAAGTCTCTTAAGTTCCAAATTCATTTATTTTGTACGGGCAGAAATTCTGGCTAAGACGTCATATAACACATAGAAGAGAGGATGTGTGAGAAAGTAATCAAAATGCCACGGATGCAGATAAAATTTGATGAAAAATCAAGGTGAAAATCAAAGAAGAGCTATACAGAGCAGAAAGCAAAAAGAGAATATGAAGAATGAAGAAGAAACTACTGAATGGAAAAGAAAATCATTAGGGAAGACATAGGTTTCCATTTTCCTCCTGTAACGTTATGTTGACTTCAGATCCCTCACCAGCCATGAGGTTAATCAGAAATTGTGCCTGTGAACAGAAAAGAGGCTTGGGCTTTTTACAGGCTTTATTTATGAAAAAGGCACTGGTGTCAGCAGGGCTCCGGTTACTTTTCTTCTTTAGCACTCAGCCAGAATAATCAAATCAAAATTGTCAAAAACTTTGAGTCAGCACTGATAATCAAAACTAACTTTGTTTTATTTGCTTTATGTTTTCAATTCCTAAAGTTCTTATTTTAAAGAATTTCTCTACACCTGTGGAATGTTTCTTGGTTTTTTGTTTTAAAAATACATAATTGTACTAAGAATAGCCCCCAAACTGAGACAATAGGAAAACTGGCATTAAAAATAAAATTATAAAAATTTTAAAATTTAGCCTTATAGCAAGATTGCAAATCAAAATAAGGCAGGATAAGTGAGACTTTCTATGAGTTTGAAAAATCATGGTCTGTTTGGTTTTGGACTTATTTCAATTGACTTACTAACAGAATACCAAGGCATTTAAAAATTTACATGGTGTCCCTCTGGAAACTTGAACTAATTCCAGTAAACAAACAATCAGACAGACAAACCCAGTTTGAGTCGTAAAGTCCCTTGAATAATATTTGATTTATATTGTGGCTGTTAATTCTTACCTTGAATATCTGCAACTCTTCCAGGACCACCTCCTCTTTAGTCCACTTCTCCTTTGTGATACTCACAACTTTCAGGACTGTGCCTATGTCTGAAACAAAAGTTCATAATATAAAACCCACAGTTATGTTTCAGTACCTATATGCCACTCCGTTTCTTACTTCATAGGAACTTGATCTCAGTTTTTTGTTTTTTTTTTTTTTAAAGAAGTGATGTTCTAATCTTAGATTACAAAGAAAAAATAACTAAAACCTTGGCCCTGAAGATGAAGCTAATGCACTGAGGATGTAGCCTTCAAACACCACCTATCCCTATCTGAATCTATTGCTATCTGCATAGCTCTATACAATACATTTACGGTTTTACTGTATGGTTGAACCAAAACAATTGCAGGCTGCTCCTGGCAGGGATGGTCTAACTCTCCTGCTACAGAAACACACACACACACACACACACACACAAAAGTATGTCCATGCTGCCAGCTAGAAGCACATTTCGTTGAGCCAGAGTTGGGGCCCATCTGACCCAAAGAGATCCAGCTTGCAGGGTTAAATGGGCAGAAAAGTATTTCCTCTTTTTTTATAGAATTATTTTTCATCCAGTACAGCACCTTAATCAGAAGTAGGTTTCATTTTAATGTAGGGAGTTAAGTAATGCACTTTTTTCATTTATCTTTTCATTTTTGGGAAACTTTCAAACAAAATCTCCATTTGACATCAAAATCTTTATTTAATCATTACAGAAATGACTTCTTTGGAGTTATCTGGATAATTTTTAAAAGTCAAGTCTATTCATTAATTTTAACCTAAATTGATGCTTGATGAGAAAAATAGCTGTTCGTTTCATCTCAGACCATTACACATTAGTGAATCTTGAATGACCTTAAAAAGAACCCTCAAAAACTTTTCAGGGGTAGTGGGCTGGGTGCTGGGATGTGCAGCATGGAAATGACATAGTGTAGCTCAGCCTAAGCACTATGCGTAGCATTGAAATTATGAAAAATAATACATAATAATGGAAAGAATGAGATTTTCATTCTTGTTTTCCCAAAGTACTGAAAATCATATTACCAATCAAAGACAAAAGTATTTCAGTTTGCCTTATATATTAGACCTTTTTGTTTGTTTGTTTGTTTGACATAATTGCCAAAGCCTGCATATGTACAAATTGGTTGCACTCATTCAAACATGTAATAATCTTTTTATCTGCTGCTGCTCAAAATGTCCTGGGTTATTTGGCATATCTGTATTCAGTCTCTCTGTATAGTATTGGAAATTTTATCTTCGAGTTTTTGTTTCTTTTTTTTTTCCATAAGATGAGTTTAGAGGATAAAAGAGAACAAAAACATGTACTTCTGGAAAAGAAAACTCACTTTTAAGGAAAGTCAGTGCAGACAAATAAATATCTGCATATTATGTAGTGCCACCTAGTGACTGCATGGTACATGCTGGCCTTGACAGCTCTAAACTGGGTGATTTACTCTGAAAGAATTAGCATCAGTGTTGAGTAGTAACAGTTAACATTAAAGAATTTGAGTTGCTGGTATCTCAATATAATTTCATGTCTATGAAAACATTTATAGCAGAGGATAGCAAGTATCTGAAAGCAGTATCTGTAATCACTTAAAGAATATTTAATTACTTTTCCTCACTATTATCACAAGAAAAGTAAGTTTTAGTGAGTATTCCCAAATCCTAGGTATCTCACAGCTTGGGATTGTGATCACTTTCCTTCTCTATTGACTACATTAGAGTTTGCATTCAGAAAGCAATAAGGATTTTCCATCATCACAGCTGAAGCTCATTCACAGCCTTCTCAGGCAGCAGGGGAGCAAACAGCACTTTAATGTTGTTTTCTATGAAACTATGCTTTTCTCTCTGACATCATTGCACTTGACTTGTTGGGATCATAGAGGGAGTCTCATACCTTCTTTTTTTTTTGGAAGACAAGAGTTGTGAGAGGGATTAAGCTGAAAGACATAAACGATCCAAGAGAGAGACTATCTTTGAATTCACATGTGTGATAACTCACGTCCGAAAATCTTGAAGGGTGAGACAACCCAAATGTTGTAAGAGGTGATGTTCTGTGAAAATTCACTCTTTTCCCCAGATCACTTCAGAATATCCATACCTATGAAACTACACTATACGACACCAAATTTGCTTACAGACCAGATAAAATTCTTTGTAACCCAATAGCATTGGGATAGGATTCAAACAGAAACCTTAATTTCTCTGCAGTTCATGTCAGTAGCTCACCCGCTCCCCTCGGATAAACCTTTTCACCTCCATGTAACTTAGTTTCACCTGCTGTGAGATGGGGATAATGGCAATGACCTCCTCAGTAAAGCATTCTGATCTACCAGTAAGAAGTGCTTTATAAGACCTATTACTAGGGAGAGAACTTCAAATTGTGGGTTGAGAGAAAGAAATTCCAGTGGAGTAAGACTGTAGATTATTACTTCAGAAATGTTATGAATAGGTATGTTAATATTCCATAGCATACCATACTGTTGGGTGATTCATCCAGTGATTCTAAATTTAATTACTATGGTAAAACTAGACTTTTTTTCCTTAAGGCATGTAACTATCATAAAAATGTAAAGCGATACATAATTATCAGTTGAAATACCACAAAGCAGTTTGCTTCCCTGACAGAGTAGTTTAACCTCTCTGTTCCATCCCGGTCCACTTGTTTGGAGCTATTCAATTTGCTAAGTAATATCTTTAAATTTATTTAAGTGGAATTGTTGCCTTAGGCTCCATTTTAAATCTTTCTTAGCTGTGCAACATCACATGAGATTTAATGCAGAAGCACTATGTCACTTCTGATAACAGGAAGTACTCCTTGAATGTATTAAGTTTATTTTTTAAATTTTAATTGGTTATTGATGTGCTGCCAGGAGAAATTGGAGCCAGACTACATTACTACATGTAATGTAAAGACAAGTATGGAATGGTACTCAGAGGGTAAGGAAGTCTAGGTACTCTGACCCTGAACTGGTTTATCATCTAGGGACCAGGAGATATTAAAATCCCAACAGTAGCAATCTCTTAAGCTGACAAATTAATCTAATATTAACATTTGCATGAAGTCCTGGCACAGAATCAGGAGCATCTTAAATGCTTCCCAAAGCTGCATGCATAGGAAAAAGATGTTAGTCAACAGGTTTACTTAGGATCTGCTGGAGTAAAAGTGTTCTTGAAGGATGTGGCTCATGTGGAACGATAGTGGAAGTCCTCTCACATACCTGTTCCTAGGAAAATAACATCATATTGCCCATCCTCTGCCATGACGTGATCCACCACAATCTGTGTTAGCCGATAGTCAACGTTGATTCGAGTGAATACTGGTCCTCCCGTCACTGGGTATACAGACTTGTACATCAGTGGATGGCGTTTAATAAAGCTAATGACTTCATCAGGAAAGTCTCTGGTAGACTTTATGAGCGGATCATAGGTTTTACTTGGACACTGAAAGAAAGAGAAAAAATAAGATGATGAGAAGGCTACTAGGAAAGAAATATAAGTAGTCCACAGGTTTCTTTGTGTAGTAGGAAAGCTACATAGACCAGATCACCTATATCGGTTTGTAAAGCACATTTGCCAGTGGCTGGTAATTTCACTTACAGTAGAAAAAGCTTAGTGTTGTTTTTAAAGTGTGGGAGTATAGCAGCAATGTGTGCTCCTCTGGTTCTTCGAAAGGTCATTTTTCTCCCTCATTTCTCCACTCTTTCCTCTTCTCTTTTCATTTTTACCTCTCCTCAGAAGCATTTTCCCTTCATCTTCATTCTCCTTTATCCTGGTCCCACCTGTTTTCCTTTATCTTTTAAAACCATCCAAAACTTGTTAATTTGTTTCATCTCACTCATTTGTACTACAGAATTATAAATCTCCAGTTTCTGTTAGTTATATGCCCACACCTGCACCTACCTATAGATATATACAAGCTTTGAAGAAAAAAATCCTGTAGGCTTTTCTTCTTTCTCAGTCAGAGATTTCGATAACATAAATTAAAACTTAGAGAGAAGATTAACTTCCTTAACTTCTCTAAGACACTCAGCAAAAGAAGACAGCATTAGAAAAGAGAGTTTGTTTGATGTTGGATAAAATGTGAATAAATTCATATGTATTGCATTAACATATCTGTAAACACAAACTACTAAAAGTTACACTTCGTTTTTGAGTTTTATCACCAAATTGCCTTTAAGAACATAGCTAAAACACTCTTTATGTTTCTTCATCTAGCAGTGTGCCTGAAGATAGTATCAGACATGCCATTCATACCACTTTCATCAGTAATAAGAATACATAATTATTTTTAACATTCAAGCAGTATATCCAGTACTGTGATGTACTTTTAACCTTTCTTTTTTTTTTCCCCATCATATACCAGAGCTAGCAAAATTTAGCCATAAACAATCTAATAATATAGGAAAATACTTGATTTTTCTTTAAATATTTAGGAACTCCTTGTATATAATCCCATAACAGATTCCATCAGTGTAAGCCACTTTGGAAATTTAGTCTTATAAATAAGTCAGAAATTCAATCCATATTCAATTAGAAATCAAGTTTTCTGTGAGAACACTTGTGAGCACTGGGTCATCATTAGTTCATTTTTTGAAAGCATTGCTTTAAACAGGAGAAATTCCCACAATGGGCTCAGTACATCTGCAACAAATTTCACCTCCTCATTGCCTGCCACTCACAGATGCCTTATCGCACTGGATATTTTATAAAGACAGGGAAAACAAGCCTGGAGTGAAGGAGACCTGCCATGCTGTCTGGCGCTCATTTCAAGGCACAGGTACCAACATTCAATTAAATTTGCTGCGTGCTGAACGAACTGGTGCAGGTATCGGTGTGAAAGACTTCCAACAGCGAGTCTGGAGTGCCCTCCGGTGGCTACCATGGGATAATCTCAAGTATTTAAAATGCAGAATCTTCTAATAGATCAAAGTTTTACTACTTTGGGTATTTCCGCTTCTCTTATCGAGGCTGAGTTTCTGCCTTATGACAGAATTTGGCAAGAGCCTCACCAGCATGCTCCGATGTTACATTAACGGCTTGATTTCTCTTGGGAGACAGGCTCAGAGATACTCTGGCAGAAGGCCCCTGCTAAATGCTTTAACTGTGTTCATTTTTCCAGACTGAAACACTCACATCTATCTTTTCCCTGTAAATGGCCTGCAATCAGAGGCCATAACTTTTCAGTGAACTGCACCTTCTATGTGTCTCTTGTTGTTTTTTTTTTTTCTAAAAAAGGCAGATTCTCCAGGTGCCAGATGATTCCTGTAGCTCATTATTTCTCAGAAGTGACTTTCCTTACTCATCCACACAGCTGAAACTCTTGCCTAGGGCTGCTGCTGCAGCATCCTTTTCTCTGGGTTTGAACAGCACAGTCTCATCCTTATCTGGTCCAGACCACTGCTACACCAATCACTCCCTCAAATGCTTCCCCAGGGTCACTCATTGCTGGGTTGGCTCTGACATCTATTAGACCCATACTAACAAATTAGTTAATTCAACTGTTTCTTTGGCTTACACAAAGTAAGGTGGTTCTCACACATCTTGCTTTAAGACCACTCAAAAACCTACCTCTTCAACCTCCTTCAAATTTTTCCCTTTTAGGGTAAGCCCGGGAACATATTTGCAACATCAGTCACCTTGGGGACCCACCATCTCTGACACTCACCTATCTCTGCTTTCCTTCCCATGCCTGTTTGTATCTCTTTTCTGTCCCTTGTTTTACATTTAGTCTCTAATCTGAGTCTGAAAAAGCTTCTCTGGAGGTATCTAGATGTGTTAATGGAGTCCTACAAATCCTGGACAACAATAAGATGAACTGGAAACACTGTTCCAGTTGGTGATACACTTTGACATATAAACTGTTGATTGTTTCTTTTTTAACACTGTTTTTAACTAAGAAATCCCTGTCTTTCCTGCCAGGTGGAGCCATAACATAATCTGTGAAGAAAGAGATGTGATTAAATAATGCCTTTTTAGTCTGCCAGGATAAAGTTAAGATTTGTGTTTAAATTGCTCTACAGTCCTCCTTCATGGCTAATTTTGATGGAAAAGACTTTAGTTTACATTCCCAAATCTCCAGTTTGACATGTGTTCCATCTAAGGTGCCAGTTAAGGGCTTGTGGTTAGAATTCATTCCACGATGTAAGGTTTGCCATTATCTAAAATGTTTGCATTAGGAACAACATGCACAGTGCCAAGGGCCGAGCATTTCCCTCCTCCATTGCTAGCAAACTCCCTTCTCACGGCCCCACAACATCAGCCACTAGTAGCGAATCCATCTCCATGGGCTCAGGACAAGCCTAGGCCTTTTTCTCCCTTGGGTTCCCATCGCCCCTTCTCTGCCTGGGCTGAGGGGTGCAGGCAGCACACTCTGTGGTAGCGCTTACTAAAGAGGGAATGTAGCCTCTGGCCAGTGCATACAGGTATTGTGTACCCATGCCTAGGAGTGAATTCTTCATGCATTACATATAGCTAATATAATGCAGAATTACTTTCATCATATACAGTTCTATGTGAACATGCACCTGTATAAATACCCTAAATGCAAAGACAACAGCAACTAGTTAAACAAAAATCTCTGACTGAGGATAACATTCTCAAAAGTATCAGCAATTATTTGTACGTTCAGAAACAAAACAAGCCAGTGAAGCACAGACCAGGTGATGTTCTACATTCACGTATATGGCCTCATCTGAAATGCCTGCTGGGGACAGTTTCTGGTCTACCTTAGACCTCCAACACTGCCATAGCACTGCCATAGGGAGGGCACCAGTTGGAGTATGTCTAAACTATGGTAAAACTTGTACTAACATTAAACAGTACAAAGACTATGGTCTGTCATTTCAACGGTCTGCACTTGAACATGATCTCTGGTTTTACTTAGTAGAGATGTAGCCCGAGTGATCTAAGAGACTACAATCAATTTCCAGTCCTTGCTTGGATTGATTTTTATGTCTATCTAGACACCTAACTGATTTTATGCAAGTGCCCACTTGCCTAGCATTGTTTCAATCAGCAGGAGTTGAGTATGTGCATCCTTATCTTCATAAAGTCTCTGAAATTATTTATTGAAAATAGGGCTTAGGCTCCTGAATTACCTAATAGATTTTGAAAATTCCTCCATGGACAGTAAACCTGTGACAATTTGAATTAAGATATATTCTACTGAATATTCAGTCCTTTTGTTTCAATATACAATTTAACATAAGGCTATGAAAGATCTGACAAGAAAACAAAGATGCGTTTGTATTGTTGTCCTGTGATAACTGCTCAAAGGACATTCCTTGAAAATACAGTTTAACACAAATTAAAAAAAAAAAAAAGGAGGAAAGTTCTATTGAAAAAAAAAATAGTTCACTTGGAAATATATATTGCAGTGAGCTATCCCTAGGGGTATTATGCTAGCATTTCTGTAAGAACTTCACCCTCTGGCTTGCTGAGTGTGATCTCCTGCATTCTATTTTCTGCTGTGCTTTCAAAAATTAAAGTCTTTGCAAGATTATACCCTTGAGGTGGGCTGTAGTCAACTTGTTTTTTGCAGATAGCAATATAAACTAAATTATTTCACAAATAAATAGAACAGAGTAATAGAATCATAGAACCATTTAGGTTGGAAAAGACCTTTAAGATCATTGACTCCAATTGTTAACCTAACACTGCCAAGTCCACCATTAAACATCACATCTACACATCTTATAAATACCTCCAGGGATGGTGACACCACCACTTCCCTCTATAGCTTGTTCCAGCGCTTGACAACCCTTTCAGTGAAAAAATATTTCCTGATGTCTGATCTAAACCTCCCCTGGCACAACTTGAGGCCATTTCCTCTCATCCTATCACTTGTCACTTAGGAGAAGAGACTGATACCCACCTTGCTACAATCTCCTTTCAGATAGTACTGGAGAGGGACAAGGTCTCCCCTGAGCCTCCTTTTTCTCCTTTACTAGCTTCATTGCTCTTCTTTGGACATGCTCCAGCACCTCAATATCTTTCCTGTAGTGAAGGGCCCAAAACTATACTCAGTACCGAGTACAGGGAGTTGGTAATTTCCCTAATCTTGCTGGCCACACAAGCCAGGATGCTATTGGCCTTTTTGGCCACCTGGGCACGCTGCCGGCTCATGTTTAGCTGGCTGTCAACGACCGCTCCCAGATCCTTTTCCGCCAGGCAGCTTTCCAGTCACTCCTCGCCAAGCCTGTAACATTCTACAGGTTGTTTTGACTCAGGTGCAGGACCTGGCACTTGGCCTTGTTGAACTTCATACAATTGGTGTCGATTGATCAATCCAGCCTGTCCAGATCCCTCTGTAGAGCCTTCCTACACTCAAGCAGATCAGCACGACCGCTCAACTTGGTGTCATCTGCAAACGTACTGAGGGTGCACTCGATCCCTTCATTCAGATAATTGATAAAGATATTGAACAGAACCGGTTGCCACCTGGATTTATCTCCATTCACCACCACTCTTTGGGCTCAGTCATCCAGACAGGCTTTTACCCAGCAAAATATATGCCCATCCAAGCCATGAGCAGCCATTTTCTCCAGGGGAATGCTGCATGGAACGGTGTCAAAGGCTTTACTGAAGTCTAGGTAGACAATATCCACAACATTTTGTATTATATAGCATCCACATGCTTTTGTATTACATAGCAAAAGAGACTACAGAAATGGTGTCACAAAAGAGGCAATTTAGATTTCAGACTTGGGGCAAAAAAATAAAGTGAACCATAGTACAGAGGAAATTATTCAGACAGCACAGTGAATGCATGTGCACACTTGCTACATGAGCAGTGCTTCAGGAATGAATGTTTCTCCTTACTTTTAGAACAACCAAGGACCGAGTCTTTGCCACTTATACCAGAATCAGACCCCAAAAACCCTACTGATTTCCAAAACATGCTTATCTTTGGAGGAGTCGAACTGAAGTTTGGTGGAATCAATAGATAGAAGCAAATGTGCTTTAATTGTCTTTGGATCAAAATTTTGCATCAATTTATTCTATATAGGACCAGAAACACATTCATTCTTCTTCACTTCCTCAACCATGCAATAACTCTGTTCCCCCTCACTGAGTACTAGAGGTTGATTTTGCCTTATATGTGCATTTTCTGTGGTACATGTTCTCACTCACTACTCTGAGTTACAGTCCACATCTTCTGGAAATTCATCAATTGCTCATCTATTCACTGCTCAACTCCACAAGTCCATTTCTATTTGAGAAATGGGAGTAGCCCCATGGGTGTTAAAGATGTCCTAGACTTTCGCCAAAAATGCATCAACAGAGGAAGATGAGAGCAATAGCATCACTTACTAAAAACTACTAGGATAAAATGTCTACAGCTACGGAACTATAAAGTTGTTACAGTAATCCCAAAGGCCCAAACTCTACTATGCATGATATAGGGAAAGCTCTGCCAGCTTGCACAGCTAATTTAGTAGAAACAAGTACTAAGAGTCTGATCCAAAGATCCACTTGAGTCAACAGGGCCTTTTCCAGTTATTTCAGTGGGCTTTGGATCCAATCCTAAGACAGCATGACCACCAAGAACAGCTGGGCAGGTGTGATCCTGTTATGCTTGGCCAAGGGAGCTATTTCCAGAGGCATCACTCACTGTGGCATGATGGATGGAACAGGGGAATGAAAAGTTCATTTTGGCTACTCTTTGGCAAAGTCCTCAGGCAACTGGTTAAAGCCGTGTCCACCCATCATTGCAGAACAATTCCTGTAGGCTTGTACTTCCTTTCATAGCAATCAATAGGATGTATGATGATAAAGGCTGCATGGCCAAGTGCGTGAGTGAAGCAGCCTTTCACCTCTGAAAATGTGAGTTCACATCCTGTTGCGTGTCTCATGATAAAGATATCAGTGTTCTCTGCCCAGTTCACAGAGGGCATTCATTCACATCATCAGCACCAGATGCTGTCTCAGATATGTGACATCTTCCACTGGAGACAATAAGTGATTTGCGTTAATATCAAATGTTACAGGAGCAGGTTGGCAGGGTTGTTTCATGTGGACTACAAGAGAATCTGGCTCCATAAATGTTCTTATAACACCATCACTGTGCTAGCTCAGCATCTTCTTTTAAAACAGGGGAGGATTCATCTCACCTGACCTAGACTCTCATCTTGGCTGTGTGTGAACTGCACAGAAGAGGCGTCCATCTCTTTTTTTTTTTTTTTCTGATAGAGAAGCCTAAACAACTACCTCAGATTTGATGCTTTTCTTCTAGATAGTTGACATCAAGAAAAATTAATCACATTAAATTAGTAAAAGTAGTACTGCTAAATAGGGATCTTGCAAGAAACATGTTCACCATAGAATTGATTATTCTGAAGTTGTTGAGGCCTTCACTATCATGAATGATTGCTTGATACAAACATAGATGTTAAGAAATAAAAAGTGAAGGAAAAAAAGAGAAAAAAAAGAAATCAACAGAAACAGAGTTAGTGCTAAGGACATCTCTATTCAATGGCTATATAAACTCTGTGGCACAAAATTTTTAAAGAATCAATTCAACAGTTGCTTAATTTTTTTTTCTAGTGCCTTCTGTGCAAGCTCAATTTTACAACAACCACCCTGGACTAAGGCCTAATCCCAGATGATCTGCAAATATGCCTTTTATTCCTTTTATTTGTGTCCAAATGTAATCAGGAGGTGGTATATTAAGGCTAATCTTTCTGAAATAAAAGCAAATACACACTAACTCAGCAACACTGTATCTATGTAAGCTTTTCTCTTTTTTTCACTTATCTTATTAAATTTGCAGCTTAGCGGAGCACTGGATGTGTAGATATCACACAATACCGAGACATACAGTGTGACGGTGTTAACATGATGTGGGAACCCTCGCCAAGATTTTCAAAAGCTGGCACCAGAAGTTACACTCCTAAATAAACCTCCAATTTGCCAAAATGGAGGTTTCACACCATCCAGTGAAGTCAGTAAAAGCTGCTGGATCTAATACCTATTAACATTACAGCAATTATTTGGGAACTTAGCTATAAGGTATGTAGAAAAATATCCTTCTCATTTAAGGAAGAGTCTTTAATTCAGCAGTGCTGTTCTCTACTGACAATTTTAAGGCAGAGTGCTGTTCCCTGTGAGCTTCAAAAGGGTTCCTATTTCAAATGTGCCGAAAATCCGAGTTTAAAAGTGACTTGTCATGTTGAGCCTTACACCCACTTAACAAAAAGACTCAAACACCCATAGGCTAAATACACAACAGGGACTTGATAATAATGAGCACAGTAGGCATCTGCTTCATGGATTTGGAAGTGTCCAGGCTGGGAATTTTCATGAATTTCACAAGGAGAACTAAGCACCACACCAGCAGGTCACTCTCGGGAGCACCTGAAGTAGCCAGTGTGAAACATTAAGGAGTGAAAATTTTGTTAAATCTCTCTCATATCAGGGAATTAGATGTCTTCATCTGGTCTTCCCTCCTAGGAGAGGTGTCCCTCTATTCCACAAGCATGGACTAAAGCCATCCTAGCAGCTCCTCACTCCTTCTTGTTGAAGGTGTTTCACTTTTCATGGGATAATTACCTGTCAGCTTAGCCAAAAGTAGTGAGAATGTAGCTCAGATGTTAACCAGGAAGGGAGAAGGTCTGTTTTCCTCTTAAAAGCTCTCTGGTTTATGTTACGTGCAGTAGGAACTGGAGCACGACACCCTCCCTCAGAGGGAATGAATTAAGCACATGGTCCCTTTCTCCCAAGCTCCCAGTGAACGAATATTTAACTAGCAAGGAGATATGGCCTTGTAGTCAGCACTCTCCTACGATATAATGCAACATCTTCCAAGCTCTAAATAAATTCCCTTATCACTGATCCATCAATCGAAAAACAGAGAAACAGAAGAACTACCTTCAACTAGCCACTTCTGTGTTAAACGAGGACCTCCCACACATCCAACATGTTGAAGTTTATTTGAAGAGTTGATAGAGAAATGCAAAGTCTGAATCCTGAGAGGTTAAGATGTAACACTGAGAACTGAGGTGTGAGCTTCCAGCATGCCCAGAAGTACTTTAGAACATGGGGTACTTGTAGGTTTATGATCTTCTGTGGATTAGATGACAACTGAGAGATGACTCTCAGGGCTTAGGCACTTATGTGCCATTAGAGATGGCCAATGAGTCATTCTGAAGATGAAACTTGGGTTCTTGTGTGGCCTAAATATCCTGTAACTTCTTCTCTGTAGTCTAATCAGAGCTGCACAATACATTTTGCATTTGGCTGTGCCTGCAAGAAGTCTTAGTGCTTCTCTGCAGGATGGATGGATTGTGCCAGGACAGGACACTTTCAGGCTAACCTTGCAGCTACTCAGAGAAAACCTGGAAGAGGGCAGGGGAGAGAATGAGTCAGGTTCTGCAGGAGACAACAAAACAGCGCAAATTTTAAATGGAAGCAATCTCACTCAAGCCCTGCTACAAAAAGCACAAACAAAACAAGCTAAAAAATTTCTACAAATAAATCAAAGTTCCTTTTTTTTTTTAAGATATATTTTGCATCCCACTGGCTGTGTGAGATTTGTTCTACCCTGTTCCAGTGTTTGTCTTGAGCACCTTGTATTGCTTTTCCATTTAACACACCTGTGTTGTTGATAGAAAAGGCTGACATAAGAGAACATTAATCTGAGGCTAACTGGGCTGAGACCAGCTAGGTGAGTGAACTTGACTTTGCAATTCTCTGCTGAGCTCTGCCGGTGGGAAAGGTGACTGGGTTCACAGTGTTTCAAAAGGCTGCTATGAACTGAGAGGTGATTCATGTTGGGCAAAACAGGTTGGTAAGTAAGAGGTAGAGGAGACTTTTTTAAGGAAAATAAACCCACAAAATGAAGCATTTCACTTAATTAAGCAGCCCCATTTACAGTGGGGAGATCAAAGGAGAGAGGAACTGGAGAAGCAAAGAATGTGGTCTATCCCATAAAAGATCAGGTGAAAGAGGAAGATAAGTCTAAAAATAAGAAGGGAAACCTGTGCAACCCTCAATGTTTTATGAACATACTTATTAAAGCAGCAAAACTAACCAGATGGGAGGACAGGGGGGAGTCTTTTTGGCAGCCAGTATTTCTCTGTGGCTCAGCCAAGTCCCAATGGGATGGACACGATATCTCAATCAGCCTGTGCATTGGATTAGCAGAAGAAATAAAGGAAGGGGTTTCACTGAAGAAAGGGAGAGAAAAAAAATGAAAAAGATCACAGGAGAATCTGACGGCTTGTAAGGGAACTTGTTTAAAAAGAAAACACACAAAGAATTCAGGAGCTCAGGTCCATATGCAGATCTAGAGTGGGGAAGAGGTGAGAAATAAAACTCTTCAAATGGAAAAAGCAATGTACTGGGCTGTTTCTTCTTGTAGCTAAGAAGTGACTTTGACTGCAAGAATCTTACTTTGTTGATCCAGAGCTTTGTTTTGAATATTTGGTAAATCAGTTAGTAAAATATCCAGATTATAAAAAATATTTAATGTTGCTTTGGATAACAGAGTCCTAGGTTCTACAGTAGATCAGACAGTGTTAATATACATCTTTAAACACTGACATTCCTCTAAAAATCTGGCCTCAATGACATATACTCACTGTTAATGAAACAAGGATGACTCCTGTGTATCCTATCAGAATTTCCAAGTGGGTATTATGAGTTCCTCTGATACTGCAATGGTTACAGCTAAATAAATAAGCTAGAAATGGTTTTTTCCTCCTAATTCACTGAGAATCTTGTTCAAATGCCTTCTGTGACTACTGAGAGAGTTTTGAAAACTCTGTTTCAGAATACAGAAAATGCTTTAAAGCAAGTCCTTGATGATTTCTTTATCAGCAGATAATTTCTTGGGTGAAACTCTAAGAGACTGGAAGAAAACTGGATTTATTATCTGGGGACAGCTGCAGATATGCAAGTCTGATTTTTAAACAGCTAAAGGAGATAGAGCAAAAGCTCCCTCGTTTTCAAATCGCCCTTTGTGCTGGGCTGCCTGATGCATGTTTTTTCCACCTCTTTTTATTTTCAGTTTCCAAACTGAAACAGATTTTTAGCCTTGCGTCTGCTTATTTTCCATTATTTCTACTTACACTTTAATACCGCTGGGAGAAGCTAGAGTAAAAGAGCTGTAGTTTTGCAGCATCGATGCTGTGGAGCGTGCCGGAGATCCCCAGTCACCCTGGTCAGGGGTCTTCCAACACCAGAGGGCAGGCAGCCCCCGCCGCAGCACCAGGGCCCCGCTGCTCAGCATTGCAAAGGCATGATATCATGGTCGTGTTGGGAGTTTATCTCTGACACAAATTGCCACAGGAAGCATTTTGTCAAAATTTCAATATCAAAGTGGTCACAGCCTCTATAGTGAACAGCTTTATTTACTTAGGAGATAAAGGCAGCTGAGCAGAAAGTTAAATTAGGGTAAGCAGTCTCCTGCTTCTGTATAAATGCTGAAAGGAAGTAAATGCCTCTCTCAAAGCCAAACATCAAAGGAAACACATTTCCTAGTATAGCCATTTTTAGACTTTGTTAGTAACTTAAAATATAAGAAATATAAAATCAGGGCACTGCTGGCTATACTAATTGTAGACAACACTTAGGTAGAGCCTACATTTCAAGAATGTTCTACTAACTTTCAAAAGGATAAATTATCCCTCTTTGGCTTTGTTCTGAGCATTCCTAAACCACCTCATAGCTGGCAAGAAATGATGAAATTAATCTTTAAGGGAAAGCATTTCAGCAATTACACTATAGTTTGCTGCAAGGGTGTAGCGTGCTGCTTCTTTTCCTTGCCTTTGAGCATTGCGCTGTTTTTTCAGATCCCAGTCTAAATCTGTTCACATCCAGAGGTTTGGCATAGTCCGTTATAAGATGACAGCATGGTATGAATCTACTTATTTGGATACCTTATATTAAACTACTGAGTCTGAAGTATGTTGCAGTCCAGCTCACTAAGTCAAAAGACAAATAACTATGCAGCAATACATTTACCTTATCTGCATAGCAATATTACAGATATCTTTCTTCTGAGAGCTTTCTTCAGTAAAATCCACTTCCCTTCTCAGTCCTTGGTCAGACAAACTCCTACAGAAATCCACTGAATATGGAGGTCCTAGGGATTTTTACGAGACCATTTTCTCACAGCTGTTATCAGGTGCTTAAAGGAAGCAGTTGGAGAGTTGAGGGGCAGCTTATGGAAAATATCCCTTTATCTTTAAACTTTTAAAATACTTGCAAGCACAGATACTCAAATCGGCGATAAAGATCAGCATTGACATGCTTCAGCACGACATATTTCCTTCCTTGTGAATCCCAGTTCAACCATGTGATGCTTAATACACTCAAAAATGCAATGAGCTTACAACCCGCCTATCTGTGCAGAGTGTTCATCCTTATGGGGCACTCTGAGTTTTTCAAGAGAGTTATTTTAATCTCTTTAGATGCCATGGGACCAGCTATTGTTCTCAGTAGCACCATTTCTGTACTTAAAACTAAATGCATCTGTACTTCTTAACCAGTAATGAAGCTGCACATGCTTAAAAATAAAGTTAAATGTAATCTCCTTTTCTGGGGCTTCTATATATTCTGCGAGAGAGAGATGCGTAAGCTTACAATGTCTAAATTAGGAGCGCATTTGCTCTAGCAGCACCAATCCTAGGCACGCCAAATTAATCTCTGGAGCTGCCTTAGTCTTTAGAGAGAGAGCTGCCCTCTGCGACTTGCCTGCAGTTGAGAGGAGAGAATTACAGCTCAGGCTTGATCTACTGAAGCCTGGGACTACCGAGTGCAGCAAACAGCACAAGCTTGAACCATGCAATCCAGTCCATTGGAAGGATGATGAAGAAACCACAGGAACACACTCCTTGCAAGGTGGGGTTGGACTAGGTAACCTTTAAAGGTCCCTTCCAACTCCAACCAAAACTAATCTATGATTCTATGATTCTAAGAATTCTTTAATAACTCTTTCAAAATTTTCCTCTTTGTTATGCCTGATTGTTACATCTGAAAGCTAAGAGATTGGGATTTAGAAGTGTTTTCAGATATTAAACTTCACTTTTCTTCCTATCACTTCCCTTGCATCACATAAAATCCCCATCAACTAACTCTTTATTTTACTTCAAAACATAACACATGCAAAATACACGATAGAATCAATTATCATATCTCATTAAACAGAAGTTTAGCAGATACAAAGATAACAGAAATACAAAACTTCATACCTCATCATAACTAATAGTTCATAACGAAATGCCTTTGGCTTTTTGTGATGTGTTGATGCCTTAGAGGTGATCCCAACAGACAGAAATACAGCTGTACAGGAGACCACAATATGAGAGACAATCAGGGAATAGACAGTCTGGACACAATGTTATCTCAGAGACATGGAAAAAATGTATATTTATATACCTACAGGGTAGGTAGAAGTCTGAGCTGTCAACAGAAGGCAAAGGGTTGAGAGGATAATTTGAAACATCCTGAGTGGAAAATATAATTTACCAATCCAGGGCAGGGTGTGAAGTATGATTGCTTTTGAGTAAAAATAGAAGTATGTAATTAAGGAGACACTTACTGTACCAGGTCTGGGATACGGGATGCGACCTTCATATTGTACCCACCGATGATCCACGCTCTCTTTGTGAGCATAAGGGCCATTGAAAACAGCTCTGATATCTGCCATGCTGTACACACAAACTGCAGAGCCCTTGAAGACAGAGCTGAAAAAGAAGATGAATTGATATGTACATTGTAAATGCCTCTTCAATGCATGCCTTATCCAATGAATTAACTTTTTCCATAGAGTCTATGGGGTTTGGATCAATCCTACACCTGAGAGTTGGTATAAGTGGCGCGAAATATCAGACAATGTGTACAGGTCTGATAACTATTTAATGTCATTGTCACCACAGTTTAAAGCTTTGCTTGGTTGAAACCTGAACTTAGCCTTTGGGATCACTTGAAAGACTGTTGCTTTTTCTAGTGGCTGACAGTTTCCAGCTATCATTTCTTAGTAATTTTAACTAGTATTTTCTGCAAATGAAGGACATTCCTTTACATTGTGGTCACATCTGTAAGTCCATATATGATGTGTTTGAGAATCACAAGTTACATTGGACAGACAATAAAAAGATAGAAATAAACATTTATTTCTTTTTTTTTTATGTCATTTTCCTTTTTTAAAAGTATTTTTTTTTTAAAAAAAACCCAAACAGTTCAGTTTTCCAGAGAACACCATGCCAGGTTGTTAACTGGCATGCACTTCAGTTACTTTGTATGTCATTTCATTTATTGTGCAACATTTCAATAAATTTTAAATATTCTATGTGGTTTTATATTCTATGGATCCACTGTGGTGGCTGCTTCTGAGTTAAGGAGTGCCTTGGCAATTTTTCATTGTACTTATACTGTTCAGTATTTGGTTAGTCCTTATTATTTACATTTAATTCAACTGTTCTGGAGGCAAAAGAAAGAATTATTCATTACATTTCTGACAATTCTATATAAAGCACCTCATTATTGCAGCTGAGAAGTTCATTAGTTAATTAATCTAGTTGTTGCTTACAGAAATAATGCATCACGACAATGACTTGTGTTAAACCGTAACTATTGGTTGCTCAGTAAACATGACTGAAATTTTAAAATTCAGTTAGACAAGGTTGAAATAAACCAGCATGCCTTTGATTTTGAAATTTTAATTATTTTTTACAATTATTCTCGAAAGTCAGGCACACAAGGTTTAGGGATGTAAGTTATTATTTAATTTCTGAAAATATTCTCTTTAGTTACTACAGTCCCAACATTGCAAGCCTTATTCAAGCAGTCTCTCACTGCTCTCATGGATCAGGATCTACTAATAGAAGGATTTAATAAAAGGCACGAGCAAGATCTCCAGCATTTGTTTCCAGAGGCAAATGGGATCTTAACACATACCTTGTTGTAGTAAAGACTCCGTATACAAGCGGGTTTCTCTCGTCTCTTGTAGAAAGTAAGAATATATCTTCTGCAATGGGAAAAAAAAAAGTTGTTGGGTTTTGCTTTTTGTTGTTTAAACGTCCACTGAAAAATTCTGCATTTATCATTTACAATTTGGAGATTTGTAAATATCTAACAAAGCTTTATTTTTGTCTGAATTTTAATTTCTGCCATGTGAATTTGTTCTAATATTCTGAAGTTTGTCCATTTGCAGATAGTCTGGTTTTTATACAGAATCAGATTTTCATTTCCCAGCTTTTGGAGTGAAAGGGGAAAACCTCCGTATTTCTGATCAGACTAATTCCAGTTATAATCAGATCTTACTAGCACTGTTTGGAAGACGAGTAAGATCAAAACAAGATGTAGTGCTTCTAGAAACAACAAAAAACCATCAAGCAATACTGATGTCAAAATAGACTAACAATGATAAATCAACTTACGCAGCTCATCAAAATGTGTGTCTGCTCCTTCAGGACCAGGTATTGAACACACAAGTCTGGCTTTCAGAAAAGTAGTCCACTTGTTTATTAGGCTTCTTTGACCTCCCATATCATTCTAATAAAAATAAAATTAAAGGACTTAAATATTAAAAAAATAAAAAGAGTTTTAACATACGATATTTGATGGTAGCACAGTATTGACTGTGTTTTTTCAGTCTAATACCACAACAACAACAAAATATTTTCTTCATTATTTTTTTCCCAAGAACAGTGTAGGATAGCCTTTATATAAGTAGCTCCTGTAGTCACTTCTCAGCTCAGAGAGTGGGCAAGTCAAATTTCTTAATTATATCCAAATCTGTTTGCAAAGTTCTCTCACCAGCTCTACAGCTGGAATGCTGTGAAAACATATATATATCATGTGATTTCTTGTCCCTGTGATGCTAATTTTTTGCAAACAGTTGTTCTTCAAGACTTCTCTACAAACCCAATAACAACACAGAACATTTTCAATAGATTTCTCAAAAAAGAAAAACTATAATCATCAGCACTCCCTGCAAGGAAAATACTGTGATGTTTGTTTTGTGTACATCGTACAGAGAGATACATGTTCCAGGAAAAAACAGTCATATTTTAATAATCATTGTTCCATAAATATCAGTCTATCCTCCATAGAAAGGAATTTTTACAAGTTTATTTTACTATGAGTTGCCAAGATATGAGCATACTTGCCCAAATTTCCTTTAGCCACAGGGAAAAGAACAAAAAAAAAATCTCTAAAGGGTCGCTTGAAGTTTAAATTACCCTTCTGAAGGGTAGGTGTCCTTCTACTGATTTGGATCACTAGAGGGGTATGGGGAGAGTGGATCTTAGAAAGTTTTAGGTTTTAAGAAGCTGGAACTAGGAGTTTGCTTAGGAGTTTACCTTCTTCCACTGAGTACATGAAAAATCTAGTGAATTATATTTATGTGTCCCTTTTGGCTCCAGATAACAGATCTGTTTTGGTTCCATAATGCTATTTAAGTGTCAGGTTATTTCATACTGAAAACTGTAAGGGCAATAATATTCCAGCAGGAATCAAGAATTCAAACATTTAAGAGAAATGTTATCACCAGCAGTAGTCTCCCAGCTATATGTTCTGAATTACCCCATGAAGGTGCCTACTTCTTTTCCTTTACAAACTCTGAAGCTTAGGGGATCTGTAAGTTTAAGCACCACAAACTTGGTCATAAATGTTCATCCTCCTCCAAATTCATTAGGAAAAATAACTTTTTTTTTTTTTTTTGTTAATTGGCTTTGCAACTCTGAAGGTATGGAACCAGACAGTGGGAAACACTGGGTGGTGGAAATTACATGGTGTTTCCATAGACTATTTGGCCCTTCAGAGCTGTATCATAAATATTGCAGGCATTCAGAAAGATGGTTTGAAGTGTTGAAATTCACTTCACAAGGAGTAACACTTCTCTGGTAATGTACTCTAACCATTTTCCCTTTGCTTTTACTTGCTACTTTTAAATACGTTAGCTTAGTTGGAAATGATTCCTGTTAATATATCACCTTTGGAACTCCTACTCTTACACAAATTGCTACCTCCTCTTTTGATTTCCTGAGGTCCTGCCAAACCTGAAGCTTTGCATGTAGCCAACAGATTTATTACAAAGGTGTCAAAATTAGCAGCCTGAAGCAAATAGGAAAAAGAACCTCTGTATGTGTGTGTTCTGTTCAAAGGCACGGCAGATAAACTTTTGTGATGTAATTAAACCAAACAATTATAAAGATCCAACAAAGAATCTTAAAAAGCAAGAAGCGTTAAGCTTTTCCTTCCTCTGGCAATTTGGATTAGCTAAGGAATTCTCACATTGCAGGGCTTCCACTTTGATTTCTGGTGGATGCAGTGCAGCATCACAGGAGATGAGATGTCTCTAACTGCCTGGCTGGGATCAGAAAGTGGGGAGGAAGCAAGATGTGATGGAGCTGGAATGGAAAAATCACCCTTTCCTAGCTCCTGCTCCTGTCATCACAGGCGTTCAGCTTCTGCAAGAGGTGGGAAAATATGTACTCGTGTTTTACTACCCTTAAGACATAATCCAACACAACATTTTCACAAATGCTTATTTTAAACATATCAGTAGTTCCAATGAGTTCCTAAAGAGTAGTGTGAACCATATACTGTACTCAAAGGAAGCAGTTTTAGCGAGTGCTATGTGCTTTAAATATAAGATTCCACTGGATTTAAGATGTATCCATATTTCCTCATTCTCAAGCCAGGACACAATGTTAACCATGTTACTTGAAATCAAGAGACATTAGAATAGACATTCACTAGGTGTGGCCTACATATCCAAAAGTTGCCGATAACAGGTAAAGTTTATAAAACAGCAAAGAGAATTCCATGGCCAGAGAGCACTCCATGATCTACTAAGTCCTTCTGAAGCCAGACAGCAACAATTTTGTGGTGCAGACTGAAAAGACCTTTCACTGATTTAGACAGTTGCACATATAATACACTGACATGTCCTCCAAGATGCTTCTTCCTACTGCCATGGCTGAATGAAACAAGACGTACATTTTATGCCAAGGAAGTTTATGTTTGTGGTTTTTTGGGGATTTTGGGTTTGGTGATTTTTTTTTGGTTAGCAGCCATATAGTACTCTTAAATACTTTTTGTCATCTCTGAATAATACAGTACCTTTGCTTTCCTAATATGTGCCCAGGTTTCACTGACTCAGAAAGTGCAGGAGTTTACAAAGGCCATGGCGATTTTGCCTACAGGTAGATTTAACTTGGCTCAGGCCAAGGAGATTCAAAAACTATTAATAGTATCTTTGCTCCTGGACTCTAAATTAGTTGTCTTATTAAGCTCTAGAAATCTCAGTTTCTCTTATGGAAATGCACCCCTTCCTTCCTAACACTATTTTTTTTTTTTTGGTGCATATTAGGTCAGTCTTTGACAGGCCTTGAAGCTTCAGGTGCTGAAGAACATGTGATTATTCTCCTTTCCTTCAGACCATGTTGGCACGAACTCACTAGCTTTGCATCATATCTGCCTACTCTGTTGCAGACTCCTTGGTCCATCATAGTTCATGATTATTGTCCTCTGAGAGGCTGAATAAAGGACATATTGGCCTAAAATCATTTTGAGACAGGGCTGCTACAGAAAGAAGACAGTCTCTTCTGTGGAAAAGATGATTTAATAATATCAGTCTGCAATGAATTCCTGACTCATGCTCAAATGCTGTGATCTGGATGGTGAGCATTACATTAACACAATAAGATGTACAGGCTGGGTAGTCAGTGGACTAGGAAAAAAATGGGTGGAAGAGAGAAAATTATCAAAGAAAAGGCCAGTCAGTGCATAGGTGAATAGAAACAAATTCAAAACAAAATTACAGAATCCTAAAACCACTAAACTAATTTACACCAGGTAAGGATTTGCCTCAACCCTACTGGAAGTGTGTGGCAAACTGGACACACTGAAAAGATATTGGACAAGAGATACTGGTACTGAAGACAAAGAACGCTAAATATTTCAGGGAGATGAGACAAGATGACAAGATAAACCTAAGAGCTGAGAGAAGGGGAAAGCAGCTTGAGCATGTCTTTCATTTCAAAAATATGTCTAATCTACTTGTAACAGACGAGTAGCCACGAGTATCCGAAATCTTATCTCCCAAAATATTACTTCTAAGCACATTGGATTAGCAGTGTTTACTATAAACCTGTTACAGTACAGATGAAGGCACTTAGGACTGCATACTTCCTTTTGAATATAAATAAAGGTTTAATTAGCACTTACTGCTTTGTAATCTCACAGACTCTAACAGATACTAACACTTCCGCTCAAAATACCTTCTTTTTAACAGAAAGAAGTGTCTGTAAAATCTTGGTTATTTATGTTTGCCTGAGTTAGGGATTTAGATAATTGCCAACTAGAAGGCAAGCAGTTCAATCTGTCACTTTTTGAGGAAATATTACCAAAAATATCACAAAGATTTGAAACCAGAAATTATCTAGATAACTAAGGAAGTAATTCAATATGATTTTAATAAATCAGACAGACTTTTATTCTACAGAAACCATAAAATTCAACCCTTTTGAATGAGCTGGTTCTAAAAAAATATTTTTTTTTTTGAGTGAGAAATCAGATTTCTACCAAACTACATTAAGAATTCTAATATCTGATGTACAACTTCAATGAGTACAGGTAACTGTATGGCTTTCTGACATCCAGGAAGAATTCTGTTCAAATGCTACAATGTAAAATTTATGAAGTAAATTAAGGTCATATCATATGCCTTTCTTGGGAGACCTCCATGGAAATCTCAGTGTTCTGATCTGTAATTTATGTATAACTGAGCAAAACAACAGGTTTTTCAAACCCTCAAGTTAAAGATAACTTTATAATGAAAATAAAAACCAGCAGAAAAAAAAAAGCTCTATAAACAAGTAATTTAAAAATCAACTTACATTGAAGATTTTGTTATATCTATTTTCTATTTTCTATTCTATTGTATCATATATTATATAAATGTAGCTTCATTAACATGCACAAATGTTAGTCTTGGAATTCAGTAGGCAGGAAAACAGATGGCAACAAAGCTAAAGAATATCTGTATCTTTAGGGTTTTAAATCTCTTATTTGTTTGTAAGTAACAGTGACAAATTGAACATTAGAACAAAAAGTGCAGTTTTCTGAAAAATCAATCAATATCAAAGATGTCAAACACTGTGATTCATAAAACTTTAAAGACAGTAATTATTGTGAACAGCCTCTTACATGAGAAGAAAAAAAAAAGACAATGACTGGAATTTCTAAAAGCAGGTTATTAATTAGAGCCAGTGGCAAGATGTGCAGAAGGACCATCCAAAGTGAATGCCTGGCCTGAATAAAAGGAAATGCTGAAGAACAGAAGGGGAAAAGTGCTGAAACTGCAAAAGGCCCTGGAGCCCTTCTCTTGTGTGAAGTCTAGCTATGTTACAAAGCCACCAGAAACAAATGATATCCCCAGCAGGAAAGCCTTACCTCATGAAAAAGAAGCCCTTCTAGCAGACTTTATAAATGGAGAAACAGTCAACAATCTTCTTTGGAATTCTATCTTCAAATTTATAGTTCTTTTTAAATTATTTTATTTTACTTCCCACATTCTGGCCCTACCCAGCTCTGTTAGGTGCTGATCTGACACAGGAAAGTAACATTTCCTTCTCCAGGAATTTAGGTTCAAAATTTCTTGTCCAGACCGTACTGATGTCAGATGAAAAATTCCTCCCATGATTTCAGCAGCCCAGATGGGTCAGATCCAAAAACATCAAGCAACACATGAAGTGTGACTTGAGAGAGAATAAAAATACTCTTGCAATATAAACAAGAGAAAGGAGGCACATGTGATTTTAGATCTTTGACTCTCTGCTAAGGATACCTTGAGTAAACTTGGGAAAGTCAGTTCACTTCTGCTTCTGCAGTCTCCACCTGACAGTGGTGACTGTTTAGTAATTCTGCTGTTTCTATGAGATTGCAGAACATTTCATGGGGAAAGCTTCTCATCATAGGACTGAATATTGCTTCACACAAGATGGCACCAACCCCTCTGGACACTGCAGATATTGCTAGCGTATAATGCTCCTGCTGCTTGAACTAGTTGATCCAAAGATGAGGATTTGAGTGGGACTCAGCATCATGTACCACACACTTACTCACAGCGACATCCCTTATCAAGTCCAGCCTGGCAGAATGATGCTATTCTTCAGCTTACGGACTATGCCTTGCAAAGGCTCTGCCACTGTGGTAGCATTTGCACATAACTAGGCAACAGAACTAAAGCTGTGAATACATGAAGAACCCTGATAGGAACTGTGCAGAGTTGCATATCACCTCCACACAAAAGCGTGGAATAAACTTAGCCCTTCTGATTTCCAAGGTGATGCATCAGCCTGGTGTCTCTGCAGTGCTCCTCAGACCATCAGAGTGCAGGCTGAATGCCCTTCATCTCTTCCAAAAGGATAATCAGAAGTTCCTCTAGATTTGTGTGGCTTAGATATTAAGCTTTCCCCAGGCAAACCTGCTTTGAGAGAATCCTTCTAAGGTCACTTTTCATGTCTTTCTTGAGAGCTCAATATCATCACAACTTGAAACAGAAAACTCATAATCTAGATTACACATGTTCAAAACCCCAGACAAGTCCCCAAATCCCTGGGACTTTTCATTTCTGAAGACCTTTGTAAAATCATTATCAGTCAGAGTCTAGAACCTAGTGCTCCCTGCTTATTTTCCCCATCATGAGAGCCATCATGTCAGGCACTAAGACTAAAGGGTCCTCATCATTAGTGCAGTATATTTACTGATCTCATAACCTGTCACTGCTCTGTACTGACTGTCTCAATTCCCTTAGTGTCAACCACACGGCTTGTTGCAAAAGCAATTGGAGAGGTTAAGTACTATCTTCTACAGACTGAGATTATAGGCTGTGGATCAAATAATTCACTGAGTTGTGTGCACGTCCAAAGTTGATTGCACAACCAGGGTCAAATACAGATCACAAAACCAAAACAAATAGAAAAGCTAAACATTTGTCTCAACCCATGCCCTTGCCTATCTAGACAGCAGGATTAGGCACACATCTCTATCGTCAGTGGCATGCAGGAGTGCCGCAGCTAGTGTCGAGCCTGCTTTTGGTTTCCTTGGCTAAAATGAGTAGATGCCTAACAAGACTGAATCAAGGAAGCCTTTGACATGAAACCAGAATGAAAATGAAGTAGCTGAACATATGGCAAGACGAAGCAGTCCCCTGACCACACACCCTGCGTCATTAGAAAGCTGACATGAGACCTATGGGTAAGGATGCCACTCTGAGCATTCACATATTTCTATGCATTAAGAGAATGGAAAAGAGGGTCTTTAGCTCAACTGAAAACCATAGCAAAAACTACAACAGTCTAGGCCACATCTACTGTGGAAATGCCCTCTGTCTGAATTATGAGTGCAAGAAACAATGGTTTAGTTTTGTGTTCCTGCTCCCCAAGCAGATTTGCTCTTTTTTTTTTTCATTCAGAATGGCAATGTGCTCACTTTAAGCATGCATAACTGCTTGGTTCACTATGGAAAATGTTTTTATTTTGGATTTAAACATCACACCCAGAGGCTTCTACTGAATTATCTTTGGAACGGATCCAAACTGGAAAACCTAACTATAAAGCAAAGAAACATTCCAGGCTGTTATTAAGAACAGTACAAAAAAACCAAAACTCGGAAACTAACAGGATCAGGTAAAGAGAGGGAGATAACAATAGCAAGTTTGAATGTAGTTTGGGACAAATGAAACAATAAAATTAAGCTTGTAAGTGAGAAAGCACCATTTTACCTCAAGGCCATTCAGCAATTCTGCTGAGATTACTTCCAACAGATTTGCTAGTATTAAGAACATTCCCCAAAACTGTTCAAAGGCTGCCACAAAGTAGATATACTTGACAATATCATAATTAGGTTGTTCGCTCCAACTTCAATGGAAATTTGAAGTGAGCAAAGGGTGATGGCTGAACTAATAAAAACTGCTAGGGAATTCTCAGGAAAATCTACCTCAAGTTTTGAGTATAAGCTGTTCGTGGTTTACTCCAGAGTATATGACTTACCTGAACTTTCATATATACTTAATATGAATTATGTGATGTAAATACATTAAGAGGATATAAAAAGATAGAGAAAACAAAAACAACAAAACCTTCAGGTTATGAAATGTATCATTCTTGATCATGAAGCTACAGATATGTCAAGTGACTGGATGGATCACGCAATTGATGTCAAATAGGAAAGCAGAATTTATATAGTTTGAATGCATTTTGAAAGTGAGACAGTGTGAGATGCAGCACAGGGAAAGACTGGTTTCTTTCTGAACAAATAGGCTTGAATTTGCCATTCAGAATTTCATATTCTTATTTAAATAAGAATGCCTTGAATTTCACATTCCGGGGATAATGTAGGGAAAAGCTCCCTTTACAGTTAGTGGAAAATACGTACTTCAAAGAGTGATTTGGGTTGAAGATGGGAGGAGTCTTCCTCTAAAAAATAGTCATCTGCTTTTATCAATTGAAGTGGATGCCTGGTAATTACTTTCCTAGCTTGGACATAACAAAGTGCCTAAAGTCACTAGTGTGACCCTAGTATTCACAACGACAGGTTGAGAGCTGGAGAAGCATGAGACCAAAAAGCAAAGGTATGTCAACATCTTACAGAAGTCTTTAGAATTTGGCATCCTGAAACATCTACATTTACAACAACGTACTCAACCAACAACAAAGCCTGAACTGCAAACAGTGGTACCTTTTTATATTAAATGTACTGATAGGAAAAGAACCAGGAAACTATTTTTATCACATCAGAAAATTTCAAAAATCAGAAAGTCATAATTTGCTACTCTTAGAGATATTTGAACATCTGAATCAAAGCACTCTGAAGTAAAGACTTTGGATTAAACATAGGAACTTCACTCCAATTAACTCTGCACGCTTCTCACTTCCAAGTCAGTGAGATACCGACAATGTCTTCTGCAATGAGGCTCTCTAGCAACTAGGATGATTTCCAGAGTTTGCTCCAGAGGTTGTGCAGCTGCATTTCCATAATCCAGTTTCTGAAGCTCTATCTTGACACTGCAATTTCTTTTTCATTTTCCCTGAGGCCCAGTAAAATTCAGTCACACCTCTTTATAGATAAGCATAACTTACATATTTTTGCTTCATCTGCAAATCATGATTTCCCTCCTGAAAAAAAAACACCAACTACATTACTGAAACACACCCATGAGGGAAAAAAATACACAAAACTTCCTATACTCATGCCTGTACTCTTGCCAATAAGGAAAGTTGGACCAAAAGACCTGACAAAGTCTGATGCTGTATCTCTTAATTCATCACAGTTAGAAGTAGATACAGTATGGAATTGGCCTGTCTCCAACACATCAGCCCTTAAAATGAAATCATCTTGTTGAGCAT
Organism: Chlamydotis macqueenii; assembly: GCF_036417535.1. Classification (NCBI taxonomy): domain Eukaryota; kingdom Metazoa; phylum Chordata; class Aves; order Otidiformes; family Otididae; genus Chlamydotis; species Chlamydotis macqueenii. The sequence continues at coordinate 9,360,241 of NC_141556.1, read as the reverse complement.
CTGCTTTTCTACGTAATTTGAAAACTTTCAAATGGCACATAATATTCAAATACCAAATTTGGAAGTCCAAGAGGAGTTGACTGCTAAAAGATCCACTTCTGCAAAGATGTTCAATGGGCAAATGAGGGCCAAAGTGCTTATAGAAGTGGCACTTTCAAGGTTGTTTTAACTATTATCATAGAGAAATTAAAAAAAAAAAAGAACAAAAAAAAACAACAACAAAAAAACATTACCCATGGTTAACATTGTGACTAGGTAATATTATGGTGACAAAGAAAGTATGTAAGCATGTAATACGCAGTAACTTAAATCTCGTCTGGAATGAGTTGCCTCCAGAACTGGAAGCAGGAGAGCTGCATGAGCATGGCTCTGAGCCCAGACCAATTAGCCCTGCTGAGAACATGTTAACATGGCTATTTCACTTCCGGGACCCAAGCTAATACGGCTGAATGGTAAAGCATTACACTACGTGGACAACTCAAATGGTTTTGGAGATAGATCAATTATCTGCACAGTGATGCATTACACAATATAGAAATACAAAGAATGTTAATGACCCAGTTATCCCTAGTCACAGTAAAGGCATGGCTAGACTACTTCCAGGACAAGAAAAACACCTTCTAACTTTTACACACAAGTAGCCCCTCGGCAGAACCCACCAGCGACCCTGGACTTGGAGTCGCGTAGAAACAGCTCCCTCCTGCCATTCCAGGAATACAAATTACCTTAAAGCACCAGACTGGAGGTAAGGTCATAGCCTTGAACTCTGCTCGTGTTCGTGGCTTTGGAAATAAATCATACTACCCAAAGTTGGAATGCAGGGTGTGTCCCGGGCTCTCAGCTCAGGAGCTCTTAAAATGATTACATTCCAGTGTGTTTAGAAAGCACAGTTTAACTAAGAGGGCTGTGCCTAATTGCTATATTCTCATCCCCAGGTACAGCATAGTATACATGAGGGTGGAATGGCATACCAAAAAAAAAAAGACAAAGAGCTTACTTGTTCCCACTGGAACAAAGGCTGCTTCTGGATACTGAACACTTTGGGAAATATGGGAAAGCATCAGGGGTCGAAGTCTGATTTCTTGGCAGTTGAGGTCTCAGAAATCAATCTCTAAGACTACACGCCATAACTTTTGCAATACATCACCAAAGCCATTAAAGAGAAGCTTGTAAAACAGCAAATGCAAACTGCTGTAATAATAAACAGGATTTTCATACTGCAGCAGAGACACTACTGCTTTTGGCTAATTTCCACTCCATTCCAATGGAATGAGGTTGGAACTATGAAAAAAATGTTTTTCTATATAGAAAACAAACAAACAAAGACCCCAACAGCCTTCCTCCCTCTCCAAAATCTTTCTGTGGACTCCTATAAATTAGGATTTTCATTTCTCACTTTATTTGAGAGGGGAAAATAGGAGGGAAATCTAGGTATTTTCTAGGGCTATATTTATGCATATGTGAAGTTATCCTTAAACAGAACTAGAGTTCTGTCATCATTTTGTGGTGGATATGTATTCAAAACTGTAGCTGATTTGTTATTTGACTGCAGAGGGCACAGTGTATGGATGCTACACGTTTCTTTGAAATCTGGCTCAGTGTCTAATGACCGTGTCATGGCTTTAGCTGATGCAAACTGGTTCAGCAGTGTGGGCTTGAAGACAATGTAGCTGCAAATCTTATGCCTGTGTTTCCAGAAACAGAAATACATGAGTCCACGCTTTTAAGATGTTAAGGTCTGTATGATCATATGATACGCATATGGGTATCTGTATGGATTTTCAAAAAACAAATAAACATTGCTGGCTAATATTTAATAGTGTTTTTTTTTTCTTTTTTTACTTATGGCCTTACTTGAAAAAAAAGCAAATAACCCAACAGATTACACTTTATGTGTGTAGTAACATACTGTAAGCAGTACCAAGTATTACAGGCAGAACAATGACACTTTTTCCGCCTCCCTCAAACCAAAAATAGGAAATGCCGTTTGCCATGATAAATTACACAACTGGTTCTGAAAGTGACTGTTGAAAGCACTTCCTCCCAATTAATACTGATATCCTCTAGTGATATACAGAACGCAGATGACGTAAATCTAAATTAGTGCTATTTAGTGCTTACAGTGGCTGCGTTATTACAACACATGCTTCGAGACGGTAAGTAGGGTCTTAGGAACAGGACAAGTGACAGCTGTTTGACTCTGGGCGAAGAGCTGCCAGCGAGAGTATTGTAATCTTCTGGGTCTGAAAGTAGCTGGGAAAAGGGAGTGCTTTCCAGAGAAGATTTTCCCTAAGGGGGAGGATCAGTGAGAGACCATATTGTTGAGCCATTGAAAATTAGCCAAAGAATAGACTGCATTGACTAACCTCCTTATTAAAAACAAAGCCTGTTCTAATTTCAGCATGTGTCTCTGGCACTAATGTACAGGACTCCTAAGGCACAGTGAGGTAGAAAGCAAGGGAGTTCTAGTGAAAAAACCCTGAGTTTACAGCAAGCAAATTATTTCAAAAGTTGCTGGGCTCCTCCCATCCACTCTTATCCTCTGTTTGTTAGAGACAGAAAGAAAAGGCTTAACTTTGCAGTACAGATCACTGTTAATGAGACAGTGCAAATAGAAATGGTTATGTTATTAATTGTTGCAACTAAAGAAGTTGATCTCATATCAGAGAGAATTAAGCATAGCACATGTTTCATATCAGAGTACAGATCCAGAGGACCTTAGTCCATAAACAGAAAAGTCTATTTACATATTTTAATTACCCATATTTACATATTTATATATTAAATACCCATAATAATTCTATTTTCATTATAATAATTTGCATTATAATTTTTTATTTGCAAGTAATCAAGACAAATGTACAAAATAACGGGAGTTTGAACTTTCAAGAGAATTCTGCATCCACAGGGAAGTGCTCAGTAAATAAAGAAGACAGTGCAAAACTAACATTAATAATGATCACCTTACTTATCAGTTTCCATTGTTTTGCTTTGGCTATCAAAAAAAATTCAAGACATTTTTTTCCCCTTAACATGATTACTCTACAAATTCAGTCTCATTTGACATATGATTACGCATGGTCATTAGGATTTCCTTACAATACTTTTGCTTTTATTATGATATCTTATCTGCTTTTTTTCTCTAGGTAAAGGATGCTGGAGATCTCTAGCTAATATATCTTAGTTTACTATAATCTCTCATGTGCCTTGCCTTGAAAATGTTGTCTACCAACTTCTCCTAATGCATTAAGTGCTTTCTCATAATCAGCAAATGCCATGTCTAGCAGCAAATCATATATGTTTGCATTTCCATTCTGCCATTAATCACACTGCTGTGAAATACCCAACTGAAGATTATCCATTCTTTCGTCTGGCTAAAAACCTACTACAGAACTGATTTATGAATGAGTGTTTTTGTTTTCTTAACATTTTACATCAAGGACAGAAGTGTGAAACGGCTGCAGTCACTGAAATCTCGATTGTTAGGAGTTTGCTGGACTGTAGAACAGTCATAGATTTACATATTCATACACGTGTCTACTCTTTGTTTTTCAGTCTTTGTCCAGTAAGTGTTCTGGGTGCTCTTCTGCTAGACATACCTTACTGCAAATCATAGAGTCTTTTGGTTTTTTTACTAATTTTCAAGCTTCTTAAGAAGATACTTTTCACTGCCAGCAGAGTTACATTGCTCAGAAAATGCAAGTAAATGAAGACATCTGTACGAAATATCACAGAAATACACGTACTTGTGTGATTGCCGTGATGGTGTTGCTGATAGCTGGTTCATCACATGAGATAAACATTTGCTCAAAGTTTATATTTACTAACATGACCACAACTTTAAAGTCACATTTCCCTGACTTTTGCCAGTGATTCCTGGGTACCTGGACTCACTGAAGACTTAAGGATAAGATGGAAGCACTTACACTGCTTCTCCTCCAACAGTATTAGGGGACAAAGGAGTGAGCAGAGAGTAAGTCTGACACAGAAGTCAATAGGCCCTTCTGCTGTAGTGTGAAGAAGACATTAGCAAAACCAGCAGGCTGTTAAACAGCAAATTCTATATTGACTGCTGTCTTCATATTCAGGAATTAATTTATCTTCTCACTACCACTTGAGGAGACTTCTGCCTTTGACAGAAATGCTTCTTCAAAAAGTGCAGCTCATGAAAATCTGAGTCTGCATAGAGGCAGAAATATTTAATGAGGGACAAAATCAAGCATAAGGAAAGAGAAAGTTAACGGAGTAATCATTTAACGGAGGTCAGGCATCAGCCAAATTAAACTTTTTACACTGCAGCAGACCCAGGGCCTGGTTTCTTCTGGTCAACAGGTCAAGGACTGCACTTCTTCCCAGGGGAGGAAACCTCCAGGCAGATGTGGGTGTAGCTCAGAAAGTATACACATTTTTAGCCTCCCCTCACTCCAACTGATTATCAGGAATGTGCAGAAACAAATGGCTGATCCTGACTCTCAGCAATGCTCAGGAATGATGTACGGAGCAAGGTTGAAGGGATGGGTTTGTATATCCCTCCATTTAGTGGGCTCTTTCCACAGAAACCCAAATACCTTGCCACTGTATATACCTCAAAAAGTTAATTCTCGTTGAAAGCTTATGAAACAAAGCAGGTCACTGTTGCATATCTGAAGGTCAATTCATTATATTTCAGATGCAGGATTATAATTTATAAGCATGTTATTTTTCTAAAAGTGGTACACAGTCCATATCAAGACTATTTTTCAGATGAGTAAACTTCAGACAGCATCAGTAATCTATGTTCAGAACAAATACAACGATGGCTTATTGGGTAACAATATTATTTCTTTCTACTCTGAAGGGAAAATCTTCAGATTTCTCACAGACACAAATAAAACTTTTTTTTTATTATTTAAGTAAAATAAAAAGATAGAGTCCTCACCTTACAAACTCTCCCAACTCGGGAAAGGATTGTCTTGTCAGACGTGCCACTATCTTGTGATATTTCTCGGAAAAAGAAGTAGATTTTGTCATCATCTGGGTTATAGGTATCTGGGATGGGAAAAGTTCCGATGAATTTCGCTCCTAGAAGTTCCCAAAAAAAAAGTTTTTAAATATGAAGAAAAGCCTTAATACTTGATATTAAATTTCTGTTTCAATATCTGCATTTATGTTGAATCTTCCAGTGAATTAAAGACACTATATAGACGGACAGTGGCAGTTTTCTTGCTAACTCTGAGCAAAACCCACCATTAATTCTGAAGTATTTACTCTTAGTATGATGTTTTTACATATATATCTTACTACCACTTGCATAAATATGCATCACTGGTATCACTCTCTATTTGAAAGTAGAATGACTTTCAGTACAACTAGTACCTATAAAAATCTGTCTTAGTGTTCTTGCTACCAATATCAAGCTAAGTAAATTTCCCAAAATCACATGGTAGAATTCAAATTAATTTAATTACACATTGCAGCAGTTATGAGTACAGATATATACTACTGTTTACGAGAGAGAGCTTGGGAAAAAAAATCAATATAAATGACATCTTTCTCAAGTTAAAAGTTCCTACATATCCATGCTATAACAGTCTTACTGACTACACCTACCCAACCCAATACATTGGTATGCTGGGATGCCCAAGTTAGCACACTATACTCCACAACTGACTGATCAGTCTTAAGGACGCTGTTCCTTGTGGTGCCTGAAAACAGACTAACTATGTCAGTTTAATGGTCTGAGTTAATTCTACGAAATATTTGCTTTTTGCTAGGAGTGCTACAGCAGGCCTTACATGCTGAGCAGTTATATTTCTTCTGGTGTCTTCCAAAGTCATCTTCTCTGGCTCTCTTGTTTACAGTCTCCAGTCCTGCTCTACCTGCTAACCAGTTGTGGGTCTTGTTTGAGATTTTTTTGTGTGGTTTTTTTCTTTTTAATTTTGCACTAAAATTAGAATTTAAACAACCTCTAGGGGTCCCTGACTGCAGCAGAGCAGGCAAAAACACTGTCTTGCACAAGTGAACCACACACTTGGGGAAGTGTCTTTTAAGACATTCCCCAATGTGCTGCAATAGATGAGCTCGTCTAAGGGCACTTGGATCAATGATGTTTTTCTTTAAACAGAAGTGGCTATACAAATAGAGTGTAAAGAGACCCTTGACTCTAAAATACATTCTTTCAGCAATAAAATACACAGTCTTTGTTCCTCATAAGCAGGCAGGCTACAGCAGAAAGCAGTAAGGAGGATGGTGTAAGGTGGCAGAGCAAACAGAGCACACTGGCGATACGTGGGTAATACTATAATCAGCCTTTAATGTATCTTCATGTCTTTGTCCTTTTTCTAATGATTGATGCTTTATATTAGCCTTGAGGAATTTTTGACATGAACTCTGTAGTACACACAGGACAAAAAAAAAAGGATCCTTGATTCAAAAGTTCACAGTCAAAGGCTTGAGACAAAATAAGATGTCTTTAAGTGCTGAATGTGCACCTTCATGACAGAAGAGCAAATTTATGTGTCAAAATAACCAGAGTGCTGCTGCCATTTTAAACCTTTCTGACACGAGGGAATGGTGTCAGTAGAGAAATGAAATGATGCAGGCATCAAGTCCTATAAATTTAAGCTAGGATTTCAAAATGAGCCTAAAGAAAATATTCAATTACCCCTCAGGGCCTGCAGGGGTACTTTAAAGATCAGATCTCTAAGCATGAATACATAAATATGCTTCCAGTATGGTTTCTTAAATATGCGGTTAGCTAAACAGTCATTTAATAGGAAAACCTGTGAAATACTTCTACAGCATTCTTTTGAATTTCACATAGATTTTTTTTTTCAAATCCACATTCACAGAAGAAAACTCTGAATATATGGTTTGTTTTTTTTTTTTTAATTAAATTTCATTGCTTTACTTGGCAGTCAAATGCAAAAACAAATGTCTCAATACCAATTCCTGGAACAGAATTAGAGAATCTCCAGCAAATTAAAGGAACACAAATATTTAATGATTTTAAATCATAATTGAAAACACTGAAGTTGAAAGTTAAATCCAAACAAAAATACACTGTAAAAGAGATGAAGACAAAGAGACTGAAAACACCTTAATGAAAGAAACAATGATCTGAAAAGCATGTTACGTTCGGCAAGTGAAATCTTTTGTCTCATCTTTTGTAACCCATCCATACAACATAGAAAAGTGCATTTAAACCAACTGTGCATTAAGTTTTTGGAGTCTTTGCATGGGAAACAAATTATATGATGATGATTTTAAACCATGGTTTGTTTTCCCATACACATAGTTGTCCCCTCCTAATTGCTTCGATAGAAGGTTTTCCCACATATTAATTTCATGGCTAGATTGTATGTAACTGATCAGGGGATTAAAGGCGTTATGAGCTCTGACAATAGATGGTACAATAAGTTCAGGTGTTGCTCGTGCTTTTTTTAAACATGCTCTCGTGGCCTAGTGGGAAGAGCTGTTACACCTAGGCCTTCACTGCTGGGTTTGCTGGAGTGGTCACGTTTGCTGCTGGTTACCTGTCGGCTATCACACCCTCCTAACGCAAATAGTAATTTTAGACAGTGCAATCATGCATGCCTTAGTAAGACCTACAGAGAAGTTAAGACTCACTAGGCTCAGAAAAAGGGGACAGCAAACGAGTAGCAAATCCCAGAACGTGACGAAATGTAAAAGCAACCCAAAACAGTGGGAGGCAGCAGGTCTCTGCAGTTGGGCAGCCAGAAAGAAACATGGGGCTTGAAAAAAATGCAAAGAATAGTGCTCACATTTACCTTTAATCATATAGAAGTCAAGTTCATCCAGGTCCTCTCTCAGAAAGGGACAAAAGAAAGAAAGTGACAAGGAATGACCCTATTTTAAGACAGATTCCTACAATAGGTGGAGTGAGTCAGCCCCTGGAAGTGTCACCTCTCTCCGTAAATTACAGACAGAGACAACCAAAACTGAACTCAGACAGGATACTAACTTTTGCCTTTTAGAGCTAAAAGAGCTGAATCCTATCCAAAGTTCGCAGGACATAAAGAAGTCATTGCCTGAGAGTCTTTGCCCTGGCAAAGACAACTAAATTGCAATGAAATAAAAGAAAATAAAAAATAAAAAAGATGAATGCTATTCAGGGAAGCATTAATTTCAACTATGACTTTAGCTTTCTATAAAGGAGGGAGGAATGTGCAGCTGTTCAGAGCATGCTTGTATGTATGGCTCAAGCATCCCACTACAGGATGCTCCTCTGCCCACTGGGCTGGAGAGCAGCAGATTCGGGTCCAGCGGGCGGCTTTGCCATCCGGAGTGGGGCCACCAGCCCCGCGTGTCTCGTCCCCTGCCTCAGCCATGGGTAAGGCAGCTCCAGTTAGTGGATGTGGTAACACCTGATTCTTCAGCTCTATGGGAGAAGGACTGAAGCCTGAGCAGAAGCAGCATCTCCTCTGTCTTCAGTGCCACTGTGTGAAGGAGTACGAGCCTGTGCAAGCATGAGTCATGGGAAAGATTAGCTGCCTTCCTCCCTTTCTCCTTTGTGGAGCTGCTATTCAGTCACTGAGATTAAGACGTCTTAATTAGTCAAGATAGAGATGCCCTGCAAGGAACTGGAAGGTATCCTACGCATTTTTCCCTTATGTTTTCTCTTTCCCTCCCCTCCCCCAGGAAAGGATAATCCTGTTTCCAGAAAGAGAATAAGACCAAACTTAAAAAATATTAAAGTGCGTTATAGCAAAACTTCTTCAGCCCGCTGCAAAAAAACAAGTTATATGTTTTATGCTTATCCTAAGTAAACCATGAGTCATGCCTGGAAATAATTTATTTTTAATTGTACCATTACTCAAGTATGTACAACCTTTCCTGGAGGTCTAACACATACTTAGTAAATGGGTGGTAGACTTAGGGAAGAGGGAATTTAGATGAGATGGGAGTTTTAAACCTGAAATCAAGTAAATATTTTCTTTATATTAATATCGGCTGAAAGCACAAATGTATACATGTAATGTTACACAATAAACTAGAAATATATTGGCTACCCTATGGCTTATTGCAGAAATGATCCCATCACTGAAAGTTGCACTCTAAATTTTCTTCGACCTTAAAACGACTATTTCAAAATATTGAAAGCATTTAGTTTATACCTGTGCCCCTTAGCATAACACTGCCTGGATTGTGTTTGTGAAGTCTTAGAGTGTGGCTGCAGTTTTTTATATGGCTGGAAACAAAATAAGCCTGAAGAATATATGGGGTCTTCAGTGTTTATATAACGTGGGGCAATTTTCACATTGCAATCTAGCACACTAAAGTTGTTTTTCAAACCCAGACATTAATACATTATTCTCCTTAGAAAAAATTCACAAATATAGCTGCTTTAGGTGAAAGTGGAATAAAAAAAAAAATGAATCAATCTAAAAGAAAAAAGAAAGGCAGACACTTTCTACTCAGCCTCCAAGCTAAAACACATAAGCTGTTCTCAAACTTCTGGTTTATCCTATGTTCTTGTACTGTTCCTTTGCCTCAAACTGCTCATGAAGAAACATTAATAGCATAAAGAAATGTTTGAAACTGGATATTTAAGCTATAAGTTCTTTTGGGCTAGGAACTGAACCCTGTAATGCTCATCAAGGTGGGTCTATACTAATGATAACACCAGATGCTCCTCAGGACCAAACTGCAGTAAATCTTTCTTTTTAGGATATTATAGCATCCCTTAGGAAAGTGGCTACCCCAGCCATCTTTCCATGCTGAGCATCAGCAGGCTGCCAGTGATAAAACTGGATATTCGGTTGCATCATTAGTTAGAGTTAGAGAAATGCCTGCTGGAAGGACTCATCCTGGTCCATATCACTGAATTTCTGGCCGACATTGCACAAGGAACGTGTAGAAATGAGAGGGAGGAGATAGGAAAGGTGGGACAAGAAAGATTTTGAGCACAGAAGATGAATGTGGGATAGGTCAGCAGAGTAAGATGTGAGATTTTTCTATCTGTCCAAAGGACTGCTCCTTTTTGGAAAGGTAAAATAACTTTAGAGTGGCTTCTTTCCTCCTCATCTCCCAGTAGAAAACCTGAGGTTATGGAGTTACATCTAGACAGAAATGTAAAGCAATAGCTTGGAGAAGGGAGCGGAGTAGGGAGAAAAAAAAAAAAAAAAAGAAACCCAAACAGAAAAAAAAGAACACTTCCTCTTCTTGAGGTCTCAAAGAGTTAAGAGGCAAAACTATCCCTTTCAGAAGTTGTCTGCTGGGAAGACAACTTAACCCTGTGGTCAGCAGGCCCTGGCTTTACAATACACCCATAATAGTTACACAGGCATCCTGAATCAGGGCCAGTGTTGCCACATCTTTAAAGATAGTTGACGGCTAAAAGGAGGATGCTTTAATTCAGCAGGGTTAGCTTGTGAGTGAAGTTTTCCATGTTACTCTGTGTGTGGTTTAAGACTGACTGGGTGTAAATGCAGCCAGTTTTTTAGAGGGTTTACTAGCTCAGAATGTTTTTTAATGGGCAAGAAAAAGCAGTGTTTTGCTTGGGAAGCTATTTTAGGGTGTCCTTAGTGGTTTTAAAATGATCCTCACAGCAACAAAGGGTATTTTTTCCCCCTCAAAAAAGGAAAAGAAAGAAAGAAAAAAAGACCTCCTAACTGAAAATGTGAATTTCTAGTCGGTCATTTCAACATGCTGTAGGGAACAGCTCTTAACAAGTGATTGGAAAAAAGAGCGTTTTAAAAAATTTCCAACAAGGCTGGATATAGAAGCCTTTAGGTCATGATACTATTCCAATTACAGGAGTATATACAGATGTACAGAACAAAGATGGAAAGAATTATTAGGTCTTATGCCCCTACTCTTTCCTTAATTAGCATTTTCACCTCTGTGACTTCTTAAGTACATTTTTGTTGCACTGAGGTTTTGTTTGTTTTTTTCTTTTTTTTAAAAAAAAAAGCCTACGTAATCCAAAGATACCATGATACAATATCTATATTTATAGTTACTGGACATATATTTATATAAGAAAGGGCCTATTAACTTCAGAGAGGCAGGGACAATGCAAATGACAAGAGCATATGTTTGGGATCTTACCAGTAAGCCAGTAATGTTCAGAAATGTCAGTTCTGATGTAATGGTGGTCGTGAGAAGGACCCAGAGAACGTGTTAGAGCAGTGTCTTTGCCAAGGAAATCAGAAGCTGTTCCAGCATAAAGATATTCATCTGCAAATGAAAAAGAAATAGGGTTTCTACAGCTGTAGGGTAAACAAAATCAAAAGTACTTGTGTTTTGTTGCGTGAATCACACCTGTGTTCAATTGGCCTATGAACTAATTTAATTTTTAAAAATATTATTAGCTTATATTTTAATGGGATTTGAGGTTCTGTGGCATTACTTACATTTAAGTGAGGGCAATATTTGTAATTGTATGCCTGAGAAGTAAAGGAGTCCAAATCTAATTTTCAGATCTTTTAGGCACTCAGAAGTAAAAACCCAAGGCTTTAATGAGCGCTGGGCTCTTACAGGTATAAAGATGTATTTGATCTGAGCGTCCTGCCCTGTAAGCACTGACCGTGGACCTGGGGACCATGGTGAGGACATGATCATCTATCCATTTAAGCTAGCTTTCCTGACTCAGACTTGCCACAGCTCTGATGGCTTTGCTGCTCCTAGGCTTGAGCTAGTAAACATGATGGATGCTTCACTACGGGAACTTCACAGCTTGGCCCTTTCCTGGTGTAGGTAGGGATCTCCATCCAACACTTCATTCACGAAGAGGAATTTGGGCACTATGGGAATAACTCTCAACTATGTAATGTGTTAATGGTAGGAATATGGCTACAAACCCAAATCGTGATCATTTCAGCATAGCAAATGGTCCTACTAAAATAAATGAGACATCTTGCTTGAATAAGGCAGCCAGAATTTGTCTCACAAGAAAACTATATCTACAATCCAGTTCAGTGTGTTTGCTGCAATTGCAGTTACTATTTAGTCTTCTGCCAGCTTTGTGGGCAATGCAAAACTTAACAGCCTTAAAAATTTCACAATATTTTCTATTTTCCTTCAGATCTCGTTACTTTCTACAAAGAAGCACTGTGATTTTTTTTTTTTACCACAGTGTATTTTACAATTCTCTTTTTTTTTTTTTTCTGCAAATTAACAAGATAGATTTATTGGTTGAAGGAGTTTGTTTTTTGTTTAATGACTTGCAACAATAAATCCCTGGAGTTTGTAAAAAGAAAAAAGGTTCATATTCATAAATGATAATCATATAAAATGCTATATGATGCACAAATATCCACGTCCAGGAGTTGCTTGTCCAAGTTTTCTGGTACTCTGGGTGGAAACATTTCACAAGATTTTTTAAAGAGAAGTCCTTTGTTGAGAGTGAATGCAAAATAAATACCATTCAGCATAGATGTTGTGTGTTTTCATTTGGAAAGATGTAAATGCACTTAAGAAAAAAAGATCAATGGGGAAAAAAAAAACCAAACAAAAAAAAAACCAAACCAAAAATGCAACCCACTATCCACAAGCACTTTATTTGGCCAAAAAAGATCTATCAGCTTTCTTTTTACCTCATTTTTATTGTTACTTATGTATTATTTCCATGACAGTATTGGAAAGCACATCTTTCAGACAGCATGTCACCTTTGTAAAGAAACAATAGTGCATTCTGAAAGGTATTTGTCACAATGAGGAATGGGCAGGGTAATTGGTGTTTGCTAACTGACAAGCACTCAGCGATCGATAAATCTGAAGGGCTAACAGAAATTCTCCATCCTTACTTAGGCTCTGCTGACAAGGCATTTTCAGCACTCCTCTTGGCTTTTTGTATCTCTAATTCCAAGTTCTAGTCATTTCCAGAACAGTTTTGGTGAGCAGTAATTTGCAAAAGAAGATGGATGATGAGCAGGTAATTTTTCAGTCAAAAAGACTAGCTTCTCAAATTTATCTACGGAATTTACTCAGGGCAAAACGTTATGTAGAATTCAAAGAGAGATTATGCATTTCTACAAAGAATGAAAATTACTCAGTTGTATTAACCTACATACATAACTGAAAATATAATTAAATGTTATTTAGCTCATATATATATAACTGATTACAAAGTACTTTCTGAATGGTACAAGTAATATTTATGGCCATTTAGCAGATAAATAAAACTAGGCAGAGAGAAGCAACATGCCAAAGGTTACTCCTCTCGTCAGTGGCAGAGATGGGAAGTGAGCTCCCCTGCACCCCACTGCAGTATCTTATCCATGAGCTATACTGCTCTCCTAGTACTTTTGGGAATAAAGTAATCATCAACAGATAGGCCGAGAACGCATTCTCTGGTCAGGCCTGTAACTCTTTACAATGCTCCTTGTACATTATTGTGAAGCACTTGACACCAGGCATAGCCAGAGGAGGAATACTAGAATACTCTGACCATTAATTTTATCAAGCCTGAAAATGCTTAAGTACCAAAGTTCATGTTTTAGTTAGCTAAAGGACAGCAGCCTCTTCATTTCACAAAATTTAATAGAGCGGTCAAAGTACTGGAGTGCTACTGAAATTAGCCAATGAAATAATAAATCATGGACTTCTATTGCATTTTAAAAAAAAAAAAGAAAAAATAAGTTGAAAGTTTCTAGAATCTCATTTTAAAAATAGACTTCACGGTCATTAAACAGTACTAGGAGTCCCTGAGAAGAATAAGCGCTGGCTTTAATCTATTGTTTTTAATAAAGGAAGTCCTGCCCCATCTGTTGGGTCAGAATCACAAATCATCTATCTTATTATCTGAGAATAAAGACTGAACATTAGTCATATTCTTTTTATAACACTGAGTGACCGATACTTCAAAGCATTGTCACCACTGCTCTTTGGCTGTAAATGAAAACGTCATGGTGCTTCACTCTTATCTTGTATTCATATGCTTGACAGACAAGTTAAATGAAAATTGTCCAAAGCTATGAACCAAACCATGACAAAAGTAGCTCTTATAGTGATTTGAAATCCAGAGGTCAAGCTGACATTCCTCGGCACCAAATGTCAGACCACACAGCGCTGCGATGCACACAGCAGGCAGATTGCACTATCTTGTTCCGAGGCTTCCAGCTTCAGAAGTGGCTACTCGAGTAAATAGAAACCTCAAAAATGTATTTATGGAAATAGTGGATGTCAGCAGACTTCAAAGGGCAGAACATATTGATAATTGCAGAAAGAGGCCCAGAAGCGCTTGAAACATTGTCCGTCTGTGTGGTTTTTTTGTTGTCTTCTTAAAGGAGAAATGACTGAGTGAGGATGAAACCACCTTCCTGCTCAGCTGGCAGAGGCTTCACCGCTGCTCAAACGTCTCTGTGTTGCGGTATTTCCAGCTCTTTGATGTCTGCAGACCGAAGGCTTCCTCAGTTCCGAGAGCACAAACCAGCATTGGGAACACGACTAATGCCAGAGGAGCTCCAGCAATGGCACCTGCTGAGCCTCTGACCCCAGGCTCACGCACGAAGCCACTGCACTTCTGAGAGGAGCACCTGGCTCTGAGTGGTTCCTTACCTGCCATCACTGAAGCGAACGGCTGCTGAGGATCAAACGGGCATTTCAACCTGCCTGACTCCAAGTTCTGAGTATCCAGCCGGAACACCGTTTCCTGAGAAGAAACACATATTCATTACCCTGGTATGGCTGCACAGAAAAACTCACTTAGATGAATTCTTCTGCTAACATATGAAGTGAAAGCGTCTCAGATCACGCAGCTGTCATCTCAGCATTAATGTTTAAAGTCCTTGTCCCTGTTTTACATCTGGATTTTTTTTCACTTATTGTTTTAACACATCTTGTTCACTCTATAGTGAAATGTAAATGTTAAAAAATACAATTATTTTCAGAAAAAAAATGATGCATTGTTAATTTATACTCAAACTAAAAGCTGGATTGTACTTAAAAGTCACTGGCTTCTATTTGGGAAAGTGCTGATAGACTGTGTTGCAACAGGAGACCCAGAAGGGATTCTGGCTGACTCTTAAATTTCTCCAGGGACTGCAGAATAATTTTCACAGCAGACACAGTTCAGCCACTTCTAAATGAAAGCAGCATATGCTCTCTCTTGTTATTTTTAACAAGGCTAATGATACAAGAGATATCGCAATAGATCCTCCTTTGCAGTTCCCAAATACGTTGTGATTAATTCCTCGGTCACAGAACAAGGGCAAAGAGGAAGATTAAGAAAATAAATTATTTAAAAAATATTTATGATGTTTTCAGTGGGGAATCAACAATTCAATTGTTTTAAGTAGTAATTTGAAGTTTTACTGTAGTTTTGAATTGCCAAAATTAATACTTCTACTTGTTCTTTTCATTAGTGTCCTAAAAGCACACTTAACATGAAAACTTTAGTGAGTACTTTTGAAGGCAAATTGATCACTCAGAGGAGCAGAGGGAAGTCTTTGCAGATATAGAGACTTGATTTTCAGGAATCTGCTGCTGTTAGAGAAGGGAGATTGCCTACAGAAGTACCATTAATGTCCTCTCCTACCTGCAGTGGTATTTAAAATCCCACTACTGTCCAGGAATCAAATCATTGTGGGTTTAATGTCTGTTGTAGAGATATAACCTTTGAAATTAGTTTTAAAAACCCAAAACACATCTATGATTTAAACATTTACTTTAAAAAGGGTGAAGTAACTTCAACTGTTTGTTTCTATACCTCTGCCTTGCAAGAGGACTGGAAAATACAAATGACAGTTAAGTATGCCTAACAATGGCCACATAGGATCAGACTTCAAAACACATTAATTCAATTCATCCTTAATGTACATCGGATTATAAATGACCAAACCTTTCTATTTCATTGAAGTGTCTCCTAAACTCTCTAGGTTCAGAAGACAATAGTCCAGGATACTGAATAATTAACTCCTTAAGAGAAAAGAAAAATCAATTCCAATCTATGAACGTAAATTCCATTTCCTCTAGCAATCCTGGCTGATACAAAGCAGAACTTAATCATCAAACAAGTTTTGATACCTTCCCAAACCTGTGGGATATCAGGTAAACCAAATTCTCAGGCTAAAGTGGATCAGAGCACATCAAAGACAAAATTAAATTAATTTTTTTTTTTCTTTCTCCCCTGACGATGCTATGTTACTGTCCCATTCTCCTTTATTCTAAGATGTGCAATCCTGAGCTGCTCAGAGGACTCTTGCTGTGTCCCAGGCAAAGGGGTTGTCTCCAAGTCCAGCAGTACTCAGGGGGCTGAGGGCTTTATAGATCAACATCAAATATTTCAGACTTCACCCAGACAAACTAATGGACACTACCAGGCATTCACAAAGAATTAACCTCCTGCTTTCCCTTTGGACAAAGCTTTCAAAGAAAAGAGCATCCCTTGGAGAGCTGTGGCTAACAGCACCAACCAGGCCAAGCCTCTTCTTCACCAGCCAAGAGAAGTTTTGGCAGTGACTTCAGCAACAGCAATACTAGGACTTTAATCCTCTTTAATTGCGTGATCCCGTAGGGGATTTGTACTGCTTCAAAAGCCGTAAATGCTGTGGTTTTGAGTCACCCGATCCACACTGTTTTCCTCACTGTTTTCACAGCACTGGCACTGGCCTGCAGACCACTGAGCAGATCCACCAGCAGCTTTCAAAGGTCAGTGGGGCACTGCCTGGTTTTGCAGTCTCCATCAGGCTATCTCAGGCCCTGGGTCTCCCAAGCATCCCACAGCTTCCTGTAGAGGCTCCTAATTACCAAATATCCACTCTCCATTCTTATAACCCAGAGATTAAAAAAAAAAAAAAAAAAAAAAAAAAAAAGGAGGAAAAAAAGGAGAAAAATACTGAAAGAGCAGATCTGCAATAAAAATGCTTTGAAACACCATGTAGGACTCCCGGCTTCAGTTCCTACAACAAGGAGACATTTTCAGCTGTCTGTCAAATTCGTGTCAATGGGTCTGTCCTCAGCACCCTCCTGCCTTTTCACATTTATCCGGAGAAGCAGAGCAAGGACAGTGGCTGAAAGGCGTTTAGGGTCCAGGAAGGAAAGAGAAAATATTCCTGATGCCATTCAAAGCTGTTAATTCAGTAGGAGGTTGTAGAAGAGATGCACCAGCGGAAAAGGCATGAGTAGTGCTGAACACTGTCCAATCTACAACTGCGGCTGAGCAACCGGGAGGAATGCAGGAGAGGCAGGACATGGAGTCGGTGGGGGGATTAGGAAACACAATACCAGGATTCTTCTTGCATTTCCTCTCATAAGGTAATTGGTCACGTCTAATTGAGACAGACCCCTTGTCTAGACTGGTTGCTGGACTGAGCAATCAGACCAAATCCATAATTTCATAATGTCTGATGAAAACAACCTTCACAAATGAAGTAGTTAAAGGTGCAATGGTAGAGTGAATAAAGCATCTTGCTAATGACCCAGAGGTAAACCAGAGCCTTACTTATATTCTTACTGAGAATCGTTCTGTTCAATTCAGCTGTGTATTTGATCATTCATGCTAAGGAATTAGCATGATACAAGGGATCTAAAATTTCGGTTGCTTCAATTGGAATATTTAAACTAGTGAAGCAAAGAAGCCTACAGAACCATTTCCTTGCAAGCCCAATTATACGGAATATACCAAACAATACCAGGATCATTAATGGCTTATTAGGGAAAGAACATCACCATACAGGTTTCAGGCAGCTCCAGTTTTCTGTAACATAGCCAGCCCCCACACTGGTCATCAACCCTCAGATTGTCTGGAATACAATGATGTCTCAGCCTAGGCAAGTATTAATAACTTTTTAATTTTTTTTTCCATTTTTCTGTGAGCATCTACCATTGATTCTGTATTCCAGAATAACTCCAATGTGTACATATTTCAGATTATCGCATTTAATAGCATAGTCTGATACCTTATTTCTTACATTCTAGAATTTCACTGAGACCCAAAGAAAAGAGAAAGCTATTTCTATAGCAGCATAGGAAGCCTGCACTGCAGGCAAGAAGCCAGACAGGTCACACCTCGACGCCGTCTGAGAACAGAGCCAGTGTTATAAATATAGCCAAGGTGTTATACATAGAGGAGTTAAAAAGAGACTTGTGTACTAAGTGGCTGCTTGACACAACACCAAAATTCTTCTCTTGTGGGGGTTAGGTCTCAAACATTTGCCACTTAGGACAGAGATTTCTTTGTCACCAGCAAATGAAAACCAATCAGCTGCTAACTTCCGTTCAGGAACGCGCCACTGGTGGTGGAGATACCAAACATCTACTTAGCGACAGGGCTGTAAACCATCTACAAAGTCCGAGATGCTGTGCTTGGACTCAGGCTCAGAGGCCATTTACAGTCTCTGTATTACTGTCATGCACAAGGAATAGGAAACCATCTCTGTGGACCAAGAGTGTATATGTATATATATATACACATTAAAAAATAGAACTTCAAGTGTCATCTTGACCTCTGCATGTGTATGCAAGCAGAAAGTATGTGCAGAAATTATTTACTAGAAAGACAGACATCTGCATTAAATGTGCTCTTCACTTAGTTAATCATATGAAAGTGTCATTCTGAAGAAGTTTGTGTATTAAGACTTATAGAGGAAAGTGCTTTGTTCAAAAGCGATATGCACATATCAAATGTGAGAACACGAGTTCCCGTCTGACCTGCAAAATCCACCATTTAGCCTGCTATTTATGCAAGTTGCTGTCAGTTCATTTTTTACACACTAGCACAGTATTTTCCAATCTGTGATGAATGCTAAACAAGAGTAGGGTTATTCCTTGACATGCCAGAGCAGTGAGGAAATTAAATTACCTCTTTGTGAGTTCCAAGTTCAATGTATCCACACAGAGGGTGAAACGCTCCTGTGCCACAGACGTAAACATGGGTTCGATTGTAGGGCTGAAGAACCCTGATAAAATTGGCACATTCGGTCTATTGGGAAAAGAAAGAGAAAGGTTACTTTTCATGTTTATTCTTCTCTTTCACATTATACATTGTAGTAGGTTATAGCCATAGTACTGGTGTGTTTAAACTCAGAACTACTGTAGCAGAGACTGTTTACAAAATAGTTCAAAGTTGTGACAGATAAAATTTTGCAGTGGCTGTCTACTAGGCAGTTCATCAATCAGACGTGTAAGTCTAATTCTGCCATGATGCTTAGAGCTGCGAGAGGCTGTGTGGTAACAGTACGGTTTGGAGGATATCTGCCCAGCCTGTTTTGCAGTAAACATCCCCTGCCAACAACTGGGCAGAGGTCAGAGAGCCATGGGGTTGGTCTGGCTACCAATCCTCCTGCCCTTGCTCCCAGTTCAAGGTTCTGCACAAGCTTTGACACCAAAGATTACATGGTAGAAATCATTGTGGTGGACTGAAGGCCTTCAGCATTCTTTCAAGGGTATGTTTTGTGTATGAGTGAATATTGCGTATGAACCAGCCACATCCTACTGGTCACTTTTATTTGGGCCTTTCTGAGTCCTGCGGGGTGTTCGAATCGTTCTGGCTCTAGCTGGACTTGGTCCTTGCTGGTAGGTAGCACGGATGGCTGCCCCACGCTGCAAGGGTGCTAGACAGCGTGTAGGAAAGGCTTCCAGCAGCCTTGCCCAAAATTAAATAAATACATACACATATAACACATATACACTTAGGAATACACAAGAGCTATTCATACTTTCAAGCTACCACCCTGCAACTAAGTAAAAGGCAAGCTGTAGAGACAACGTAGGAAGCAAAAAGGAGGTATTTATAATCTAGGTCCGAAGCAAGTATTTCCCTCTCTTGACCCTTTCCTTTTGTCTTCGTGAAGAAATAGATCAGCCCAAATCCTGCATATAGACCATATGTTCCCAGTGCTCAGCAGAGGTGTTGTTTAGTTTTTGTCTGCTGTAAAGATAAGGGTAGCAATAAGTTAGGAGAAAAAATTGAAATTCTTCAGGCAGAGAGCTGAGAGAGTGTTTTGAGTCAGAGTCCACCTTGGTTACAGACAAGCTGGACAGAAACCACAGGATTTGTGGAGAGAAAAGGAAGAAATTTTATTACGCAGCCGGGAAATGTCTACATTTCTAGTGGGTTGTAGACACATGATGTAATCTGTGCTATGTAAAAGAGATATGAAAGTTTTATTGTATATATGAATGCACCTTAAACAGACTTCCTAAAGATTTGTGGTTCCAGGGAAAAGCCAATGAGTCTGAGATTTTGTTTTAACCTTAACTGCAGCTGTCTGCAAATTAAGTTAATTTGTACTCTGCTCTGCTACACAGCTTCATTAATGAATTATAACAAAGTTACATTCAGGATATTTCCAAGAAAAAAAAAAACAAACAAAAAAAAGCAGTTTGATGGGAAAGGGGGATTTCAGGGGAGTATCGCCAAGATGCATTTCAGAGGAAAGTCCATTCACATCTCAACTGCATTTATTACATACAAGGATGGCTAAGCATGATTGCTACATGGTATATTGAATATATTTTTTTGTTGTTGAAGCACTAACTTTTAAAGAAAAAAAAATGGAAGTGTAACTTTTTTTTAAATGAAGAAAAAACAGTTCATTAGTTCAGGGAAAAAAAGTGTAACAACAGATTAGTAAGATATTTTGTACTTTAAGAAATAAATACACAGATATACAATATTCTCAGCAGTGAAAAAAAAATATATGTCATACTTACATGGGCATCTTTCCCAGCTAATTTGCATAATTCTACTTTTTCTTTTGCTGCAGGCCAGTATATCTATAACACAGTTAAAATAAAATAAAATTATGAATATTATTAATTGTCCTTTAACTGAATTTTAACTATATCCTTGAATGAACAGTTAAAACAGATTTATGCATGTTGAATGAATTTGCATGTAAATTTAAGCAAACATGACTTCAAATACAGGGACCCATTACAAAAACTGAAAAGGCTGTAAATCAAAACCTCTGTTCTTTGTTCATTTCTTCATTTGCTATATATACTTTTAAAAAGTACTTAGTTCTGGCTAACACACCTTGTCACCATTACAAATCGTGTGTTTTCTTCAAAGATACGATATGCCAAATCATCTTGAAACTAAACTGACTGCAAAACAAGGCAAATTACATTTGTGATGAACTTGGTCCAGTGATGTTGGTAAAGCCACTATAAAAAAAAATACTTAGCTGTTACTGCCATTCTCAAATAAAAACAAAGTTCCGATCAAAAAACTAAAGGTGGCTTAAGGGAAATTTACAGAACAAAAAGTATATTTGATAGAAAAGAATAGCACACACTTTCAAAATGTCACTGATCAACACTAAGTTTACTGGGAAAATGACACAAATTTAGAGGAGAAGCATGTACCTTAGATAATTGGTAGCATACATTATTACTTTTTCTTCTTTAATCTGCACTGCAGAATTCTGTAAAATAGATTTTGGTGTAGTTGGAGCCAGATGACAAATTACTATCAGTTATTGTAACCACAATTTTGTTAGCAAAGAAATATCAATGGACAACAGCTCAGGTTCTGGCTCATTGATTTCAATTAAACAATCAAAATTGGATACTATTGAGGATATGTTTGATTCTATTAAATTCAAAATAGAAGCTAAACATAATGTCTTCCAGAATCATGGGTCTTTTTTCCTTCTTATTTTGACAAGACAAAGCTATAGTCATTTATAATAACTAATAATAAGAACAAACACAAATCACACTAATTTTTGAGCAAATATTGGTTAGGAAATTGCCTCAAGTCCTAGGAACCTGTATGCAGGTAGTCACAGATGCTTTAGGGTAGTGTTGAGTCTCAAATCACACTTTATAAAATCTTAAATAGTGAAATATATAGGCATAAATAATTATTATAATTTGCATGAGAAAAAAATCATCAGCAAGGAAGGGTGCACAACTCAACAACATGCAAGAGGAGTTAACTGCTGTAATACTCCCTTTCTTTCACCCAGCTGTTGGCATCTTGTAGAATTTGGCTTGCCACATATGCGGGCTCAGTCTCACGCTGGTAAGGAAAGTGAGAGTGCCCTTATCAAACAGCTTTATCACTGTCCAAAATCCACTGTTAGTGTTTCTCTCAGTCTGGAAACAATCTTTTTATTTCACTTCTTCCTCCCCTCTTCCCAGTGAAAATGGATGTATTAGCTTTCCACAAGGAAATTAATTTCCTCTCAAGTGAATTTGCAGGTACCTTTGTGATTAGAAGCTCTTAGTAAAGATAATGTATTTTAAGTTACTTAAACCTTAACCCTTTACAGCAATATTTACTTAAAGTCAGAGATAAGGCAGTATAACAGCATCTCAGCACCAGAGCACAAATTTACTTTCCCAGAGCATTTTCTCAGAATGACGTTATGATAGGTACAAAAATGCAATCTGAAATAAACTGTGCCAGTGTGTCTGGATTACACAGTGTACAATGCCAGAAAGTACTGAGGAAAGTATTGGGAACATCACAAAGTCACAGGAAAAGCTGAAAGTAGGACCAGTGAACTCATCTGTTCTCTGCCTGGGAAAAGTGGGATGAGTCTCACTTGTAGCACTGAGCTGGCTCAAGTGCCACTGGTTAAGGACAAGGAAAGCCTGAGGCTTAAGAGGTGCTGGTGAAGAAAAGCTGATGAAAAGGAACAGCTGGAGCAATATAAGATCATGGATCTCCAAACACATTTGTCCAAGGAAACTTAAGCTGTGATCTGATCTTCAGCTCTCTTATATGTAAACTTGACCAATTCCGCCCAAGATGCCTATACCAGTAACAGAGAAGGCTAGAAGTCTTTGAGCATTTTTGGAGGTTTTTGGCCAAAATTTAAGCATCCAGTTAAGTAGACCCTCTCTAGTCTTTTGAAAAGGCCCAGCTCTCCTTGCCAACTACACAGAAGAACCAGACCCCAGCTTTGGGAGACCCAGTTACATTTGAAGACATATGCTTTAAGGCATCACATGTGTTAATGGACTGGACTCTACTTGCAATTCTTGCATATATTCCTTCATGGGAAATGGTGTTTGTTCTAGGAGCTGGACCAGTCCGGCTGAGATATACACACCTCCTTTTCTATGATAATTGACCACAGTCAATTATCACAGAAAAATCAATTGTTTTACTTTCTGACTAATCAAGAGCCTCACTATTTAGCATTATACAAGGCCACAGTAGACAACAAAAAGGGAAGTTAAGTAATCCAACTGCAAAATCAATTTGCAATTATTTATAGGGGGGTTAAAGTGATATTTATTTGCTTTCCATATGAGAAATGAGAGTTCCCAGAAACTGTCAGTTCTAAATTGTAATAGGTCAGGAAAACTTGCATGATA
Organism: Chlamydotis macqueenii; assembly: GCF_036417535.1. Lineage (NCBI taxonomy): Eukaryota > Metazoa > Chordata > Aves > Otidiformes > Otididae > Chlamydotis > Chlamydotis macqueenii. Next base: position 9,337,021 of record NC_141556.1, on the reverse strand, counting down.
AATAATGAGCCAATGTGCTGAGCAAGAATGCATAAACATAATTTTTTATTAGATCACTTGTGTAACAGTACTACAGGTCTGGTTCCCTTAAGCACTGACACACAAGTAACTTTACACATGTAAACCAGTCTCTCTGAATTTTCCATACATAAGCTTATTTACATGCATCTCTGTCAACTTTTCTGTAGGGGATGTAGCGGTCTTCTGTAGGAGTCTTAGTGGTTCAGACAAGTTATCTAGTTTCACAATGTGTAAAAAGTAAGACTAGATGCTCCAGTAGTTTCTCTTATATTTAAAATCTTTGAGCTTGAAGATGGTTTGATTCTTTGAAACTGGCAATTTTGTTTCATAATTTTTTAAGTTCACATGCTAAATTCATAATGGTAACATCTTATTTAACAAAGTCTTCCTCCTAAATTCCTCAAAAAATAAAACTTCAAAGAAAAAAAAAACTCAAACAATAAATAATAATGGTGACAACAACACTGGCATGTAAAATTATAATAACCTCACTTTACAAACAGAATAAATTATATGTATAATATCTAGGTGGGGTTACTGAATTTAAGGGAATAATGTATCTAGTTGAAATACATGAACTATGTACTTAAATAGGATTATTTTCTTCTCCTAATCTTCAGTTTATTTTCCTTGCAAAATATCTATATCAAAATTCCAAAGGTCGGCTACTGTCATTATATCCTGATTTTATCTTCTATAGTCCAATAAAATAAAATACCTTACCATTACTTTTAAATCATTCTACAAATATTTTCTTAAATTTAGCAACAGGAAAGAAATTAAAATCTCCTAATAAATGAAAGTTAATAAGTTCTCCGCTAACAGAGTGAAAGAAAACCTCCAAGGAGTACGAGATTTAGTAGTACATAAGTGTAGGACAGATAAGGTATCACTTTAAAGGGTAGTTGGAAGCTGATTTCTGATTAAAACAAAACATTAAAAACCACAAAGGTCCTTTTCAGATCAGGAGCAGAGTAATTTCCAAAAGTAACATTTTTTCTTCCTCCAAACATACACTTTTACTGTAAAGAAAGGAATGAAAAGGGAATTTAAAAAAAAAAAACAAAAACAAAAAACAAATAGATTATTTACATATATAAATTGTTACATGGATTATATATATCATTATATGTATATATAAATAATAGCTGGACACACTTCTAAGAGTTTAATTTCAGCTGCCATCTGTCATGAATTAACAATACCGGTTACAAGCGAGTATTTTCCTTGTGTTTCTGTATCTCTCCTTCTCTATCCAATTTTGTTCCTAGGCTAACACTTAGACTACAAATCCTTAGGGGAAGTGATGTCTCAAAAATAAAACAGTGAACTCTGATTCCGAAGAAACTGTTGTGTGAAATTACAGCTTTTCCAAGAATCGTTTCTAATGAAGTTACTAAATCTGGGATGATGTGGGGCTTTACCAAAAGAGTGGAAAATACTATGTACTGTCACAATACAAAAGAGGAGTAACACAAGGTATCTAAGCAAATTATAGGCCTATTGGTCTTATTTCATCTTTCTGTAAGGCTTCAAAGCAAATTTTTGGTTAGGGAAGGAGTAACTTAAGTTTCCAATGAAAATGGAGCATGGTACAAAAAACAATGTAATTTGGTAAAGAGCTGTTATTCCAGTTTAATATTGTACTTTTCTTCAACAGCACAGCTGAACTGCATAACATATCATGGTGCTAGAGTTCCTTCTCATCAGGGCTCAAATTATTTATTTCATAAACTGCCACATGGAAACTGAATAGATCAGCTGGCAAGACCAGGCATTATTACAAGAAAAAAATGGTCTGATAAATAAAGAGCTTGTTGTAGAAAGTTACTCATGGAGTTCCTCAACAAATCGTGTCAGAGCTCATCCTATTTCGTAAACCCTTCAGTAGCCTTGGCAAAAACCCAGCGCTCTGCAACATATGCAGATGACACAAAGTTGGGAAGCATCACTAATACAAATGAAGACTGGTAATATTATGCAGGAAGAATCAAAGGGCTAGAAAGACCAGAATTATAAACAGTCAGAGGAAATGTGTATAAACTGGTCATAAATAAATATAGATTGCAGATTTAAAATAAATAAAACTGAAACATCAGACTAACAAGGTTCTGGTCTGTAGCAACAACCTTATTAAAGAGGTTGCATGAAGGCAAGGCCCCTTAGAACAGATTTGGACCATGTTATGAAAAAAATAACTGCTACACAAGGTAGCTGCTGGTGATAGCAGAGTGAGACCAATTGACCAGCGTGACTCCTTCCAGTTTCATGTCCCCAAGACAGTCACGCTCATGCCAGCAGCAAGCACTTGAGTGTCCCATTGAGGCTGACGGCTTTCAGCAGCCCTGGGAGATTTCACTGGAGCCTCTCACGTGCTTGATGCTGCACACGTGCTTGAGCACCTCTCTATCAGCACAGTCTCTGGTAAGAGAAACCTCAGAGTGTTTTATTAGTGGTACATGTAGCACCAGCAGGATGTGTCCATATCTGGAGTGAAGGACATCAGCTGATCTGCATGTCTCATAACACTCACTCACTAAATTTGAATTGTCTGAAGAAAGAGATTGCTTCCTTCCTATTTTGAAGGAATAAGAGGTGGTAGAAACACTTAGAGGAAAATTACACTGATTTAAAACACTTGATGCAGCAAGAGAAAGCCTGCTTTCTTCCCTTGTTTTATTCTGTGTACTAGATATTCATTATATTGATGCTTGAGGGAAGGTATGAAATAAAATTACAGCTTCCTGGGCATAAAAATGCCTCATTAAGGCTTTATGAATCATGCAGACTGCAACTCAGAAGCTTAAGCTCATTGGCATGAGTGAATTCCCCAATGCAACTTCCAAAGAACAAAGCCAAATTGAGCTGTAAACCCATTGTCGTGCTGGCATATGCAATACACTCTCCCTGAGAAACTCAGCTCCATGAGAAACTACTCCCCTATGTGAAAAAAAAAAAAAAAACAACCAAAAAAAAAGGATTCATGGCTTAGCCCAATGTGACCATAAAGTGGGTACAGTATAGAGGGAAACATGATCCAAAAATGCTAAAGTAAACCAGGAGACAGTCTAATCCCAGTTTTGCCATTGCCCTACTATATATGACAGTCAAGTCTCAGTTTTCCCACCAGTAAAATGATAATAATGTGACTTGGTTGTTTTATTTTTTTTTTCTTGAAGAACTTAGTAATTAATAGCTGAAAAATGAAAAGGAAAGAACAGTAAGATCAAGTACTGAGAAAAGATACAACAGTGATCCAATGATAAGACTGTCACACTGCTGCACAGGACAATATGATAAATATTGCAGCCCAATACCATAAGAGTGGGTGCTCATGGATTGCTTCCTGACAACTAAGACATTTGTCACTTCTGTACACTGACCCCAGGTCACTTCATTGAAAATTACTGCAAGCACTAGAAATTTATTGGATTTCCCAATAAACCCTGGAAAGAATTTCATGCCTTTTTAGTATTATTTTGCTGAAAACAAAGAGTATTTTAATTAATGGCAAAAGGAGCTGATTTTAGCATAGCATGCATGTATACCAGTTGCTCTGCAAATACCTCACATCTGTTGCATTCATGTGTCCAGTATGGGAAGCCCACAACTTGAGGAACTGGATAGATTGTTCTCATACACAAATCCTAAGAGGAAAGTTACCCTAAGCAGTTCTTGTAACTGGCTCACACCGTACTTGCTATACTCTGGAATTCAATATTTTAAAGTCATCAGCAAACAAAGGAAGTTAATACATCTAAGTTCCTTATCTGAATTTCTCCCTGTACTTGAAACTTAAGGAGACTGACTTTAGAGTTAGATTTTTCACCCAGTTTTCTTTTTAACAGTTTTATCTCAGAAATGCTTAGAGATCCCTAAAAGCCAGGAATCTATTCTTAAATCTCTTTTATATCTGCCAACAATCTTCCTTCTTCCAACAGGCATTCCTACATCTGACACAATAATTTCCATACTTGAAATATACATCCAGAGAAACATTTGATTAGAATTTCCAGCTCTCATTAGTTCATGGTAGCAGAAAATTGGATCTCTGAAAGATATAATTTGATATGGCATGGGGAGGTGGGGGAAGAGAGGATATGAGGATGGATTCAGAGTCATTTAGAAGATTGTGGGAAGCGCCAGTGTACAGCATTCTTTATTTTCATGGTGCTGTCACGTTGAGTAAAATACACTGGAAGTCAGAGGGAAATAACAGTTGTGTGTTTGGATGACACATTCACAGACTTTTGGTGGCTTAAATTTGGCAGGTGGCTGTTAGAGTGAAACCTCTTATTAGAACCAAATGGGCTTTTTAAATTGCATCTGTCTGAGACAAAGCAAGATCTCCACATGCCGCAGTTCTCTTAAACTGATCCACTCTCCAACACCACTTAAGAAGTAGCCAGTGTTTTCAGTACTTTAGGGTTTTCTGAAAAATGCATTTTTATGTGGACGTTATGAGCATATGTGAAAGCTTAAAGAAAAAGGACCAGATGCTGATTTCATTTACACTGGATTAAATCTTGAAAGGCTTCAGTGCTTTTACACTTCATTTTCCACAGTTCCACAGCAGACTTCTGACTACCGCCTGTTTCTCCTAAAAGGAAACAGTACACCGCGATTTTTAGGGTAAATGGTATCACTCCTAACATGTTTATCACTGGAGACTGAAGACAAATCCTACCTTTGAAAAAGCAAAGCCCAATATGAGCAAGTGTTTTCAGAGAGCAGGATACTCTGTTTTTTATACCTAAACATATGGGTAAAACACAAAAACAACAGCGGATGTTTATGAAAACATAATTTATGGCAACAGTGCAAAAGGAAGTAACAGAGACAGTCTCTTCCACCTAGGTTTGCTGTCGTGCTGGTTACGTACTGCTTTCTTCAGTCTTGCCCATGTCTGTTGTTTTGTGTCTGTAAATATTGTTTAAAAGCTTATGCCTTGTCTCCACAGGTGCCTAAATTTCAATCTAACGATTTTATGGACTCCGAAAGGTTTTCAGAGGTTCAAAACATGAGTTACAAAGCCCAGTGATGAGAGTCCTCCAAGGGCTGGCAAGCACAAAGGTATCATCTGTGTCTATGGACATACTGTTATGGGTCTTCCTACGCTCTTCCTTCAGTGCCCACTGCTGACCATCATTTGGGGACAGGACACTAAACTATATAGATATCTGGTAGAACCAGTCTTGTTTCATTGTAAATGATAGAAAAGAGGGTTTCTATGTCTATTAATTTTGTGAGGAAGGCAAATACTCTAAAACAGGTAGAAATTAGTATCCTACAAATGCAACATCCAGAAAAATTATCTTTGTTTCAAAAGCAGGGCCATCAGTATGCATTTAAAGCCCCTGAACTAATTCCCCATGTGCAGAGGCTCAAACCCTGCCTCTGTCAAATCTCACCCTCACCTCACTTCTTTTCTTAGAACTTTTTCAATTTACAGAGACTAAGAACACCAGATGGATGCATGGTCATCCTCCTCCAGTTCCACTGGGTTTATTCTAGACTTCCCTAGTCCTCATGTCCCCACTTCCAGGACTTCAGATATCACTAGTGATTTCCATGTGACTCTTTAGTCTTCACTGATGTCTCCTGGCAAATTTTCTTCTTCTGACAGGTCGAGAAAGCTCCACCCTCAGGCCATCTACAGCTTTTGCCTACAGGCACAAAGTTGAATTCCTTTGACATATAGAATAAACAGCAAGTATTTAGTTAGGGAGGACCCATCTTGGTCTGACTGTGTTTCAAGGCTGCAATAAACATCTCTGACTCTGTGTGTATTCTTGAGGCTCTGGCCTGATGGCAATAACCAAAGCCTCCCTCCAATGCTGGCTAAATTTCCACCAGGTTCATTCCTAATTGAGATGACGCTTATATAGACTGACAGGTTTCCCAGTACAATGAAGATAAACCTCGAGATAAACCCGATATCTTGAGGGTGCTGTTTTACATAAATATGCATATGTATTTGTGTATATGTTCCCCTTCCTGCAAAGATGGAGGTGTCACACTGCAAATATTGTCCAGTGATAGTAATGATGACATATAACCCTGTTTAGACTGTTGGTAAGCACTGGAGTTATAGAAAGGTGTAGAATTTCCTTGCAACTCTTTCATAAGCATTTACCCAGCTGAGATATATATACGCACATATATTTTTTTTACTGTGAAATACAAATAAAAATCAATACAAGAGGGCATTAAAGGATAAGTCACAAGACAGCTGCACCTGGTAATGCCAAAAAAAAAGTAGCAGCCACAAACTAAAGATGCTCCAAGCGACAATAATTTGTGACCCTATGCCAATACACACTGGGGCACATGAAAACAACTTGTTCCAAAGCTGCTACTGCGGACACGACATGTTTATCTATTTGGCCCACATGTGGCTGTGTCTTCTAGCACTGACAGCTCCTGCAGGTTGGCAGATTTTCAAAAACTTGTCAGCCCTTGATAGCATTCCTATTCCCGCAGAGATGGGCGGGTCGCACTGTGGATTACACGGTGATAATAGCACTGACACATAACCCCGCTTGCACTGTTAGCGAGCACAGGACTTACAGAAAGGTACACCATTTCTTTGCAGCTATTTCATAAGTGTTTACCCAGCTGACAACATTTTGTGTTTGGTATTTATTTAGTTTAAGGAGTAAAATAACAAAAGCTTTAGGCAAACTCACAAGAAAAGTCTATGTACCAGAGTAATCTTTCCAGCAGAATCCCAGAGCTTAGAACTCCGTAGAATTTCTTCTTGAGCTTTCCAGACTTACATGCCATTAAATATGTTGGTTTGTTTTACACTGCACTTCTACTGGTTCTAGCATAACTGTCTTTAGATCCATTGTCCACTTTTGCAATGTTCTGATAAATGTAAGTTGTTGCTCTTTTCCGCTTTCTTTTGCTGAACGTCTTTATTTTACTCATAAAAAAGGAACCACAAATTCTCCAGTTTATAAATAGCTTGCAATACTTGTCAGGCATCTCAGGATCTTTCAAGAAAAGACTATAGCACTTGATAATGCTATTTCTGCAATAGGAGCTATAGGCTTCTATTCAGGACAAGTTCATAGAAATTATATCCCTGCTACAGGAAGATGATTCTCCTTTGCTAAGCTTTAGATATTTGTAGAGTGCAACTGTTTTAGTTTTCTGCATTTGTCTTTCATTCTGCAGGACTTTTCTACTGTATTATGGTACTTACTGGTTTTTTTTTTTATAATAAGGTAGAATACATCCCCTGGAAACTGGATGGATTTTTTTCAAGCTAACAGCTAAGGAAGTTTTCAACCAATTACACAACAAATTGAATCACAACTAGAATGATTTTAGAAATTGGAACTCCTGAGGAACTATTGATTTATTTCATGAGGAAAAATCAGGAAATAAAGCCATAATTTAATATATGTGAGTTAAATTAACTAATTTAGGTAAATAATTAGGTTGTAAAAAGGAAGATATTAGATGATATCTATGTACACATTAAAGAAAGGAAAAGGATACAATGCTTTGGATGTTTCTTTGAATATTATTCTAGAAATATCTGAATATAGTGCATCAGGCACTATATATACAATCTTCCCAAGTAATCATGTTCACAGATGAGTTTTTTTCTGAGAGTAGATTGTTGGGGATCCTGATTTGGCTTTTTGATTTGTCAGTACTTCCTAATATAACAAATGCCTGAAACTGAGAGCTTTTTCTTAAGCAATCCGAAGAACACAACATTACACAGTTCATATACAGATATGTTTCAAAGAAAGAAAACCCCAAACTATGCAGTCTTGTATTCCAGTTTCAAAGTTCTTACATCTCTCTTACCCTCCCAACTTGCTGTCTTTTAACCCTTCTTCCTCAAAGTCATTGATAAACACATCACTTATAGGCAGAAACTGAATATTCTAATCAATTACTTCTCATTGCAGCAGCTGTGTATAAGCAGATATATCTTTTTTTCCAGACGACTCTTACTCCAGAGGAGTACAAAGGACACACTTCAGACCCTTGTAGTCCCGACATGTGTGGTTTCCTCGCACTGGGAAAGCCTGGAAGGGAGCCGCCTGGCCTGGCGCCAACCCAAACCACGGTCAGTCTAAACACAGCACCGGCAAGCGCTGCTTTCTGACACTTCGCTGCTACTGGAGAGTATCCTTTGACATTGAAATCTCATCAGCAACCGAGGTTTATACATAACCTCTCACGCAACTTCCTTCATCTCATCTCTTCGATCCCCAAACACGTTTCTACCAGCCCAGCACAGAGGAACCAAAGAGAAATGCTTGTGTGATACCATCTCGTGTTACCTGGGCATTTACCCAAGAGGGTAAGTTTATAGAGTTGCTGAATGCTCACAGAGATTTTGGAAATCAGCACAGCAGGATGCTTTGCAGAGCTTTTCAGCCAGTTTTAGCTACTTAAATATACTTTTCCTCAGTGTTTTGTCTGAAAAGTTAAAGATGATCTGAATGGTTAAGCTGAGAAGTGCAAGTATTTGAACCTGCAGACAATAATTTCTTTAGTCTAGATATTCAAGTCGTTATGAATTTTATTCCCTTCTTTTAGGTTACCACAGATATGTAAGGATACTTTCTCTGTTCATCTTACCAAATGCAAATTTTCATTCCAATATAAAGTGAGTCTTTGCTCTACAATATCTATATTAGATGGAACTGTCTCATTGCACACTAATTCTCCTGGCTCAGTCTGTGTTCTGCTCTTCTTGGAAAGCACAACAGCCATTATGATCAGTGCTGGTTTGGCTAAAAGGAAAGTGTTACCAGCTTGGATGGAGGGGCGGATCACGCAGGGTACTACCACCTCCAGAAAGCTCTGAACTCATCAAGCCCCACTGAACATAACGGGAGGTGACAGCACTCAGCATCTCTCAGGAGGTAAGCAGCATGCCACAGAAACAGAAGCCTGCTTTTCGCACAAACAAAATTTGTTTTTACTGAAAGCCTACGCCACAAATCAGTATGTAGTCTGAAAGTCTGCAGTATGAATAATGCTGTTATCCATGCAATATCCTGAGGAGATACTGTTTTTTGAGTAAACTACTGAGATGGAAGATGCAAGTTAAGTGTCTGATGAAGTATTCAGGGAAGAAATATCCTGAAATGTTCAAAATCTGAGCATTAAAGAAACTGGCATATGGAGCGTTGCAGAAGTCAAAATAAAAATAAGATATTCAGCCTGGTACTTTATCTCTTCTATAGAATGACAGCAAGTGTTGTACGCAAATATGTGGGGCAAAATAGTCTCCTGTTACACCTGCTAAGCCCCTGTGCCACAGTTGTATTAATTAAGGGTCATTTTCCTCTTCAGAGCTGACAGCAGAACATAGTAATTTAAAACCTCCTTCTAGTGCTCAAAGAAAATAACAAACACAGCTGAGAATTTAAATTTTCTTCAGCAAGTACATATCTGGAACAAGCAGGAAAGTAGTTTTAATGTGTATTCTGGTGCAAGCATCTGTTTTTCACATGTAGCAGTCAATTATGCTTACAAAATTTTATTGTGTCTGCTAGAAATACTGAAGGCTAAATTGGGCAAGAGACATGGGCAAGAAAGTACAGTAGATCCCAGTGAAAGCTTCTCCTGTCACTAGTAATTCTAGATACTAATACAAATGTTAATATTAAAATTGCTACTAACATTTTAACTGTAATTTAAGATATTCAAATTGCCTCTGCTCTGTTTAATATCACAGTAATGTAATCCCAGTGATTCAATGAAGCATGGAAAGAGTTGTCTTCAGTTATCATCTTTCAAACACTTTTATTTGAGGAGGGTGACCATGACCAGAGAAATTAAGCAGCAAACACTCTGAGCTGCATTTTTGCCTATTTGCTGATATTTTGATATCATATTACTTTCATGCACTGCAGAGCTCCTCCAGGTAGTTGACCTCTTGCAGGACATCAGTCTAACAGGAGGTCACATACCATGAGAAATTCAATTTATTAAAGATAATCTGTATAACTATGGGAGGTGACATTATCAAATTCCGGTACGCAGTGTTGCACAATGAATCTGTCAGTTACTCAATGAAGAAAAAAAAAAAAGATAAAAAATAAACTGACCTTTTTTACATTTTTGTTTAAATCAACTAAGTTGAGCAGGAAGATGTGGTCTTTAGCCCCGATTAGCAGCCGGCCTCTCTCCTCATCTAGCAGCAGGGTTCGAAAATCAAGTCCCTCTGCTGAGCCCAGGAATGGGATGCAGCTGTTCGAAAGTAGCAAGTCTGTGGGAAAACGAAGAAAATCTTTATAATCAAAATGTTTACATATGACTCATTGGTATCTTTTATAAATACACGCAACCAGCACGGAGTATGCCGGTGAGATAACTGCAGTCTTAGAGCATGTTCTTTCCAGGGTCATAATACAGTTCCTGTTAACCTTGGTTTTCCTCAGGGTTTTTTACTTCCAAATTGGATAATACTGACTTTCAAAAACATTTTTCTGTATGAAATCTTCTTAATTAATTATATCAATGGCACAAAGGAATAACATTATTCAACAGAAATAGAAACAAAAGAAGACAGATCTTTGCAAAACACGTGCTATACCTTACCTTCATTGCAAGTAAGCCAATATATGTTTATATCATCACACTCATGGATTCACATGATCAAGGATCAATATCTCACCATATTTGGTGCTCTACATATAAAGTAGCAAAGAAGGTCAATGCCAGCAAAGAATAGTTCTGAACAGGAAACAGCGGTTAGATGTGGCGGGTATCACAGACTCATAAAATGGTTTGAGCTGGAAGAGATCTTCAAAGCTCATCTAGTCCAACTCTCTTGCCATGGATAGGGACATCTTTCACTAGACCATGTTGCTCAACCCCATCCAACTTGACCTTGAATACTTCCAGTGATAGGACATCTACAACTTCTCCGGGCAAACTGTTCCAGTGTCTCACCACCCTCATTATAAAAAATTTCTTCATTAAGTCCAGTTTAAATTTACCTTCTTTCAGTTTAAAACCATTGCCCCTTGTCCTGTCACTACAGGTCTTGGTAAAAGGTCTTTCTCCATGTTTCTTATAAACTCCTTTTATAGGTTGAAAGGCCACAATAAGGTCTCCCTAGAGCCTTCTCTTCTCCAGGCCGAACAATCCCAACTCTCAGCCTATCCTCACAGGAGAGGTGCTCCAGCCCTCTGATCATTTTCATGGCCCTCCTCTAGACCTGCTCTAATAGGTTCATGTCTTTCTTGTATTGGGGAAGGCAGAGCTGGACGCAGTACTCCAGGTGGGGTCTCATGAGAGCAGAAAGGGACAATCACTTCACTTCCCTTGACCTACTGGCCACACTTCTTTTGATGCAGCCCAGGATATGATTGGCTTTCTGTGTTGCAAGTGCACACTGCTGACTCATGCCCAATTGTTCATTCACCAGTACCCCCACATCCTTCTCCTCAGGGCTGCTCTCAATCCATTCATCCCTCAGTCTGTACTGATGCTGGGGATTCACCCAAACCATGTGCAGGTCCTTGCACTTGGCCTTGTTGAACATCTCATGGTTTGCATGGGTCTACTCCTCCAGTCTGTCAGGGAACCTTCAAAGTTCATTTAGTCCAACTAGATCAGAGATGGTATCCCTTCCTGAAGCATATCAGCTGCATCACTCAGTTTGGTGTCATCCACAAACTTGGTAAGGGTGCACTCAAATCCACTATGTCATTGAGAAGAATATTAAACAGCATTGGTACTAGTGCAGACCCTTGAAGTATACCACTCATTACTGATTTCCACATGGACATTAAACTATTTATATGATTGAGAAGAACTGGAAGCAGGTAGCAACTGTAATATGTATAGAAAGTTTGATTCAGTTTGTCCATTGTCTAATATTGGGTTCTGGTGGCAGTATAGAAAATTGAACCAATTAAAATGTCAATTACTATCATTTAAATTTAGAATTGAGATCTGAATCAACAGCAATTGAAGAGAGGTATATCCCTAGGGCATAGTACTGAAATGAAGACATTAACGAGTTATATTAAGGGGAGCATCCAGTAGTAACACCTCTCAGGTCCTGAGGCGTTCACTTTCCTTACAGAGGTGGCAATAAGTGGCTGTTCCTACATCCTTGCCCTCTCTGCAGAGGAAGTTTTCTCTGTTAACAGCACAAATTTTACACTCAAGTTTTACTGTGATTTAATAGTGGCTTCCAAACTCTTTCAAAAGGTAATTAAGAAAACCATGTTTCTCTATGAAGCTAATGAAAGAATCTATGCTTCTGTAAAAAAGCTAAAAGGCTGTAAAGGAAAAAGTGTGTAACCTTTTTGCTTAACGAAAACTCTGTGGATGTAATTCTTCATGAGGACACAAACAACATATAGAAAAGAGCACAATGAGATTTTAGTCTTGTTGGGCAGTCATTAATTTGGGGAGAACGAAAATAAACATGTGAGTCAGTTCTTCCATAAGTAAACTCTCCAAGCTAAACTATTCAGAAATCTTCAGACAGAAAGGTAAATCCTGTATTTAATTGAGCATAAAATTAAGGATGTTTCCACGTTCCTGGCACTGGATGGACAATGTATCCTTCCTGCTACTGAGGCCAGAGTTAAATCACAAGTTACTTATACCTCCTGATTATGAGGAAAATCAGGGCCAGTGTTTTGCAGAGTAACTCCTGAACAAAATAATAATTACAAAAAAAAAAAAAAAAAAAACCACAAAACTTTTTTCTCCAAGATCTCTCACAAAACATGTGACAGGCAAAGCAAAGATTAAGTCCTGTTGCTGGCTAATAAACATCACTGTGGGAGAAAAAAAAAAATCGTTATTAATCTGACTACCTGGTATATAATTACGACAATTATTTTTTGGCTCGGCCACTTCTACTTAAGCTCGTGTGGTTTTGTCTGGCTCACTGCTGAATGTTGTTACAGTACAGTCTGAAAACAAGTTGTCTTGTATTGCAGCTCCTATTCCCCCAGGTGAGATTTATTTGGCAGTACTTTGGAAAAAATCTTACTTCACATTGAAAAATCAAATCCAGTGTTAAGCACTACACTTCTGTATGCCAGGACTGTCCTTTCCCATATCTCTTTTGTGAAGAGAAAGATGTCAGGGGCTTTTTCTAAATTAGTAACACTTTAAAAGACCTGCTTATTAATTGACAGCAAGATCACTTAGGAACAACTTATAATTTGCATGGTACTATAAAAAACTAAGTCTCATCCAAAACACTTCTTGCACTAAAGCTGGCTGATGAGTAGCCTGGCTGAAGAATAGCCAAGCCAGTGTAATAAATAAACACAACATTTCAAAAGGAAAAAGTAAAGCTCTCTAAACACAAAACTTCTGAAGCTTGGCTCTCTTCACTTGTATGTTCTCACCCAATAAGAAGTAAAGATGTGCTTCTCCTGACATTTGTTGTTACTGGGTTGCCTGTTACAGGACAGCCACTTCCGGTAGAACTCTATTAATTTTTGTGTATAATGTAGATTAGTCTTCATTCTTACGTCATGCTCTGTACGAACCTCCTCTCTTGTTTTTTCTAGCTGGAAATTCTCAGTACTGGATATGATGAAGCTGTTTGTTGGGAAAGAGTTCTCTGATGCTGATCATAGCACAGCAGGAGGTTTTAGCTCCCTTGGGCTACTCAAATACCTCTCGGATTATCTGTAAAATGCTGTTTATCAGCTGAGTATTGCTGGAGCATATAATTTCTGAGTAGTCGTCTTTGACTTCTCCACCCATGACATAAGAGCTGGCTCCATTACTTGATTATGTGATCCATTGTATGTAATAATAAATGCCTTATAAATTCCACAGTCTAGATTATATCCCTCTTTAACAGTACCGTGTCCCAATCAGTAGATAGGATGGAGGGAAGAAGAGGAATGCAAGATCACAATATCTATTCATTATTCATTCACAGTCATTAACATGAATAAACAGGAGATATTCATGAATTTCACAGGCTACTGTATTTCAGGAATCCACATCACCTTCTACTACTTTTAAATCTTTTCTGACGACAAGCTTCCCGTCATATCACAGTGCTCACCTGTGGGACGTCGGCGATTAAGATGCAGAATATGAGGGAAAATTCCTTCTCTCCAGCTATAGGAATTTGAGCTGAGTCAGGATAAATGATACGTTTGTGTAAATGCTCTAAAGCACTTTCATTGCTTAGAGTCATGCAATCCGTGGGCCTTTACAAGTGTGTCGCTTGCCAAAATATGTGGACTTGATCCTCCACATACCTAAAAGGAGATGACTGAAACTGCTCTCCACTTCCCATTTCTTTCATATTTGGAAGGAATGATCTCAGTACTGATCATCTGAAAAGGACATTTGTCATCTACTGCTTAACACTTCTAGTATTTCTCAGTAAAAAAACACTTAGAACAGCTACAATAGGGAGGGGAAAAGTTGTCTCATGACTGAAACACCCAAATGGGAATGAGCCCTGCCTCGCGCCTTGTACAGTCATTTGTTTCACTCCATCATAAGGAAAACATCTGTAAAATGTTCCAGATTGAAATTACAGCATTGCACACTGATTTCTTACAAATGCAAACAGCAACACAAGCTGCAAAGTGGCGAAGAATCAGGTTTGGCCAGTTATTTACTAACTATTGAAACGAGCTTGGAAATAAAAGTCTGAACATGGCCACTGATAAGATTAAAACTGAAACATGACCTAATAAAATTTGTCAAGTAAACATTAACAGAGAATTGATTAAATTACAGCCAAATTAATAATTGGTCTCACTCCCTAAAAGCAAAACAATCCAATCTTATGGGTTGAAATTGGCCATCACAGCGAGATATGTTTAATATCACCAATGATATTACACAGGAAAAATTTACTTTGAAAAGTCCATTTGCCCAGTGTTTTTCAAGCTTAAAGAGAGCTGTCGATTTGAATCACTACATCTCTGTAGCCAGACTAATATAGAAATAGCATTCTCACAATGCACAGAAACAAAGTTTGTTAAAGGAGTGGTGTTTCATGAGCACACGTTCAGCACTCAGTTTATAGTGTGTATTTGCTGTTTTATTGAAAATGAAATACTTTTTTTCCAGTCTGGTGATTAAATAAATATTCATCAAACTCCCTTTCTGGGTTAATATTTCACTGCTGAGTGGTAGAAGCTGGAATAGTGACTGGTTTTTATTCATTTAGCAAAGTATTGCAGTGGACTTGGCTCCCAACAGCATAATCATTGCTTACTTGAATAACCTCCAGCAGCAGAGCCACGGCAGAAAGGTTTTAAATGAAAAAATGTCATTCTGTTCTGGTAATATGTATTTACATTTATACAGTACGTTTAACTTCTTAGCCTAGAGTCACATATACGGTGACTGTCCTGCCATTCCTCAACTCCAGCATGGTGCAAACAGGAAGCACTCAGGAACTGCTCGGTCGAGACTCAAAATTGCCTTTGTAGCCATCACAGGCATTTTTGTAAAGATGGGCTATGCCTAAATTGACTGAAAGGGAACTCCTCTCAACCTGTTTCAGAACAGCTACATGTAATGACACCTTTGAAGGATTCTGAATGTAAAGGCTGCATATGTATAAATCTGTAATTTTCATATGCAGTAAAAAACAAATGTCATGACATTTTCCTCTAGATAGAAGTCCTTTGAAGTGTTGGAAAATAGCCATGATTATTTACACGAGTATTGTGTGAA
Source organism: Chlamydotis macqueenii (assembly GCF_036417535.1). NCBI lineage: Eukaryota > Metazoa > Chordata > Aves > Otidiformes > Otididae > Chlamydotis > Chlamydotis macqueenii. Next base: position 9,321,325 of record NC_141556.1, on the reverse strand, counting down.
TCCTCAACTAAATTTTTGGGATAAAGGAATGTGAATGTAGCATGAATGCAGCAATTTATTTAATTCCTAAAATATTCTGAGTTTAAAAGATCCAAGTAAACCCAGATGTGTTCGTAGGAAGGCAAAGAGAATGGTTCCAGTCTACTATCAGTCTCTACTACTTATTGCAAGAAGCAATTTTTATTTTGTTTAGCTGCACCTCACCATGGACAATGATGATTTGTTGTGCATGCCATGTGGCTCTTATTGCTATAGAATTAATTTTATTTGTTCTGGAGGAAAATGTCATTTTTAAGATACAGCAGGACCTTTCCAAAAGGATATGGATTACTGGGAACAGAGAAAACATGATTTCTTGTTGATGAAATATTCTGTCAAAATCTTGGTTGTCTTTCTGAGTAGTCTCCAAACCACCCTGTACTCCACCACATATTTTAGGGTTAGGCACTTCTGTTCCTTTTTCAGGACTGACTTCTTCTCCTCTATTCCTTTTTTATGATTGACTTGTTCTCCAGGACAGTATTACAATCTAGGAAGGTGACTCTGGAAAAAGAACTTTTTCAAAGATTGCTCCAAAATTCAGGAACAGTCTGCTCCAGGATTTAAGGCATTTCAGGGCATTTTTCCTTTGAACTGCAGGCACTTCTGTGGGCCTGCTCAGCAATCAGAAAACTTAACAATTCCCACATCTCTATTGCAAATACTTACTGATAAATGTCAAATCTGTCAACAAGAACAACCCAGAAAACCCAGAACTATTAAAGTAGCTCCATTGTGCACTACGCTTCTCAAACCGTTATTACAGACAATGGAAACTAAGCAATAGCTGTCTGTGCAGTGCTGTGAAGACATTTTTTATACCTGTCTTGGGAAGGGACAGATCATCTTATTTACAGACAACCTTCACAATAGTTACTCCACTCACAAAGAGGAAAAAAAAAAAAAGTAACTCATGCTTTGGGACCTGGTTCTCTTTCATATCAGTAAAGCTCACTAGAAAGGAAGTACTTCTGCAAGATCAGAATTGACACTACTGCAGATTGTTTAGTTCACCTATTCCAGAGTGGGAAGTTATAATCAATCTACAGCACTATCTTTGTCTGACTCTGGTTTTTAAATATATAAAAATGATAATACTGTAAAACAAAATAGGTAGGTGCTTACCACCAAAAATACACCCATTTAAAGCATGAACTAAACAATTCTTACTTATGTTTATGGGAGTATACTTTAGTTGCATTTTACCTGCAAATAAATTTGACTAGTGGAACAGCTGCACAAATAACTTGCAAAGTGTTATTATTGCAGAGATGATTAAAAGCTGCTTTGTGACTTCATGTTATTGGTGAAAAAAAAAAAGCAAAGGCTCAATTCACAAACTTCACAGACCCAAACTGAATAATTAACTTTAGACAGTACAACTGAAAACATATCTGAGTGAAAAGTTTGTTTTTCTGAAGAAGACCTAGGACCATGAATTTGCATAGGTTCCCTTTTCCTAAGTAGTTTATCTTTCTTGCAAAACTGCCAAAGTAAATAAACTCACTGTTGTTTCCAAGGCAAAATTAAATCACCTTTTTTTTTTTTAAATGATACTGTGGATATTTAAATAATAGGCACTATAAAAGTAATTCAATATAAATGATTGGCAGTATATGAGCTTTGGTAATATGTAGATAATTTTTGGCATCTCATCACACATACATGTCCATTAAGAATGCCTGGCACATTGGTAGACTTAAACAGTGCCGAATCTCCTCTTTAAATAAAAGGCAGAACATGCAAACAATAGACTCATGACCTCTACTTCCTCATTTTCAATTGTCAGGACCGAACTTACCTTCTCACCCTTCACCTCTCACAGATCCTCAGCCTGTGTAATGGGTAAATAATCTAAGTCATTTGACTGAAATCTGTTTTCTTCCACTTGAATCTTATTTCAAATTCCCTTCAAAGTATCCCAATGCTGAGGGTCCATTGCTGTCTAATAACATAAGTCTTTTTCCTTATATCTGGCAAAAAAATTTAAAATCTAAAATTTTAAAACCCTAAAATTTTAGGCCATTATTGAAATCAGAGGCCAGTTTCCTTCAAGACCATGTAGAAGAGAAACTGTCAACTTAACTAGAGACCAAGCTCTAGTCCTGTTTTTTTTTTTTTTTTATTATCTTCCAGTGACCTGAGTGTCAATCAGCTAAGATAAAACCTCTGCCCTATTCTGAGTGTGATGGCTTATAAATAAACTCACTTTTTCCTAAAGCTGTTCTGAAAACCCCCATTACTAGATCTATAGTGGCAAGTATCCTATGAGTTCACTGACCCTGGGAAAACACAGCTTTAAACGACCTCTCTCAAGTTAGAGCAGCAACTCAAAGCCCTTTTCTTCATGCTCTGATTAACTATTTCCCAGCCTCTTGTCCTTCCTAAACTGTCACCCAATCAAATATATAGAAAGTAAGAGAGTGATGATAGTTTTCAGGTGGAAATCATAGCATTGATTGGCTGGCCATTTGAAAAAAAGCTGAGTTAAACTGACTGGTTTTGAATCAGTTTTACTGCTCCAGCTAGGCTACTGTGTCATCTCGTGAACCTTCCAGCTACCTTTAGGTGCATAATCATATGACCTGCAGTTAGAAGGGCACAAATCTTATGAAGAACATAGCTATGGGGAATGAAGTGTGGAGATTAGTCCACACTCTGGGGAACAGAAAACACACCAAAAAAATGCAATGACAGTAGGCTGTTCCCGGTAGATGTCAAGCATTAGAACCATCTCAGGGATCTGAGACTTGCATTAACTTGCATGAATGAACACACTCCACACTGCAGCTGTGGAGTCATTCTTTCCTGCTTGGATGGAGACATGGATTGCACTTTGCAAGTACATCCAGGTGTTAAAAATGCAACATGGTAATCGTATTTGGCACTGTAAGGCACATAGCTCTTCCTTTGTCAAAGAATAGTTCATTAAATGATACACAGTGCTATTCCTTCTTTCAAAACAAATTACTGTCATTAGATTGCACTTGCCTTTGAAATACCCTTCAGTTCACACTTTACTTTCTTCAGAGTGATGCAAAAATGGCTAGAGCATTTTCAAGCACCTGTACATGCAATTTTCAACTATCTGCATCTTCAGGGAAACTTCTGAGAACACGATATCCTTTGGAGAAGCACACAGCACCCTGAGGACAGACAGAAGCTCTTTGCTACATCTTATAGCCCATATATCTGTGGGCTGGTGCAATAACAGCAGATTGTGCTATTTCTTCTACTCATACTATCTAGCAGCAGCTGCATAGAACACGATATATTTTTAAACTGTTACTCAAAGTAACGTTTTTGCTTTGTCAACGAAATTCGAGCCTTAGGAAGTAAGATAAGTGGAGCAAATGAGAATTTTGTTGTGGATTTCAGTGTCCAGGATTTAAATCTGCAAGGAGTTTTCTCAAGTAAATTTGAGGTATAATTGGCTACAGAAATGTGGAATTGGCTCGGTAGCTGGTCTGACACTACAAATAGGTGCTGACAGATCTCTTTGGGAGTCTGACACACTTTATTCAGACCTGCTTTCTCAGACTGTGCAGCTGACACCAGGACTTGCTTCACTGAGCCTATAGCTGTTAAATGTGAAAGATGTTGTTTTTAAAATGGCTAGATATATTAATAATACCTTCATTTTAGCATTTTTCTCACCAGCTTCCTAATGAGAGTAATGTTCACAGAAAAATGGACGAAGCTTTTGGGCTAAAAGATGAGAGACCTTGAACTACAGTGACATGAACAACACTGTTGCAATAACAGTGTCAGATGGCATGGCCCTGGAAAACACATTAATATTGATATTAAAAGGCTTACGAGAGATACAGAGCAGCATGAGCTCTTTGTGAAGAAAGCGAGTTGACAGTGCAAAGGGAGAGTTAATATCAAGCAAATTTATTTGCTCACTTAATTCATTAGTGCCTCTATTTTCAAGACTTAAAAGAACAGCTCACAGACAGAAAAATCCAGATTTGTTGCCTGTTATTGCTATTATTAAAATTATTTGCAATTTTCCTACTAGTGCAATCGTATACTACACATCAGTTATAACTAGAGCCTGTGAGCAACACAGATTTTAATGGAAGCATTCAACAGCTGTACGTCCCACCCTTCCCCACCCTCTGCACGCTCCATAGACACACAGAGACTCACTCCACTTGCACTTGCATCAAGACTTGGAGCCAGACCCTCAGTTTAACCACTGGGACCTGCAATAATTTTATCAGCTGTGGATCTAGCCCTGACTGTATAGCAAGAATCTGTGGGGGCCATTTCTCTCTCCAACTCCAAGTATTGGACCAGAGCCCACACAAGCCGTATGGTCAGGCTGTAAAGCTAAGTAAGAAACAGAGATAAAGTCCTAACTACTAAGAAAGTAGGTCCTTGCCAAAGGGGCTGACGAGAGCTGGAGCCGTTGCAAGAGAAAGGGCAGGTCCATGCATCTGGGAGCAGATGAGGGGGGAAGGAGGTGGACACGTGTGTTTGGAGGGGAGGGAGCAGGGGGTAGATATCTTCCTTCCAGAAGCAGCACTTTGTCATGTTGGCTCAGCTGCCATGAAACCACCATCTGAGAGAGCCTGTAAGATCTCTTAAGTGCCGATGGTCCTTCAACACCCTTCCCACAGTCTCCCTGAGGGCAAGGAAATTTCCTTATAACTGGCTTTGAAAAGCTCGTCTGGTTTCTCAAGTCAACTAAGACAGGTCCGTATGGACAAGGAGGTGGAGGAGATACAGTAAAGGAGCTGAAACCAGGTCCGAGAAACAATAATCAGTTCACGAGTGTGAACTGCTACCCAGGGAGCAAAGGCAGATTTTGGCAGGGCTGAACTGGCTGCGGTGGGAGGATTGCCTGCACAGGAAAGGAGGCAAAGGGCAGGGACCTCTATGAGCAGATTTACCTGTCAGTGGAACAGATATTTCCACTGTTGGCAGGAAACGTGCTTTTGGAGGTTCCTGCTTGCTCTCCTGACACGTAACTGCTTGTTCCTGTCCCCACAGGGGGGTTCCCTCTCTGACATGGGCCAGATAATCTTTCTTTCCCACTATCTGAATGAGGAACAAGAACTTTTATAATGGCAGTGAGGGCATTAATATTTTAGCTGTTTCCTCCATCATGACTCCTAATTGAGCTCACAAGGCAAAATTAATAACTCTGCTGTAAATTGCTACAGAAGTGCAGTACAGAGATGCAATTGCAATAGGGAAGCACTGTGTAAGTCACATAGTTATTATGTAGAGTAGCTGCACAGGATGGACATTGTCTAAGAAAATGTAGTTTGAATGTAAAGAATGATTGTTTTTCAGGAAATGTTAAAGATTTTTCTCCTTATATTCTTTTTCCAGTTTTCCAGATATATTTAATTTGATTAAAAAACCAGCAAGTGCAGCAAGATAACCCACTTGGCTGTTGTGAAGCTTTGCACTGGCAATAGCAAAGGACCACTTCCAGCAATGAAAATAAGACCAATTCACATTATAATAGCTTGGACTAGCATAATGTTCTCCCACGACAAAGTGAAATATAATTATCAGTTATACTTTATAATAATGACAGGAGTTAAGTTCTTACGATGCCATTAAAACTAGAGGTGGTTGTATATCTGCATTACTTCCCTAATATGTCAGTTGTTTATATTGAACTTTTGTCTAGCAATCTCTGCCCGATTCAGAGTCCCACATGCAGATGAGCAGGTGGACCCAATATCTGCCTGGTAGACTTTGGCAATATTGTGATAGGACCATGCTAACTAAAAATTACAGGGCAAGGGATATCAGAGATGTCTGTCTGCACCAGGTTACCATGTGCACCACCACATTACCTGCTGTCAATCATTAGTATATAGCCATAAGTTATTATTTAATATTGGGAGGGTGATACTTTTGTTATTAATATTTGCATTTATTTATCAAAAATTTTTCTTTTGGGGCACCAGTGGATGTCAGCTATTGTGTTACATATTTAGTGAAAAATATTTTTCAAAGATATCCAAGGTGCATGGATGATGCAGAGGGAGTTGTAAAGTCAACCCAAAGCTGCCAGATAAGCTGAACATAAAATTTCAGAGTCTTCAGAACCTCTTAACCATCAAACTCTGTGGTAGAATGCAGCATACTTCTCTGAGACAGTCACGATTTGGATCACAAGGGAGAATGCCTATTTTCTTGAATTAGTGTATAAAAAAGGTACCTTTGTCACTCCCACTCTTGTCTAAATGCTTCTGTTAACCACAGCTAAACAGTCCCTCTGACTTCTCTGATAGTGCTCTGGCATGATAAAGGAAATTTTTTCTGTCTCTCTCTGCTATCTCTTTATGTATTTGTCTCCAAAGGACTTGGACTACAGAGCAGACACCCCCTGCACCCCTCAGCCCTTCTTTGAGGAACTTGTCTATAAATGGAACAGCAGAAATGGGGAGGGAGGAAAGGGAAATAGGATGTGACTCGAGGACCTGCACTGCAACCACAGATGTCCACCGCTAGACACACACTGACGTCAAGATCGTGCCCTCAAATTAGTGCATAGAAAGAGAACAAGTTTGGGATCTTAAAAACTACTGAGGACTGGGTTTGCTTTACAAGTGTCTTTAGTAAAAGTGCAATTAGACAAATATTTTTGAAAGTACCCTCTTTGAAGCTTATGCCACCGGACATGTGTCTTCCCCACATTCTTCTAAGGAACCAGTTTTCAGTATTGTCTCATCCTGCTTTTTAGAAGGGAACAATCATTCTTCCCAAAGCCTTTCTCTTTTATTTTTTTCTCTCATCTTCTGATATTTAATCAAGTGAATATTCAGCAGAATAGTTTGGTATTTTGCGAAAACAATTCTTTTTTTTAAATCCAGTTGAGGCTCTTTTGTGATCACAAAAAAACTATTGTGAGCTACAGGCTGTTTACACTGTTAAGAGGTTGATACGGGTCAGTTCTCCAAGGTTATTCTTAGTTCAACTGCTATGTAAACTGTTGATGTCACTAACTGGAGGCTGCTCTCCAGGACATTATATATATGATAATTATATGACAGAAAATGCAACATATAGTTGTATCTGACCTCCAAGTTCACTAGTTTAAAAAAGGGAAAAAAATGCCTGTAAGAAACTTACTGTTTTTCCCATTGCTAAAATATAATAAACCTCTTCAAGTTTATACTTAGTCTACAGCCTTCATAAAAGACTTTCCTCACATGGACAGCAATGCTCATCCATCTTGAACTAGGGTACATTTTAAATCTCAGTGTTGACTGCCTCCACAAAGCAATTTTGAGACCAAAAAAAAGGGAAAATCTATTTCATAACTAGACAAGCATTTGAAACTAGGATCTTAACTCTCATATAAACATTTTGTGTTACTCTACAAAGGAATCTGAGACAGATTTTTCAGAGAAATCACAAATAATCAAGAATTAATTATACAACAATCAAGGGATTCAAGAAAAGCAGCACTTCCTCACTCAGTACATTTTCCTTGATCTTCATGGGCATTTAGAATTACAGCTGCTGGTATTACACAAAAGCATGTTTTTACTGATTTTTCTTCCTCTTCCTGTAGAGTAAGCACAGCTGCAGAAATGCAAGCTCATATCTAGGCTTTTTTGTACATCACCAGTTTACCACATTCCAACCATTCATAGTTGTGCAAAACTTTGTGGTACTGGGATTATGGCAATGTCACAGACAGTTTAAATGAGGCTCATGGAGCTATACAATTGTAGCTATATTTTACATGGATAATTAAATAATGTATGACATGAAAATAAACCAGCTTTACTGAAACAGAACAAACTAACTGCTCTAAAGCAACAGTGAAGCATCTCATCAGTTATAAATTTAAACACATTTAAAGCAAAAATTTAAAGCAAACAGGATGTTTGACATTGGAAAGTAGCATGTTCAAAGGATTCGTTTTAGAGCATTAAGGAAATGTACTAATCCAGTCAAGTTTTCAAAGGTATTTGTGGCACCAAAATTTTATCCTCTGCTTGCTTTTTCACCACGAGTTGTAAGAATGGATCACTCTTAAAGAGAAGAAAATCATCTATGCGAAACATTGCATGAAGCTAAACAATTCTTAGACATGGCTAATTTCCATGTGGAGCTTATGATTTAGCATTGTCATCCTCCAACAGAGGAGACAGAATTGAATGTCTGTGGTGGTTTAGCCACTGAAACCAGGACAACGTCTTTAGCTTACTTATTTAAGATTTAAAAAGTGAGAATGAGTGGAAATTTGATCCCGCTTCAATTTACTTCAGTGGCAAAACTCTTGCCATGACTTTAGTGGGAGTGAGACTGCATCTTAATTCATTCAATATGAGAATAAAAAAAACAGCTGAGAATAATGTTCATGTTTATTAAATTTAAAGTACTGCCACAGTTGTTTTTAACAGTGCTAAATTAATTCTGTTTTAAAAGCCAAAGGTTGCCTTCAGTCTTGCCTTTTCCTCTGTGCTGTGTCACAACACAGGATCCTGGTCTTCTGACCATCCAAATCAGCACTGGACACAGCAAGTGTGGCTTGCTTTTGGGGCATGGCCGCGTTCCCACATGGGAATGATTTCTATTTGTGGATCTCCAAGTGGATATGTCACTGGTGACAATGTATGTCCAAATCCGCACTGGGGCACACGCCCCAGCCAAGAAAGCTGAGTGCACACTTTTGTAATATAAATGTATTTTTGAGTGCACAGACTACTCCTAAGATGTCCATGAAAAGCAACAAAATAAAGTAAGTCAGTAGGCTTAAATGTGTGGTGTAGGAGTCTGGATTTCTACTGGAAAATTTTAGAAGGGCTATGAATTGAGAGAGGTTGAAATTTTAAATATTTTTTTTCCTAGAAGGTAATCAATGTCCTGGTCCAGTTATCTTCTGTCTCTCTTTATAAAGTAAAATGTAGAAACACACACAAAAAATCTGTATAAATGTATCTACCAATAAATTGTCAGAGACTACTACTCAAAAGATACACAAAAATAAAACTGTTTACACAGTATGAATTAAATACATACATTTGCATGCATGAATTATGACACAGGCCCCTCCCTTCTTCAGTAACAGAACAGATGCCATACTGTAAATGACATTATTGAATGAGACTGGTATATTAAAACCTTCTGCATTTGCTGTAGAGGTGGGAATAAGGATGTTAAATGAGGTAGCAGACAGCAGGGATGTGCTGCTTAGGGAAGCTGAATATCACTTCTGCGCTTGCAGAGTTCTGCAGTTTGAGTGATGGTCATGGGGTATCTCCAGCTGCATGGGAACGAAAGATAAATCCACACTGTTGCTCTGAGACTGAATGCAGTGTTATAAAATGTCTATTAAAATATGGGATATTACTCAAAAATCAGGCCCTAATTTTCTAAAGATGGTAATCTTCTATTAGAAGACAGTTTACCTTCTCCTAATGTTAAAGCTACAACATAGTAATAAAACCACCTCATAATCTTGTAAAAGTTTCTAAGAGATAGATTAATTAAGGTCTATGTAGTGATAGCACTCTAGAAGCATCACAATAGCAGGGATAATTTCTGGGATGTTAAAGACATGCACCAATATCCAAAAGCTAAAGTTAAGTGAAGAAGATCTAAAGAAATTTTGAAGACTTATTGAGTTAACAAGTCAGGGTAAATGTGGGAATATAGGGTGAGGTATGTAAATAAAGATCATAGCATATTATATTAACACAGATGGAGTATAGATGACTTTGCCTCTGCATTAAAAGATATTTTGATTGACTTGTCTGGTCTTGTAGTTTCATGTGTGTATGATTTTTCAGAACACATTTTTGGAACTGAGGCAAATAATGAAGGAAATTCATCATACAGCATCATGTTGACACTCACATCATTCACTGGAATATCTATATCTTAACATTTCCAGCACAGATTTCCACCCCTTAAGCCATGTCACTGAAGATGAAAAGATGTAACTGCCATTCAGACCAGCTCTAAAATTTTAATTGCTTTCTGAATGCAGAGGACTTGTGACGTACTATGGTTTATTGAAGCACTCTTGTGATTACAGATACTTCTTTTAGCTAATTTAACTGCTCCTCCTCCCTTTTTTTCTCCTTTCCTTCTCTCTCAATTTTCTCCTCTGTGTTCTTTTAATACTGTTCCCTCTTCTTTATTATCTCTTCTTGTCCCCTACACTTCATCACCCTCAGCATTCATCACTTGGGGTGCCCTTTCTTCTTCTTACTGTCAGGGCATGGCAAGAAGTGGTTTCCTAGTCCTCAGCTGAGGTGTTCTGGGCTTCAGCTGTCAGATGAAGTAACTGCAGGGGAAAGTCCTGCTCACTTCGAGCTCTCCTGCCTGAGGAAATTCTCAGCCATTCTGGGAAGATGGAGCTATGCCATCCCATAAACACATTGCATTTGGAAGGGGATGAAACCTTCCCTTCAAAGACAACATCTTTAGCAGCCAGACGAACACACGTATGACCAGGTTTTCCCGTTGTGGCCAATTTTGGCCAGTTTTCCATAAAGAAGGAAAAAGGCCCCATATTATCCTCCTCATGATATTTCAAGACTTAGTTCCAATGAATGGAGATGCCAAGACTTGTCAATGACATGACTGTAACAATTTTATGAGAACTGGCAAGACAGTTCGTTTCTCCTACATCTTATTCACAGAAACCTTGGAGTTATTTTGGCTGGAATGCTTGGGCAGGTGGGAAAGGTAAGCTTAATTCTGACAGCTGTATTAAATAGTTAGGACATTTGCCATGCTGTTATCAACAACAAAAACATGATTTAATTATGACAAGCCTTCACCATTATGACATACCTTCACCATTTACAATGCAAAAGTGAGAAAACAAAGCAGTAACATTTTTCTTGTTCCCTCTGGAAAAAGAAAAATACCCCTTCTTCCAAAAAAAAAAAAAAAAAGCAAGAGGAGGCTTGCTATAAAGTCTAATAATTCTCTTTCCTTCAGCTTTTCAGTTCCATCAGAGTTCTCCAAATTAAGATTTATGTGTCATTTTGTATCTGTTGTTGTTTTTTTTTCTCCCTACAGGGATATAGGTGGATAAGTTTGGATAGGAAATTCTATCCCTCAAGCCAAACTGAAAGGTTTATGAAGTTGCTAATAAAAGTTTGGGTCAGGGCCTAAGTATCAATCATCTGCTCATTGTCTTTTTAAATGAGCTCAGGCATTTTCCCAACCACTCCCAACAGGTCTCTGCCACTATTTTAAACTAAGATCTCAGTGATTTCTTTTTTTTTCCTGTGTTGATCTTAATAATTTTTCTCTCTCCCCCTCCTTACCTGCCAAATGCATCCATCAGGATTTTGCCAAAGGCCATTTGCTTTTGAAGTCGAGAGGAATTCACTAATCATGAGTGTCAAATCCACAATAAATGCCATCACCATATGGTATATGCTGCTATTGGGAATTATCTCAAAAAACCTAGTTGTGAAAAGTCTGACTATATGTTAGGAGGTTTTTATTGTTAGCTTTCATAACTCATGTCAGGTCTTTCAGTTTCTGTATTCATTGGCTTAAGTGAGTGCAACTGCTTCCTGAATTTATAAAAATGTTGTCAAGATCCCTTGATCTCTCTTCCTCTGTCTCTCACACACAAACACATCCAAACGCACATATACGCAGGGGAATATCATGCACAGTGTCATACAAATCTAGCAAAAGAGAAGCTTCTAAATAAATCGTATGTCATTGTGCTTACTCAATAAATTCCTGCGTGTGTTAAACTCATGTTAAACATATCATAACCACTGAAGAACACTTTACAGCCTCCTTTCCCATCACACCATCCTCAGTGTAATTCTGTAATGCATAGGAAGGCCTGAGTTTGAAGAAGCGAGAGCAGAATCAGCTCCCATAAGGACAGGGTGCTGACATAACTGAAAAATAACTAAATTAAAAAACTAAATTAAAAATAATAAAAAAAAATTAAAATAACTTCTTGCTAAAGAAGACAATATCAAAGTGATGTATCTCTGTGTCCTGTAAAACCTGTGGAAGTGTACTGTACGTTCAAAGCAGCAAGAAATCTACCTTCTATAAAAACTTGTCCATTAATACAGAAATACAGTTGTGTTTAAACCCCTCGGCCTGTAACATTCCCAACAAGAAGTACACATAAGCTCAAGAAAGTCCTCAGAAAAAAAACCATGCTTTTGTGATCCAAAGAGGAAAGAAGAAAGAAAACAACATTTCAAGAGTTTCACATGCCAACTTAGTGACAGAGAATAAAATTATTTTTTAAAAAATGTTGGTGACATTTGAAACACTTGGGGCACATCTCTCAACTTTCCCTGATACTCTAGACAGGTGTGAGTGTCCTCCATGTCCCATGTTACCCCCACCACCCACACGGGAATGTCTTCTCCAACAATCCTCGTGGCATTTCAAGTAGCATTAGAAGCCTATGTTTAGGCAATGACTCACCTCTGATTTATGTATGGTATATTAACATTCTTTAGGAGCAAACTGAAATAATAATTTAAAAATCTAGTTATATTTCAGTGACATGTACCCCTCCACTTAAAAAAAAAAAAAGATAATTTAATACTGTCCCTAGGCAGAATTCATCCATCTTTAAGGCCTCTATCATGTGTTTCTGGGAACTGTAGGGACAACTGTATTTCATTTTCCTGATTAATAATACAAATGAACTGCTGGCAACATCACATCAAAACAAAAGTGGCATAATCAGAAGAACTGCTGAAAAGTTTACCTTTATAGGAAAGCTTAAGTCTTGGGATATTTTGTTTTGACGTTCCAGTGACTGGAAGGAACAGCATTGCTAAAGATAACAGGCTGCAGGCATGTGGTACTTGGGAAGCTCTCATTCTGCTCTCTTCTGTATCTTCTTTTGCACTACAGTGAAATATCTTCTCGCTTTTCAAACAATTCAAATTTAATCTGGAAGAAAAAAAAGAAAACATCTGTCAATTTTTTTTCTTCATTATTATATAAAGAATAATTCTGAAAGTGACCTAGATCTATCTTTAAAGAGTAGCTCATTTAACATATTTGTTACAGAAGTATTTTTTCATCTAGTATAAATTAAAATGTTGTAAAACTGTTTCTTTAATACTAAACTTACACATTTTGAGGTTGGAAAAAATATGTAAACTTTGCAAATACCAATGTTTAGCACAGCTAAAGTTTAAGCACAATTTAAATTAATGCAGTATCCATAAAAAGAACATCTGCCATTCAAAAGTGACCATGCAACTCGTTAGTTTATACTGCTTCACTGGATATCTTAATGTTTTATAACTCTGTCTTTATCTCAGTACAACAGCTATTGTATGTTTATGCGGTGACTAGAATAAACTGCAATATCTCAGATACCATGGGCATACAAGCTTAGTTAACAATAAGTACATACCCATCATAAACTTTCATAAATAAACTTAGAAAATTAGATAGAGCAAGCAGTTGTGTTTAATTTTAACTGAGAAAAAACTCAATGCAGCTGATGGATTTAAATACGTTTTCAGTGTGACATTTTCAGCAGACTAACTGCCTCAATTCACCCACCAAACTGTCCTATAAACTGTAATGAGTGGTTCAAGCTGAGGTCAATAGGCTGATACAGGAATTTGTTAGCACAGTGTGCAACTAATCCAGCTTTGCAACACATTTCACTTAATAACAGTAACTCGTATTTCATAAATCTTGAAGTGTTTTACAAATGAAAGTAATTATCACTGTCCTTATTTTCCCTATGCAGAAATGGAATCATGGAACCTACTTCCTTAAGATCACACTGCCACCCGAGTAGTTGAATGGAAAGCAGCAACAGTTCTCCTGGTGTCCTATTTGTGCCCAATTATAAGGGATCCCTTCTGCTCAATAGCTCCACTTTTCCATACAAAATGATTGGAAATGACATCTTGAGTTCTGAAGGCAGAATTTGATTGCTAATAAATCACAGTGGTCAGAGCATGAAAATATCTGTGAGAGCAGATCCTTCCCCCTGCAAGTGCATGATACCACAGGTCAAGGGAGGCAGTTAGTGAAATGACAAATGTCAGTGTTTGAGTAGTGCTGTAAGTCAAGGAGTAAATAAATGTTATGGTTAGTAGTGAGATTAATGGCTCATGGCTTGCCATGGAAATTCTTTTCTGAAAGGTACTGAAACCACCTGATTAAAAGCGTAATCCTAGTGTCCATATCAGCCAGCACTTGCAGGGACATCAAAGGAAAGGCTCCTTGTGAGCCCATGAGAGATGCAGCACAGCTCGTAGCCCCAGAGCCACTCTCTGGTTCTGGCACTTGAGCTCAGTCCAGCACTGGTGCCAGAGCACCTCTGCAAGCTGCAGAAGCATCCAGAATCAATTTAGCACCTCATGATGCAGGCACTATATCCTTCCTGGCATGAAGGGACTGGAAAAAGGACCCCTTCAGATCCCTCTGCGTAAGGAAACCTCTCTCAGATGAACCTGGGGCTTTCTGAGCCTCCAGACCTTCTGTCAGTAGCAAAAGATGAGGAAGGGAAGGGCCTGATGATGAAACAGAGAGAGCAAAACAATTTGTAAATTGCCCAAAGCATCGTTCCTATTGCAGAACATTGAGCTTCTTTTTTCTCAATCTCTTCTTGAACACCCACATTCAGTATCTGAATGCACTGCTTTTGGCCAAATGCCACTACACATTCATGAGATGACGTGGAAAAAAAACAAAATCAACATGAAGTGCTTCTAGGTCATCTTTCCCTTCCCTTTATTGGAGTATCCTGAGAGAAGGCCCTTACTTCTTCCATGGTGGTTCATCTATTTGTGGTTGGACTACAAAGGACTGCTGTTGACTAGACTATCATAGGGTTGTATCACCATAAAAAAAAATATATATGGGGGCGAAGAAGCAGAAAAGAAGCAGGGAGAAGATGGGAAGGACTGCATTAAGACAAGAGACATCAGCCTTGTACATCTTCAGGGGGATGATAGAAACAAAACATACTTCAAAAAGAAGCAATTAAGAGAGAGCCAGTCTCACTGCAAATATGCTGAGAAGTCATGGCTTGAGGGTCTGGCCCTCAGCCAATAGGGATCTCACCAGAGGATTTAGGGTTCATTTTCTTGAGCCAAAGTACAGTGAAGAATCAAGACTAAATTTGCCACTTGCAGAAAAAAAAAAGAGTTGCCTGAACTCACTGTTATTTGCTTAATTGATTGAGGACCAGAACCAAACTTGGCCCTTTTCATACTTCATAACCTCATTTTTTCATGTAGGGTTCTTTCACTAATGGAAACCTTCTTTTTTTTTTTTTCTTTTTTTTCCTTTTCTTCCCCCTTTTATTTGAATAATGTCTGTCAAAAACCATTTGCTTTAATTCCTGACACAAGGTGGTTAGTTTACACTGGAGGCAGCTGCTCTGTGAGCTCAAGCCAACCCTGTCTTGTCCTAGATTCATTTCAATCTGGCCAGATTGTCACATGTATTTTTAGTTTATGATGATCTTCTAATAAAATTCCAGCTTCTGCAGAGTCCTTCCAGCAGTCTAATGACTAGCTCAGGTTAATGAACTTCAGACCAACTAACTGGCCATTAATCTTCAGGAAATATCTTTCCTCTCTGTAACATATGTAATGTCAATCAGTGTCCTGTACTTAAAAGAGCTACAGTCATGCTGCTCAGAAGTAATCAAACACATGAACAGAAATAAAGTATAAAACTTAGAAGTAAATCTAATTCCTCTGTCCTTTCCTCCCTCAAAAGTAAGAAGAGTTTTGTCAGAGGAGGAAAAATTATTGTTTCCTTTAGTTCTTCAATACTTCTGCTAAGTACCGACATACTCTAAAACTTCCTCATCATGAACAGACTTAAAATAAATGAGGAAAAAGAGTCTGAAAAGAAAAATGCTGAGACTAAAGCTGCTTTCCCACCTTGGCTTCAGCTAGGAAATATCTGCACTGTGTTAATTATCACCTGTGAGACCGACTGGGGAAGGAAGCTATGCATACACCTCGCTGAAATAGGGGTATTTCCAGTGGAATAAAGGAGCTATTATTTGGCCCATGAGGGAATGGGAGGTGGGATGCTGAAGAGGGGCCAAGGAGCCTGGCTCCATCCTGCTAGGACCTCCCTGTGGGGCTCATAAATTCATAACGAGCACTAGGTTAAAACTGCCAAAAGACAAAATGTTGATCTGCTGGTGTCCTACCATCTTGCCAGAGAGAGATGGCTGAACGTAAATGGCACATGTGTGATGTCATGTCCCTGAAATGAGGTGTCACCTCCCTGCAATTGGTCAGATTTAGTGGAGGCTATAAAAAAGATTGCTCTGAAGCTACTGTCTGAAATAGGAAAACCTGGAGCCAATTTACTAAACATAATTTATTCCAGGGCCTTTGTTGCAATAAACAGAGCTCTTCAGCCTCCTCAAACACACAGCCAGTAGGAAGCTCTGTGCTTATAGGAGTTGTTTTCAGATCATTCAACTCAAACCTATCTAAATGCAAAATCTCACATTCACAAATACTGTGTATGTTTCCAACTTCTGGCATCATGAAGTCCACAGCTGGAAGGATTGTGACCCATCTGCAAATATACACTTCTTTAACAGTAGTTCATGTAACTCTCAGTTTAATTCCATAACAAAAATCTGTACAGAATTGGAGAATGATTTAAAATCTGTCTCCAGCACTAGTTTTCCGAGGCCATTTTAAAATTCTGAATTTTTCAGTCCCATAAAGAGGACAGTGAAAACTGCCTGTGACAAACACAGAAAAAGCAATTAACTGAATAGTATGACTCAGTTACACTGAATCTGATAGCAAGGTTACAAATTGCAGGTAACTACTGAAAATCTAGAGCAGTTGAGTTGAATTGAGTTGACTGGGTTCCTATTAATAAATAAAAAAAAAGCTAGAATAAAATTTTAAAAAGTCTTAGAATCACTATGGACTTATAAGTAGGCTGAATAAGTTACTCAGGCCATTTAATCTCAGTATGTAAACCACTATCTCTGATACCAGAGGTTTTCTTTCTTTTCCTCACCAATCCCTGCCTGAGATCTTAGGGGTTTATTTTATTTTTCCAAGGAGTGAGAAGAGAGTAAAAGATGTCCCTTGCAGACATCAACCAAATAGCATGAGTGGACTGTTAGACAAACAAATTGCTTTAAAAGATTTAAAATTAATTAGCTGCAAAAAGAAAAAAAAAAAAAAAGTATCTCACCTACAATTCAAACTTATTGAAAGGTATGTTATCTCTTTACTCATGTTGTACACATATCCTACATATATATGCATACAAATTTAAAGCACGTTACTTTAACTACAAATACACAGATATATGTTTCCAGGGCATTTACCTGTAGATGTCCCACCTATAAAGTATCATACATGTTCAAAAAGAAAAATTACTATGGTTGACCACTGTGTGCTTTAAAAGTGTACCATAATAATGAACTGGATATTGAATATTTTGTGTTAATAAGAGGGAAAACTACAAGCATACATGAGTCAGATTAATAACTAATAAAATAAAATAGATTAAAAATAAAATTACATCTCCAGACTTACTTAACATTCCTAACTTACTTCTTAATAACAAAGATGACATTCATCCACAGCACAATGAAACTATGTTCTTGTACCCCTTAGAGAGATGATCTGTTGATATATTATTTGGCAGAGAAGGCTTTTCTCTTCATTGTAAAATCTCAGTTTAAAGCTAACTCTGTCCAAAAACTGGTAAACAGCATTATTCATCACTATTCCTCCATTTATTAAGTAGCTTTTGTGCTGTTTGTAGTGCAGCAAATGTTCTCTTCCAGGATTCTGGAAAACACTTCTTTTTACAAAAAACCCCAGATCAGTATTACATCATTTCCCAACATTAACAAAAATTACTGAATAAAAAGATAATGTTACAATCAAAAAAACTTACATGAGCCTACAGTAGGTGAATGTTTTATTTTGTTTTGTTTAAATCATTAGTTTTAGTATATCTGGTTTAGATAAGTCTTTGCCATAAAGTAGACCTTGCTGTTGTCAAATAGCCAGATGAATAGTAAAGACCCATATGATTTATAATGTAGCTTATAATGAGTTTTACAAAGCTTTACAGGCTTTACCTTTAATGAACTCCTTACAGGATTAATACCCTAGCCATTCAACACTAGTAATTTGGAAGGCAAGAAAAATCTCTGCTTTGCTTCCCACTTGAGATGAGCCAAATAGAGCAAAGAAAAATGAAGAGACTTAGGAGACAAGGAGGATGCAACTGAGGGAACAAAAAGTCAGCAAAAAAAATCTGTTTTTATTGCAGAGAACTATCTGATAATAAATAAAGCTATCCAATGGCTAGAAAATACGTTTGAAGATTGCAATGGACTTTTTGTTCATTAAGACAAAGATAAACTCAGGCTAAAGTAAAAATGGTGACTAAGGAAGTGAAACATTTGAGAAGAATGAAGGAACTCACTTGTTAGGGTTTTTTTTACAGTTTTCTACATCTTTCTGAAGCTAGTCTAGTGATGGAAGCATTTATAAAAGGCATGTGGTCTGTTTGGAGATAAGGACTTGTAAGAATTAATAACCTTTATAGAGTGGTTTGTGACACACTGCTATGAAGAGCTTATCTGACCATGAAATTTACTATCAGGCACTTAATATTATACACATAGGAAATGAGCACTTTATCCTCAAAAGATACCAAGATATTTTTCAGATCACTGTCAGTGGGGTCAGGATTACACCCAAAGATTTCACATAGATGCAGAAGTAATCCTTTCAGAATGTGACAGATGACAGCCGTGCACACAGACATGTTATATATCACTAGAAACAGCAATTCTGAGAAGTTTTATCTGTGACATTGTGTCTTTTGGGTATATAATGCATAAATCCAAGGCTGACAATAAAACAAATGCTACTTTCTAACCATAATTCTTTGTACATTGTATCTCCTTAAACAAAGAAAATCAGACCTATAGTTTTACATTCTATAGCCTGTTTCTCAAGCACGTCTATTGTCCAAGAAAGGAATGGGATGGAAAGTAACTTGTCATCTGATACTGATACCGCAAAGAGGAGGTAGGCAGATGAATAATATATTCCACCAGTTAGATATGCAACTGATATCTTCCACACATAAATATCAACACACCTTTCACTCTAAAATAAGATTTATATGCATCTCAGATGGATTTTTTTTTGTTGGTTTTTTTTTTGTGATGGAAGGAACTGTGACTTCAGATATTACGTCTATAATAAAAACTTCCCATAGTCTCTTTATTTAGAATTACATGAGAACACCCTACATGTCTGACCATTAAAAAAAAAAAAAACCAAACCCACAAGCCAAAGAAGAAGGCAGCATGTGGCATGATTTAGAAACACATAAGAATCAAAAGGAACCCTAAGCCAAACCTCAGCGTACACATTTTTTGAAGTACAGCATGTTTCCCCAGCACACCAAAAAACCTCTCAAACTATGAAAAGTTATTCTAAGATGGGTTTTGTAAGTTTAGTATTCAAGAAAAGAAAAAGGAAGTAGGACTAAAATTCCTGGAGACATTAATGAAAAGGTAGACTAGATGAAAACCGCTTCCTGCTGCGTACCGTGACGTCTGAAGGTTTTTGAAGAGAGCCAGAGAATTTTCCTCTGAAATGTCTGTCACCACCTGCAGCACTTGGGGTAGCTTGGCTCAGCTCTGGATAAAGTAGACAGGGAGAGAATGCATGCAGGAAGCTTTGCCTGTGGAATAGCCTTGGTCTGCTGTTGCAAAAATACTGAAAAGCCAGAAAAGTGTCATGATGGCCATCAGAGAAAAAAAAATGCTCATTTTGGGAAGACCCGTCCGAAGACTTAAACACTAACAGATTGCATTTGTCTTGCTAAAACCTGAATTAACCCCAGGCAGCACTGTCAAGCCAGCTAAACCACTGACCCTGCAATTACCGTTCTTTTGCTGGAAGGAACACATAGCTACAATGGCCAAATCAAAGGAAGGATTACAGTCTCTTTTTCACCTCCAGGAATTTTTGCCAGTGTTTTTCTATGGAAAAAATTGTTCTCTGTACCTCCTTTCGTAGGAGACCTTCCAGCATCTGCAGGGGTGGAGCATGAGTCCCTCTAGCAGTGACAGTTCAATTACCAGAGGCCTGGGCTGGCTGGCATTTCTGGGGTCAGTAGCAATTAGTGGCAATGGGGTATTTTACAGATTAGTTACTTGAATGGAGACTTGTCCTACCATGTATTTTGCATGGTTGTGAAAAACATAGCTTGATGGGAAGATAGCATAGCACTCTGGTGAAATTTTTCATGAGCCAAGTCCAGACTTACTTCTAGGCATAACACAGCAGCAAAGTAAACAATAGTACATACTCTGCAAGCATACAGCCAGTGAGCTGTCTGCATGGATATATCTATAGATGCAAGTAGGTAGAGTTCTTCCATCCTTGATCCAAGCAATCCAGATCTAAACCAGCTCCTACTGTTGTATGGCTCCATTAATTGCATACTGTACAATGATGTATTACACGTTTCAGCTATACATGCAAAGGCACCACCAGCCAGCCAACTTTGTGTGCAGGCAGAAATACCTTGGTTCTACCCACAGCTACCCAGTCCATCCATACAATCATAACCTTATAGACCCTACTGAAAACAAAGAACATTCCCAAAAAAAATCAGTCAAAAAAAAAAAGGAACAAAGATTTACATTTACAAATATACCTATAATGTAAATTTAATTTCACAGCAACTGTTTTATTGCACTAAAAAATGTAGCTAAATTTATCTGATATAAGTGGAAATGCATTGCTAACTGGTTTGGAATTTTGCTTAAAAGCTTGTAGGCACTCACAGATTTCCTAGCTGTACATAAAAGCTGCCTATGGGACTCTCAGAAAAAAATAGAATGCTACAAATACTGAGGGCAGGCAACTACATATGGCTTTTGGCCTCTTAGCATAATTAACTATTTTAAAATTTATTTCTATTGTACTAATGTTGATAGGTTTTTTCATTAACTGTCAGTACTACTTATTTCATTCTCAGCTATGTAAAACTCTGATCTGATTATTTTCAAAAGAATACAGGCTAAAACAGTTTAGTGATGGTTAAAAAATGTGCACTTCATATGACAGCTGGGCTTTGATCAAGTATGTTTGCTGTATATCCAATGGCATATTTTCGTAGAATTCCTTTCATCAATGTATGGCCTCATTATTTGATGCACTGTCAGTGAACTCTGTACAGCACAGTCTGCAGGGCTTTAACATACAAACTACAGTATAGGGAGAGACATGCCGGAAGGCTTTTAATTTACACTTCCAAGAAATTTTGATTTAATAATTCATGACTATACATTTGAAATCTATTGGAGGAGGGTTTTTTAAATCCATTGTCCAACTAACTTTGGATCAACATTTTGTGCAGCCAATATGTAAAATGATATACATATGAACGTGTACACTGCAGCGCAGTGATCTGTGTTGGCACACTAACCCAGTTTTTATACGGTTAGTCTGAACGCATTTGCTCTTTTTCTAGTTTTTTTAAATGTTTGATTTCATTGATTTTTTTTCACGTTACCATAGGAGATGACATCACTTGCATAAGGTCACACCAGCCATTAGGACCTCTACCCACATCCCCTCGACATCCAGGCAGTGCCTTAGTCACCCAGCCACCCTTCTCACCAGGGACTACACACTGCTGGCTGTGATTCCTGCGGCGGGATCCGTGACTCACATACCACTTCTTCCAGTGTTTTACTCTTGATTAAGCCCTTGTGCAAACTGCAGAAAATTACAAGCACAGTTTCATTTTCCACAAACAAGAACTTGACAGAACTGTGTAAGAAGTGACACATGACCAAGGCGAGTTCAGACAGCAGGTTATCAAAGCTTTAACACTCCTGTGTTCACTGATCACCAATTTTACCATTTTCAAGGGTTAGAACATGCTGTTATCAGACCCTATAAGAAATTTCTTCTTGTGTTGCAGCAGAAATCAATTTATATTTGGTGCAAGAGAGTTGTTTTGCTGGTCTATTTTTAAGCTGCTTTGTGAAGAGTGCTAGCATGGTAGTTCCTGGAATCTGAAACAGCCGTACTGAAAAAGAAAACAAGAATTCAGGCATCACCACCTCCATTCAACGCAGAACTATTTCCACTTTGGTTTCAAACCACAATAACTTTTCTTTGTCTCGTGAGGACAAAGTGAGGACACAGAGTACACAGATGAATCAATACTTAACTGAAAAATAGCAAAGCATTTTAGACAGTTAACCAGTTAGTTACTGGGGAGGTGCCATAACCAGAAAATTAATTTAAAAAAAGGTAATGTGTAAAACACCACCTCTAATTTTCTTTTCCCCAGTAGACACTTAGTCCTTAAAAGGATGAGGCAATGTCAATCTTGAGGGAGTTCTGCGGCTTTTTTCCCTACAAGGGTGGTCAACAATGGAGCAGAGGCTCAGAGAAGTTGTGGATTCTCCATTTTTGCAGACATTTGAAATTCAGCTGGACATAGCTCTGAGTGATCTTATCCAAAGTTGAAGTTATCCATCCTTTGAGCTGCAAATGGGACCATATGACCACCTCACGTCCCTTCCAACCTAGATTTTTCTACTAGTTATTTTAACAGCTAATGGACAGAGGAATAACTGAACTGGATCACATGCTGAAGGTCTTCATGCTGAGAGCTTTTCCTGCTCTCTAGCGACCACCCTTATCTTTCTAATGACTTTTCTGATGAGGGTAATGCCTACCAGATCTGCTCACAAATCAACTCCTTTACTGATTAAAATCTGACTGAAATCAGAAATGCTTTCCTTTTATGAAATTGTCTGAAAGCTGCAGCCATTCAAGAGCTGATTCACAAGTAGATCATATCAAGAGTAGTAATGTGTCGACTGGGTAAGTGAAGTACACACAGAATGGGTATAGACGCTGCATTAGATATATAACTTAATCCAATACCTCAAGGCTGCCAGATATTGTTCACCCACACAGTTCTGGTTTGCCCATCCCATGAGAGCTAAACACAGAACTGACCGTCAAAATTATTGACACCATATTTGAAATAATGCTTTTGTCTGTGCTGATAAGACAAGAAGGGGATTTCTTCCAGAATTCCCCCATTGGAGCTAGAAGAGGAAGTTGGGTGAGAAATACTACTGGACGGACTGCTGATGCTCAAACCAAGCCAATGAGTTCTGCTCACCCAGAACACAAAATATCAGCTGTGTGTTGCAGGGGGACCTCTCTTTTCTGTCCAAACCAGCAACTCCTTCCTGCCAGTCTATTATCTTCTAGTTGGATCAAGAAGTGGAAGCCACTGTAGTTACTACACTAAATACTTCTCAAGGGTGTAGGAAGAAAAATGACTAGAAAGGATTTGGTCTCCATGCCAGCTTAGCTAGAAAAGGGACACGATGGAGAAGATCAAGTTGTGTTTCCATAGCCACGGCTGAGCAGGTGGCAAACATCCACCACAGGTGCTTGTTCTATAGAGGATCCCATTCCCTGGTAAAACAGGCACCCCCTAAAGAAATTAGGGCTTGAAGATATCCAGGACTTTTCATGTTAGATGAGCCCTACATAAGTTTATGAAAACCCTTGGGATCATTATGATTAACTATCTTCCTTAAGCTATTCCCCACTGGGCTTTAGTGCTTTTAAACCGCTGACCTCTTGAATTAAAGAGGTAGATTGCTCTTTTCACAGCTGTGACTCAACACAGGAAGGAATTCAGAGACATCTGAAAACAAAGCCAGGCAGAATTTAAAACAAAATCCTTCAATGACAGATTTAGAGAGTGATGGCTGCAGCTGGAACTTACAAATATAACAACTAACTAAATGAGTATGCATTATACAAAAGCCTTACATGGATAGACCCTGTGAAGGGCAATTTCTTCACAAGAAACCAGAAAAATAGAACTACTAGGAATACATCATCAGAAAAACTAGATAGTGGCTGTTCAAAAGGAACTTGGTTCATTGCTCCTTCAGCAAACTAAGTGGTAACCATCTCCAAAATGAGGAGCTAGGAGATAGCATGTTAGACAAATCAGTAATTTTATATATATATATATATATATATATATATATATATTTAATCTGCAATGCAAAACTGAAATCTCTGTGCCTGGAGAGGAATAAAACACTAATAAGGTGTAGTTTTTAAATTTTATATAATAACTTTCACATGTTTAATTCAAAATATACAGTAGTTAGCACATACATTATCGAGTCTTTGCAAAGGAATTGTATTCCTACTGTTCCAGTTTCACAGCTTGGGAAGCTGATGCTAATAATGAGTGAATAAGGAGTGGAATCAGATTATATTATTTAATGGTTATCAATGGTACTGTGTTAAACATGATATGCTTCTTTCTACCCAGTTGAATGGGCTACTTGACATAGCACAACAATTTTAAATAAAGATATACAAGTATAAAGATGAACTTTACAAAATGGAACAAATATCTTAAAGATACTCAAGCATGGAACACGGTTACAGAGGAACAAACCTATTGGCTATCTTCACACAGTACTGCAAAAGCAAAACAACAATGACTACTGGAAATTCGAAATTCTGCTTCCCTTCTTGTCTGCTCAGCTGGGGTATGTGACTTGCATTAATGGCACAGGGAATAATGTACTTGCACTCAGACCCAGGACTGACTGATGTCAAATGCAGTTCAACCATTCATATTAATGGGGATTAGCATTTGTCTGAGGGAATGGAAGTCTCTTAGACCTTAAGGTCATGAATTGACAAGCTATCGAACATTTTCTCTGTTGTGCTGACCATCCTCCATCCTCAATGAGATCAGCTGTCTAGACCCTTAGTCCCACTACAGCTGCTTTGTGCTTCTCCTGAGGCACAGAAAGAGCTCATTGCTAATTCTTTTTGCGTAATGTGCAATGCAGGGTGAGGTCTCACAACTCCTTTTCTAGGACACACAGAATAGTCACATTTCTCTGGAAGCCAAGAAAAACACAGACACATGCATGTAAACTGTGAGTTTTCTTGTTCTGGAGATCTGTAATTGACTGAGACTTATGGTGACAGAAGTTCCACTAATGACAAAAAAAAAAAAAAAAAAAAAGGTCAGTGAGAGCATGCATCCTCTAACAGGAACAAAGATGACTAACAATTTATACCAAGAAAATGATTGCTAAACTGCTATCATCTCACACCATTAATAAACTGTCAGGAGGCAAATAGCAGTTTTTCTTTCAGATGGATGCTCTGTAAAAATACCTTCTCACAGCATTTTTTTCTTGACAGATTCCAGAGCATCTATAAGCTTGTGGGCTGTAATCATTCTAATGATCAGCAAGCAGCTATTTCAGACAGCTGATACAAGTCTGTAACTGATTTCATCTACCAAAACATTAAAAAAATATGCAAAGAAAAACACCACAGTAGAATTTTGTTCTTCTTAATGTTAAGTAGAGCAATCTTGAGAGTAAGGACAGGGTTTTTTAAACTTTTTTTTTTTTTTGCAACAACAATTCTGCCAGAGGCAAATTTAAATTTCATAGATGATAAGAAAGTTGGCTGTTTCCAGTGACATTTACAAGTTATAACCCAGCTCTGGCAGTCAGGACATGCAGTGTGAGTTAATTCAAAAAGCCCACTCAAACCTTGGCATCTCTGTTCCTTTAGAGGCACCTCAGCCACATTCTTGTTTTTCAGAAGTGCTTGTATAAACATTAAAAAGCACAAAACAATAAAAAGATAAGAATCCAGCATGCAAGGCCAATCCTAACAAAGGATGAGACAAATGAAGAAAACAAGATTAAAATAAATGCCTTATGTGTATAATAAAAAATTTCAATATTGTGAGTCACTTAATTGACTCATGAACTATGAATTGACTGTGCTCCTTTTAATTGTTCCAAATAATGATCTCCTTTCTGAAAAAGAGGAACATCTTTAGCAGATATAGTTGCTACAGGTTATTGTTTCTTCATTTATCTATAGTATATGGGTACTATAGGGCAAGTTATGATACTTAAGTTTAGCCACAGATTTAGAAAGCAGCACATAGGAGATGTCCAGCTAGATCAGCAAATGACTCCTGTATGTAGTTGGAGAACTACCAAGAGAAATCACCAAGAAAACAATGCAAATCTATTCCTTATAGTAATATAACATGAAATGGAAAAGTTAAAAAAGCAAGACTGCAAGCCTATGCAGGAATTAACTGAGAAAGTAATCACTTTTGAGCTTCTTTCAATGTTAAAGTTGTCTCTCAACTTGCTTTCCTTTGCAATATGTATCACAAAACACATTAGTTGTTTTCTACATTTAAGCAGTTCTGGGTTTTCTCCACCTTAACGTTCATTTCCTGGTCCAGAAAGAACCCTCTCATACAACAACTCCCTACTTAAATAAGAACATTAAGTGTTTATAGTGGCAAGAGTGAAGGCTCATCCAGTCTAGTAGTCTGTTTTCAACAGTTAGTGTAAGGAAGAATAAGAATAGAACATGCATATACGATATTTCCCCACCCTTAGTGGTCCCCCTTCTCTCCATCTATTTTCAGCTCAGGAGATTTCCTGAGTGTGTTGTGGCTGGTCTATTTTATAACCCCCAAGTAGATATCACTTTCAAGTACTTATCCAGCCTCCCTTTGAGCCCTTGTAAAATTCTTGCATCTGCAACACCATCTGGCAAACAATTTTGTATGTCTACTACCCAATGTGTGAAGAACCACTTCCAACACCAACAATGCAACATAACAACATACTAATTCCCCTTCATATACCACCATCTTCATAACATTAGCTAGAAAGTAGATCCTACTGGGTAATAAAAATAGGAAAATTCTGTTTGAGTTGTGATGATCATTCAACTATTTTAACACTAGAAGCATTCTGCACGCTACCTTATTACTTTATTTTGTATAATAGGCTCACAGAATGGCTGGGAAATTAAGAGAAAATTGGTCAGATAAAATTAAGAAGGTGATACTGGTGGTGAGCACCAATGAGCATCTACTGCTGAAGACGCAGACCATATCACAAAGACCATATCACACCATGGTCACCACACAAGATGAGATGTAGCATTTCACAACTAAATCTTTGGTCAGAATCCAGGAACAGCTTTGAACATTCAACCAAAGAATGTTCCAAGGTTGGCAAATACATGGGTGGGGTAAAATCACAGCTTAGATCACTGAAAGAGAAACCTTCCAGGTTTTACAACCAAGAGCGGCTCAACAGAATTATCAGAAGGGCTCTCACTCATTGTTCTTGGTGAACACCTTCAGGTGGTAGAATGGAAAAAACATTCGAGTACCCAGCAGCTGGGTAGCTCTGTCACCTCTCTCCCTGACAAGGCTCTTTGCCTCTCTCACATTGCAGCAAAATTCAGTTTTACTATACAGAAATGGCCAAGTTTCCCCACATCCAGAACTTTTAGTCTCATTATAAATGAAATAAAGGGGAGAGGAAAAAGGGTTGTACTTTCACACAAGCTGATAATATACCTTTAAAATCTTCCGATCTCTAAATTGTTAGGACAAATAATTTAAGAAATGTATTCTAAGATTTATGCTATAAACTGACTGTGGAAATACAGCTATAAGTTCTATTAATCTTCATGTTTCAAGGTGTGAGTGCTGTAGGGAACAACATCTTGCAATTTAGAACAGTAAAATTGTGAAGATTTATGCTTTCAGTTGAAACATCTGGTCTTACCCTCTCTTGGTGCCAGAATGGCAGACTGGATGAGCTACTTGTTTATTCCAGTCAGACATTTCCTTGACTCCTGGATTTTATGTTAAGACATGATGAACATCTTACTCCCACTGGACAATTTTCACTCTCATGAAGTCAGTAGGTCAGAACTTGAAATTTACAGCTCATGAAAGGGATTCCTCGTCTGAGTTTGTTATATTCTAGAGGATCAGTAGACAAATATAAATACTGAAAATAAATTGTACTTTATATACTCCATACTTATACTTCATACATATATAGTCATTAATTTAAAGGCCTGTCAGAATAGAGCTTCTTTAGCAATATCTCATATAGTGAATGACGAAAGGCAATAAATATGCAAGCGGGTTGCATCTCAGAAGTACTACAGTGAGCCCTATAGAAAAAAGTTCCTTTCCTTTTACAACAACAATAAAGTTTTCAACTCACTATTATAAATTGTAATTATTCCAAAAGATCAAATTAGTTACATTTACTTATTTCAAATTAAAAGTTATTTAGTTATTTTGATTATATCTGTCAAAAATCAAGTTTCAAGTTAAGTTAGTATCTGCAGAGGATCACGACAATGTAATGACATTTCTGTCATTGCGTAGTGGGTTCCAGAGCTGTTTCAAAAAAATGCACATATTCAAAAGTTCCATGACTTTTTCAATCAAAAACTAACATCAAGAAGACGACAGAAATCATTTCACTTTATGAAAAAAAGACCCTCGTTAAGTTTTAAAACAGAAAAGTTACACCTCCTTTTTCAATTACAGATACTTTTAAGCTTTTCCAAAGGTAGCTACAATTTGGCTTTGATCCTGCTATTGCAAAGTGCCAGAAATACCTAATTATAGCAGGCAAAATATTGTGTGCGCACATGTGTATGTGTTTGTCTACAGTCTGCATAAGCAATTGAAAAATATCCAACATATACACAAAGCAAACCACATAATTAAAATGGTTGTTATGCAGAGTAAATTTCTTTAAAGCAGAAAATAATGGAAGGGCAGTAGAGACTTCTCAGGACTAAAACATAATTCTTCATTTAATGAGTAATCCCTAGAGCACAAGGATGTTTACCTCACTCTGGGCAAGCTCAAGTGCATGGACAGACAATTACAGTACTTACTGCAGCTGATGTCCAATAACTTGTTAAGCAGTTGTAATGCAACAACATTCTTTCATGGGCTTATAGATTGTGTTTCCCTCCACGCCAATAAGACTTTTGACTCCTAAATATTAAGTGGCTAAAAAATATCAGCACGTTCAAAGTTAAAATGCCTGAATCTGGACCCACAAATCACTAGAGACTGATGAAAACTGGAACCTGTGTCTGAAGTCTCCCCAAGTTTGGCAGGTACTGTGTCTGAATCCACTCTGCCTTCAGAAAAAAAAAATAAAAACAATTTATAGCAATATAGTAATTTCTAGTAATAACAAAAAAAAAAGAGAGACAAGATTTTGCAATAAGGACAAAACAATTCAGTTAGCTTGCATTGTTTCTTAGATGAATAATGGCTGGATAGTAGATTTATTAATATGACCAATTGGTTGAACATGATTAAAAAAAAAAAAATAGACATAGGCTGTAGATTAATAGCAAATGCTGGCAAATGGCTTCAGAGAGTCTCCAAGTTTTGCTCTGGGAGAATGGCAAAAGGAGAAAGGATAATTAAAGCTTCATTTCCCACCACTTTTACATCACTGCCTCTTGTCAAAGTGTAAGGCACAAAGTTCCGAGACTGATATTTAGCAAAAGCACAAATTAAATTATAAAAACGTAAATCTGATAGATTAATCAGGAGTAGCAAAGAACATGGAACCTTTCAATATAATATTGGAATTCTTTCAGTTCTCTTTTAATGTGTCATCACATACCTAGGGCAGATTTCATTGCTTGGGTGCATCCTGCAGAGGCTACTGTGCACCTTCTTCAGTGTGGTGACTCTTCACTTCTCAATGAAATCTATGAAAGCTGAAGGTAGTTCTTCAAACTATTCAGTAATTTTCTAGGCTTTTAGATTTTATATAAAAATCCTATCTTTTTGTAATTTCATATTACTAGGTAAGGAATGTTAAATGTAAACAGAGAATATACACTGTACTGCTTTATAATATGCGAACTCCAGAATTTCAGAAATGCCCACTTTTCTCTGTTTCCTTTGAAGTATTTGATCCAAACTTCTGGCTGTCAATGCAAAAGCAGTTTTAAAGTGATTTGTAATGTTGTTACAGCCATAATAAACTATGATGCAAGATTCACAGAAAAGTAACTTGTGCATACTCAGATATAGGCATACAAGGTATGTATATGTGTCTTGTTCTATAGGGAAATATTGTGGTTCGCAGCACCTGAGTATGAATTTCCAGTTTAATATGATCTTATTTCTTAAATATTAAAAATATAATGCATTTCAGAGGCTTTTTTTTTCAATGAAGAAGAAAGTACCAATTAATGGTTGCTTATATTTTTGCTGACATAGTTATATATTTTACACAAGAGGCCTTTGATATCAAAGCATGGCTGAAATATCAAAATTCCTTCAAATACTTATCTCTTTTAATGATAACTACAGCTGCACTCAAAAGCTGCTGCCCTTGATATCACTTACATTCCCACAGGAATATAAATCTCTGTGAGGCAAGGATTTAAAAAAGGTATTCTTCTCAGGGCACTGGAGAAACACACAGCTTCAGTCTTTTGACGCCGCATAACAGTATTATCAGACTAACATGCTGAAATATACGTTCGTTCTTTTTTTTTTTTTCTTGAACCTTATCTGCTCTCACATTATTAATCTGAAAACAAGGCAAAAGAAAAACCAGGATGAAAGACCTAACAAATTCAGAAGTCAAATACTGTCCTTTGGGCCACTGAACATCTTCAATGGAAACAATTTAGTCCAAAGCATGAAAATAATGAAAAATAAACACTATGAAGAGACACTACTGAAAGCTGGTTGCTATCTATTTGAGATCAAAGAGAATCAAAGCAAATATGAAATTTTCTTGTAGATGAAGTAACTATGTTCATCGTGATCTTGAAATTATTTAAATATTCCTATTTCTACATTGCATTTTAAAAGGTGTGCATCTAAATACCATGAGTCAACTAACAATGACAATCACAAAATAGTAATATAAAATTAAATTTAAAATCAAGATTGATTCCATCCTTGAATCAAAAGTGTTTCTTTCATCCCAGTAATGCCATATTGTTTTTAAAATCTAGTGACTATATTTGTTTAATTTAATGTATAAATCCCTGGTTATCACTTCCGTTTTACTCATACGTAAGTCATCTAATGTGTACTGCTACAGCTGTTTGATGTATATATCCAAAACCAGAAAACAACTAAGACCATTAGACGCATAACCATCTCCTGCAGAAATGTCACTCATGCTACAAATAAACTGTAAGCTTAGAAAAACATCGTCACCCAACAAACAAACAACAGTTGCTGAACGAAATACATGTGTCTAGAATTTTGTTCCCAAGCTAATTGGAGGCAGGCTCTAATGCCATACCGCAGGACGCCGTAGTTGAGAAATCCCTCAAACTGGTCATGCAGAGTTCAGCACGCCATGCAACGACAATTGCTTAACTCTGGGGGCAGGAGGCACAGCGAGAAATCTCAGAAACCAGACTGGGAAATAATGCTGCTGTTTGTCATGGTCAACCTCGGCAGTGGGAGGAAGCCAGCAAGAAGGAGAGGGACCTGAGTGAAGCTGGCCATAAAGCAGCAATGTGCCATTGTAAAGGGCAAGCCTCAGTCTAGGGGACTATTGTGGTGTGGGGGTTGAAGTGCTGAAGGGTAGGTAAGAGCAACAAAGGGTGAGGCCTCCTGAGCAAACTAGGGGCCAGCACCTTTTCCCACGAGCGCTGCTCCAAACCACCACTGCATCTGTATTCAGTCGTGTCAAGCTGGACTGGGGCAAGCCTAAGACCAGGATACCACAGTGATCAGCATGGGAAGCAATATTGCCTCTCGTTAGTCTTCCTCTCAAAAATGGAAGAAAACCTATATGAAACAGAAATTATTTGCTATTCAAATATCAAAAGTTGAATGGGAATACGCATACCTGCAGCTGGCAGACTGTCTTATCCAAGGAGGCATCAAACTCAGTCACAGGACACCCAAAACCTCTATGCTTGTGGTAAGCACCTGATTCTGATGTTTAATTCTAAAAGCTACTGCTGCAAGATAGTTAGCTATGACTCCCCAGTACATTCAAAGACAGAGAAAAAAAAAAAAAACAACTGAAGTAGGTTGGTCACTCTCAAAAACTTGTTCTAATTTTTACAATTCTGTTGGTGCAAGTAATGAACTAAAGCATACATTCACTGGGATCTGGCCCAGTCTGCTATCCAAGTTGGAGGACAGAAAAGTTTCAAAACTCTGCAACTCCTCTCCTTTCCTGCGTGTCTGACTAACCCTGACCCTGGGTGTATCTTCTAGTTCAGCCTTGTCCAACACGTAGTTCCAGGCAGGATGTTGCCTGTAAAACCCTCATGCATTAATTTCAGTAATTGGAGTATTCAAAATAAAAGCAGAACTTTCAGAGGGGGACCAAAAGGCAATGTTGCCTTTCCAACAGTAACATGCTATCAGCCACAGGCAAGGCTGGGAACTCATGCATTAGCGAGGTATTGAGCTAACACGTCTTCACGAAAAACATTCAACCTGCTCAGCCAAACTGTGGACTTTGATTTATCCGTCTGACAGCCCTGTTCAGCCCTACAGGGTTGGACTTTGCCCAGTGCCACTGCTGGGAAGCTGCAGGACATCTCTGTGAAAAGCACCTGCAAAAGGAGTGGTGGGAGAGGGAGGAACACTTCAGACTTGGTAAAATAGGTTTAATAGAGTTGGAAGCGGAAAAGGGTTGACCTGATTACCCTGTATGAACTGACTGTAGGAACAATACCCAAACAAAAGGCAATCTAACACAACTGTCACAACAAAGCCAGTTCTGAAAGACATCTGACAAGGCAACATCTTTTTTAAAAATCCTCAGGATATTAGCTGCATATTTGTGTGTTGTATTAAGACTAACGTCATGACAACAGCTCAATTTAGCACAAACAATAGGCCAATAAATACAATACTAGTGCTTTAAAATAATTAAATAACCATTTGTTCTTGCATTTATGTTGCTTCCAAATACTGGCAGAATTCCTTCAAACAAAAAAAAAAAAAAAGACTCCTCTTTTTTTTTAAATTTTTAAAGATTACATGTTGGCAGTAATTTAGGCAAATCTGGACATTTGTTCCATTCATCTGCAGTGAAAAAAACAGACACACATCTATCACGTTGCATTTTCAGTCTTCGAAAGCCAAAACAAGGGCCCTCCAGGGAAGAAGTTTAATTATAAACTATCACTACAAAACAAGATAGATTCTGGGACATATCTCTGGGAACACATTCAACACACTAAACCAATATAATCTGAAATGTAATTTTTTATTTTTA
Organism: Chlamydotis macqueenii; assembly: GCF_036417535.1. Classification (NCBI taxonomy): domain Eukaryota; kingdom Metazoa; phylum Chordata; class Aves; order Otidiformes; family Otididae; genus Chlamydotis; species Chlamydotis macqueenii. Next base: position 9,288,147 of record NC_141556.1, on the reverse strand, counting down.
TATTTTTAATGCAGGGCCATGGGGATTTTTTGGTGTAAAAGGAAAAAGTATACAGTGATCAATTACAGAGGCACAAAGTTTGTTGCAAAATAATGTTCATAATATTGTTAGTGATTCTTCAGAAACACAAGAACAGAAAAACACAAGCAGTGTCGCTTGTTAGCAGTCCATTTGTTTTCTAAACTTTGCACTAAGTTTGTACTGTGCAATACTGAGAAAATCTGAAGTATAAAATAAGAGTCACAGTGCAAACCAACATTGCCTTCTCTGCATTGCAGTTTTCAGTTTCAGTTCCTATGCAGCTTTTTATAATTGTGTTATCAATTGTCACAGTAGAAGGACCTTAATGAAAAACAGAATTACTTCTGTATTTTTTTTCCTTTCACCCTGTTCACCAAGAAAAAGTGGAAATTTTATTCCAGAGTCTTCAGTTTGAAACATTTCTTAATCACATATGATGTATCAAATAATTGGTTAATTTCTGACCACAAAAAAAATTCCCCTAGTAGGAAAATGTTTTTGTTAATAAATAGGTTTTTTTTTAAAGTTGAAAGCAATTGAACTCTCGTGCAACTCAGTGAGGCCATTTAATAAGGCTGCATTTTAGATTTCCATCATGTAACAGAGAAGAAAATGACTTATGTCAATAACACTGTCAACGAGGTCAAGCCCCATAGGAATCCCTATGAATTCCTTCTAAAACCCTGTGTAGATCTGTAAACTATGTCATGATCTTACCCACCACATCGGTGAAGCGTGGAGCTTATTTTAAACAACTGCATACTGACAGCCTAATTCTGTTTTCACAAAGATGAACTGGATCTCTAGAAGGCATACAGCCGTCTTATAGCACAAGAGGTGTCCGTCAGGTAAACAGATTCTCCTGAGCAAATGAGTTGCAGAAGTAAATATGAAAGCTTTGTACTGAATCTAATTTAGATAAATGAATACTGAAGATTCCATGTTCTAAAATCCACACATGACATTAAAGATGAATGCTAATTTACTTCTTCTAAGAAGACACATTTCTACTTAGATCAAACATATGAATTGTTAAGAATATCATTACCCATGGTAATACTATTGCCCATGTTCAATATCTTTGAAGGTTTTAAAGCCTCTTGAGATCATACAATTTCTAAACATGATAATGTCAAAATGTAATTTTTTTTTTTGCCTAAATCATGGTGATCAATACTTTAGAAAAGCTTACAGTCACAAATAGTGACTATCTGATTATTTATTCTCATTTTCCTTCTTCATTCTCTTCCCAGCAATTGACTTCCTTGTATTTTGCTGAATGTCTTAGCATTTTTAGTGAAAGTAGCAGAGATTTATAACAAAGATTCATACCAAAGTCTCGACTATGGAGCTGTATCAGAGTAATGGCCGAGACTAATCAGTAAGAGATACGTTGGCATGCGTTCACTGATTCACTGAAGTTGCACAACTTAGGTAGAAAAGAATCATAATCATCATGACCATATAATATTGGTAATACTTGTGTTCACTAGTACACAAATATTAAATTTATTGTTTTAATTCCAGTTCTGAATTATTCTGACAGCATAATTAGTGAGCACATTCATTCAAATAATTTGAATGAAAGTAGAGCTTGTCTTTAATAAATATGGTGTAAAAATACTTGATAATATCGCTGAGGTTCAGACTCACCTCCATTCAATTTAGGTACCTGAAAAACAGAAGCTGGTAGCCTGGTCACTCAAAAATACACACATAACAATTGGAGAGAAACAGTAATCATCAAAAAGTGAAACTACCAACCAACTAGTGCCTTCTGTTGACTCTAGTTAAGTATCAGATCCTATCCAGGAGGAAAAAATGCAGGCCTATGCTATGATTCGTTTATTTATTTGCCTGTACCCAGACCAAATAAATGTTTCCAAAACCAACAAAAAACACTGCTAGAACAATTGCTTTTGTTTCTCCATTTCCAGATCTATGTGTAGTTACTCCCTATGTAATGCAGTTCACGGAGTATCTTTTGCTGAAACATCATAAAACCCTGACATGTCTGAGCATGGTCCTCTGCTATAGGAGGTAAAGAAATTAATCCCTCCAATGGTTGTGTAACAGGCTCTTATCCTCCTGCTACTAAAAAGGAGAAGCATCTTAGTGATGTTAGGTGTATACGTCCTTATTGTGCTAGTATTCGCACTTAAGAGGAAATGAAAGAAAAGTCATTCTACACAAAAGGGATTCCATAATAAATGAAATGAGAAGATTACAAGGCCAAGAATTGAAAAGTTACAAATGTCAGCACTACAGCCAGAATGTGATGGCAAACAATGTGATCCTGCCTCTCACAGTAAGCCGGTGAAGCAGAGGGCAAACAAAGGCAATGTTTTACTAAGCTCATTTTAAAATAACAAGACAACATTCCTACTTCCTTGGTGTCTTTCTCATTCAGTGTCCACCCTCTGCAGGAATGACCCAGAGGTCCTGAGGAACACATACTTTCTGATTGCATGGCTGAAAAACGCAGCCTAGTACAGATACATCAGAGAGTGGGAAGGAAAGAAAGTGCAGACAGTTATCCTTTGGGATGCTAATAATCAGAGCACTTGTAAGTTATTTCTCTTTGTTTCTAATGGAGGCAAGCATGGCTGCAAATCACTGAAAATTGACATATCTGCATGTCTGTTAGTGCTTTATTATCATTAATCAAAATGAAAACAATATTTTCTTCTATTATCTCTGCAGATATACCCTCTATATTCAAGTAGTTAAAGAGAGGCCTGATCAGTCTCATATACTATTAAGGGTTACACCCCTGCCTCCTCTTGTCTTCCAAAGCAGTGAAATGTTCTGATCAGTGCTTGTCAGAGAACCAGACTAGATGAGAGAAATTCTGTGTCAGGTACCAGAAATCTTCTGAAAATATGATGGAATATTTCTGTCCTGGAGATACAGAAAATGGGAAATGTCCTGGAGATACTGAAAATTGTCTCAGTCCTAGACTGGAAAGTAAAGGTAAAAAAAAGAAAAATATCTTTTGTTCTCTCTAAGTTTTTTTTATTTACAAAATTTATAATTATTTTCTTTTTATATATATAAATTTGCAAATGTAACTGAAGTAAATTAACTCAAGGAACTGAAAACATACCATTACTGTTTCTCAAGGCCCCATATTAGTCAAATCATCCATGACTGGCTTCTGATATGACTTCTGTCACTGAGGTTTGGGTAAAGAGCAGAGCAACTTTCTCCTGGAAGGTCCCAGGACATTTCATTTAATCTTCTCCCTCCCACTCTGGATCTCACTCACATATTTCAGTTCCTCTCCCTGTGTGGCCATACTGGGAGCACTCAAAGCTAAACCCACAGGAAAGAAAGAGAAGAACAGGAACTGTGCAAGAGCCTGCCTGGACAGATTGAATAATGCTCCCAATTTGTTAAGCTCTAGAAGATGACTGAACTTCCCCAGTGTTATTGTTTTACCATTCTTTTGAAATTATAACTTAATGCTTTTATTCTCTATGAACTAGTGCACTAAACACAGTAACTTAATGGTGAAGTATTAGAAAAACATTGGCATAAACCTATAATAACAATAATAATGTAAATGTACTGACATATGCTTATGATTATTGCTACAAATGCCTTTTGGGAAGACCATATCGAATCTTCAAAATTTATCTTTGACTGTGGCCCAAAATTCAGGGTTCTGTTAAATACATTCAGCCGGAATCTTTCTGAGTCTCCATGTGAAGAAAGTACAGGCTTTCAAAACAGATCAAGCCTGGCCATAACACAACAGGATCAGAGACATACTTCTGCCGCAAGGGAAAGCACTTCAAACATCAGGGTGCCAGTCTGTCAGCACTTATCACTCAGTGGGTTATACTATCTCTCCAGCAGATTCACCTTCCAAACTTATACTTCATCACACTCCTGACCTTGCTGCATATGGCCCCTTCAGCAGAGTTCAAGTATGTATCATGGAAGATATCAAAAATTTATTCACTGCTTCTCATTATCATCTCAGCGCTTTGCTCATGGTAAGCCAAAATTATTTACTCTGCAGTTTTGGACACGTTCATGGAAGAAGAAGTGATGAAGAAAAGTCTAATCAAGAAAATGTTATGCTGCAAAGAAAATGAGCAACCATCCATCCGGTCACGAGCAAACGATTGCTTCTGTGCCTGTTTGGTGTGCAACTTTCCATCCAAAAATGGGATGGAAACTGAGTCAGCCAGTCCATACTGCACTCCAGACAATAAAGTGTTTCAGATCAAGAAAAACAGGCAAGGCTGCATCACTCTGGCCTGCGTCGTATGGACTCTTTTTTTTTTCCTTTGAAACATTCCATTTGCTGTTCAAGCCAAGACAAGAAAAGAAACATTTTTAACCTTAAGAGTCTGACATAAGCCTACAAAATTAAATAGTCAGGGCTGAAGTGAGGCAGGTTTTACAGTTAAGTAGCAACCCTTTGTTCCTTCCTGAAAGTATGATTGCACTCAGGGAAAACATCGCAAACTGCAGGTCAACAGGCAAAAGGAGATGCAGTTGCCTTTATTTGCATTGAAATCTATGCAGGGCCACATACTCTACAAATAAAGAGCAAGTGACAATACCTTCCTTGATGAGCTTACATCTAAGAAGGCAAAACAAAACAAAACAAAAAAAGATGGGTGGAGGAAAAGCCTGTGCAATTACAGGAATACAGTACAGTCATCCCCAGTGCACCGCTGACTTCATCTTCCAAACCCCATGCCTAAGTCTGTATCAACAAATAAAATGTGCCAGACATTTTTTGCAGATCCTGAAACAGAGCAGCTTGGCACTGCTTCTGTCCATAGAGCTAAACCCTAATTCCCTTCAAAACCAAGTGGTCTCATCCATATTGCCTCCTGGGAGCCCTCCACATCCCCTCAGCTCATGATAGGGCCATTTGGAAATGTGCTAGTTGACAAGAGCAAAAACTGGTCCAATGAGCACGCTAACAAACATCACAGGCTATTGCAGGTCAATATCGTCTTTCGGCCTTGTCTAACTTGCAAATACAGATGGGACTCATCCGTCTCCCCAGCGGCCTGCTTGAGAGGCCCTGCACCCATGAGGGAAACGTGCCACTAAAGCCATCGCTGAGCAAGACAGCCAGTCGGTGACAGAGCCAGCAGAGCATCCCATCAAGTTTTGGCACTTAAACAATACTGCCTGTCATTTTGTAATTTCTGTGGAAAATACAAGACATGGCACAACCATGTAAAATATTCCACAGTGTGAATACAGATGTCTGAACTGGGATAACATGACCATCAGGTAGAGATCAAAAAAGCAAGGGACTTCTAGGTTTTGTGAAAGTGCGGGCAAATAAATTACAGGTGGAATCTTTGAAATGTAACTCCGGCTTTAAAAAAGGCAGTGGTAGGCTGACACATCAGCTGTTTTTTTATGATGATTGAAACTCTCTGTTTCAGCAAAGCTGTTACAAACTTGGAAAAAAAACAGCAAACAGCTGATATCCACTACAGTGCACATAACTGTCCTCCCACAAGATCCTGCTCAGGGGTGTGCTTTTAGAGTAGAAGTTCACCGACTTCTCCACAGATGTTTGAGTTCACCTTCCATGAGATACGGACCTCAAAAAAGAAAAAGACGACAAAAGCCATGCAGTCAGCACTATGACATGCTGGCTCTACTGACCTCCGGTACTTGTCCTGACCCTCTTGCCACATGTCACCACCTCTTCCCACATGTCACCAGCTCTTCCCTTCTGCCAGGGGACCTGTTCATGGAGTCACTCTACACTGCAGTCAGCATTGACTGGTTTATTTTAAACACCTTAAGTTTAGTGCTGCTGTACATGTTGGAAATGGATCTATAGGACTAAGGACAGAAGGCTCATCATGATGAAATGAGAGTGGAAAAGGGAAATAAACTTTTAAGATGGTAGGGCTACAGACAAAGAAGGATATGTGACGAATTCCCTGCTCTATTCCACCACATGCTCAGAAGAATGGATTAATGACTGATCACACTTAAGAAGTTAGCAAAATTATTGCTAGCATACTATTGTCATATTTAGAAGATGAGATGCCTAATTTTTTTTTAATCAAATCAATTCATGAGAAAGAAAAACTCAAACAAGTAAATAATCAGCAGGATCTTAGAAGTAAGTTTCAGGAAATGTTTTATGGCAAAGAACAGCCCTTCTGCCATCCAGCTGTGTGTTTTGTTTTAACAATTCATGAGAGTGGAGCTTCTGCAGCTTCTTTTCTCTTTCCTGTTCCAAAAGCCTTGGGGATATTTCTTTTTTAATTTTGAGCCCACTTTTGTGCTGGGAATTCTTTTCCCAATGGGTGAGTGTAAATGATATGAATGGAGATTGCGCAACTGCTTATCTCTTCTCTTGCTGCTCAAGTTGTTTGCCTAACCCTTCCTGAGAGCAATGAAAGGAACCTTTTCTTTACTATGGGTTTATTTGGATCTGTAGAAACCAAGGACTCAGTCTCTCTACGTACATTTACAAAGTCTTCTGCAGAACTGAAGGACTTTGTTTAGCATGAAGAAACTCTGAAATCAGGAGCCACTTCTTTGTCTGATATAGAAAGAATCAGAAGTCTGACTTGTACAGTTCTCAGCACTTATACATCTGGGGTTGCTGGACCTCCAAAAAGCTAACAAAAATAAATAATATGGTGCCACAGAGAATCTCCTTCTTCCAATCTGGGTAGAAGGACAACAGGAAAATGGCCACCATGGCTCCAGCTAAACCATAAAATACTAATGCAGGTGCTACGGAAAGCAGATAAATAAGAAAGTGTGTCTTTTTTTGCCATATGTGTATATTATGCTTGTAGACAAAATTTTGGATTTAATAGGCCAAATCCAACTCTTTGAAGTTAAGGAAAGTGCTTCAGTCTCCTCATTCACATTCTCTTTGATTTACTTCTTAATATAATTTTTTTATGTGACATAAAAGCACACAGCAAGCTGTTATACTTCATTCAACAAACAGACACTCAGATGCTCAGCAGCCATGACAATGATGATCCTAAATCAAATCCTGTTGGGTTTTCCTGTACTAAATACCACATACTCCTGCAGCACCGTCAGAGAACAATGGCAGATCAGCTCCAGCAGCCACCAGCGTGGAAGCCTGTCCAAGTTCAGCAGCAGAGCCTGGAGATGCTACATCTGCTCCAAGTTTGCAACAGCATGTTTCTCTAAAGATGAAGGGGAGAGTTAAAAAAAAAAAAAGAAACCTAGCATGGAGGTTATCTGGCTGAACCCTCTGGCAGTGAATCAGGCTCCCGTGTTGACAATTAAGAGATTCACCCCAGCTCACTGCCTCAAAGCCCTGCAACCTAAGTGAACTAAATATTTTGGACTAGGGTGTGCTGTCAGAGATGCTGCTTTCCAAGCTCTTGCTGTCATTGATATCCCAATACATGCAAAAGCAGTTAAAACAAAGAAATACTGAGGATTCTTCATCCCAAATTTAGTAATCTGAAAACTAGCTGTCAGTTCATCTAGTTTCCATTCACAGTCATTAGAGAGAAAGAGGCACTTCAGGGGCTGATCACTCCCAGCCACTTCAGACTTCTTGGATGGGAAGATGAGGTGTCTCCCTCTCTGCTGATTAGACAGAGACCCTATGCAACCATCTTAGTTGAGATACTTAGAGCTTGCTCCTTCGAGCCCTCAATCAAGGTTAGCAAAGGGACATGGAGCGCTAACAGGTGGAGTCACAGACCAGATAGAAAAGTACTTGCACAAAAGGATCTTTAAAATCAAAGCGGATCAGGGACCTGGAAGTGACACTGTAATCAATTTATCTCAAAAAGCACCTGAGAAACTGCTACAGATTCAATGCTTTGCTGTCACAAGAAATGAATCCTCAGTGACCATGGACATGTCAAGGGCATTCCCACCTTCTGAAACCCCCCTCAGCAATTCCATCAAGTTGATTGCAAGGAATAATTATCTACAACTATGCAAGAGCAAATCCCTATACCTTCATGACTTCCAGCTGAATGAGAATAATAATATTTCATTTCTGAGGAACTTCTTTGTTCTCTAACATAGATGTTAGCTCTTTTCAGAGGAGTTTTAACTCATGCTCTGTACACAGTCTGTAGTCTAATGAGACTCCGAGTGCAGAGGGACTTTACAACAATGGCTGTAATACAGGTGATAATATTAATAACATCCATTTCTGTTTTGTCTTGCCCTTGTGCACCTCCAAAGATGTCTGTATCACTGAGATAAGTCATTTTACTTGATGTTATCCTACCTGGTGCAACACAAACAGTCAGGGCTGTGTCAAGAGAGAGGAAGCTGTTGCAAAGCCCTGGGCTATTGAAGCTATTGCTCCAGCTGAAATTTGGTCTGATTGCTTCACTTTTTGGCTGTTTTTTGCTATTAATCTTGGAAAGCCTCCAAAATAAACCTGATAAAGTCCTGAACATCACAAAAGATGCATTCTTCCCCATACTTGTAAATCATCTTTGGCACACTTCCCAATTTTAGCAATTATAGATTTCCCCCAAGCTCCCTGCACATTGCTCACAGATACAAGGCTTTGTATGATCTGTCTTCTAATTCAGAAAGCTACAGCAAGCTATTGCATGAACCCCACATTAAACAGTAAAGCAATTCAATACTAAAGCACTGTTTAGGTCTCTGTATGGTTTTCTTGATGGATGTTACACTGCTGATCTATTTTTACGTGTTATTTATACTGGGATAGTGCCTAGAGGCCCCAGTTAGGGACAAAACCCCATAGTGCTGCACATACTATGAAGAAGGACACAAGAACCTCTCCTCCTTGTAGCTTATAGTCTAAGTACATAATGAATGACACCAGATGGATAAAACAGTCAGAGGGAGCAAAAAGTGAGATAGTTGTTAATAACCGTAACAGGCAGAGCACAATAGCTGCTTCGCTATATATAGGCAACGTGGTGTTCCTGCCACTATTGTCTGCTTTCTCTCTGTCCTCTGCGCTGTGTCTTACAACCGGCAGATACCTGTGGACAAGCACAGAGTCATCCCCTGCGCGTCTGAAGCACTGGGCACTTGGAAGTATCTTTCACTGCTCAGATAAGGCATCTAGGTGAGATTTTGAGGATGTAAACCACAGGAAAGAGGTAGGTACTTACAGAGGATGACTCAGAGCCCCTGAGTTAGGGCATAAAGCACATTATGTGAATTCACAGGTGTCATAGTTCAGCCCCAATCAGGACGAGACTACGCAGTCTCTCTCTCACTCCCCTCACCCTCTGAGAGAATAGGAGGAGATGATATAAGAAAAACAGCTCAAGGTTTGAGATAAGGACAGGGAGAAATTCTTAAAGTTACCATCACGGGCAAAACAGACTTGACTTGGGGAAAAACACACATTTATTTCTAAAACTAGCAGGAGAATGAGACAGGGGACAAGATAACTTCCCCCCACCCCTCCCTCTTCCTGGGCTTAACATTATCTCTACTACCTTCCCCCCACCGAGCGGCACAGGGAGGAAGAGGGAATGGAGGTTATGGTCAGTTCATCACTTGTCGCTTCATGCTGCTCCTTCCTCCTTGGGGAAGAACTCCTTGCATTCCTCCTCTGCTCCAGCATGGGGTCCTCTCACGGGCCACAGGCCTTCGTGAAACTGCTCCGGCATGGGTCATCTCTTCCACAGGGTGCAGTCCCTCCAGAACAGCTGCCCCAGCGGGCCTCCATGGGCCACAGCCTCCTTCAGGCCTCCAGCTGCTCCGGCATGGGGTCCTCCATGGGCTGCAGGTGAATCTCTGCCCCTCTGTGGACCTCCATGGGCTGCAGGGGGACAGCCTGCTCCACCACGGTTATCACCACAGGCTGCAGAGGAATCTTGGCCAGGAGCCGCGTTACTCCTCCCCCTCTTTCTTCACTGACCTTGGCGTCTGCAGCCATTCCTCACAACAGGCTGGCAGACGCCTCTCAGGATCCTTTTTACATCTTATTATCTTCTCATCTCCTCTCCACTTCTTGCAGCCAGGCTGGGCCTAGTTGGGCCCAGTTGGCTGCCCAGCGGGAGGCCAGAGGGTGAGGCCTGCAAGGCCTCACTCAGCTGCTTCATATCTTCTCTCCTTTTTTATTTTTTTTTTGTTTTCCCCTTCTTAAATACGTTATCGCAGAGACATTATCACGGAACATTCTGCTACCAACTGGCTCGGCCTTGGCCAGCAGCAGATCCGCCCTAGGCCTGGCCGAGTCCACTGAACAAAGGGGAGCAACTTCTAGCAGTTTCATACAGAAGCTACCATCTTAGGCCCCCCTCACTAAACAAAACCAGAACAACAGGTTTGGAGTCACTCAGGGGAAGGATTAGGACTTGGGGGGTGGAAAATTGCCAGGCAAGAGAGCCCAGCAGGAAGCTAGCCTCAGTGCAATTAACATAATTGCTACCTTTATTCCCTTACATATTGACAGTGCAGAATATAAGTGCCTTGGGCATCTGCGTTGCTGTAGCAAGAACAGCCAGAAGTCCTTACAGTGTCCAGCAACAGTGCCTAGTTCAAGTTCAGGCTCTCTGTGGAAGCAGATAGGTGCATCTCCCATCTAACTCACTGGCTAAGTCTCACTCAGGTCAAAGACGGGCTTTTAAACTCACAGCCTTGTGACCCAAATACACCTTTTCAGTTTTCTTATTTCATGTCCGGATCTGAGTCAGGATTGCTCCACACCCAGATAAGATACCCACCACATTTACATCCCTGTACGAACTCTAGATCCTCCTCTAAGTTCTTAGGACAGTTCATCTCTGATTTCCCAAATAAATAGGTGCTGGGTTTGTAAGGTCAAGAAAAAACAATAAATGTAAACTTCTGCAAACACATTTTACTCTTCTGAATTCGGTATATTTTAGACATTCCCAAGCATAGGTCTAGTATCATACGTAGCCACAGACTCTCTAATACCAGATCCCTGTCCCTGAAGTGACTGATTGCTCACTTATCCCCACCTCTTCATCAATAGATGAGCCAGAAGACAGAGGGATGAATAGCAAAGGGACTCTCTCTTTCCCTTCTCTGCAGGCAAGTGACAAGCAGCTGTGAGGGAAATAAGAGTCCAGCTGTGTAAAGATGAGCTCTGACGAGGCTGTAGGTGGGAGCTACCAAAACAAGAGGGACAAAGCCTGAAAGCAGGTCTTTCCTTTGAAGAGTGCAAACCAAAAAGAGTAAACTAGTCACAAAGAGATGTTGCTGTCCCACGGGGTAATGAATGTAATAATACAAGGGAGGACTCTATCCCTGAGTCACGCCTACAGCATGATAAACTAATTAAGCTCATCTTTCTCTGAAACGCAAACTTGGGCAACTGCATGGGTTAGAAGGGACCTCAGATAGGGCATCTCAATCTTCCTTATGAGTCTGTATTGCTCAACCTTTCCTCAGATCCCCAGCATCCTACAGCTGCTTTGCACATGGACCTCCAGCAGCTCTAATAGAAGCTCCCAGCATTTTTGTAGCTCTTCTCCAAATAATTTTCATTTTCCTACATATTTTTTTTCTTTAAACTCACAGTCCTGTTAATTGTATTTTCTCTGAGCATCAGTCATTTTCAAGGAGGTAGCTGCCACAAAGAGTTTACACAGTATTTCCAACTAGCATGAGGCTGTTGTATTAAAGCTAGAGACATTAGGAGTAGATTTGCAAAAGAGCTCACCTCTCATTTAGTCATTAAGGCCTAGATTTTCAAATGTAATGTAAGGTAACTTGAGACACGTAGGCATTACTGGATACAACATTCCTTGGTACTACATGCACCATAGCACTTTTGGATGTTACTAGTCTGCCTAAGGACTGCTTCACAGAAAGAGAAGCGGGAGCTCTATCATGCAGTTAGTTTTTAATAAAAGACTTCCTGAATGTTTTATAAAAAATAACAGGAGGAAAACACAAGTTCTTTGAGGTGGTTTCTGTAATTCTTTCAGAAGAGCATTTCAGCAAATACACTCATTAAAGACATGCTTTTCCCTTAAAATCAAGCTGAGTTGATTTTATTTGATCCTTTTATTCTTAAGATAACATTCATCTTGTCTAATTTCAACCATCTAAAATTCAGGCATTGTCTTGGCTCCCTCCAGAGAGGGTGGAGACAGGCCCTGCTGGGGCAAATTAATCCACCAACTCAGATGCTGTCACCAAATAGGGAGCATTACTCTTTGGAGCACCTCATCTCTGTACTGAAAACTGCTGAAGATTAGGTAACCACCTTGCACTACAGACAAGTGAAATAAATCCCATCTTAATTAGTTTTTCTACTCAGTATACTCACATGGCTCCCATTGTTACAACATCTGAACATCCATACTTTTCAAATCTACTATTCTTACACTCTTTCTATAACAAAGGGTAGTTTTTACCCATTTACAGACATATGTAGCTGAGGCAGGTAGAGGCCAAGATCCAGATCTGCAAAGGTATTTAGCAAGTTAATTGTCTAAATTAAGTGGTTTTCAGCCTCAGCTGACTAACACTCAATGATATAGACAAAGAAATGGCAGTTGGATGCCTTTAGGAATTTGCTAAGATCTAAGCAGAAATGACTTGCCTAAGGACATATGTCATGGAATTAACCCCAGGTCTCCTGAGCTCCTGTTCTAACCTTTGGAATGTCCTTAACATTAGGCAAACCCTCTGCTGATTTTAGAATTAAACTTTTGAAATATTTACAGTCATGTTGTCTTCTTCGTCAAACTCAAATAAGTTATGCACACTCAAATCCTTCAATTTCTCCTCATAAATCAAACCTGACTCAAAGCCTTTCTTCTCATATTTACTGCTCTTCTCTAAGCTTTTCTTAGATGTTAACTTACCAGTAATAGCACAGAGGCCAAAATTCCAGGTTGGATTTTTAGGAGGATCTTTCACTTTCTTTAGTTGGATCTTTCACTAAAATCAATGAAAATACTATATTCACTTCAATGAGCACATAGACCTACTCTGGTATGTAGCATCTGAGCAATCTCTGTCACAGTACAGTGCACTGATATTGTCTGATACACTTATTGAAATAATGGATCAAGACCTTGAAATTGAAATACTTAGGGCTTGTCAACATGAGATACAGTAAGATGTGAATTAGCAGCATGCTTACTGCTCTGCAATCACATCACACAGAAGTGTATATCAGAGGACTTTTAATTAGAAAGCATCTTTCTTCACTTCAAAAGCAGACTTATGACATATACCCTGTGACTGATCACGCAGAGAGTTAGTGTGAAGAAGGTACCATGCTGTACACTGTTATTCTAGTTTAACAGCATGCTGACTTCCGCATGTAGACAAACCTTATCAGACCAGAGCAGACTTCACTATCGGGCGATATGTGCTTCTTAGAATAATCTTGGGGAGAACTGCTGAATGCTAAGCGTGTCCTCTGACTTCCCTGGGACTTGCACCTGGGTCACAATAAGGGTCAATTTATAAAATAAGCTCAGTTAATTTCATCTGTGTTGATATTTTCTGGAAATTATCTCAGTATGGTGAAACAGAAAAGCAAGTTTCTGTAGGGAGAGAGGTGATAGTCTCACACTATTCAAACAAATGACAAGATAAAACACTGTTTGTGGTACTGCACAAGTGCAGTTCTGCCCTTCTAGGACAGCAGACTTGATCTCTAACTAATCAAAACAATCCTATATCAACTTCTAGTTAACATCAAAGTCTATCCATGTTTTATTTTAATAAATTATAAGCATGGAGTACGGACAGCTTGTGAGAAACAAACAGGTAAAGTACCATATATCTTTCAAGAAAGACTTTTAAATAATTGTAAAGTGTTTTCTAGACTTCAGATTATTAGAGGGACTTTTGATCGACTCCTGTATTAAACAGAAACCTTAAACAGTTATCCAATAACTTTTTTATGGACTAGCACTTATTGTCCGAATAGGATTCAATTTCTGGGGACATCAAGAAAACACGATTCTGCAACATCCTTTCTGTTGAATTGCCTTGCCCATCTTCTGAAACCTAACAGATAAAACTCTTACATCAAAATGCAAAACTTTTGCCCAATCACCCAGATTCAGAAAAAGGAAACATATTTGTTCTGTCTCAGGGTTTCTAGCCTACATCTTGTGAACCACAAGAGGAACATGCTACTTCTAGGTTTTACACAAAATAGAGAATCCCACGCACCACCATATCTCTGCAGGGAATGCAGAATAAAGTACTTAGGCAGCAAACGCTGCCAAAAACTCAAATGCCTATTTTGGGACTTTCTCCCAGCCTAACAGAAAAGCAGGAGGTGGAAATGACAGCTACACAAGAAAAGACACCCATGGGACTGAAGTCACATCTTCAACTTGAGCATGTCCAAAAAGAGCTCTGAGCAAATGCTGCTGCCTCTGCAGTGTGACTGGGTTTTCTTTCTGAGTGGAGGCACGCACAGGCTAAGCCTAGGAAGCTTTCTGTAACACAATATACTTGTAGCTCAGACTAGATCCTTTATTAGTAGGATATAATAAAGCTAGTTGGAAAAAAACTACTGACCTTCTAAGGTAAAACACTGGAGACACAGAGGATGCTGGATCCATCTGAATGTCACACTCGCAGACCCTTGGTGGCTCTAGAGAACAATCTTTGGCTTCACAGTGTCAGTCATTAATTTCTCTACCCTCCACCAGTGCCTTTTCAACTTTTCTAACCGCTTGTGCTCACACCTCTTCTCCCATGTGGCTCAAAGAAGAATGAAAGGAGATAGCACAATTTAAAAACACTCATGCCTTCCAAGAATCGAAATGTTATTTTCTTGAGAAAAGAATGAAAGCAAATAGACAGTAGGGATATTACAGTGCCTACTGCAAGGCCTTGTGAGATTCCCCTTGAGGGTCATCACAACAGACCATGGTAATCTCTGCTGCTACTTGCACTAAAGATAATAATGCTACTTATATTCAAAGTCACTGTGTCCCTGTTATTCTGTTCTTACATACAATTTAACTTATAAAGATGAGTGTAGTGCTTTATAGAGAAGATAAATTAATAGTTTATCTTGAAGGTGTCAGATCCCACTTTCCGTTGTGTCATGTGAATTCCTGGACGGAAAACAAAACACAATGAATCCAAATACATTCCAAAATGCTCTTCTCACATCACTCCAGTGGCATTTACCTTGTTTGCAGGGAAAGGAAGGAAGGAAGGATAGAAAGGTTGGAAAGTACTTTTTAAAAATACCATTGATTAAGGTATATTTCATTATCCTTAGAACAGGGTGATATCCTAGAATAAAAATAGAAATAAAACCCGTCTTTACTAAGAAAATTACTATCCATATTTCAGCACTGACCAACTACAGAACCGCTGTGCCTGTGGTACTGGTGGCACAAACGCTATCACAAACAAAGGAGTTTTTACCACCGCCTTGAAAAGCTGACACAAGGCCTGAAATCTGCCTGAGTTCTCTCCCATTAAGAGATTAGCACCCCACATGCAAAATCGCTACTGAGTAGAGTACCCCCAGAGAGTGAAGGTTTTCTCATCATGTCAGGACCGTTTCTGGGAATTGACAGGATACAGGATAACTGTGCCTGGAGTTTTCACTGAAGTACGAGAGTTAAGCTGCAGGAAGGTGATGAAATTTCAGAAGGGAGAAGAGTTTGGAGGTGGGAACAGCTTATTTTGTGCCATGAAACCACCTGGAGAACTTCAACAAAGAGGTGAAGATGGCAATTCCAGCTGGGACAGAGTGAGCCCTTGTGCCACAGGGCAGGCTGGTCGCCAGCACAGACCCAGCGCAATGGAAAAAGCCAGGGACAAACCAAGCAGAATTGCACCTTGGGTGTTAAATTTAATAGTACAATGTCATCCGGTTTTGGTGTGTGTCGTCCCCCCCCCCCCGCCCCCGGCATGTACCTCCTGCTTTTCTGTCAGGCTGTGAAAAGGCACAGAAATTGACACTCGAGCTTTCAACAGTGTTGCCCCTAAGTATTCGTTCTTCAGCCTTACACATCAATGTACACTAGCAACAAATCGAGGAAAAAAATCCAGTCCTTCTGTCTCAGTAAGAGCCAAAGTGCAATAATTCATTTATATACCAAGTGCCCAGCACTTGATTTTAGCCATCAAGGAGATCAATGTATGTGTCATGAGTTTCATAACGGTGCTTGTATTGCCATTTAGGAAAGCAATGAGCTGTAGCAAAGGCACAGGAGCTTCAGGCTCGTGAGCACAGCATAATAATTGATCTGTATTTAAAAATATAAATCTCTTCAGAAAAAAAAAAAAAAGAAAAAGACACACAAAAATATTCAGAGGGATACCATAAAAGTATCAGTCTACCATTTCTCCCCTCATATATATTTTATTTTGGGAGTTTAATCAATCTTCAGCATAAGCAGTCTATAATGATTTTATCTGAAGGTGGAAAATCTTCCTATGTAAAAACTCCCTTAATTTCACTGAAAGCTGTACATGTTGCCTTGGTGTCATATTGGAAATATATTTCTTTACAATAGATTCATGTTTTACTTTTTTCAAGCTGAGGCAGCTTTATAAGATAATATATGTGTGCTTATATGTCACTGGAAGACTATAACCACTGACTTATTACTCCAGAACAGATCTCTACACTGCAAACGGTATTACCTAGGACACTTGTCTTAAAAAGATAGACAGCACAGAGCAGTGGAGGTAAACACACCTTTTCATCTAGAAAGAGAACCTAAAAGACCCTTAAGCCTGGACAATGTTAGTAACTCTCTTAGAAGCATCGGTTCTCTCACTTTTTCCTGAAGCATCAGTTTGGTGGGACTGACACTCCAAACATTACATCCAGTCACCTTTTCCATGAAGCCTTTAAAATTCTCAGTTCAATTTACAAAATAATAGATTGAGTCTTAAAATAAACACCTTGGATTTCATCAGGTCTGAGAAAATCTCAGTTCTGACATTATATATTGTATAAGACACCAGATCTACAGATCACAATGATTCAGGCAGTAGTTATGTAAGGCATCCTTATCTATTAAAATTGTTTTAGCCAAAAGATTAGATTAATAACAGAGATATATCATCTTAACTAGCTTTTCACTCAGCCAGGTTCAGTGTTAGAGACCAGGATAAAACTTGTCTTCTGCTGTTACCAGGCTTTGCATGTAGCCAGACCTGCTTGACAACTCACCCACCATGGCACCTGGGCTATTGGGTGTGCATGCAACAAAGCTGTGATTATTCCAAGCTGTTCAGTGCCTCTGGTGTTCAAAACCAGGCATTGCTCGGCCCACCTTACTTGCAAAGCCAGAGTGGGCTCCAAGTGTGCCCAGCTCTCCCACAGACTGAAACCAGAAGATTTACCTCTCCTGACATCTTTTATCCAGCAGCCCCAAGGTTAGCACACTCCTTCAGGAACAGGTAGAATTGGACTTCTAATGATTATTTCAGTAGTTTAGTTCAGTATCCAATAGGAAATATCAACACTGATACCAAATAATTAATTAGAGCAGGTCCAGTAAGAGAAATTTTATCCCTGAAAGATGATGCTCTAACCATGCCAAGCCACATCCCCTTTCTGTTGAGCCTTTGATAACAGAGGACATGCAACAAAGCAGAACCATGGTGTGAGAGAGCCATGCTGCCAAGCACCAGCAGCACCACTGCTCAGATACGCGCTTGAAGAAGCGCACTTCCAGGTCATCTCAGGCGAGAGCAGGCACCTGAATCGCTGAAATATATGCTAGAGATATTTTAAAATCTATTTTATTTTATATTTTGTTTTGACACAAGGAAAAGACTGACCCTACATAGATACCTATCTGCTGGGAGAGCTCGTGGCTGAGGATCCCAAATGAATTTAGGAGCTTAAATCTGAAGCTCAGGGCCTAAGCTGTAGAGTGTTCCTCCTAACTTTCTGCAAGCTGGTTTACATGGCTTTTGGAGATTCCACCACAATCACCCAGTTAGTGCACAAGAAGCGATAGCACTTGCCTAGTACTTCAGTCTCTAGCTTCTCTTTACAACTCTTATCCCCAAATTATTTCAGTGTATACCACTAATTTAAATTTCTGCTTTCGTCTTTCGGCTTTTAAAGCTGCTCATTTCTTCTAAAGACATAGTACTGCCCTTAGCTATTACAAACCATTCCACTAATTCCAGTTACATGTCTCTAATTTACATCAGCTGAAGACACAGCTTGTTATAACTTGATTTTTTTTAATATAATAACTGTTGTGTACTACCATCATTCCCATGGACACCGTCCACTTCCTCAGTACAGCAGTTTTATCTACAAGCTGTAGCAGAAGTTTGCCCCTCAGCTTCAGGGTACGTCATGGGACAGGTAGAGTGGCTTGTGCTATATTAAAACTCACTCATCTGTGGATGGTTTTCCTGTCATTAAAATGATCATTATGAAGGCACTCACCCAGGACTACTTTTGCAGCATCACATGCAGAAAGTATACTTTATTAACTTATAACTCTGAAATGAAGACATGTAAGCTTAAAGATCCATTGACAAAAAAAAAAAAAAAAAAAACTCATTACAAAAAAATAATACTACATTTCAGCTTTAGAAAGAAGATAGAGGTAATAAAGATATCTGCTTTTATTAGCTCACCCTTTATGCTTGGATTTCTGTTTCTTCAAATTGACTTTTTTCTACAAATGAATGATTTACAATATTTTGCTCTTAGCAAACTGGATGACATCAACTCTCTTCACTACTGATGTGCTAAGATACATGAAGATCTGGTGACAAATGGTATGTCTGCTCCCTAGATGAAAAAAAACTGAATTATGTTTTTTTCCTTCTTGGTAAGTCTGTATTTCTGCATAGTATTTCTAGCAGATTTCTATTCTTTCTTTTGAAGACAAGAGTTCTGCTCCAGTTGAAAGACAAAGGCTTAGTTTCAGACTCAAAGTATTACATGGCTCAATGGATCCAAGAATTCCAGATTTGTTCACATGTGCAGACTTTATGCCTCTAGAAAATCCTCCAGCTTCCTTATAATATATGTCACCAGAATAAAGGGGATTCTTTGAAGCTGTGCTGTTCAGAAATTAATCTGCTAAACTAAGGAGCTCATAGAGACCAAAAGTCAGGTTAATTCAAAATAATTAATTTATTGAGGTATTTGGCCAAATTTGCTATTTGTCTTTCAAAATAGGGGATCTTATAATGCCATTACAAATTCAACTTCGCCCTGACACTTATATAATTCAGCAACAGAAAAACAGGCTGACACCTCTGTTTATTCTATGAAATAAAATTGGTTTTGTCTTCTTGAGGAACCCACATCTCTTAGTCTTCTGGGCTTGCCAGCTCTTGCCCTACAGTATGGTTGAAAGTGGGCTTTGGTTTTGTGTTTGGTTGGATACATCACCAGTGCTAAACAGAAGAGGACCTTCACTTCTGACTGAGACCGCCAGATGTTGTTGCAATATAGCTCATAAAATAATAAGAACTTGTCAGAATGAGAGAGGGTCCACTGCTTGTAACTAATGACTACACAAAAATAAGTGATAAATCATGACTATCTATATCTTATGCATCCTTCTTACTAAAAACAAGATTTTAAGAAATACGGAAGACAGACATAAACTGAGTGTGATGTTCCTATGTTTCCTCTGATTTCAGAGGTGATGTAATATGCGATCATCCTGTTAGTAGATTTGAAATTTTATTAATGTCCTTAGTAAAGGTTTTGAGGGACCTGCTAAAATGAAAATAAGTCATGAAATTAAGCAAATGATTGGTATTTTATATGCAGGTGGAGCATGTCTTTCAGAACTCAGAGAACAAATATAGGAATGTTACATCTTGCAAAGTACAGATCATTTAGAAAGTCAGAAAAATAGTGTGGAGAACCTTACAGTCAAGGCTGATTCTTTCAGTAAACCCTGGAGAAAAGGAACTGCATTTGCAACAGTCTCACTACTTGTAATTGCCCTTAATTTTATTTCCCTCTCTCAAAGTATAGCAGTTTAGCTCTTTTGATACCAAAGGATGTTATGAAGAGTTTCCCTTTATTACACTGTTCTAAAGCCTTTTAGTATAAGTCTTCATAAAACCTCACATATGTGCATTATAAAATTACAAGGAATAAGTTCCACATGAAAAATTCATCATATACATTGTTACTATTTTTTAGCAGAGATTCTGACATTAAGCATGAGAGCAGCAGACATTGTTTTAATTCTTCCTTGTGGGAGGAAAAAAAATATCAACTTTTTGCTTTTGGTTGAGAAAGAATTTTTTACATACTCTCTCTTTGCAGTCTCTCCCTTGCAAAACCAAAAAAGGATTTTAGACGGACAAAAAGTAACCACAATTATATGGAGTGTGTCATTGATAAATTCCAGGGGAATATAACAGGCTAGGTAGGCACATACCATTAGATCTAGCTGTTCAAAATGTTAAAATCCTAGCCAAGATTAAACTGGAATATTTGGCCACATCAGCCCTCAGAACTGCACTTAACCTTTAAAAGACTTGATCTGATTCTAGGTTCAGACTTTAGGAAAGTACTTCTTTCAAGAGAACATTTTACACAGCAGTCTGTCTCCAAACGTGTATAAGTCCCTTGAAGTCCCTAAGTACTCAGACAGACTGAGAACAAGCTCAAGTCCTTCATTTCATGACAGCCTTAGTTTTGTATAGTTTTCAGTTAATCCTAGGCTTTCTGTTTCCAGTGCATTTAGTCCTGAGTTATGCTGACGCAAGATGAGATCAGACTCAGGGCTGCAGTGACTCCAGGATTTTTGGAAGGGACATTCCAGGAAAATTGGTAACTTCTCTCCTCCCCATCCCCTCGGAAAAAAAAAATAAATAAGAAAACAGTAACAACACAAACTCAGCATATCATTGAATATGCTCAGATGTTACAGAACATTTTAGCCTCTCTTTTTCTGCGTAACATCTGCTTCCTGCAAGTCTCCTGATTCACTGACCAACTAGACTGGAAACAGTTTAATTATGGATATCTGTTTTGCTTTTAAACTGACCACATTAAAAGAAAAAGCTCACACGACTCTTCTTTCTGTTTATAATAACACAGGAAGAAAAATATGCAAAGATGTACAAAAAGGATACATGTTACTGAAAGCTGAGTGAGATGTACAGTGTGAAACTCATGCAGAAGGTCCTCATGAGTTACAGGTTTCCACATACATATAAGCTCTAGAGCATGAATTTGTTATTAGCCATACGTATCCCAAACCCTTTAGGATTTGTCCTGTAAATTAAGGTTGCAGATAAATGCCTCTGAAGTACTGCGCTTAGTCTGACCAGTGAAGCTGA
Source organism: Chlamydotis macqueenii (assembly GCF_036417535.1). Classification (NCBI taxonomy): domain Eukaryota; kingdom Metazoa; phylum Chordata; class Aves; order Otidiformes; family Otididae; genus Chlamydotis; species Chlamydotis macqueenii. Next base: position 9,266,907 of record NC_141556.1, on the reverse strand, counting down.
CTATTAGGTAAACTGTTAGGTACCACCAGAGCTCTGAACCTTCATCACGTTTTCCAATTATGTTGCAGGGAAGTGCAATGATTTAGTTAAAGCCCAGTATAATGTTCTAGGCTTAAATACCACACCCATCACCCTGATAGTCAAATTGAGCCAATGATTCAACCCAGATGGGAATCCAGGTTCTTCTTGGCTTGCTGTTATCTTTTCTGCCCATTAGGCTATATGACTTCCATAAATTATTTTGGAGTTCCCGTTAAAAGAAAATAAATCCACATGATGCTAAATGCTGCCTCCCAGCTGTAACACAAACTGGAATTTTGGACCACACCACTGCTCCCTGACTCATCCTGGATCCCCTCCATGTGACGTTGGATCCATCTCAGCTGGGGTGAGTAGAATAGAAGCGGGGGGAGGGGGTTGGCTTTTTTTTTTTTTTAATCACCTACTGTCAGACAACACATGGATGTCACACAGCATGACTCTAGGATGTGAAAAATAACAATACCAGAGAGAGGCCTTTCTGAATACACAAGGGTAGAAAGGAGAAGATAAAAGGACTAAAGATTTATACAGAGATAGTTTAAACACTGACTCATTGCCATTGCTAAGTTTATAAAATACATAAAACCCAGACAGAAATGTTGGGGCAGGGGGGAGATTGTGTTAGAAGTATGACTGAGGTGCAGCATCATAAAAAAGATAAAAATAGCACACTCGTGGAGTGAAAAATTAGTTTCACGCACAGTTTAAATACAGCCACCACGCTTCACGTCTCATGGGCATAGTTTTACTACGAGTTTCTCCGTTGCTTGTTTGTAGCTGGAGAAAATCCAGAAAGCAGGGAAAACAAACACATGGCACGTTCGCTGTGTCTATTTGATTTAACAACACTTAGCATGCACCTTAAGCATTTTCCATGGGTTAAAAAGACAATGGGCCAAATATAGCTCTGACTATCCCGCAGGCGGCCTTGCCAGGAGAGCGCGGTGGGAAAGTCTGTTTAACCAGCATTGAAGGATTCCCTCATGTAGGAAACCTCAAAGAGTATAGAGGTGGCTCAGTGGCCAATTCCAGCACCAGGGGTTTAGCCAAAGAAATGCTGGCATGTGCTGGGAATTCAGCTGATTCCCAGCTGATGAATCAGCCTCTCTGGAGCTGCAGGTAACTAGTATGTCTACATTACAGTGAAGAGACACCTGAGATTACAACTTCTGTGTTTTAACAGGAGAAAAAAAAAAAAAAGCAAAAACAAGAACAAGAGAAAAAAGCAAAACAGAGATTCAAACAGAATACAGAAATACACCATTATTTTGACCATACTAAGCTGACAGCATGCTCACAGAGTGACTTTGATTATGACCTGCAAATCAAAGCGCAAAGATCCTGACTATGTGGGACATTTGCACCTTCACTTGCTCTGTGATAGAAAAGTGCAAAGAGATGCTGAATATATCCCTTTTGCTAGGACCAAACTAGGGACAGGTTTGGTTGGGAGTGTTTCATTCTTTGGCTTCACTTTTTAATACCTTTGTGTTTACAGTGTTGATTTGCTAAATTATCATTATTTAATCCCTAAGTAATAACAATGTAGTATCCTCAAACACTTTAAAGGACTCTTTCCCAATGAACATCATCTATTCCCATTTAATATTCCATCTTAATTAGAACTTTTTTTTTTCCTAGGGCCTTGTTTCATTTAATTCAATTGCAAAATCCCAACAGAATTTCAGGGATGCAGTATATTTTGCATAATGAACATAGTGATATCTACAGTGAAAATGCCACCTCTCAGAAAAAAAAAATAAAATAAAAGCAAAGCTATTGAGAAGCAGAGCGAGATCAGAGGTATTACAGCATTTTGGAAGGCTGGCTGATGGCACAACCTACAGTTGGAGAGAAGCAGGCAGAGGCTGGTACTTGGGAGTTGGGTCTGAAAGAGGTATCACTCTTCAAGGGAATCTGAGAGCAGCTACCCACCAAACCAAAGCTGAGGGCAGGAATACCACTCAAAATTTTATCTTCCTGAGATTTAGTCACTTTACTCAGCACTGTCTGCAGGCAGTTCTCTCTTCCTGAGATTATCATCCTGAAAGCATCTTATACCAGCTCTTGTAATTGCAGTCGTTCTTATATTTCAAGACCCAGCAGAGGATACTGGTGAAGCTGCTATTTCCATTTCTGGTTAAAGCACTCCATGGGCAGAGCCCACATACTGGCTTTGGGAGACTTTGGCTCTTAATGCTCCTGCCTGGTTTGGAGCTCATCTCTCTATGTTTCAGCGCTGCACCTAACAAGGAGTCTTCCCTGTTCCCTGTACCCTGAGAATTCCTCTTGGATTGATCCAGTGGTAAGAAGAGGGAAAGTAAATTTAGTCTCTGGATCTCAGGCTAGTCTGGATGTCCAAGCCAAAATAAAGTTCAAATAAAAGTGAAGCCAGGCTGCTCAGCTCGATCAAGGCTGAAATACTTCTATTATGAAGCATCTCAGAGCAGAACTTGCCTTGGAAGCTTTAAGAAAAAGAAGTGTGACACCTGCAGAGTTTGAGTACCTCCGTTTGACAGCAGGATTATAATTACGGATTAAAATACCCAAATTCCTATTTAGAAAGCTATTTAGACACTCAGCTTTCACAGATTTAGGAAAGACCTTGGCCCTTACATACCTTGCAGATGATGATGAGTAGTGCTTTTCTGGATCAGGTCCATAATAAACTAAACAAACTAATTGAAAGGTAAAGATGAAAATCACATCAACTATACTAATGAGCATTTGAAAAACAGTATTAAAATGTTGTGCCATATAGTATTAATCACCTCCTAATCATAAACAGTGAAATCAAGTCTCTTTACCTGTTCCCTAGATTTGCAAGTAAGCAGTAGAAAATAAAAAGTAACATGCTAAAATTCTTGCAAAAGTTCTTGTCTGCATCTTCATGGCGTCTGTCAGAGCCACAGATGCAGCATTTGGCTGCTGCTTTCTCAGCAAAGTGCTCTCTGCTTATGGTCAGGCTGCTGCCCCATTGATCTCTATTGTTGTTGGACAAGTTTTTCCCATTTCAAATCAAAGTGAAGCTTTTTTTTTAAAGAGACATAGGTGGCTGCTTTGTGCTTCTTCAGTACACAGCCACCAATTACCTAGCGCACTCAGGAATGCTTCCTTTCTAGAAGCAACAACTTTCTTTTTGTAATATTCACTGCAAAACAAGGAGCTTTACCACCCTTTCTGTTATTGCACAGAGCAAAGTAGAGGTTGTCAGTGTGAGAAGACATTTCTCACGTTGCTCACTCATTTCAGTGAGCACCCCAGGCCAGCCAGGTGCTCTGCAGCTCCTGGTGATGGGCGCGTTCAGCCCAGGGTGATGCTGGAGGGCTGCATGGAAAGGAAGGAATTTTGCTGCCGCTCCGGCACGCAACAGTTTCGCTGTTGAACATGGGCTGATCGTGCCTGTGCTGCCCTCCCCATCTCCCTGAGACACCCAGGCGAAGCAGAAGCGGAGGTGCCAGGGCTGAGGGAAAGAAACCCTGCTCCCTCCGCCCGCACCGCTCCCCACTCCCCAGCCTTTCACGCCCGCTCCCCAAAACTGCCGCCTCCTCACCCCCGACACCCCAGTCCCCCACCCCAAACCCACCTCTGCTGCTCTCCCAGGGCAGCAGCCGAGGGACTTTCCCGAGCCGGCACCTTCCCGATGACAGCAAGGCAGGTGGCCCGGGGACCTGCGCCAGGTGCCGGGCGCCCACACCCGCTCCGCGGCCACCCCGGCGGCTGTCGGGGCGGAGGCGACCGGAGGGTGTGGGACAGGCAGGCGGAGGGGGGCACCCCGTGCTCTTTTCCATAACCCACTCCCTCCCATCCCCTTCTCCGCGGTGGCGGAAAAGTGCTCCATTCGAGCGGGAGAAAGCCGCGGGGGTCCCGCGGGGGCTGACTGGTACCTGCCAGGGAGCCGAAGAGGCGGCGAGGTGCGGGGTGAGGTCGGTGCGGGGCCGGGGCCGGTGGCCTGGTTTTGGGAGGCGTTGCGAACCAGGCGGGCTCCTCCCCGGCGGCGGCGGAGGGTCTCGCTCTTTCTGCGCCGAGTGTCAGACTTTCCCCTGGCTTCCCTTCCTCCATCCCCGCCACCCCTTTCCACTCCCTCGCACGCACATGCACACCCCTCCAGCAAATGGGCTGCTTGGTGCTTGTGCGTGTGTCCGTGTGTCTGTCTGTCAGCCAGCTCAGGCACACACCCACCGCCGCCGCTGCCGGCGCAGGTCACAGCCCCGGCCAGCAAGAAACATCAGCTCGGTGAAAAGTAGCGGAGTGCGCGCACAGACACACGAACCCACACCCACGGACTGTGGCAGCAATATGCCCACCCTGCTGAGACCAGGCACAGAGGGACCCTTCATTCACGTGTTTTCCCCCGGACCCCAGGCTTCTCCTGCGCGGCAGGGTCGCACACCTGTGGGTTGGCACAGGGGCATCCCGACCTGATACTGTGATCACTCTGCACAGGTGCTGGTCCAGATCTTAACGTCTAAGCAGCCTCAGGTCCACTCACGTTATTCCCGGGACGCATTCCCGCTGGGACTGAACTGCAGGTCACCGGCTAGTAGTCTTAGGAGTGAAAAAAAAAAAAAAAAAAAAAAGAAAAAAAGCCAGCTCGCCACACTTACTGATAAGGAGAAAGCCGTTGGGTAGTGGCCCAGCGCTAAGGGTTGGTGCACGTTTAAGAGTAGCCCACATGCAAAACTGTAGCTGCCATAGACACATCTGCCTCTGCATTTATTTGTTTTGCCCCTGGAATGTGCTACATCGGTGGTTCTCCAGCTTTCGCATGCTGTAGACCACTTCCTAAGAGAGAATTTCTCTCTTGGACCAACCCACTCCCACACCAAACCCATCTCTCCAACATATTTCCTTCTGTGGCTGCCTGAGGAAGAGCCTTTCTGCCTGCAGGCTGAGAGCCATTCAACACATGGCACAGATAATATCAGACACTTCCAGACAAGACACACTGAGGCTCTTTCAAAAACTGTGTTTCCCTTAGTGAAGAGCTCAGATTGAAAGTTTTCAGCTGGTGACTCGGTTGCAGAACAGACCCCAACTGTTGCTCCCATGAAATAACAGCAGAACCAAAGAAGCCCAGAGACTGGAGTATTGGAGTTTCCACCATGTTACCCACCTCAGCAGAACTTCATCATCACTGTACATCACTTGTACATTCATGTCAGATGGGTGGTCTGGGCATATAGGATAGGATCTAAACATGTTTTTTTTTCCTAAGTTCACCAAAAGTCAGCTTTACACTTTTTTATCTAGGTTTTTAAAACAGTTTGTTACTACAGTACCAAGCTGATGTTGTTTTTATAAACTCTGCCCACGCAGATAGGCTCTACTTGTCTGCGTGTGTCTTATATTTCCACAAAATAAATGGAGGGATTTGAAGATAGGTTGTTTCATAGTAGCCATTGACTTTGATGTCTTGAGACCTTCAAAAGGGGATTTTATACTTGATTTTCCACATTCATTATATTATTATCACTAAAACTTTCCATTACTTTAATGATTGAATGTTTAATAAAAATATCATTGTGATCAGTAAGATGCATATTAGAGCCCAGTTTGTGTTTTAAATTCCTAGGGAATGACTCTTGCACTTTACCTTGTTCCCAGATACTCACTGAACATCACAGGCGCTCTGCTGGGAACCATTTTCTGCACCAGAAGAAGCTCAAGAAAGAGAAAATGAGGAGCAGGTTGATGGAAGAAAAATCCCTGCTGATATTTTTAAGCATTCATTAGACCTACCGAATTGGGCTTTGGTATATTCTGAAAATATGAATCCTGGTAAAAAGAAAACATGATTAAAAGTACTACTTGCTTCATGTACTGGAGATGTTTCAGACTCCTGTGAAAAAGAAACCAGCATGAGTGTGCCCTGTTCTCCTTTGTGGAACCAGTCTGCAATCTCTGTGAGATGTAAAATAAATTGTTTTACTTTAGTAGCTACTTTTTCTTCTTGCTAATCATGAGAACACGTATTTTTGGTGGAATAAATAGCAGAAGATTAATCTTTCAAGAATTATACAAACGAATTTGTGAAATAATTAAGCTCTTAATTTATTGACGTGGAAGAAACCAAGAAAAAAGATGCCCTCTTGTGGCTGTTTGTTGAATGAAAACTGAGAAAGTTCATAAAATTTCTACACAGATAGTGCAGAATGAATATGGCATTTATTCACTGTTACTAGGGCAATAAAACAGGGTTACATAAGGTCACACCCTGGATACAGGCTGCAGAGACATTCACCACCTGCATAGTATCATTTTGAATTATCAGTTGATGGATTCCATGGCACTGTATTTTAAACCGCTGGTCAGAAAATCCCAGAGTAGATAAATACAGCTTTATTGGGAGACAGCAGAAGGAATTTTACCTTTCTCAGTATCTGTATTAATGCTACCTCTCTCTGAGTGATCTTTTTGGCTAGGACTGCATTTGTCTCTTACATGATGCTTGAAATGCCCCAAAAGTTACAAGAACTTCTGCCAAATTTACAGAATTTTTCTAATGTTTTAATAGGAAGAGTTCTTTCAACGTTTTGAAGATGTGATGACTATAATGATGGTGATGATGATGGCATTATTTTTCCTGCAGAAAGGACACTGACTACTGAGTGGAAGAAGTATTCAACAGGTTCTTATAAATATTAATTTTAAAAGTGAGTTTTTCTCCCTTTTTTGTCTTTTACAGCTAATTTGAGGTTCCCCTCAGACCAGCTTCCACACTCAATACCCTGGGCAACTGTTCAAATTTCCTGTAAGGCTGAGTGGCTCATAAAAGAGCAGAGGTTGAACATTAGATTTCTGCATTTTTATTTTCTCATTGAACAATATCTCAAGCATTAATTAAATGACCAAACAGATCTTTAGAAAATAACTAAAATTAGGATGAAAGGTAAGTTCAGCTTGCTATCTTCTATTCCTTTGCTTTTCTGCTTGATCAGAAGTCTTAACATGGTTCAGGTACTGTAATGCCCAACTGGCATATTTCAGAGAAAACTATTTTTATCTGAGATAAATTGTCAAAGCAGATAGATGGTCTCTTAGTAAAGGTTGCATGAGAAAGATAAGACAGCATCATGCTGCCCCAGCGTAGGTGTTTATCTTTATATCAAGCGCAATTATTCCTTATGTAAGTAGTGACAGAAATGCCTGCAGCACTATGCAATGCAATGATGTTGCTTAAATCTCTTAAGGAGAGAGGCGGTTTTCCAAATGTAAGGCTAAATTGTGCCTGGTGAACCTCTTCCAATTGAACAACTATGCATTTGATGGCTTTGAGGTCCTTCATGAGAAGATCATGTCCAACTCTGAAAATTTTTGAAGCCATCTCCTACTCTCTGCTGGCAAGACTGAGAAATTGGATGTTGACTTACAAACTCGGATGTCTTGAAGTCTGGCGGTGCTTATTCCCAGCCACCCGTTGCTGCCTCTGCTCCCAGCAGCAGACATGAAAGTGTCAAACATGGAGCAACCTCTGTACCCGGCATGTTAAATAAAGCCACTGAAACTCAGAATTTATTTACTTCTATCTGTTGGATTGCAAACTGGTGCAGTGAAGTTCCTTCTGCATGTGCAGTTCAGTTCCTCATGCACGTGTGGGGAAGCCTTTGGAAAGTTGCGGGGGAATAATCGGTTGGAGGCAGAAACCACCTCATCCAGTCAACCTCAAGTACTTGTATTTGTTACTCAGACACCAAATGTGCCTCCCTGGGGAGGACTGGGTCACTAAGCTCCTACAGCTACTGTGCAAGCATATTGGTAGGCTGGGCCTCACACTTGCAACCCAGTCAAATTCACACTCCAACACTGTCCTAGAATCTGAGTCAATATTCTCTGAAGTCAACAGGTATATTTCCACTGACAATAATGGCACCTCCAGTGATTGATGGGGATCTATATAGGGGAGAAAATTTTATATGTATGTATATGTCACAGAGTTACTGAAAGTCAGGGTTTTTAAAGAGGATGAGTAAGAAACAGTATAATTTTAGTAAGATGTTGAATTGCTGCATTGCAGTCCATCAGGAGTTACAGACTCTTTTTCTGTACTCTTTCTCAGTGTCTGTTTTTTACTTTGTCTGAATAGGAATAGCCAGAGTTTGCCCACTGTCCTGTGCTGATTCAGCTAGGCTGACCTTTGAGGGTCTCCAGAGCAAGACAAGAGACTCTGCTCAGTCCCTCTCCCACCAATTTGAGGATAGGATAGCCTGGTTTACTCCAATGTCGGTAATCATAATGCAGCACCTGCATGGTAGCAGACACAGATTTCATGTCTTCTCCCACCCCAACAAGCCTCAATGTCAGTGTTGGGATCTGCTTCTTTCTTTTCTTTGGAATACAGCTTGGACAGAGCCTTGACACTGCAGTTGCAATCTGATTTATTCATAACAGTATTTCTTCTTAAATAGCTTTTTGTTTTGTTTTGTTTTGTTTTTTCTTTAGGATGAATATATGCAGGCCACCACAGAGAACCATCTGTATTGCATCCTTATTCCCACTGCTTGCTGTGCTTGAGGAAACTAAAGTTGCAAACACTGACTGATCCTGCAAACCCTTACTGACACAGGTTTCTGTAAGCCCTTTAATTTTATTTTTCACCTGATCGTCACGAGCTCTACCTGATCTAAAGCATTGAGAACAAGAAGCACTCAGAGCAGAGAGAGGAGATCAAGGCTCCCTTAGTCTGCCAGTTTGTGAAGAAGCTCAGCATGCACTGTAGATTACATCAGAAGAAACCCTGCTGGGGGTTAGAGTGCACAAAGAGAGGCACTTCCAGCCCCTACAGCTTCCAAAGTAGAGCAGATCTCACTTCATTCATTGCTATAAGATGTAAAAGATAATCTGTCTCCACTGAGTTGATATTAAAAAAAAAAAAAAAGAGAGACAAAGGGAAACCTGTATGAAAGATGCAGAGAAAAGTCTAAGATATTACTTAAAAGGGGACAAAAACTTCCTTAAAAGTATTTGGTAAAAGTAGAACATCTATCTTTGCGTTGCTGCCAAATTGCTGGCTAATTATCAAAACTTAGTCATAAAGCATCTGATCCTGCATTACTAAACATGTTCAAACTCTGTTGGAGTTCACAATGTTTAACTTTGTTCAGTATGTCACAGAGTTAGGTACAAATTAAGCAATGTCACAGCCTGGGTACCTTCTTGTCACTATGTAGTCCCTGTCCTCTCAAGATGTCAATTGTCTCATGGAGCAACTACAATTTCCACTGCCTTTATTCAAACTTTGGTGCACAGTTCATGTGGGATCTGGCCCAAATATGATGAGAAGAATAAAAATTTTGTCTACAGACCATGGTTGGGATATGAATTCAGTCTTTACAAGATAAATAGTATGACAAGAAAAAAAAATTGTTGTATGTCCTGGATAGGAAAGGAAAGCAACTCCTGAGAGTCCACAGTTCTATGTATTCTATGAGTCAGGCAAGAAATTAATTTCCATGAAAAATTAACCGATGGTCATTTACCTGCTTTGTAAAAATGATACTTCTATATTCCTAAGGAAAGGCATTTCTACCTCCTGTCTCTACTTCCAATGAAATCAGTGGTTGAACTAATTGGTTTAAGGCATTATCTTGCTCTCAGTGAATGGCAACAACTGCTGTTTTGATTTATTGGCTTCAGTACCAGGAAGGGGGCGGTAAGAATAAAATCAGCTCTGAGCTATGTCCAGACAGCTCCAGTCCCCTCAGCAGTAGCTGCAACAATAACAAAAAAAACCCCTCATTTTAATAAAACATGAGTGCTATTACAGGAAACTATTCCATGTATTTTCTTATCTCAGAACACGGGATATCTAGTTCTGTTTATCCTTAGCATGAACAAATCTTTGTGAATGCCTGAAAGTGACTTTTTTTCTAGTGAAAAATGTACTTGTGGTTAACAGAAAATGAATAGCCAAGCAGTAGTTCTATAGATAGAAATGCTCTTTCCGACTCTAAAAGATAGCTTTGTCCAAAACACACCTTATTTATTATTTATACTTGGATATTTTTGTTTCCTGCCCAATTTAGGGCAAACCTTAACTCTAGGTGATCAGTTTGCAAACAAAATAGTGTTAAATGGAACCACATGCCTCGATGATTTACGGCATACATTATGTGGGCTCATGTTCACTGTCCTGAATAAATAGCTATTTTGATTGTATTAAAAGATTGTCTCCCTTGAACTGTAAACATTAAATCTGTTACAGCTTCATCAGTGAGAACAGATTACTGTTAGTAGCTTAAGATAATATACTACTGACCAAGTCAGTACAAAATTGGTGGGAGTTACCGGCACTGTCAGAAGGTTGAAAACAATAACTTGGTATAGTATGTTAATTTACACACTCCTTCTGTTCTGTGTTAATATTCTGTTTAAATCCTTTTGTTAAATACCTGTACAACAAGTTTGAAGGAACTTGACTCCTAACTTCAAGATCACTCCATTGTTTCTAGTGCAGACAGGCATATATTTATGGAAGTTGTGGATTTGAGGAACTTTGGAGGGAAACTTCCAAGGTTTAGGTCTGAGTTTCTCTGTACAAGGAACCTAGCCTAGCCTAGCCAAAAGGCATCTCAATCCCAGTGAATGGAAGACAAATCCCAAAAGCTTAGCAAAATCTTTGCAGCACACATCATCATATTTTGAGTATCTCAACAGTCCGCAGGGAGCTACATTTTGAAACAGAAGCGTATTTTGTGGGGAGCTGTTAGGAAAACACCAACACTGTTTTCTTGCCTTTTTTTTTTCTTCACAAATCAATGGCACTTTTTACAGGAGCACAATTCACACTTGCCCACGTGGTCAAGTGTAGATTTATAGCAGATGAACTGGTTTCTGTGGGAGCTGTAGCCACCTCGTTACTGTGGTTCTGGTCCATATGATGAAGTGAGTCGTTCTTGCATACTACTGCCATTAGCATCATAACTACATTCAGGTTTGATTGTGCTATAGCATCTCTATGGCCTTTAGACTACCACCTTTCCAAAGGAGGCATCAGCTGTTACCAATATATGTTTTACACTGAATAAAGTGATGAATATTGTGCTGATTGGTCCTCTGCATAAGTAGCTCAGTTGACTGGTGCATGGATCCCAGGTTTTACTCACCAAAAATATATAAGTACCTTAGGCCCCCCCTCACTAAACAAAACCAGAACAGCACTTAAATTTTCAAATAAAATTATTTCCTAAAATCTACATTTCTAATCATAGAGCCTCCTTATGCAATCAACAGAGTTTGATGTTAATCTCCTTCTATGAAGGTGCATCCCACCATTTAAGAAGAAATATTTAAAAAAACTTCAGACAAGAAGCACAACTTCTTCCTTAGTGCTTTCTATATCTTTTGTTTGACTGCAGAGGGAGCCTACATGTCTACTTCTAAATGTCTAATATTAAGTGAGTGAAACCCACCCTGAAGTAGTAAAGCTGAAGCCAACATAATTACATACAAAGTGTTTTCAGGATCAAGTCCAGAGGTTATTGAGGACTCTGTTATGAAAGGTGCTATTCATCTCAACATTATAACCTGGAAACAGAGTGACCGCAGGTTGGTGTTTCTTGTTGAACAAAACTACCTTCAGAGTCTGACAGAAAGATATTTTATTCAAACTAAACAAACAGATTTTTAATTAATTTTGTTTATTTCTCCTTTCAGTATAAATAATTTATTCGATTTTATCCTAGATTCAATTCAGTTTACATCAGCAACATTTCTAGATGTGGCTATGCCTGGCTGCCTTTCAGTCTTCAGGGTTATGGCTTAACAAATTCAAAAAAAAAAAAAAAAAAAGAAAAACAAGCTAATACGTTCAGCATCATTGAAACCATGTGCATCTGTGCATCTGTATAAAATGCTTGTATATTCAGTGGCTCTATCAGCTGAGAAGACCGAAACTTGAACTCAAATGTGAAGGATCCCAGTGCGTTCAAGAGTCAGCATTTGATGCTGTGGTTTGGGTAGATATCTTCTGTCCTAGCAAACTGCAGATATGAAGTGAAATGTGGTAGCTCTTAACATTTTTTCTTTCAAGTTTTCTTCTTTCAGTAAATGAAGGCTTTTGTCATTGCAATGAGAGCAGAACCTGAGGTCACAGAAAAGAAGCTGCATTGAGTGAACGCTTTTGAAAACAGACTTGCACACCAAGTGTATCTGCATGTAGAAAGCTGCTGTATCTACCAAGTAAATGCATACCTCCAGATGCTTTCGGTTCACACAGAAAGATAAGTAAAAGTAACAGAAAAGGAAAATGGTGCTTTAGATTAAAAAAGGAAGACTGCAATTTTTACAAATCACATACATACTTTTCAATAGTTTTGTTCAGCATAGAAAAAAATTATCGGTTTAATTTTTCTATAGTTAAATATTTATTAGATTCTCAGTAGAAAATAAATGAAATTAAGGTTAAGTAATATGTTCTTTCGCTGACACCAATAGATACGTTTCCATAATTTATTATTTATTAGTTATTGCAGCCTAAGCTACTTAACAGCTACACATTTGTGTCAGTCAGATGAGAAAGCTTAGTTTATACAGAGAAAGACTTTAAGACCAAAACTACAGTTTGATCACTTACCTCTGACCTAACTCAGGAATTTCAGTGGATGATCTCTGAGCTAAACCTTCAACCTCAGGCTGAGCTAGAACAGATACATAAGAAAAAATGCCAGTCCTGAGCTGAGTAACTAGAAGGAAGAGAAATCCCTGGAGATTTTTTTTCCAATAGCTAATAATCATGATCATTGTGAAGATTACTTGTTTTTAAGGTAGTGTCAGAGCAAACCCCGTTGTAGCAGTGTATTTCATCATCCTGATTTTTGGAAGGTAAAGGTACTACAGCAAATAATTTTGGCACATTAAGGTCTCTGAATACATGAGACCCTGCAGACCATTTACCAGGCATGAATGTATTGTCGGCAAAACCAAGAAACAGAGCAGATCCAGGTGTATGTTAGAGAACTCTGGGTTATGTCTAAGCAGTACTAAACCTGATAGCTTCTGAGTTTACCCGGGAGTAGTTACATATATCCTATATTTGAATGTCCAAAGGGATCAAAGAATCACACTATGCTGTTTGTGAAGCTATTTGTTGAGAAAGACAAAAAAAAAAAAGTGAGTAAAGATCTGGTCTTCAATATAAAATAGTAAAACACAAACAAAAAAGAATGAGGGAAACAAATGAAGTGATTGTTCATGATAGAAGCATTTGCAAGGTCATAAATAGCTCAAATGTATATCCAAGCTATAACTTGTTGGACTGAGGGACAGAGACTGACCCAGCTTCTTACACTCTTCCAGGATATATGATGTAACAGCGAGGACTACTGCCAGAATCACTTTGTGTTAGAGTAACCCTTTCTAGAAGAGACCAGAAAATAAAATAAAGGAGGAATATTCTCATTAAATAAGACTTTTTTTTTTTTTAAATACTGGTAAAAGCATACTTTTTTTTTTTTTCCTGACTTCCTATTATTCAGTTTGTGATGTCTTTTCTTCTGTTCCTCTCTTTGGGATACTACTTGATCATGCAGAAAGCTCAGTCATGCAAGCATGAGCCAAAAGTAAGGCAATAATTATGATCCAGTCACCCGAGACGACCAATTAGTCCAAGAAGGGTAATAAGCACCTCCAAAGAGTACATGATCCTGTTCTAGAGAGGTCAGATGACTTCTTCTTTGGAGGATCCCCACAAAGGCAACCTATGGTGACTAATTCATTGTCAGAACTTTAATCTTCAGATATGTAAAATCAGGTGAGATGACTCTCACCCATAACTAACTCGCAGGTGACATTTTTATATATACTGCCATTTTTCTTATCATTTTTGATAGTCAGTTGCTAGCTTCTGATTAAAATCAGGTGTAGCCTAGGAAAAGAATGAATTTTCCTATGCATTTGTATAACATCTGATAAATAGATCTAATTCTTCCTGAAGTCTTTAGCTATAGTATCAATATTTATGTTTTTTATATACATAAGTGAAAGCAGATTGAACTGGCATCTGCTTTGAAGAACAGAGTGGAAATTTTCACCTGCACATTTTACCGGTGTGAGAAAGTTTAAAAGCAGTGTGTCCCTTAGCTGATTAATGTTGGGTTCAATTCCTTCATTTACATAAATTAGGGAATATATATATTTTCTTTAAATTGTACACTGGTATTACTCCAGACATTATTGAGGAATTACATTAATGTAGTTGAATTATTAGGCACTAACTCAAGAATACTTTTTTTTTTACATTTAAATTATTTAAATTTATTTCATATTTAAATTGTGAAGGCGGTCAGTCTGAGTTATCAAAATCTTCCTTCTGGCTTTAATCTGTGAATGAAATCCCAGTGTTCTGCCATTGATGGTAAAAGGCTCGACTCAAATTCAAAAGTCATTATTCAAGAGCATGGCTCTTAATGCTCTCTCTCTCAAAAAATAACAAAGACAGATACCCATTCAACATAAAACTTTCATAAACAATATGTTTATATCTTTATTGTCAATGAACAAACCCAGTGTAGCAACACACTTCAAAAAGTCTTAAGGAATTTGACTGCAAAATGAGGGATCATTCTTCCTCAGGAACATTCATAAACATTTAGCTTCTGGAGCAGGACTAAATGCTCAGGTTGGTCCCAAAGTTATTTGCTTTTATTTTCTATGGAGTGAATTTTAATACTGCTTTCTTGGCCTGCAGAGTCCATTTGGAACTTCAGATCTTTGATATTTTTATTCATCCCTTACACATAACATCATTCATCTGCCTGGTTTTATAAGATGCTGGCGGTCTGAAAGCACAAAAGGTGTTTCTTTTGGCAACACTGTTCAGGAGCTAGGTTTCAAAAGAGGAACATAGCTAAGGAATACACACTTTTTGTACATGTAATGTAGTATTTTACTTTTCCAAAAATCCAGCAACTTTATCTTGCAGGTGGAAGTTGTCAAAACTTGTGGTCCTTTCAGTTCAGCCCAGAGACATAGCTGTATCCATATTTTTGTGAAACACCAATTATATATTCTAATTGTAAATTACATAGCCTCTGTATTTTTGATGGTCTTTTTTGTGTTTATTGAATCTAGAATTAAACTATAAAGGAAAATAGACTTGGCAAGGATCTAGGTGGTTTTTGGAGTGATCTGAAGCAACCTACTCCCAGGTTTTGTGGTGGTTGCAGCAGAAATGGGTTCTGTGCTCATGGTTTTATGGAATATCTTTGGATGTCTATACAGACATACATTCTTGCTTTTCCAAAACTGTTAGCCTGGAGTTCACTGAAAAAATCTAAGCCTGGTTTTGTGATACCACACCACTGATGAGGCAAAATACAAACCATGCATCTAACTAGTATTTTTGTAACGGATAATGCCCGTTAGTTCCACTCGTTTCTTATGTGGCCATAAGAATCTACTCCTGTGCATCAAGAGAAGCACCTCATGCACGTCAGGCTTATTTCTGGGATAGAACAATGAGAGGTTTCACAAACCCTACAGAGACAAAGAATTAGCAGAAGACGTAATAACAATTTTGCAATGCAGAAATAAGCATACACAAAATCAAAAAGGAAGATAGTACTGGGAAGATAATTTAATATTTTACTCTCATCTAGAGGCAATCAGGAGAGACAGATTTTCATCCTAATACACAGGAAACACCACAAAACCAGAGCAATTACAGAAATTCAGTCTTTAACTCTCTGTAGTTTTTCAGTCTAGGACATATGGTTTTCTTAATTTCATTTCTTAATGATCTGCCCCACACCAGTGGCTGCAATGGGTACAAGGTCAAATAGTACTAAAGGTGAAGAAGAAGGATGTGTGGAAGAACACACCATTGCAAAAAGGAGCTAAACTGGAGATAAAGTAATGCCTAAACAAAATCTAGAAGGACGAACTGAAAGGCAGTTATGGGAAAGAGCATGTGTATCAAGTGACTGGTCAAAGAGGTTTGAGGGAATTTCTGCCTCATAATCACTGCACTATGAGCTCCTCTCAAGGCTGTTGCAAAAATGTGCCTTGTATCAAGACCTCTGCATAGCAGTCTTTCACCATACATACAGCTGCAGCAGAGGGAAAAGGGCCCTCAATATTTTTTTTAAGCAGGGATCATCATATCCCCAGAATGTCACCATTATTCCTTTGCAGTCCTAAGGGGAACACAGGCAGGTTAGAAGTCTGCAAAGTTATTAAGGCAAGGTAGAAATTGATAGGGAAAATACCCAGAACTCATCAAATTTCACTATTCTCCTTGTTTTAAGGGTGATGAAGAATTGTGGTGGGCTGAATCTGAGGTCCCATGGATTCTCCAACTCCTAATCTCAACTTTTAGGGAGTGACTCTTAAAGTCTTGAGTACCCACATCTTCAAGTCAGTGGAAACAGCAGAAGATTATTCTCTCAGGATCAGTCACTCAATTAAATATAGAAAATCCGCTCAGTTATAGCCAGCCAGACCCACTGACCTGAAATTTTTAGTTTCACACTATTCCTTTAAAGTACAACATGCTGTCCGTGAACACTCAAGAAGAAAAATGTGATAGAATTTACAAATGTCATATTACATATGTTCTTTAAAGAGCAGATAATCTTCTGGCAGACATAAACTCAACAATTTGTGAAGGAAACTGTAGTATAAAAACCTCACATATTTTTCTTGACTGATATCCCACAATGGCACTAACATTTTTCATTCATGGTCTAACATATGTTTTGAAAGATGATGTGTGAAAGTAGACTTAACGTTCAGTTCTACCATTTTTCAGTGAGGGTACCAGTCAAAAATGGCATATATTTTTCTAAGCAGAGCTTCCCTTCTAGCAGATTATTTTGCATGTGTCCTTTAGAGGAATTCTTGCACCTTCCTCTGAAACTTGAAGAAAAGTGGCATCTACTGCAGCCAAGATGAGGAAAGGTTTTGCCGTTTCTTTGAACAACTATGTTCTTTTTACATTACTGGAATGAGAAAGAGGGATTTTACTTAGATGCTTTAGATTTTTAGATTTGATTTAAACAAAAATACTTTTTCTTTAATTTAAAAAATAGAAGGAAAATGTTTGTAATTTTTCTTTTTTCTTTTTTTTTTTTTTTCATGTCAAACCTTTCTGCTGACCTGAACAATAGACTTCTGGGAGTGTTTTTTTTTTGTTTTTGTTTTATTTTTCATCTCCCAGGTAGCTCTACTGATTTCTCTATTTCTGTGTGTCATTATGTCACCTTGTCCCTTTCATGACCCTTGAGTTACTCTATTTTCTGTGTCTGCTGTATAAAGGCAAAATACCCTAAAATAAATACCTAGTAAGGCTTAGTGAAGAATGAGTCAGGAGCCACTGAAATCAACAATAACTGTAAAATTTGTTGATTGCAGGGGTTTTTTTTTTGAGTAGAGACTCAAGCCTTTGTTCTTACTTTTTTGTTATGAACAGGGCATTTTTTTTTTTTTTGGTCTCTGTATGTTACACACTGAATTTGCAGCTTAGTTCAATAGCAGATCTTTGGCTGATGTAATTTGTTGCAGCAGCACTGACCTTGGTGAAGCTATGCTGAAACATTGCAATGAACTGAAAGTATGAAGTCTGTTGTGTATTGCACAATACACTACCACTTACGCCAAGTATTACACTGTGTTTTCTCAAAAAAAAAAAAAAAGTGGTGAAAAGATTTACTTTTAAAAATTATAAATTACTCATTTTCCATTGCAAGAGTGGGTTAGACTTGAAGTATACTGAATATGTTAGTCTTCTATGTTACTAGTCATAACTTGAGATTTGTTTCAATACTGAATGATTAATTTGTGTCAGTGTAGGCAGACACTACTTGACATGTGAAATGAAAGCTGTAAAACACCTTAAAAATGTAAACATTTTGCAATGAGAGGGGTTTGGTGGGGGATGTTTTGTTTTGGTTTTTTTTCAGAACAAATGAAAACATGAACTTCAGAAGGATTTTTACCTTGATAAACTTTAACTTCCTTGGGATTATTTTAGCGTTTGGCTTTTCATCCTCACTAATGAATTGGAATTTGAACCATCTTCATTCTACACAGATCCTCTTCAAGCTGTGAGCAGAGCAAAAACAGTTATGAAATATCATCTGTGCTGATAACGTATTTCTTGTTCATACAAAAACATTAGTTAATTGTTCATGGCTATAAGATTTTTTTTTGTTCCATACCAGTTTGATCCTATCTTTGCTTTATTTTGCTTCTGTTTGTCAGACAAACCCACAGCCATATCAATTTTACCTTTTGTGATTTTATTTTTCTACGATCACACACTCGCATGTGTACAAGACTCAGAATTTCTACTATAGACCATTGGAACATAAAAAGATACCACTAATGAGAATAAAACTCTATGTAACACACAAAAGTTTTCATGTGTAGTACTTTATGATACTTAACTCTCTGACCTGAGTGATAATAATGGAGTTTATATAAAAATTAAACCTGGAAAAAATATTAAATTAAATGTAGCTGGAGGATTCTCATTTTGTTTTGATCATGGAAAAAATAAAACCTGCCTGAATCTGAAAATGACTTTTGAATCCACTTTTTTCAATCCACTTGTTGAACCCATGATTTAGCTCCAGTCATGGGTAGCAGCAGTACGTTGTCATCTGTGGACTCAGCAACCATGAGAGGGAAAGATATATGTACACGCTGTGCATGTTACTGTCATCACGACTGGGTGTTATCAGCTGTCACTCTGCTATGTCACTGACCTGCTTGACTAAGGGAATTGCACCAAGCACTGTTCAGAGATACATATATTTTTTTTTTCCAATCCACTGTCAGTCTCCATTATTTAAAGGGTAAAAGAATCTCTGCATATATATATCCTGCTGTTCACTACCAAAATGCAGAAATTAAAAAATTAGAGACTTGCTGAGAAGCCTGCAAACTTGTGTCTTTTATTCCAAACAAAATAATGTGTAAAATTATACTAAAACAAATTAAATTTTATATGGATGGTTTGTCATTTTTCAGCCAGTGGGAGACCTTCTTTTTATAGCAAAAGATTGAGTTTAAAAGGTTTCTTGAATATCTCAACATATACATTTTGAAATGTTCGAAATAGTCTTCCCCAGTGCCTCACTAATTTTAAGATTGTCTTACCCTTTAAGTGACCTGATTGCAGTCACTTATACAGCCAACTAATTCCCTGACTTGTTCATTAAGATTATTACTGAAAACCTTAAAAATTCATTATGTGTGAGCACAATGAGAACAGGACAAGTTTTTGGCTCACTGCTAATAAGAGAGAAGTTTATTTTTTTACCTTGAAAGTAAAAAAGAAAAGACTCGGTATTTCTCAAACTAAGCCTATAAGAAAGATGATTATTGAATATCTTAAATGTATGCACATAAAAGACATCTAATTCCTCCATATGAAAATAAATCTGTGAAGAGATTTTACTCTGGGGAATAACTTTTTGAGTTTATCAACTAAATTTAAGTAAACCGTAGGAAAATGATGTGATAAAACACAAAGCAAGGTATTCAAATTTGAGAAATTAAGCAAATGAATGTAGGAAGTTTTGTATTTACAAAATTATAAACGGCATAGTTTATATCACTATGAATACATGAGTTGATGCCCTGTGGAATAAACCTCTTCAGGAAGTTTGTTTTCAGGATTTAAATCTGATAGAAGAGCAATACAGTTTAAGTTTTTAAGATTCAAGAAAGAGCTGGAAAAGGTGGAAAAGTGGTAAGATTTGTCTACTGTTATAAGGATAGCTATATATCTGTATATGTATAGGTATAGTTATAAAGGAAACTATGCACTAAGTGCATTAAAGGGCGTTACTGGATCTGAACAGAACTTTGAAAAGCCTTGAATACTTTTTCCAGATTTTTTTTTCATTTTTATTATTACTTTTTACACGATTACATATGTGTTAGTTACAAAATTGTGTGAAATTCCATGCCAAAACTAACATGCAAGATGAAAAATCGTAGCAGTTTACTCATGACATTTTTTAATGTAGTGATAAATGAAAAGTTTGTTGCTCTAGATCAAAGCAATTCCTATTGAAGTTGGAAACAGTGTAACTTGTTGTATTCATGCTAAAACAGTCTTTTAAGATGAAAATGTGCTGACAACATTTTTATAACCATTTTTAGATATGATGAACAGCTTTCATATGAAAGTCATCTCCATCAGTGCCTTCTGCCAAGGTGGAGAGTGAAATGCCCAGTGCGATGTTTTGCTAGGTGATTTCTTGGATCTGTTTGTTAAATAGGTAAGTAATTTTTTTTTTTTTTTTTATTTTCAAAGCAAACAAGGTTTGTGATGTCCTTTACTTCTCTGGAGCCCATCCTGAATGCTGCTTACTTATTTTATCATTAGGTAACAGCAGAGGCTGAGTTGTCTCTGGATGAGTGTGTTTGAAAATAGGAGACAAAAAGACCCAGAGAAGTCATCCAGTTCACTTCTGCACATCACAGAGTTTATTAATAGCACAGGTTCATCAAACTGTGTTTAGTCCACTAAATTTCATTATTAAAATCTATTGTTCAGCCTCTCTGCTAAGCAATAGCCACCTCACTCCTGAGCATCCTCTCTGCTCAGCTGGTGGTGTAGGCCACCCCAGTCCTGAAGAAAGAGATAGCTTATGTCTCACAGTGAGGACACTGGAAAGGGCAGGGGTAAGGAAGACCCACCCTGAAAGTAACAGGTTTGGGATTGGAGCATTCCTGTGAGGAAGAGGAAAGAGTTTGGGAGGGATGTGAGGGTGGTGGGAATAGATCTGGCACCTGAGAAGTGATGAGCAAGGGGAGAGGTGGCTGCTACTTTTGCTCCTTTTAATTTCAAAGAGTAGTTTCAGAATTTCAGGAAACTCCTTTCTCTGGAAAAAAAAAAAAGAAAAATCATTATAAAGATCGTAGGTTTTGTTAAAAATAATTTTAGAAAAATTTTCTCCATGTTTCCAGTTTGCAAGAAATTTTGAAAATAATTATTTCAATTTAATTTAAAGAGATAACAATTTTTCTTTAAGAAAAGCCTTGAACACACATCTCTCCATCATTTAATTAACTTTATAGCCAATTCTAACAAAGACATAAAAAGGATTGTACAGAAAACTACAGTCCACTTGCTACTCAAATGAATAGTCAAGTATTTCATACAAAATCAGTTTTAACCTCAGGCAGAAGAAGAATCTACAACTGAGAATATATCGAGTGTGCGGGAAGGTACAAACATTGTATTTATTGCTCTGTTTCGGAGTTAGAAATGCTGTAAGAAGGTCTATTGGATCAGGTCCTGCAGGTGAGCTAGACGAGACAAAAGGATGAGGTCATGAAGGAGGATGAAGGCATGATTTTAGCACCTTGCTCCTGGACATCCTCAAAATAGACATTTCCTGCTGCAGAAATTCAAATGCCCTGGGCTGCTTCTAAACTGACCTTTAGCTCTGCACTGTGGAAGACCAGTCAGTGTTTCAAAACAAAGACCTCTCAAAAGTTCACCATAGATGACTGCCAGTCTGTGCCTCAGTTATCTTTCCCCAGTAAACAAGATTTGGGAGATGTCTGGGATGTCCTTAAAACCTACTTTCATGTGGGGTTACGACAGGCTAAGATTTACACTTAGATTGGGAACCTTCTGCTCTGGAGTTTCTCAGTTTAAATGTCACATAGGAAGTTGTGTGGAATAATCACAAAGAATAACGTGAGGGAGACTAACGTCCACCGTTCCCTTTTTTATTCCATGCTGAGAAAAGGATCTGCCCTGCAGGGCATTTCAGAGCAGAAGCTTAATGCAGCCACTTGGAGTCAACCTGTAGGAGCTATTTTCTGTCCGTTAAGAACAGAAAAAGCATCACGACGCTAAAGTTCTGTGACTAACCCCTTAATCTGTTAAATTAGGCACTTAAGGAACCTACAGGGTTAGGTGGGAATTTGATGAATGTTATTGGCACCTAAATAATGGCTTGGAATCCTTAATGCAGCTTTTGGATGCTGAAAGTGCCTGAGATCACCTGTCAACTCATCATAGCTGTTAGTACTAACTTCAGACAAACTCTTTGTTTTCGGTAGCATAGAGACTTTCCTGGTACACAGTATTTAAGTCTGAGTATGTGCTTCATTATAAACACTTAACGACAAAAAGACCTGCTCTCAGAATTTTGATATAGAGTTTTGAAGACTTAATGTTTCAAATATGTGGTTACAAATAAGGCTTTGAAAACACAGAAGGAAAATTAAGGCATATTTATCACATAGAAAACTTTCTATACAGTTAGATAAGGTCAGGACGGGGACAGTTGTACTTGAGTTAAACAAGAAGAAAAAGGTCTTTGTACAAGAATGTGCTCTTTTTTTTTAGCAAGAAGTCAGTTTGAAGCTTTACAAATGTGGTCTACTTCAGAAATGTCACATGTGGTTACTTCATAGCTCCACACTCTCAAGACACTTTCTTCTGTTCTTGCCTTCTAAGCCAAACACACCATTCTAGCACTGAGATTAAAGCACTAGATGAGGTGGTTCATATTGGAGCACTGAACCCATAAGGTATTTTAGTTAAGTGATCAGAGCTTTCTATTTGTTCCAGGGATTTAAAAATGGGATTTTTCAGAAGGCCTACACTCTTCAGCTCTAAACATGCTAGAAAACTTGGGAGGAAGGGCAGGATGAAACTTTTCTAAATGTCCAGCCTCCTTTGTTGGCATCAGTGCATAGTGGCCATCTGTTCAGGCTGGTTTCCAAGGATATGTCTGGCCTACCAAACAGCCCACATCCAGGATAGCTTTGTTTTACTTAATTCACAGGTTGAGTTAAACTACCATATGGCTCCAGGGAGTCAGAATTTGAAGACTACTTTTGACTTTTTCCCTTCTTAAGTTCCACCTTTCATATCTTATCTGAACAGGAAGGCCTCTTATGATTTAATACGTTGAACACTATGTCTAATTGAAAAAATCTTCCCAGAACCTTACAACAACAGTCCTGGAGCTGAACAAAGGCCCATCTGTACTAGTATCTGGTCTCCAACAGTGGATAGTCACAGGAAAATAGGTAAGCAGGTGGTAATTCTATGCAAGAATACTCTTGAAGGGCCCATGCCAAAGACTTCATTCGCAGCTGAAACCTCCTCCTCGAGTTTGACCTGCTGTATTTATGTAAGAAAACCACCCATGGTCCGTTCCTTTCACAAATTGGTCAGTTGTGCTGTTTGAACTGATACTCCACAACATTTTATGAGTTGCATTGTTTAATTATATGTTAATACTCACTTCCCTTTGATTGTTTGAGCATGTGTCTTGCTAAAGTATTTGATGCCCCAAAGCTCTTGTATGGTGAGAACTTGTCAGCAGTCACTCCCTGTTCACCTTTTCCCATACTACTTACAGTTTTGCAAAACTTGGTCATAATTTTCCCTTCAGTTTTCTTGTTTTCGTGTTGCATAAGCTTTACCAGTTCAGACACTTCTCATACAGAAATAAATTATCATCATCTGTCCCTCTCTGTACTTTTTCTAGTATGATTGTATCTTTTTTGTCATTACATTCAATATATCTTATACCTTTTGAATGTATAATAGAGCAGAGCTTTTAAGCAACTACACAAGTGGCAATTATGTCTCAGGAAGAAAACAGATTTTTATGGTAACACCCTACAGATATAAAGAATTTCTCAGCCATTTGTAAATAAATTATCTATCGGAGACTATATGTATGTAAGCAGAGATCATGGAACAGGAACATAGAATAGTTAGGGTTGGAAGGGACCTTAATCTATTTATTATACTCCATTACACCCTATGAAAAATTGTTTTTCCTTCACACAATGTGTTCTAGTAAAAGACACTTTATATATACAGCTTTTGCATGCATATGTCTATTCAACATTTGTAAAACAAGTTTGCTCATGGAGTACTTTTGAATCTGTGTTTACCTATAAAGCTTGGCAGTGTCTGTTCTAGCAGAGCCTTAGCATCAAGAGTAATGGGATTAGCTCTAATTATGTCAAAACATGTCCCTATTAATCTTGTAAATAACTGATTAACAGTTTTGTTATGCAAAAAAAAAAGTCTCCTTCCATCAGATAAAGGGAGAATGCAGATAAAGCAGTTAAATCCAGAAGTTTTCCTGCAGCATGGGAGAACCCTGTGAGTGGATGGCACCATGTGCAAGCAAACTGTAGCACTGAGCAAACACCACCCATTTCTGCTGCAGCGTTCCCAAAAGCACATTTTCAGTTCAAGGACCCAAGGTGCTCTAACCCAGAAAGAGCTGGCTTACTCGCCTTTACCAGGTAGCTTCAGCTGTCTTTTATGCTCATCTGCTTCAGTCTAGAACCCCTTCTGCAGACTACAGCTAAATCACATAGATGAAGAAATACTGAACATGAAATTTCGTTCCCAAACTCTGACACCATACAATGCCAAAATAATTTCTTAAATAAGAAACAACTTATCTAAGCCAGTGAGGATGATTACTACAGCCTGAAGGCCTTTATGGGGAGGATTATACATGTCCAGAGTCCACGCCCTTTC
This sequence comes from Chlamydotis macqueenii, assembly GCF_036417535.1. Taxonomy (NCBI): domain Eukaryota; kingdom Metazoa; phylum Chordata; class Aves; order Otidiformes; family Otididae; genus Chlamydotis; species Chlamydotis macqueenii. The sequence goes on along the minus strand of NC_141556.1, from coordinate 9,242,381 downwards.
CAGTATCACATATCTACAAACAACATACCCTTCTGAGTTCTGGTGAATGGAGTTAAATCCAGTTGGCAGCCGATCACAAGTGCTGTTCCTCCGGGCTCAGTATTGGGGCTAGTTCTGTCTAATGTTTTAATTAATGATCTGGGTGAGTGGATTGAGTGCACCTTCCGTACGTTTGCAGATGACACCAAGTTGGGTGGGAGTATTGATCTACTTAAGGGTAGGAAGGCTCTGCAGAGGGGTGTGGACAGACTGGATTAATCGATGGGCTGAGGCCAATTGTGTGAGATCCATCAAGGCTAGGTGCCAGGTCCTGCATTTGAGTCACAACGATCCCATGCAACACTACAGGCTTGGAAAGGTGTCTGGCAGAAAAAGACCTGGGAGTGCTGGTCGACAGGTGGCTGACAGTGTGCCCAGGTGGCCAAGAAGGCCAAGAGCATCCTGGCTTCTATAAGAAACAGTCTGGCCAGTAAGACTAGGGAAGTGATCATTCCTTTGTACTCAGCTGGTGAGGCCACGTCTTGAATACTGAGTTCAATTTTGGGCCCCTCAGTACAAGAAAGACTTTGAGGTGCTAGAGCACGTCCAAAGAAGGGCAACAAAGCTGGTGAAGGGTCTGGAGCACAAGTCTTATGAGGAGCAGCTGAGGGAATTGGAGCTGTTTAGCCTGGAGAAAAGGAGACCGAGGGGCGATCTTATTGCTACAACTACTTGAAAGGAGGTTGTAGCAAGGTGGATGTGGGTCTCTTTTCCCAAGTAACAAGTGACAGGATGAGAGGAAATTGCCTCAAGTTGCACCAGGGCAAGTGTACATTGGATTAGACAGGCTGAGAGAGTTTGGGCTGTTCAGTCTGGAGAAGAGAAGGCTCCGGGGAGATCTCATTGCAGTCTTCCAGTGCCTAAAGGGGGCTTAAAGAAAGATGAGGGGAAACCCTTTAGCAGGGTCTATTGTGATAGGACAAGGAGTAATGTTTTAAAATAGGAGGAAACAGATTCAGACTTGATATAAGGAAAAAAAAAAGTATAAGGAGGGTTGTGGAACACTGGAACAGGTTGCCCAGAGAGGTGGTGGATGCCCCATCTCTGGAAACATTCAAGGCCAGGTTGGACGGGGCTCTCAGCAACCTGATCTGGTTGGAGATGTCCCTCCTCCTTGCAGGGGGGTTGGACTAGATAACCTTTAAAGGTCCCTTCCAACCCAAATGATTCTATGATTAGGAAAAATTTCTTCACTGAAGGGGTTATCAAGCATTGGAACAGGCTGCCCAGGGAGGTGGTGGACTCACCATCCCTGATGGTATTTACAAGGCATGTAGGGACATGATTTAGTGGTGGACTTGGTAGTGTTAGGTTAACTATTGGAATCTATGATTGTAAAGGTCTTTTCCAATCTAAATGATTCTATGATTCTGTACAAAGGCAGATGGACTTTTATGAAAGGAACATATCTTACTTAACTTTTTTCACCCAAAATGCTTGAAGTCTATAAATAATATGTTATCTGGCAGTACTATAGAATAAACTATCAAAGCAGAAATTAGAGATTATGTTTTCACGTACTCAACCAGTGCTATTATTTAATGTTCTTAAAATGATCTAAGAGCTGCTATGTCCCAGTGCACTATTGTGTTGGCACACTTGCATTTTCAGATGTTAAAAGAAGTATCAAAATAATAGAACACAACACTCATTACCTAACATATTATTTTAAAACGTACTACAATTCTATAATTGAGGGTTTTTTTCATACTTCCTTCTAACCTTACTAATTTTTCTCACCTGAACTGACAAGTTTCACAATCATTTGTGTTTAAATTTATGTCTTTATTCTAGGATAATCTGAATTTTTTCTTGTACTCTGGGCCCAATACAGTTGTCTTAATGTAGGAATTTAGCTCTGAGGTGCCCTGGTAGACATCTGCATTTACAGCTACAGTGATAACCTCAGCACATAGTTTCACAAGTAGGTTTGTACATGTAGGTGTCTAAATTCAGGTTTAGTCCATGAGCTGAATCCTGTTCTGAGAGATAAAATAATTAACTTTGCCCAAATTTTATCCAAATTTTTCCAATTTGGAAACATAACTACCTATACTTCAAATACTAATTATCCTAAGTCCTTAAGTATAGAACATTAAGTAAGAATACTGAGTAAGTATCCTAACAGTTTAGATTGCAAGTAAGCATCAATAAGCAGTCATAGTCTTTACTTATCACAAAGGACAGGCACTGAATCCTTTGCTACAAAATGAGAGAGTTTCATTTGTACTGGAAGGAGCTATGTGGTGTTCTCAGCACTTAACAAGAACATGCCATGAGAAATAAGAGGTCTAGATAGATTAGTAATCAAATTGGCTAGAATGCCAATCTAAAATATTTTGTAATCATTCTCAGGGCAAACTGGCATCTTTTCAAGTTTCATAATTATATGGTATTTTGCTACCAGAAACACTACTGTTTTCAAAGTATCCTGAGCAGCAGATTAATAAGCAGACTGGAAAACACATGAAAAAAAATATCATATTAACAGATACATATTGAACATTTCCAGGAAAAGGCAATGCTGCTGTTTACATACTATTTACATAGAGATTTGTCAGAGGTAACCTATGAGACATACTTGGCTGACAAAGAGCAGAGCCATTATCAGACACAGAAAACTCTTAGGACTCTCCCTCCTGCCTGTAGCCCTCTGCACGGAGAGTGACAAGCGGAACAATTCCAGCAGGGATGAAAAAGACAGGGGAGTTATTTGCAGGAGTTATATGAAAATTATTAATAATATTAATTATTATAATCATTAATTATTATAACTCAATCATATTGGTATTAATATGCTGGAGTTATATGCAAATATTTTGCATATTTTGTTATGAACGCTACTCAGCGTCGCTAAGTACTCGCACTCCACCAGGATGGACAATCTCGAAATGATGCTGAGTATATATTCATAGAAATTAGTGATATACTTGTCATGCTGACCCAGCTAGCACTGGTCTTTGTGAGCAGAATGTCTAGCCCATATCCCTGACAACATCTGGATGGCACTGCCAAAACCTCCACCTGCCCCTTCTCTGCTACACATCTCAAAATCGTTTCATGTGTTTTACAGATCTTCCCTTTCACTGCCTTCTCTGTGTGCAGAAGATCCAAGAATTCCAGCTCTTTAGGCCATTGTGTCATAAACAATTTCAGAGTGATGATACTGGAGAATAGACTTTTTCGGACAAGTAAATTTACTGACAGAGTAAAGGAAAATGGAAGTGGAGGTCATGAATGATGCCACAAGATCTCAGATAGCTTGAACAAATTATACTTCTTGGGTAATGTTCCAGAAATAAAGGTAAGCTGTGAGGTTGCTGATGTTCTTTCCTAGTTACTTTTGAAGCTAACAGTTGTCCTTTAGGGTTCTTTGTTGCATCTGCACATCATACAGTTTAGCTGTGCCACTCTTCATCAGAGCATGTCAGAAATGACTATTCATTCTTTCCTATGATGCAAGAAACAGAAAGTGTCAAAAAAATTACCCCGTGTCAGATCCCAAAAGGTAGAGAAGCACCTGCTCACACAGTACAGAGTTAAACCATGGAATACACTGTAGCAGGCTGTAGTGGATGACAAAAGCCTACAGGAACTAAAATAGGGATTGACAAATGGAAAAAAAAAAATCACCTTCATATCAAAGTACCTATGTTGCAGAAAATTGTGTAGACAGATTTGTCATTTCCCACAATCTTTCTGATGTAGTTAGGGCACTTCCCTGATTTATTCTACAGTCTATTTCCACAAGCTGAGAAGTAAGAAAAAATATTTTGCTGATAGAATGATTGATATGATCCTACAGGTTTTTTAATGGGATCTCAGTGCTCACTGGAGACTTTTCAGTATCAATACAAACAACAAACGTAAAACGTAAATTCAAATTCATCCTCTCAAGGCTCTCCTTCCAACAGAAGCTCCAATACAAAACAGCATTTTACTGAAATATTTAGCTCTACCATGTTTTAGTTTAAAAATCCAAGTCTGAACTGTTCAGTCCCAAGAGAATGATTTTTCTGATGATGAAATTTTCCCATGTGCCTACAAACAAATCCAGTAATTCAGATGTTTCATTTCATGGTTCCCAAAAGTGACAATGCCACAAACTATTGTGTTAATACTGTTATAAATTAAAATCATGTTAAGCAATCCAAGACATAGTTGCTAAGAATGATTAAAGCAAACCACTATATAAAAACCCAGTGGCAGCTTTAGTGTTCAAAGACTGCAGCCCTCATCAGACTTAATAGTTCACTGCTTGACAGTTTTCTTACTATCCTCAAACACTGGAGAATGAGATGCATTAACTTTTTTTTTAAGAGTACATATTAAGCAGTTTTATGTCAAACTATAAATTGTGCATTGTCACTCAATGCATGTTACAGATTCCCCTTTTTTGGTAGATATGTAAATCCAAAAGGTATTTGAGTTACATTAAAAAAGTAAAAAAAATATTTAAGTTATTATGATAATACTTAAATTTTGTATTTGTATTTTTTTTGACAGCTACATAAAAAACAATAGCTACATTATCGTGAGGACTTTCATTACCTTTGATTGTTTCAACCTTTTCCCACTATTTCCAGTGATGGTTTGATATATAAAGTAGCAAAGGAGTGCTGGGAAACATTAAATAAATCAATAATTTTGAATCTGTTTTTTTTTTTTTTTCCTGTGCTTGAATTGAGAAAAAGTGTGACAAAACCATTCTACCATGGTGGGCTATATAAAGTATCTGAATGTGCAAGACGTCATTGCAGGAACGCCAGCTGAAATTATCAGTTAGATGAAGCAATCTGGGAGCTTACGTAAGATTTCAGGCTGGGTCATTTAGAAATTTGAGTCTAATGACTAAGAGTTATAATGTGCTTTTAAGCATTTTTCACTATTCACAGAGGACTGGTTTTCCGCAAGCCTTTTTGCTCCCACATAGTAATGGAGTCAGCAGAACTACTCACATATGCAAGTGTTCAGAGCAAATGTTAAAAAAAGATGACATATTGTGAAGGGAAAACAAAAAAAAATAATAACGTCCCCTCTTCACCTTATAATCAGACTTGAAAAAAATCAGAAATCACCAAGTGTAATCTCTGGGTAATCTCTGACACCATCTTGCAACACGAGGGTCATATCCACTACTGTCTAAAAATGTTTATAAAAAAAGTCTACGAAGGTGCAAGGAGCGACTGCGAGAATGAAGAACTGCCCATTGTACTCGAAGAGCAGGTTCGGGATCATCTGAGGAACCTAAAGGTGCATAAGTCCATGGGTCCTGATGAGATCCATCCGCGGGTCCTGAGGGAACTGGCAGATGAAATTGCCAAGCCACTGGCCATCATATTTGAGAAGTCGTGGCGGTCTGGTGAGGTCCCCGATGACTGGAAGAGGGGGAACATAACCCCATTTTTTAAAAAGGGGAATAAGGAAGACCCAGGTAACTACAGGCCGGTCAGCCTCACCTCTGTGCCTGGCAAGGTCATGGAGCAGATTCTCCTGGAAACCATGCTAAGGCACATGGAAAATAAGGAAGTGATTGGTGACAGCCAACATGGCTTCACCAAGGGCAGATAGTGCCTAACCAATTTGGTGGCCTTCTATGACGGGGTGACGGCATCGGTGGACAAGGGACGAGCAATTGACATCATCTACCTGGACTTGTGCAAAGCTTTTGACACTGTCCCGCACGACATCCTTCTCTCTAAACTAGAGAGACATGGGTTTGATGGACAGACCACTCGGTGGATGAGGAGTTGGCTGGATGGCCGCACTCAGAGAGTGGTGGTCAACGGCTCAATGTCCAGGTGGAGATCGGTCACCAGTGGCGTCCCTCAGGGGTCCGTGCTGGGCCCGGCCCTGTTCAACATCTTTGTCGGCCACATGGACAGTGGGATAGAGTGCACCCTCAGCAAGTTCGCCAATGACACCAAGTTGTGTGGTGCCGTCGACACGCTGGAAGGGAGGGAAGCCATCCAGAAGGACCTTGACAGGCTGGAGAGGTGGGCCCGTGCCAACCTCATGAAGTTCAACCAGGCCAAGTGCAAGGTCCTGCACCTGGGTCATGGCAATCCCAGACACAAAGACAGGCTGGGCGGGGAATGGATTGAGAGCAGCCCTGAGGAGAAGGACTTGGGAGTGCTGGTGGATGAGAAGCTCAACATGAGCAGGCAATGCACCCTTGCGGCCCAGAAGGCCAACCGCATCCTGGGCTGCATCAAGAGAAGCGTGGCCAGCAGGTCGAGGGAGGTGATTCTCCCCCTCTACTCTGCCCTGGTGAGACCCCACCTGGAGTACTGCGTCCAGTTCTGGAGCCCCCAGCACAAGAAGGACATGGACCAGTTGGAGAAGGTCCAGAGGAGGGCCACGAAGATGATCAGAGGGCTGGAGCACCTCTCTTATGAGGACAGGCTGAGAGAGTTGGGGCTGTTCAGCCTGCAGAAGAGGAGGCTCCGGGGAGACCTGATAGCAGTCTTCCAGTACCTCAAGGGGGCCTACAAGAAAGATGGGGATAGGCTGTTTAGTAGGCCCTGTTGCGATAGGACGAGAGGTAATGGTTTTAAAATAGAGGGGGGTAGATTTAGATTAGAAATTAGGAAAAAAATTTTTACGATGAGGGTTATAGAACACTGGAACAGGTTGCCCAGAAAGGTGGTGTAGGCCCCATCTCTGGAAGCGTTCAAGGCCAGGCTGGATGAGGCTCTGAGCAACCTGATCTAGTCAGGGATGTCCCTGCTCCTTGCAGGGGGGTTGGACTAGATGACCTTTGAAGGTCCCTTCCAACCCTAACCATTCTATGATTCTATGATTCTAAGTGTAGGTGTAAGGGAGGATGGAGATGCTCAACCAAGGGAAATATTACAGTAGAAAGATTTATTTTAAAAGGTAATTTCTGCACGGAATTTTCTCTTATAAGATGTAGAGCACACTGAAAAGAAATTGTAATTGCAAGGAAAGATAAGTTGTGCAAGCAGAAAAGGGGGAAAGAGAGGTTTAAGGAATTAACTGTCAGCTCTCGTAAATCTGTTTAGTTCCACACAGCTCAACTGAACCATGTCAGTATATGTCAGCCAAGCAAATTACTCTGTGGTTATAAAAAGAGTTAGGGAAGAAATAATGGATGTCAATGTATTTTGGTGTCTAAATTCCTTTGGTACTCTTCAAAAGTCCACCTACTGCCTTTGTAAGATGTCTTAGTATAGCAAGTATTATGTATTGTGCAGAGCTATTAGCTCTAATCTAATATCAGTTGCCCTAAAATAGGTTCATATCATTATTTTCTGTTATTTTCACTTCAGCATTGATTTTATTAAATTACCCATTCTTCTTTTTTGGCTTTTATGATATTAAATATCACTATATATTCTACCCAAGTGACCTCATATCTCCACTTAGCATCACACACATGTTGCTATGGCTGTGAAGATGGGTAATGTTCTCACATTCTTTCTGTTTTTCACTAAAATGGGCTTTTATAGCAAATTTTGTTCCGTATGGACAGGGATGTTAAGAATTAGAAATGAAGGATGGGATTCATCTCACCTAGCTCTGGATTCCAAATAATTTAACAGAAGTTAAAATGTCCAAGAGTTTTTCAGTTAGTTGAAGCTGCTTTTTCCCCAGTATGAGAAGACTGCTCTCTACAGCAGATCAAAAGATGAGTCATCATCAGGATAAAACTAAACTGAATGCATCAAAGTTAGTATTTTAGTGGAAAATGCCTCCCTGGTCTGTGGTTTTATTTATATCTGGCCTCAAGGTTTTCAGTGGACCAGAAGTACTGAATCAGAATTTTTCTAAGAAACTAGATTAGAATACTTAAATGAAAAAAAAAAAGCCTATTCACTGATACTGAATCTCTGTAAATTGCTATCATTGTCAATAGTGTGTTTGTAAGAAGAGTGAAGTATCTGATCAGAAGTAACCAGCCTATCATGGTTAGGGCATTCATAAGAAGTGATGGTCAAAAGTAATTCTGTAGTTAAATCAGCAGAGCTCCATCTGTGCAAACCAAAGTAAAACCACCACAAGTGCGCTTTACACTGTGTATTGTAAAAAATATCTACTGTCTTCTTCTGAATGTAAATTTATGCTCATTTTGCATTTTCACCAAAGCCTGATCTAATTTATGCCATCCTTCACATCACTACTGACAGTGATCTAACAACTTTTTTTTTGTGTTACAACTGAGTACACAATTTCCAGTTTCCCATTACTGGAAATCCTTCATCTTCAGACTCACTAAATGTAGTGTTTAGGTTTTGCCAAATTATAATATCATTTTAGCCTTACTGATGCCAAATGAAGATTGGATGAAGAGGGATGTCCTATGACAACAACAGAAATATACACGAGGCTTACAGAGGAGGCTTGGATTAGAGTCACAAAAAGAGTTTGTTCAGCATCAAGTTTTGACATGAAAAATTGTTGTATTGATTCCTTCTTAAAATAAATAAATTATATAGGCCTCCTGTCATTCTCTACAGTCAGCCAGAAACAGAGCTCAAGGCTTCCAGTTGAACGTCCTCCCCCAAAGAACTGGAGACTCAAGTCTGGTTGTATTCATGCTGTAGCTGTTTACTCTAGAACAGTATTCCAGAACAGAAGTAATATGAAATATAGATAAATATATGCCCTGGAGTGGTCAGGTAGTTGGACTAGATGACTGCTGTAGGTCCTTTCCAACTGAAAATATTCTATTCTATTCTATTCTATTCTATTCTATTCTATTCTATTCTATTCTATTCTATTCTTATTCTATTCTATTCTATTCTAAATAATTCCATAATTTCTAATACTGCACATATTGGAAAACAGTTATTTGTGTTATTGGTATGTTCCAGCTGTTCCAGTGAACAGATGTTTTTAAGAATAGACACCGAGCAAGAGAAAAATAACTGTAATTTTAAAAAGTGACAGGGTCATTGTAGAAGATTTTTAGAAAGATTATAGAAGAAAATGTGATGCAGAGTCTATAAAGAGTGGGGAAAAAAGGACCAATCAATAACGAAGTTACATCACAGAGGTAAGACTATGTAAGGATGGAGTAAGACCAACTTAAAAGAAAAAAAAAAAGATATAGCTAAAGCGTCAATCTCACAAGGTAGCCATGCAGAGGAACAAAGAAAGAAAAGTGGTAGCTGTACAGGGCAGCCTAAGTTGATATTAAAGGAACAGCACCCAAATCCCTGTGAATTTTTATATTTCAGCAATGACAATGTTCATAAAGGTGGAAGTAAGAGTGAAATAAGAAATAGCACGTGAAGTGGAAGGAAAACTCAGTATTTAATGTTCTTATCTGAAGGAGAAGTGAACAGAGAAAGAATAACATACATTCAAGATTTCTGGAAAAACAAAGATTCAGGGAAAATACTGATAAAATAACGGTTCTGATACAAAGGAGTTTTAATGCATTTGCTAATTCGAAGTGTTATCATATGATGGGAAACTAGAAAATCTAGTATCAGTAGATTAAAAGGTTAAAAAAAGAGTGAAGGTAATTATACTCTTTATATTATTACTCATGGCTGAAAGAAAGTTCTGAAGAAAAGACAAAAAAACCACAACAAAATGAAAATAAAAATATCAATTGAAAATATGACAAAACCACAGATTGTCTTGTATTAAAACCCTCAATCTTCTTTTGATAAAACACTTCAATTTCTCATGAGGAAAATGCAGTAAATATAGTCACATATCTGAACTTCAGTAAATTATTTGAGATTCAGTCACAGGGGAAATTCCTTGGGCTGGAGATGATTAACACAAGAATTGGAACTTGGCTGAAGAGTTGCTTAAACGGGAGATGACAAGCTGTATCTAAATGAGAAGCCTTGGATCACGTGGACATTGCAGTGGAATTTCTCGAGGATCAAACGTGGACTAAAATAATGTAATGTTTTCATTATTATTTTGGCACAGAAACTCAGGAGTGATCTAATAAAAAATGACAACGCAGAGTTGGAAGTCATCGTCACTATCATGAAAGATGGTGATGCCTTAGAGGAAGAATTGGATGGCCTTTTGGTAGAGACAGAAATGGGAGAATATTCAGTACTATGAAAAGGGAGAACATTCATTTAGGCAGTACTAAAACTTTCTACTGGAGGGGTTGGATGCTGAGGGCTTGGAAGTAACAAAGAAGAAAAGATAACTGCATACGAGAGACTCAGAACATGACTATAAGCTGCTGGTGTTGCAGAGCTCTCTAAAGGCATGTGAGATCCAAAGAGAACAAGGGAAAAAATGCCTGCATACGTGGCAATGGTCAGACCTCATCTGGTGCATAGCACACAGTCTAATACTCAAACAGTAGAAAGATGCATTAAAATGGGAAAAAAATGTCAGGCAGCACTGTAATATGGAAGTAGTTTGAAAATTTCCAAGTACTGATTATTATTTGTTTTTTATTGTGAATCGCAAGCTATTCATAGTCTGCCTGTGACAGTGATAACTTCTGTGCCTTAGCCTTTCTGCCTCTGGAGTCTGCTCTGCAGGACTATGGCCAGGTGAGAACATGTCCAGTAGCACAGCAAGCCTAAGGAAGCATTGATTATTCATGTTCTTCAAAGATACCACAGCATGCTGAAGAATAAGCAGGGAAGGCTAAAAAAGAACCTCTGAATAGTTTTCACTGGGAGATTTTTTTATACAAGACACTTCACAACCTCATCGTGTCTATGTGTTTTCCATATCCAGCAGTATGATCTGGTGTGATCTGACTCCATAAAAATAAGTGAATTAATGTGGCAACAGTTCATTCCAGTCCTACCTGAAATCTCATTTAGTCTTTAAAAGCTCAACCGTCTCTGTGTTCCTATTAGAATTGTTTCTAGTTCATTCCCAAGTTAGACAGACAAATGCAGGCATCTTATCCTGTGGATGGAAGATATTAAGGTTCACCTTACTCATCTAATATGAAGATTATAAAAGTTTTCCATTCAAAATTATCAGATTTCCTGCAAAATAAGAAGTGAAGAAATTTAACTTCAGCAGCTAGTGGACTTTCTGTTCAACCCATAAAATTCTAGTCCCTGAATGAGGAAGCTAAACCAGCCTAGTACTGAAAGGAAAAAAAAAAAAAATCAGCCAAGGTTGTAATGTAAGACTCAAGTGTCTGAGAGAAGCCAGTGAACCAGGACTTTAGCATGCAGCTGCCTCTTATATCCTTCTTTTCACCAAAGGATACAACATCCTTAGTCAGTCTGATTATTAGATTAGGCTATTATGAAGCACTGATCTGCCTACTGAAGTCTACGGTATTTGTATCTCTGTTCATCTTGGAGTAAGATCTTTTGCTAGTTCCTTTTCAGTGTTTTATTTTAGAATATTTGTCATTATATTTGCTTCCAAAGTGATTTTCCAGCTCTAGGCAATGCTTTTCAGTAAATACTTTGTTTCTATAGTTGCTTAAAAATAAATTGTAAAAAACCTCAAACCTTCAGGGTTACCAAAGGATGAAACAGAATCTGAAAAGTAGTTTAACTAAAACAAAGAACCAGGGAAAAAAAAAAAAAACAACCCTTCAATGTATCTTTCTGAGGCATAAGCATGTTTCTAATTCCAGTTTGAAATTATGTTCTATATTTCAAAAGCTGAATTAAATTTAAAGAAAAAAAAATCAGGTTTTGAAAAGGGTTCAAGATCTAAACCAAACCTTCCTGGGTGCCCCACAATAGAAGATTTTGATCTGTGTATTTTTCCTCTTTAACCTAAAATTCAGATGCAGAATATACATTTTTTCTTCATTTTTACATTTGGCTGCTAACACTGAGACCCCAGGGTTAGTTTGGCTCCAGTGACTTGGAGCCTCTTCAGCTGTGAGCAGTGAGAATCAGTAAATACCTAGGAGTATTTCAGCTGGGAGGATTACAGTCATGCCAGTGTTTCCCAGCACAGCTGCTGCAAGAAGCTTGCTTAATACCTGCTGCCTGTAAAAAGAATTAGGCAGTAAATGAGGGCTTGCCACAGGACCTGTGTCCAGGTTTACAGAACATACCTGGAGAAGCAAGAGTACAGGCATTTTGCTTTCTCCAAGGATGTATTTACCCCTCTGTTGGAGTTAGCTATGGTTCTGAGAGTAGGTGTTCGAGGGTTTAGAAGAGGCAAGGAGAGCAAAACCTGCTCGTGCAGCCGGTGTTTCTGTAACCTGTGCATGAACTTTTAAATTAAGTAGCTTTGTTCATAAGCCTTAGTTATCTGGCATAGAACAGCTTCATTGCTAATGCCAAAAAACCCCATGTGGTTTAGAAAAAGCAGTCAGTCCCCTCAACTCCTCACAGCCCTTAAATATACTAATTCAAGAAATAAATACATGAATTTGTTGTAAAAAATCATATTACCCAAAATTTGCTTTTAAAGGCCCAATTGCTGAATAGTAAGGCTTGAGGGTGTCTTTCATCAAACTGTTTTGGAGGGATAAAAGAAAAACAGGTTTTATGTGTAGAAAGCAAATACCAAGCAGGGGTGTTTCAAAAACTTAAGAAGTTTGGTTTTAATAAAATCCTTTTGTGTTTGTCTTCAACTTAGAAATCACAGCAGGTCAGTTTAAAAAGTCAGACTACTTTCCTGATCAAAATGAACGGTAGATTAAACTCCTGCAACAACCTTAATGTGTTCTTAGAGAGGAAGTAAAAGTGCAGTTTAAACTCAAAGTGTAATTACAAGGAGCTCTGTTTTTGTGAGGTGGAAACAAAAAGTGAATTCCACCTGGCTGAGTAAGGAAGAAGTGTGTGGTCTGGTGATGGCATAGGTTCAACTCTTTTGAAGACTTGTCCAAGGTAACCTAATCTCTGTGTTCTGTCTCCCCATATACAGGAAGGTCTAATACTAATTCCCTGAAAACTGTCAAGAGAATAAATAGAATCATAGAATGGTTAGAGTTGGAAGGGACCTTCAAAGGTCATCTAGTCCAATCCCACTACAAAAAGCAGGGACATCCTCAACTAGATTAAGTTGCTCAGAGTCTCATCCAGCCTGGCCTTGAATGTTTCCAGGGATGGGTCATCAACCACCTCTCTGAGCAACCTGTTCCAGTGTTCTACAACTCACATTGTAAAAAATGTTTTCCTAATATCCAATCTAAATCTACCTCCCTCTATTTTAAAACCATTACCCCTCATCCTATCACAACAGGCCCTACTGAAGAGTCTCTCCCCATCTTTCTTGTAGGACCCCTTGAGGTACTGGAAGAACGCTATCAGCTCTCTCTCTCTCTCTCAACCCTCCTCTTCTGCAGGCTGAACAGCCCCAACTCTCTCAGCCTGTCCTCATAAGAGAGGTGCTCCAGCCCTCTTATCATCTTCGTGGCCCTCCTCTGGACCTTCTCCAACTGGTCCATGTCCTTCTTGTGCTGGGGGCTCCAGAACTGGACGCAGTACTCCAGGTGGGGTCTCACCAGGGCAGAGTAGAGGGGGAGAATCACCTCCCTCCACCTGCTGGCCACGCTTCTCTTGATGCAGCCCAGGATGTGGTTGGCCTTCTGGGCCGCAAGGGCGCATTGCCTGCTCATGTTGAGCTTCTCATCCACCAGCACTCCCAAGTCCTTCTCCTCAGGGCTGCCCTCAATACATGAAGACTATGTGGTAAGGAAGACATCATATAATTGCTAGTTATAATTCCCAGTTCCTAAAATCTAATAAAGGAAGTGCAATGCATTTTATAGATAATAAGCTTTTCAAGCATCATTCTTGCAGCACCCTGTTGTAGCACCTCACACACTCAGGTTTTGATTTCTTCTCTTATAGAGAGAGAGAGAGAGAAAATGATGCTATTAGCTTACCTTGAGGCAGCACTGTATAACAACATGGTTTCTGCTGTCTCCCTCAGACAGAGCCCCCTGAATAACCATGTGTAAGACTGCAGTAAGAGAGCCCGCACAATGTAGAATCACCCAGATCTGCTGTAAAGATCACACAGTTCGGTTTCTCAAGCTCTTCTTTGCGAAACTGTTAAGGTCCTCTCTTTTGAGCAAGCCTTTTGTGGAACAACTCAGGTTTTCCAGTAACACACGGGAGTTGCTTGGGAAGGCAACTTTCCAAGCCACCTCTGAATCAGAGAAGTAAAATGCAATGCTGCTGCCTACTACCAAATGTCAACTTGATGGATCAATTATTCACTTGATCAATGAAAGAGATCTGGGGATATTTTTAAGAGAGTTGAATGCAGCTACCAAAAGCTTAGAACATTCTCAGCATTTTAGCAGCCTGCGAAACCCATTAAAACACTGGACATAAAAGCTTTGCACTTTGTAAGAGGTTTTTTTCATGACATCTCACTGATCTTGTAACGTGGTGTGTTGTATACGGTAAATTTTCAATGTTAAGTGAGTGGCTTCTTGTCTCTGTGATGCCAAGTCTCATCATATCATTTCAAGTCTTACAATAACTGAAGGATTTATGAAAATTAAACTACAAGATTTTCATTCATATGAGATCTATTTCCACTAAAAGTAGATAAAACATCAGCTTCCAACCTGTGGCAGAAAAAAAAAAAAGCTTGGAAATTCAAACCATAGCAACTTAAAAAATGTAAAGCAAATAAAAGATATCTGAAGATGATGTTGGGGAAACATTGTGTATTTTGAGTCTCTCATGCAAGCCAGTGATGGATTTTTCAAGTGTTTAGGAATGGTAATGATTAATTTTGCCTATAGAATTTCTGTTAATATTACTCATTGCATGTTCCTTTGAAACTCCTCAGGGATATCATCTCATCCTTGGACTTCATTCCTGTTCATTTTAAAAATGTCTTCTTTGTTTCTGAGCCTTGATTGAACAAAGCAGACATGAAATGAAGACTGTATGAATAAAGCTTTACATAGATGACATTTCAACACCTGTCAAATGAAATTCAAATCTTCAAATTAAAAACAATTTGAGATATAGGAATATTTAGACAAATTCAACAAGAAGTTGGCAGGATAGTTAATTTTCATTCTGCATGCAGATGCTTCTGATATTCTCTCTTTATTTATTCTAACAAGGTCTTTCAAATGGTTCCTTAAATTCACATTCAGAAACTAGATTAGCTGTTTGATCTTGGCTGCTACTGGAAAGGTATGTCCTAGATTAATGTCAGCCAGAAAAAATAACTTGTGACTTCAAAGCAGAAAAACTGGATAATGGCTGATAATCAACCTGGAATCATCTGTCATGAATTTCCATTAACATTGAGAACAAACAAATCATTGCTGGCAAATACTTAGGTAATCAGACTTTTTCTAGGAATGGAGCAACCAGGTTTTATGTAGTTCAATTTGCACACAAGTGATGTAAATCCTAGTATCTGCATTTAGAGTTAACAATGGAGCTTATGCCTGTTACACCTCAAGGGTGAACAGAACCAAACAGAGAAAGCTAAGCCAAAGGCAAGTCTTGGAGGGAGCGTCCTTTTCTAACACGCATGGTTTCCAGATGCAACACCATCTTCTTTATCTTCATTTAGTACTTCTGACTTAATTGTTTGTTAAATCAATCCTTCACCTCATGTTTCATTATTTTTTCTTCAAAATATATTCAACTTCTTGCGGATAGTAAAAATATTTCTAAGACTAGTGGACTTTGTAGATGTAAAAATTCCACATTTTCTAAAATGAAGAGTCATATTTTTTTAAGGGAGGTATGATATTTGAACTAGATGATCATACTATCCAGAAACATTTTCATTATTAAAACTGAATTAGAAAAATTAAGTCTATATCTATATATGACAAATATAGACAGACACAAATTTGTATCTGTCAATATAGTATGTTGTTAAATTCTAAACCCTGGACTTGGCCAAGTCCAGTCTATAGTCCCATTGCATTTCAATGATTACTTTTTGACATGTAGAGTGTCCTATTGAGCTTCTCAATTTTGCAGAATGATGGCATTTCAGATTGGGTAGCTGATCTAGGCTTTTCCATTTAACTTTCCAGACATTCTTATTGTTATACAGCACTCCGTAGTGAAATACATGCATCAGCTCTCTTGCTATACAAAGCTCCAAAAGTGGAGTTTGGTCTGGAGTTTAAACATTTATTTGCTTTAATAGGACTTTACCATGCTTAAAAATCAGCATACCAAGAGACAAGTGACGAGCTGTAATTTAAATCAATATACTGCAACAATTGAACAAGTGTATGTGTAAAGAGGAGAGAAAAGACAACAAAGGTTAAACATTACTTTGGATATTTGGATTGAAAACACTTTAAGAATGTGAGTTTGTTTTAAAAAGCAAAGATTTTCAGTCTGAGTGGGTCCTTTTTCAGCTGCAAAGCTTTACATAGTTTTAAAGCTATTTTCTAATATTAAATGTCTTCTTACTTAGCATGACAAGAAGAAAATAAAAGCTGTCTGATGTGCTCAGCAAAAACTTCATCCAGCTGGACTGAATGAGGTACAAATACAATTAATATCTTTTTACCAGGAAGTATATTACATTTTATAGGGTCTTATTTTTCAGAAACTATTAAAATAAAGCATCCTGATGAGTATCTAGTGTTGGAGACAGGATTTTTTTAGCCATTAGAAATTCCCTCAACAGTGCAATTTCCATTTTGTAGGCTCAGCTGTTAAAAATAACGGGACATTTTTGGTGCCTTAGATATCTGTGTTGGCAATTGATTTTCCAGGTCAGTATTCAGCACTCCTTCAAATTAGGACTCCATTAGAGTTACACAAGCTGGACTCAAAACCTACTTCTTTTAGGATCTTGATTTCATGATTAGCAGATCTCTCTGCACTAAGACAGGGCCTCTAAAGATAGCAAGGATGCAGTTGGCCTTTCTTTCACACTGTTTTGTAAAGAACCCAAGAACTGGTACGATTTCCACCTTTATGGAAAAAGCAACTACAAAATACCAAAGGATGCCAAAGACCAGAAGTTCACGAACAGAACGCTACTGCCTACCCTGTCTCTGTGGCCTCTAGAGTATGTTTCTTCCTGTCTGGCCTTCTTCTGTTGCTACTTCCTTGAGGAATAAGGTTTAAGTATACTGAAGGGTTTGAGAAGAAAGTTAATGCTGAGAGAGAAAGAACAAGGAAAGATGGTCTCTACTTTGAGTATCTTCCCCTTCTTTCAAAGTTCTGGATAAGACCTTGCCTTGGCAAAGCTAAAAGGCTATAAAAGGCCTTTGTACTATTTCTTTCTGTTATTTTTTTCTTCGTGTGTGCCAGGCAACAGTCACTGGATGAGGAAAGGCTAGATGAACCTTTTGTCTGATAAAACTTTTATGATCTTTTGGCCATAAAACTAGGAGCCACAGGCTTATAAGTATAATTTTCACTTTTCGTCTGTAACTTTGGATATTTTAAGGGAAGTAAGCCTCTAAAATCAGCAGTAAGTTTCAGATGTTATTACCCAGACTTAGAATATCAAGACATGGTTTGTAATTCCCATGTTTTTTAGTTTATCAAGCATACAAAGGAAAATTATGGTATACAAAATGTTATAACTTCCAGTCTCAATGTAATATTCATAAACTACAGGTTACAACTATACATGAGAAAAAATGAGTATTTACACATTGTATATTGTAATTCTGTATTCTTTCCATTTTGTCTGCCACTTGAGATAGGGTTTCAAAGTCATGCATAACCCTTCATTCACAGGGCTTATGTAAGCTTGCATTGATGGATGAAACTCATACACGCTATGTGTATGGGAAAAAGCACTTTATGTAATCCTCATAAATCCTGTATTGATGTGAGTGCTGTTTCAGCTGAGACATTCCAAGGGAAAATGAAAGATCAGACTCCAACTGCATGTGCTAATTAGATAATATTGCTTTTTTATACCATTGTTATCTCAAGGGACTTGTATAAGAATAGACAAATGTGTAGTTGATTGAGATATTAACTAATCATCTCTGGAGGCCTATGTTAAAGTCCCACCAAAAGTCACATGAATTTCGTTATCTCTCTTAATTGTCCATTACACAAAACCATGACTTACTGTTGTAAAACTGGCTCTTTTTGTTTAAGGAGAGGTCAAAGGCTGTACTGACAGAGATACTGTAGTTCAGGCCTGAGATGTGCTGGAAGATTTGGAAGGAGGAATCCAGCAGAGCTTCTTGTCATACTATGTCCTGCTTAAGAAAACACATCTCCATGGGGTAGTGAGGAGAAAAACTGGAAGAGCACCAGGAGCTATTTACACAACTGGAATAATTCCATCCTCGATCAAGTGAAGCAAATAGCTGCAAAAGCATTCTCTATTTCACCTATCCAAGAACAACACAACAAAGTGGACAACATGAGAAGTCAGTTACCATGGGCACACAAGTGTCTAACTGGGAGAACACTCACATACACTGAACTTTGGTTCAGCAGATCCTAACTCTAGTTCTTTTTAGTGCAAGTGCTGTTGTTACTCAGCTTTAAAAGCAACCTAGGAGCTTCAGGGGAAATAGTGGAGCCACTAGATAGGTCCACCTCTGAGATGAGAAGGAAAGAGGTAAATACAACATCCATCTTAGACAGAGGTAAGATATTTTGTTTTCTTACACCAGGCTCCGCAGACACTAGTTCTACTTGACTAGCTCTTCAAGTCTGTGTACCTAACCCTTCTAAAAATACAGGCTGCCCAGTATTCATTTCTCAGGGAGTCCTTAGATAAATTCTGATAGGGATGGATAATTCTTGTAGTTAATTCTAGTACTAGGACCAAAAACTTGTATGAAAAAGTCTTTGGAAGTACTCTGAGTTTCTAAAATCTTACTTACCCATCATTGTGCGGTTTTGAACATGAGTAACAGGTATATTCCTATGCTCAACTAACTATAAAACCCAAGGGCAACAGAGCAGAATTTGACCCAACTAGCTGGACAGTAAAGTCTTGCTTTTACACATTTTTTAAGCTGGATTAAATGAAAGAGGTCATTTTCCTTGTGGATACTCCTGCATGTTCTTTTTATTTTAGAAACAAATTATTTGTGGGTTTTTTTTTCATTTGAATGAGGCATGAACATAAATTCCTGTAACGACACAGCCATTCAGTGCCAAATACAATAAAACCTCATGACAACAAAAGAAATGTTTATTCATAAGTCATAATTTAGCTCTACTGCCTCCCTCCCTCCCAAGTAAGCTTCCTTCTATCTCTGCAGTGCCTCCAGTCTTCCCTTCCACCCCTCATAAAAGTAGGGATTGGGAAAGAGATTCTTAAGCCATGGCCAATGCCTTTCCTCAGGATTTTTTTTTTTGGACTTGCATCTTTCTAAAGAACAGAACCCTTTGCCAACTGCCAGAGCAGAGGTTTCATCTCAGAGTCCAATAATCTAACCTGGAACATGCTCATCTAAAGAACGTGCTTCACAATAACCTCCCACAACTATTTTATGACCCAGCCAAGACAGATCAAGACTGATATTTTTTGGAAAACATGATCTGCAGCTATGTTACTCTGGGATGTGATCTCCAAAACAAGCAGTTCAAGTATTTAATCTAGGAACACCTAGTTATTGCAGGTCATTGTTCTAGTTCAGCTGGGGTTAAGCTTCTCTCTAAGAGAGTTCTACATGTATATTCAATTTTGCCTTTAGGAAACTTTTTATGCCACGAGAGCTGTATTTCTTCAAATAAAGTATATCACAGAAAGCACAGTGCAGAATAGTCTTACTGTGATATCATCAGGCAGTAAAAATGAAAGCCTGTACTTGATATATACTTTGTCACTCTCTAGTTGATCTTCTTCAGTTTTATCCCTTCTTGCATTCCCCGAAAATTCTAATGTGCCTCCCATCAGGAATTATTCCCTCACTGTATCAGGAAGCCCATGCATCAAATACTTGGCTGTAATATGAATCAGAAGATTCAGAGAATTTTCAGAATAAATAAATAGCAAAATATTGGAGCGTGGATACAGTAATGAGACCCTGAACTGTGCAGTGCATCCAGGAGAATTGAGAAGCTTGGATTAGATTAGGCTAGATTAAGTCTAGGAACAAAATTTACAGTGAAAGCTGAGCAAGATTTAATTTCTTTTTCCTTCTTTTTTTTTTTGATAAATGGTAGCTTTCTTGAGTTCTGTGTCCAGAAAATTTTATGAAGTTGGAAGGAAAAGGGCTAGTTCCTTAAAGCTGCCTTAAAGAGAAACAGAAACAATGTCTCCTTTTTTATTCAGTAATCACAGAATTAATCCAGAATTTGGAAAACACAGGATCAAATTTTATTTCTAACAGCAAAAAGTAGTTCAAATCTCTCACCTCCCACAGCAATCTCCTCACCATTCAATAAACCAGGGTATGATTTCAAGTGAAAACAGCAATCTTATAATATCAGAAATTTTGAAGGTGTCCTCCAGTTTCTCCCTTGAGAACTTTGAGTTAAATATACATTATTTTGTATGAAAATATTAGCACTAGTTATTCCACCCACTTTTTTTTGAAACACTCACCTTGGAAGTGATAACTGCTCCACTCTTGTGAATGTTTATGTATAGAAAGTGGAAGAGCTCAACCATGATGCTGCCATGTAGCTGCACTTATTGGTTCTTCTGGGGGACGGCACGGGAAGTAGGTTCAAATGTCCTCAGGCAGAGTGATTTATTGAACCTGAACCTAGCCCTG
This sequence comes from Chlamydotis macqueenii, assembly GCF_036417535.1. Lineage (NCBI taxonomy): Eukaryota > Metazoa > Chordata > Aves > Otidiformes > Otididae > Chlamydotis > Chlamydotis macqueenii. The sequence goes on along the minus strand of NC_141556.1, from coordinate 9,221,797 downwards.
ACCCTAAAAAACCCTTGAATTTTTCCCGAGGGTTTGATAGCCTATACTGACAGGGTATTGAATTAGAAGGAGAGTCAAGCTGTTTTCCAGTAGCAGCTTTATTTTTCAGAGGAACTCTAGGTCTCTCTCTTTAGTTTTAGGTTGGGTTTTTGGACAAACGAACAGGTTTTCAGTTTCTTGCCTTTTCAGATCTGACCTGATTTTTATCCTGTACCTAGTCATATATCATCTTCTTTTTCTCTCTCTCTCCTTTTGATTAGCTATAAAACTAAAATAAACAAATTACAGCTTTATTATTTTCACAGCCCCCTCACAATCTTTGCCAGCTGTCTAATTGTTATTAAGTCTTCTGTGGGCCTCACAGTTGAGACAACTGCAGGAAAGACTGGAGAAAGGAGAGGGAAAAGACTAGATAGTATTTACAGCTATGCCCATCAATGTACAAGAGTGGCACAGAGCATTGCCCCAGCCTGTGCCACTTGGAACTGGAGTGACAGGCAACATAAACCCAAACTGAGTAGGGATAAAGCTGATGCTTTGACAGCAGGAAAGAGAGAATGGACACAATATGACCTGTCTGTGCTCAGTCTTGGTAGACGAAAGGAGACTCCATGGATGCCAAAGCCCTGACTCTCAGTAGTCAAGTCAGATTCAGGGTAAGGGGGTGTAGTTTTCTTGTCATTCACATATAAAACAGGACTTCAGAGAAGCAGTTCAGTGCCTCTGAAGAGGCTGCACTATTTAAGAATAACATGTGATATATTTTACTGGTTTGGAAGCTTTGGGGTACTTCTGTAACTCAATTCCCCTCCTGTTTTTATGTAAGATTTACTGGCTGTTTGCCCTTTCCCAACACCAGAAAGATTCATACAAGAAAGGCAGCCAATTTTTCTCTATTAAAAAAGAATCAAGATTACAAGAACCATAAAATTCTGTAAAATATTCAGCCAAGATGTCTCTCAGTGATCAGTTAAAAATTGTCCCTTCATTAAGAAAAGGAATATCATCAGTTCAAAGGAGGTAACACGCCATCTAGTACTATACCTTTGAGATATACAGAAGTGCTAAATTAGACTGACTACTGTGATAGTAACATATTGTTCACATTACACGTTTGTGCTGCAGTAATTCCCACAAGTTGGCCTTTAAATTGCCTCAGCTACTGTAGCGGGAAAAAAAAAGTAGTGCAGAAGCAATGAAGAATTTTCACATACTACATTTCCAATGACTGCGGCAGTGGTCTTGTTGCAGTAAACATAGCAAGGGTTACAGTCTCAATCTGAACAACTTTGCCAGTTAAAACCATTGCAACTACTTTCTCTGTCAGAGAAGACTGAATGGCTGTGTGATTTCTTTTTTTATTATTATTCTTTTATTTTATTTGGAAGTTACTGGGAAGACTGTGACAAACCCTATCCCATTGTTACACTGTCATTAAGTCACAGAGGTCTAAGCCAACCCTGGGGAATTTTTAAGAGCTTTGCTGATTCTACATGCCCAACTGTGTGAACAGAGCTTAAGAACTTGGGTTTCATGTGGAAAAAAAAATGCTTTTCTCCCATAGCTTAGTGATAATTGACTCTGAGAAAAAGAGGGCTTCAACTTTGCAAGTTTTAAGTTATTTAAGAATGCCACAATAAATACATTGAGTAAAATTTTCTGCTCCTGATAGCTGCAGTCTTGGCGTGTTCTTAAAACACCCACAGACTGACTAACTATACTGCTCATGTATCGAAGCTTTGTGGAATCTGAAAGCTATGTTTACACTTTTAATGGCTAAAAAGTAAATATTCACACTGTATATACTCAAGACATAATGAAATAATGCTATTTCCCTGCTTCATCACAAAAGTCTTGAGAGAGAGTAAAAAAAAAAAAAAAAGAAAGGAAATATTTAGTCTTTTTCTTTATTCTTGGAAAAAAAAATATCTCTATGAGAGGCTATATTGTATTGTCTTAAGGTCCAGCTTTAACAAGCGGAAGGATGTTTAGGGCTTACTGGCATTGTGCTGTTTTATTTGTGATCTTAGCAAAGTTATAGAATCATGGAATACTTTGTGTTGGAAGGGACTTTTAAAGGTCTTCTAGTCCAACCTCCCTGCAAGGAGCAGGGACATCTCCAACCAGATCAGGTTGCTCAGAGCCCCGTCCAACCTGGCCTGGAATGTTTCCAGGGATGGGGCATCTACAACCTCTCTGGGCAACCTGTTCCAGTGTTCCACCACCTTAATTGTAAAAAACTTTTTCCTGATGTCTAATTGAAATCTACCTCCTCCCATTTTAAAACCATTACCCCCAAATTTGGCTGATTTGAAGCAGCAGAAGATGGTGTCTGCAGAAAGATCTGGCATTCATGTTAAAGTTCACTTCTTCACCAGAGTGACTTAGAAAAAATAAATCAGAAAAAATATTCTGAATTCATGTACAGTTTTTGGGTCACAAGTCCCTAATTTGTTTTCCATTTAGAATATTTATCGTGTGACAGTTTTTATCTCTTTGCAGAAGAACATTGCAATACTGATATCAGAAAGAAAATTATTTTGCCAGAGGTAGATTTGTTGTTAATTTTTACATTGCAGAAGTCTGATCCTTCTCCTTAATGCCTTTGTCCTTCAAGACCCCAGGTCCAAATTCAAGTGCTATATTTGACTTATTATTTTGTACACTTTTTGCTGGTTTTATTCCTTTTGTATTTTTTTTTCAGAAGTATGTGAAGTACGACTTGCTTGCTCATATTTACAAACTCTTATGAGTATACTTCTAAAGTTTCTCACATCCCAAAGGAGATGTCAGTCTCTACCGTAAGGCTGTTATGTGGTAACCAATTTAGCAGTAGTCATCTATGCAAAATTACCTATCTGACATTGTTTTAAGTTTTTCCCAATTCATGGCACAAACCCCAACACAATAGAGAGTATTGAACATTTTAATGGGGGTGTATGAATGAGTGTCTGGGAAAGGTCAGACTTATATAAGACAGATCCGCCATGAGCGGAGCAAGAGAAATGTGCTTTGCTCCATTCTTGTCCCACTTCATCACTTTTTTTTTTTTTTCCTGGTATAAGAGATGAAATAACTTTCCAACTGTCCAACTGTCCACTTTCCAACAGAAAATGTGAAAGTCACCAGTATGGGCAGAGGATAACAACAATTGGTAGTTTCTTTACCATTTTTTAAACTAATGTGTATTTCTGCCTAGAAAGCAAAACCTAACAATCCTACCCTATTACCTATTCTCAGTATTGAATCTGACTTAATTATTTCTTTCACCTTGACCATCATGTTCTCGAAAAGCTCTTTTTAAATACTGTCAAGGCTATGCCAATACAGACAATGTTTTTCCAGGTGATGCACTGTCTCCCAGATTTTTCTTCCTCTGGGCTGATACTCCACTGTGTTCCTCTGTTGCCACTTTTCTTGTGCTTTAGCTGCAGACTCTCTGGCTGTGTCTGTGTTACGAACAATGGACAAAGACTGTTCTGTGCTCCTGACCTCCAATGACATGGCATGGCCTGCCTTCACACACTTCATCTAGCTTCTCTCCAAAGAAAACCAGGATGAAAATACCCAAACTGCTCATGGGAAACAGACACAGACAAGTGCTGTCTCCTGATTTGTGCCCAGGTATTGTCTGGACAACTCTAAATCGCATAAGGCAAAACTCTGGCAGGGAGCATGGCAACTGTTAAATAACATCAATATTGGTGTGCTCGTGCTTCAACTTGCTCCCTGGTCACAGCTTTTTAGATTATTTACTAGTATAGACATAATCTCTGGAGCTGGGACCAGCTTTTGTTTTTGTTGGTGAAACTGTTTCAGCCCAACAGGTTCTTTATTACTGACGAAAGCTCTCTGGAATGACAGAAATAGTATCCTATTACTACAATACACTTCTGATTTTTCTGGGAAACTGAGCTTGTGAAACTAAAGTAAGATGAAATGAGTCTGTAGAGATTTTTTCTGCATTTAAAAAAAATTATTATTTTTTTCTTTCTTTAACCTGAAAAAAAAAAGACTTGGAATCTTCTGAGTAAAACTACTAAAAATGTCTATAGTAACTTCTACTGGAAAACACAGAATCATTTTTCTTTCTGAGTACCATTGAAAGTGTGGCTGTCCGCACAGCCTCTGTCAAGAAATAATATGGATGACCTAAGAGAAAGAAAAGCAAATCAGGAAACTGCCTGCAGAGATAAGAGGGAGGAGGATTTAAAAGGATAGTGTTTCCATAAATCAAGGCAACCGGTGGCAGCTTTAAAGTAAGGGTCAAAAACATTGCGAGATGTGTCACTTGCATAAGAAGTTAATCCAAGTTTCCATCTCTCTGCCTTTAGTGCTTGTTCAAGTGGAAGTTAAAGATCCCATGGCATTATTTCAGGATCATAAGAGAATGATATCCTGCCTAAATTCTCTCTTTCAGGATCATCAGAGACCTCTGCACCAGTATCAATACACACAGACTTATGTGATTGCTATAAACAAAGGAACACATTTGTCTGTAAACCATTGCTACAGTTTCTTCAGCTTGTTTGTGTGGCAGCAGAGAATGTTCAATCAGCAGGACAATGCTGGGTAGCATACATTGCAAAACCTATCAGGATTGGTTTGCAATGAGAAAAGAAAAAAAAAACAAACAAACCCATAACATTATCACAGAGGATTCCAAGCAACCATGAAAACAGCACCGGAGCATCCCAATACTTACTGACCCAAATAAGAGGTTTTGCACAAATATCTCAAAATTTCCCTGAGATGCAATGTATATAGGATTATATTGCCACATCCTGATAGAAAATAACTTACAACCTCAAAAAGAAAATGACATTTATAACATTCTCTCGGGAGTCTGAAACTGAAGACCTGAAATGCCAATGTTGTAATCTAAAGACTCAGATTTTACATTGTCTTATACAGAGTAGTCTTTACTTACAGGACATTCTTTAATGTAGGATTTTTTTCTTGCAAATAAATTCAGCTGATGGGTTTTGAAATGGGAAGTATATGAGTTAATTGGCCTGAAGAGGACCGAAATGGTGCTTGTGTCTCAATTAATCAAAAGTCAAACACCTGTGCTACTCCCACAACCTATCTTCAACAGTATAGGTGGAAGCTCTGATGTAAAAATGTAAAAAAAAAACCTCTTTAAACTGATCTGTAGAAAGCAAACCTCTAGTTTAAGTATGACTCAATCCTGATTCATCATTCCTTAATTTTTCTTGAGGTCGGCTGAGTTGCTAAAGAGCTTTCAAGAATAAAAATTTATCAAGTGAGCTATTTTTGAAAGCAGATAAAATTGATTCCATATTACTTTGTTTAAATTAAGAAAAAAAAAGGATTCTGTGTTAATATTATCTACATAAATAGTTTTAACAGATATATACAAACTAAATAGTGAGAAGTGCTGCTCAGGAATGGGAAACTGAAGGCAGTGCTAATATGATTTAATTCCTCTAATGTTGCCAAGAGTCTTACTCTTCTATTCTCATTATTCAAATGGAAAAAGGGGAGAAAAAAGGTCAGTGAAGTGACATTTTTCAGTATTAATGACAAAAAGGAAGTTAACCTGAAGGCACTTAACAGCTGGAAAAATTGAAAATTCTGAGGCTAATTTTTCTTTTACACCATTTTACACTAGTAGAACTAACTCTGTGGGATCAGGCTGTAGGACAAGTCCAAGGGCCTACTTACCAGAACGATGATGAAGTGTTTAGGAGTTAAAAGTTCCTGTTTAAATGGCTATTTGAATGCTAAAGAGATTTTGCTCTAATTGTACTGTAGATAATCTGCAGCCTTGCATAGAAGCCTTTATTTTTCAGAACTAAATATAATAAATATCTTTTGAAGACTCCTTTGGCCTCTATTAAGTTAAATCTGACATATCCCAATGGAGTGAAAGCAGATATTTCTAAAGGAAATAATACTGCAGGTGGAAGAAGGAATTTAAGTGGCTGCTCTAAGGGAACACACAAGCTACAAAGGTTACGACAGGGGAAAAAAATTGTGTATGCCAATTCACACAATCCCTGGAGTGGCAACAAGAAGATTTGCCTCTGTGTGAGATGATTTCATTTTTAAATTGAAACATATGGGTTAGTGAGTTTGAAGCAAACTGACAGTGTCTTAATAGAACTGGAAATCATGAGCAGCAGGAATGGCATGATGATAGAGAATATTAGTGTACAATCTATTTATTGAGATAATAATCAAGGAAGAATCAATGACACAAAAACAGTGGGATTTCTTCCCAGGTAACAAGTAAATAAAGGGGGAAAAAAGCTTCCTGATTGATGCTCCAGTGATTTCCTAGATTATGGTAACTGTCTTTACTTTGATAGCAGATTTCTGGAGGACACGGAGAGGTTGCTTTTCTGGAAAGGTATTGAAGTAGCAGAAAGGCTTAAACATTTGAAAAGTGTTCAGCTGCAGTCATGACAACTAAATGCAGATTCAGTATTCCAACTAACTAATCTATGATTTCTTACAGTGATGAATCTGTCAGCGTTAATTCAACAAAATAGCAGAAAACAGTCAAAAACATTCATTACTGATGCTCTGTATGTTTGGAGTCATTTGAAAGACAAATTAAGCATATAATAATATTTTAAAATATGCAACTCCCTACCATTAACAGCACTTTTGAATTGTGATGGAAGATTATTAATTTAGTGAGGGAATCTTTACTATTGCATTAAGATTGCAAAAGTTTGCTGTTACAAGAATATTGAAAAGATCTTGAAAATAGTCATGGGCAGCACAGCTGGAGGCAGTAGGCACCACAGCTGTCTGCTTGGTAATTTCTTTAAGCTCTTATGTTTGCAATGAGTACCAGAGTGACTATTGCCACCTCATTGACAAATGCATCACTGAATGTAAATAAATTCCCTAAAATTTCTTAAGTGTTATTCTGTGTTATCCGAGAATAAAGGGAAACAAGAGTGTCAAAATGACAGAGAGGCAAGAAAGAAAATATCACCTGTCCTTTCTAAACAAATACATTACTTTTTATAGAAATACTGTATTAATAAATGACTCTCCAGGTAAATTACATTTGTTTTTAAAACTTCAATGAAAGTTGATGTTTTAATGATGAAGTTTTAATAAGATGTTTCATGTGTTTGAATAAGTGAAAATAAATAATAAACCCTCCCTCAAAATAATTTTATTTGGGATAAAGCCAAAAAATTACTTGTTGATCTTAGAAAAAAATATTTTGTTTTGAGAAGGGAAAAAGCGCTCTTTTGAGCAGTGAGCAAAGAAATCAATAATTCACAGTTAGCTGCAGGTCTCTGAGCACTTTAAGCAAGTATGATAATTCCCATATTGCAGGTAGGGCAGCAAATTGACTTAATTTCAACTGTTCTGCAAGTTCAGGATCAGTGTGGGAACAGAACTGGGACATGTTTGGTCTCCCCAGGAGAGTGAGGCCAAGCTGGCTTAGCAAAGCTTCTCTCAGTACATCGAGCCATCTGTTTTCTGTGACAGGGTTCTCTCTGTGAGTCAAGTTACCCAACCATGATTAAACTGCTTGCAGTTTGGAGATCTCCCCATTACACTTTGCAGATCACAGCATGAACTTCAGGTTTCACATTTGAAACTTTGGCTTCCAATCACAGCCTGGTGCTCTGTCAGTTTTCCCGCACTGCTACTTTATGGTGTTTTGTGCAAACTTGGGTTCTTGGTCATGAAGCAGTTATATTTTCAGCTTTACACTTGAGTTTCTGCCTCCAAGCATCTATGTGCTCCTGTCTCACATTTGATGGGCACAGATCAATCCTGCTCCTGTACAGGAGGACACAGGTAGGTGACACTAGAATCATAGAATAGTTTAGGTTGGAACGGACCTTTTAAAGGTCATCTAGTCCAACCCTCCATGCAAGGAGCAGCGATATCTCCTAATAGATCAGGTTGCTCAGAGCCTCATGGGGCTACTTGTATTTCTGGAAACTCTTCAGACTTTCTGATGAGGGAAGGTCACAATTTGCCTTCCTCTTCATCAGGTGGGTAGGAAATGGATAGCAGGCAGCTCTCATCTTTAATAGCCAGCACTAAGGACAAAATAATCAATGCCTGTATGAGAGCTGGCATCAATCATTTTCATCTTCTCAGGGAAAATGTAGACCAAAATTTGATTCTGCCTTGCTCCTAGAGTAGCTATGTACTGCTACTTGCTCAGGCTCACATTAGCTTTACAACTGAGCTCAATTCCCACTTTCTTCTTTTTAATAACATCCTTTGTAAAATTTTATTCTATTCCTCCTATTCCTATTTTCCAGTACAGTTTAAGTATGCTGGCTGCATTCCCGAAGTTAGGCTTTGGTCTGTTGGCATTTCTGTCCCTAGGGTGATTTGCTGGGTTACCCTTCCAGTGCCTGTGCTGCTACACTGCGGAGACTGAAAAGTGCCAGAACAAATGCAGGAAGATGTGCCAGGTCTTGGTACTTGCTAAAGAATCCTGAAGCAACAACGACATTTGGCAGAAACAGAAACGTTGTTAATACAGTAAGCCACTAAAATCTGTGTTTAATCATCAGAGCACCATCTCCCCACACTTGCAAGAGAATTTTCTAATGAGAAGGGAAACCAAAAGGCGAATTAAAGTGTCACACAGGGTAGGAACAAAGTATGTGCTCAGAGGTTTAACTCCTTAGAGCAGAACTTCTTTTCTTAAGCCACTTTTGTTTTACAAGTGGGAAAAAGATCATGCTCGGAAGTACGTGTTTTTATTAGAATGTGCGTGAAATGAATATATTTCAGTTAAATCCCCAGACACTCACTAGATCATGCTTGTGTTGAAAGAATTTAAAAAAGATGGAGGTAGAAGAGACCTATTAATGTTACTTCTGCTGGTTGCCAGCACAGCGTTCTTTCCTACAGACCATTATCTAGTATTAGGGGTGGGATAGTGGAGTCACTGTCAGCTGTAATGAAGACAGATCCTTCTTTTGCTGTGAATAGAGGGATTTTCTCATCCACACTAACATAATGCCCCAGACTTGCGTGTATTTGTCTATAGGTCTAATTTGTAACTTCCCACCACACACCACTGAAAAGGAAGTTTCATACTCAGAAATTGCTGCAATAGCATAGGAATTCAAAACAGTCAGCAAGATATGACAGATGCAAAGGATGTACTCACTTGTTTCTAATTTTCCTCCATTTCACAAGAGTATGATATTTCTATGATGATTCTATGATGATTCTATTTTGGGGGTTTATTGTTTTGTTTTGCTTTCTTCTTGCCAGATTAGGTAACTCAGTTGTTGACATTAAGGTATGGAGAACACATGGCAACTGGAGATGTGAATGTGCCACTCTAAACAGAGATGTGAACCCTAGTTTTACATCTCAGATCTACAATGCTCTGAACACAGCTTCATTACATACAGTAATGATCTTGGTTAGACACTTAGTCACATCAGTATTGCTCACTGAAGACTGATGAATCTACAACAGTGGATGAAGACCTTCTTAGTCATTGGCTGTGCAATGATTGCTTTCCACTGAAATGCAGTGGACAGTTGTGAAATGTTTGCCAGGTAGAGTTGAAAAGAGTAAATAAAGTGCTATATGCATAATCCTTCAGACAGGCTGTTATATAGGCCAGGTTAACTTGCTAGAGATCATTAATAAAAACCAAATATATCTTCCAATGAGGATCTTGGAAGTGAACTATCTAGGGGCTTAGTGCACTACATTTCAGTCCTACAATCAAGAAGACAAATAAACCATTTTTTTGAAAGAAGACTTAGAAATGAGTAACAATTAAAAAAATAGTAATATACAATAATACATTGTTCTTTGCCCAAAGTAGCTCCCAAAACATTTTAAGTCTTCTCCTTTAATTTCTTGGGAAGTCAACTGTTTGGGCAACTGGCTGCTTCCCAAACACTCTATATTAATGCTCCATTCACAATTTGTAACTTCCAGGGCTTTGACAACAGTCCTGAAATTTAGTAAGGACACATCTAAGTTTCAGCTGACCTAGAAATGTGAGCTGCCATTCATTATGCTGAGCTGCTCTTGTTCCACTAATCATCATATTCCAATGATTCCTGAATTTTACTGAGAGTACATGTAGGATGAAGGACCACACACAGTTCTTCTTGCTAGGAGACTTAATAGTGTCTTCAATGTTTCTTTATGGTTTGTGACTATTGCACCTCTAAGCCACAAAATGTTGCCTTAAATTAGGGTAACACCTCAGCCCAGGCATGCCTAAGCATAATTAGTTTTTTCAGACTTTCACAGATTATTGTTACAGCTATAATTTCTTCCAGGTTACAACAAGCTTACTTAAACAGAAACGTTCCCAAACATCTCTAGCGCAGACAAATGCAAATTGAACATGGTTCAAGCTTTCTCCTTAGACCCTTTAATTTAGCTCCTGTCTTCACCTTGAAATTCCAAAAGAGTTCCTCCATACTTAGGTTTCCTTTACTCGGAATGTGTTCTGCTGGGGTGTCGGGTTTTTTTGGTTTGTTTTTTTTTTTTTTTACTTGTTTACTTTTCAGGTTTCAAACATCAGAAGTACATGTCTGGAAATATCAAGTGCTGTTACAATGTAGACAGAAAAAGGCACACAGTAAATTCAAATCACATCAAGGATTCCCAGAAAGCCCAATGTCAGGCAGAAAATAAATACCATACCAATGCTGCTTAAAGAAGAGCTTTTAGTTGCGAAATATAAAAAATAAAGAAGCAAGAAAAAATTCTTGGCCAAATCTTTTTTTACCAAGGATTCTGTGGCCTTGCTGAGTGAAAGCTGAGCTTTTGGGGAATGGGGTAAAAGAAGGAGAGTCCCAACCCTTATAAGCACCCAATGCAGCCGTAAAAAAAAAAAAAAAAAAAAAAAAAAGCAGCAGGGATAAATCTTGTTGTGTTAAAAGAATAAGATTGTTCATTGGCTTTCTTGAGTTGCCCTGGTATTTAAAAAAATCTAACTCAGCCTTGATGTGAACAGTTGTCTTCCAAATATGCACTTTGCTTTCCAAAAACTGCATTGTGTACTTTTATATATTGTTAGCATTTCTCTTAAATTGAATAAATGCTGCAAATGAAACTAAGAACATATGTTGTATTAACACAAAAATTGTACTGGTCCTTTTCTTTTTTTTTTTTGCCAAAGGGTTCTCTCCACACCTGTTATTGCTCCCATCAAACTAAGACCAGCCTCCCTTCAGGTGGCCTGGACAGAATTCTGTTTGGAACTGCTGTCTAACCAAGTCATTAGGCAGCAAAATGCAACACTTTCGGACCGACCACACTCAGGAATGCTTTTGACTGTGAAGCACAAAGCCAAAAATAAGGGTCAGCTGATTTCTAGCATATTAGCATGGAGTGCTACCAGCCACCATTGTCCACTGGTGACTTATATGAACACACTAGTCACTCCCAGCTCTGTTTTCCTGAATCTGTATATTTTCATGTGGTCTGGTGGAAAAAGTGTTCCTCTGCAGGGCTATTTAGAAATATTAAAAGTCTGGTACAAATAAAAAAATAATGACAGTGTAGATTTAGATTTTCTAAAGTTTGTCTAAACTTAGGAATATGCATACAGACTTCTACATACTCAGTAGATGTCTAAGATCTCATAATGACCAACACAGATTTCAATAATACGATTGGCAGCACCTGGAAAACTATTAATCTGCTTTAAGAGTAAACATCTCTGGCATGATTCATTTGACTGAGTATAGGCATCTAGTGCCATTCAAGACATGCTCTCATATCAGATGATACAGAACAAGAGAGATGCATGCTCATACAGAGTGATAGCAGGAGCCCAGGTGAGATACTGTAAAATATTTCAAATAGCATTCAGCTCCTATGTTTAGGTAACCTGGCATTTGACCAGCTGTGCTCTCTAGCTTCTACTGGAGTTAATTAATTTATCTAATTTTATTTCTCTGACATCATTTGAAATGTCCTAGGGAGCCTGATATTGTTGCACAGGACTGGAAGATACAGCAAAGTATCTTACAGGAGAACCAAGTCCTTCTCAGCTGGCAAATGGAGGCCAGGCAGCTGCCATAAGCTACCTCAAATGCCATCAAACTTATAGAACCATAGAATCATAGAATGGTTTGGGTTGGAAGGGACCTTCAAAAGTCATATAGTACAACGCCCCTGCAAAGAGCAGGGACATCCCCAGCTAGAACTTCTAACATGACTAAATCATGCCCTAGGTCTCCATTGACTGCCACGAGAGATGGAACAATATTTCTCGCTCATCTGGAGATACTTACATCATAAAAATTACTAGCTGTGCAAATTTATACCTGAGTCTTACAAATTATCCTTTTAACTAACTGCTTTGTTGAAAACATTTTTTTTTTTGTTTTCTCACCTTTTGAATTCAAATTAAAAAAATTGTCTTTTTATTTGAGCTTGCACAGCACATTATCTTGGTTTAAGTCATGGAGGGTAAGGAAACTTCAGTGGTTTCCATTCAGAAAATCTATCCATTACTCCCTCTTAAACTGAATTTCTGCTTACTATATATTTTCCTCTCTAGTTAGTCTACTTGATATAATTAATACAGAGCAATTTGCAAAACTGTGGACTAATCATTCAGTGATTTGGAAGTGTATTTTTTTTAAATCAGACAGTCACCAGAATCAATACAAACCAGAGCACCTCTAAATGTACAGAACATAAAGTACAATGATTTTTAAGATGCAAAAGTAAAAGGAGAATATCAAGTTAACCATTCAACATTCTAATTAAAAACAAATGATAGCGAAATATTGAAGATGACAGCTGACAGATTGGTCATTAAAAAATGTGAATGTAGTCATGATCACAGACTGTCTACAGTGAGATAGTGGACCTCATACACAGAGCTATGAATTAAGCCTAGCAAAAGAACAGGATCTGGAAAAAAATGAAAGAGGATGCTGTGCTGCTTGTCTCCAGTGTGGTGAAGGTGGCTAGTTTAACACAGTTTCCCTGAATGCGTCGTCACCAGTATAAAGACAGATCTAAACATATGAACCTTTGCTCAGGATTTAGTAGTCTTGACAGCTACAAGTCAGAACTCTCTGAAATCACTTTTCTAATTATAAGAGGGAATGTGACTTAAGTTTAAATTATTCTAATATTCGCCATAAACCTCCTATACAGCCAGATGTTTCCCATGAATAATCTTTTCTTTTCTGAAGCCCCATCACTTATACCCTGTTCTGTGTTACAGTCTAGTTACAAAGCAAACTTTTATGGTAAAGAATCATATCTGGGTTTTTTTTACTATATAAATGCTCCAAGTTCTTGTACTTGCACAAAGTAAAAGTGTTATTTATTGCAACAAATTCAGCTTTATTGGAATAATTTTCTATCTGTTTTAGCAGTAGCAAGTTTTACAGCCATGATATAAAAATGAACATGAAATTATAGACTGAAAGAAAAGAAAATAAATTGTCTGAAGTGCTCAGCTCTTTAACTGAAATGACGTTTGGGATAGAAAGCCTGCTGATGCTGCACATGTCATGCAGTTCATCTCCAATTCCTGTTTGTTTGTTCTCATTTTACTTGAGGTATTGTTTTGTTTTGTTTATTTTAGATTGGGTTGTGTGGAGCTTTATCCATGTATCAGCTAACAAAACTTAATCTTGACCGGAAAGAAAACACTAGTCATCACCATTGACTCAAAAAGTCTAGAGTGAAAAGAACAGAATGTTTTTTTCAGGCAAGTGAAACATGAAGCTATCAAGTTGGCTTGCTTTGATTGGTTTCAGAGGACTGTATGAAACAGTCCTAATTTAAAGGGAATAAGTCTTAGTCAGTCGAATTGCGTATTCAGTAACTAGTAAGGAGTCTTGGTTGAGTCTGGGGATGTACAATAAGGTGATCACATGAGTTTCCACTACAAAGGTCTTTCAGGTGTCAGTATTCATTAATCCTATTTGTTTCTCTGTGAACTGAAAACACTTAATATTAAAGGAAGCTATTTGAAGTTTTCTAGAGCCTCCAGCCTCAGGGAAATGCCATGGAAAAATTGTCTTGCTTTATATTATAAAGACATAGCATTATTCAGGAATGCTAATGAGTAGTGCTATAAATATACACACTACTATCTGTAGTCTAACGTCTGCATTAGGAATAGCCATCCTAAACTCACTTTATGTTTAATGGACTGTACTCAACGGATAATATCATAATGGGAGACTTGAATCACCTTCTTGACACGTCCCTGCACAGAGTCTAGACTGCAGTATCTATAGAATTCCACTATGTATGCGAGGTGATCAAGGTAAATCTTGTTACTTCAAGTCTGGAACTCAGGCTTTCTCAGCTCTAAAGAAAACTTCTCACACTTGATACTCTGAAAAAACCCAGGAATACTTTCATTCATGGTGTGGTATATTAAAGTACTGATGTATATTAAAGTACTGTGGCTGAGTCTTTGGGTGAAGATCCATACCTTTAGCATTGTATGGAGGTAATTGTCTAATGTGGGTGACTGGGTTGATGATGTTTAATATTTTGAAATACTAGCCTAAATGTAGAAAAAAAATACGGAACTGTAGAAGCCATCAGGACATACCAGAAGTAGGTTATCCTCTCACTCATAAAAAGAAAAAGTATCGTTGTTATTGTGTAAAACATTTAGATAATGATAAACTCTAATTACAGAAAAGGAAAAATCAAGCTGTTACAGTTAAATGGCTTACATGGCTTACACATAGATTTCAATTAATGTGACCTTCATAGGGCTTAATAGTTTCAGCTTTTCTCATTAACTTGTGTAACTTTTTGTTCTTACGACAGAGTATTCACACTGCTAAGTTACCACTGGCAAAACCTGGAGAAGCATTACCATTTTTATTCCAAACATTTCAATAACCTCTGTAATGGGCCACTTGTTAGCTCACTACTCAGATATCAGCCTCTTCCATGCTCTAGTTATAATGAGTACAGATTTGTTTTCCAAGCTTTTACTGGGACTTTGCTATGTACAAATCTTGTGACAAACATGATGTTAGAGACATGCGCTTTCCAAGCTACACATTACAAATATACTAGATCACATCAAATGGAAAAAAAACCCAGATTTTGTTGCTTTTATAATTATTTTAGTGGACTAAGGGTTTAGCTTTCAGTAAAGCAGAAAAATGTTTGTCTATTATTACTTCTGTTAAGAAAAATTCATCTGTTTCAGAACACTGAATTTTTCATTTAAGCTTGCTTTTTGCATGCATTCTTGAAGAAGTGCCAAGTGGACATCCTGGAGCCTGAAAGCTTCTGTTTATCCACAATGCACACAAAAGCTTCACATGCCTCCCCAGCCACACGCCTCAGACTTGAGCCCTCCTTCTCTTTGAATGTGCCTATGCTGAAATGGAAATGTATTACTGTTTTCTGGACTTACTGGAAATATTTTGGGTGTCTACGATAGAGTATCTGTGGTATCTTAACACCAGCCCCCTGAGGGGGGCTAACTTATTGTCCATTTGAAGCCAAGTTGGCTGCGCTGATCCTGTTATTTGAACTAGTTAATTCAGGGTGTGTGATGTTGTACCTAAATTCACACTTCAGAGAAAAAAGTTCCATGACCCATTATGATGTCTACCACAACTGTATTAGACTATCAGATTTTCACTGTTTTGTTTAAAAACAGAAACACAAAGATAGTGTAATGTGTCAGTGCTACTAAACTTAGAACCTGAAATATCAGCTAGGTAGCTAATAAATGCTTTCATTATGATGACAGAAGGGGATAAGTTCCTTGAATCTTCTCAGTCTCAGAGGCCTTTTATCCAAATACATTATTTTCTTTATCTGTAACTGTGAAATACTTTCTAAAGTCCTTGAGTAGCTAAGATACAAAGATCTTATTAATTCTGAAGAAGTAGAAACAGCCTAGTCACATACATCTAAATTCCTGACTATCACTCTGAGTTCTACTCATGTTCTAAAACCACTGTAGGAAAAAATTATTCCATTGGACAACCTGATGAAAGAAAAGGATTGTAAAACTCTTCCACATGGATACTGTGAAGACATAAGAATATTTCTAAATGATTTTATAAATACAAAATATTATCAATGATCTTAATGGTCACTTCTGCTCATTACAATAAAAGCACATCTAGAAGCAGAAAAAAAAAAGTCTTTAGCCTGTAAGATAATATTGTTCAGTCACTGAACTTTTCCGCTGAGGCTTTTAAAGTGCTTGGAGCACATTAAGACCATTAACCTTTTCCACCAGTGGTTATATGAGCATTGTCCGAAGTGATTAAGTCTCACAATGATGCAGGGAAATGGACAAATACCATCTGACAGATAGGAAGAGAAAAATCTGGGTTGGAGGAACTTTCTTATCACGCAGCTCATAGTCCTTGTCTGAACATAGACATTGCGTGCCAAGCACCGTATTCTAAAAGAGTTCTGCTTTAGAAGAAGTATCCTAGTCAAGTAACACATTGTGTTCTTTTTTTTTTTTTTAATTTTCCATTTCCAAGTGGTTACTATACACTTGATACTCAGTCTGGCTTATGAAGGAAGACAAAGAAAGACCAAATGAAGTATGAAAAAAAACTTCCCTCATTTCCTCCTCATTTCAGACACAAGTAACCTGGCTGGGGCGTAACCTTACAAAGCAGATCTGCACTTGCAAGGAAATACATTGAGATAATGGGTATGACGTGCCTTTTTATTTATGCAAGGCATCTTCCATCTTCCATTGTACTAGACAACCTATTAAATGTTGCATTGAATATTAGACATAATGGATATTCACAATCTGTTTCTTCTGTAGTATTTGAAATTTTGCTCTATGCCAAACTAAATTATGTAAATGCTTTGCCACAAAGGTGGCAAAAGGTAACAAAGGACAAAAATTGTTCATGTTGATTAGAAATTCTATTAGTGGCTGAAAGAGCTTCTAGAAGTCAAAATGTTTCTTGATTCACACAGCAACACAGTAGTCGTGTTAGACACTCTATTATAACTGCAATAAAAACTAGAGCTTTTTTTTGTAGAGTACTCTTGTATTCTGCTTTAATACGGGGCTTTTGTGAGAAAGGACATGCAAACAGGATTTCAACGTGCTTGAATGATAGAACAGGTTATACTCAAGAAGTCTTCTGTTGGAAGTATTTTAATATATTGAACTTTAAGCTCATTTAAATGGATGTGTGGAATTTTGTTTATTCTTTTGTGGGTAATAAAAAGAGAGATGGATGATTATTTCAGACCTGTTCCAACACAAGAATTCAAAGCAGTTGTCTTCTGTGTAAATCCTCTGAGAGAAGGAAATGACCACCAAAGCCAAGTCTTTGGGGCTAGATTCAGCAAAGCAGGGATCAAGCTTATTTCCCCCATATGTGAATCCTTGGGGTAATTTCAATTAAGATAAGAGGATGTAGAAAGTTTACCTGCAGGCTCATCTTAATAACATAAAATAAAATAAGTTTCCATGAATAAAAATAGATTATTTCAAATATCAGGCAAGTCAGATCCAATATATTTTGTAGAAACTTTAGAAAATGTAGCAAGTATTAATGTTATGTGAGCACTGACTGATTATTTGGCAGCAACATGGGAAATAGTCATGCTCTTCCTTCATCAGTTAGATTATAATTCAGTTGTACTAAAATTAAGTTTCAATTAATAAACTATGGAAATCAATTTAAATACAATATTTTAAACTTTGTTGTTTAAACCCTTTTCAATACTTAAAATAGGAATTCTCAGTTGTGGCATTTTTGTTTCTAAGTGCATGGGATGTTACACATCACAATATTCACACAGCTTCTTGGGAATCAGGTATCGATAACAGATTGCTCCATCCCCACCACCTTGCATCCCAGGCTGGAGTTGACTCTTATTCTCCTCCTTGATTGGATCCTGACCCCCCCACCTGCAGGCCCATGTCCCAGACTGGCCTCACCCCGTTCCCATCCCCATGGCATCAGACATCCCCAAGTCTGATACCCAGGGCCGAGGCTGCCCCAGCTGCCTCTCAGCCTGCCCTGCCCTGGCTGGGGGAAACAGACTCTGGCTGAGATGTTCTGCTCTGCCATCCCGAGGAGCCTCCTTGTCTCCTCCTCTCCATAGGAAGCAACTGGCCCTCATTGCTCCACGACACACCCAGTTTCCCTAGTGACGCTTTACAGAGCTTCGACATCTTTTGTTGACGATGTTTTCACTGAATTGCTTTTCATGGAAAAATTTGTGAACCTCTTTTTAAAGTCTTGTTGCCATCATCTGTGAACAGGTGATCTGAAGTTGTTCTGATGCTGTCATTGCTGTTAGAGCTCATCAGGACTGTAGTTTTTGGAGTGAATGTAAGAGACTACTTCACTTCTATGACACAGAATTATTTTTACTGCCTCCTTAAATCAAGGTGATTGCAAGAATTCTATAAAGCTGTATTGATGAGATACTCTGATCCTCTGTAATTCTCTGAGTGCCCTGAATCTACCTCAGCAAAAAAAAGTCTTCCTGGATGCGAACCTGCATGGCAACAAATTGCTTCTGCTTTCTTTGCACTTAAAGGAAAGATGTCTGCCTTTATTTCCATCCTACTCTTACAGCTTCAGTGCTTTTCAATACAAAGAGCAGTTCAAGACTTATTGCCCTGAGACAGTGTAGTACAAAGTCATGGATTGCCTAATACCATCTAGGAGCAATTCCTGTTTCTTTCTGACTCCAAATCAAGCACTGTAGTTTAGCAAGAAGTATACCATCTTTTTTGATCCCCTAATTCCTCTTAAACTATAGACCCTGCAATGAACTTACTTGCAACAGTGATTTATTTGGATTTTTTGCTTGAACGTGTGTTGTGTACTCCCCTAGATTTATCTAAGCAGTTTGAATTCCAGACTTAATAATAAGAAAAGTTGTATCCCATCTAAGCAAAAGAGTAAGGTTCTTAATTATAAAATTGGAAAGACCTACAAAAGAAATTGATATAAATAAAGAAACAATCTTAAACTGTGTCTTATCCTGGCAGTCACATGGGACGGTATTTCTCAACTAGTGAATTGAAGACCTGCTAAATGAATTTATTCTTCTGGAGTAGAGTGTTTCTGCCTTTTGCTTACATTTGAGGATTTTCATGTTGACAAAGTCTTAGGAATCCCTTTATTTCTCTCCTGTTTGAGCCCTGGGAATGGCATGGCCTTTCTTCTATCTGCTTGCTGTCTATCAGAATGTAAAAGGAATGCTCTTAAGCTTATTTGAGAATAAATCTCTTTAGGTACAGAGGAATCATGGAGCACTGATTCTTCTGTCCATTTTGCCTTTTCTCTCAGGAAGTCAGCTGAATTGCAGTGATAAAAATGAATTACAGTAGTAAACCTACGATGTACCATTCTGTAAGCTACAGATCATGAGATATTTTTGGCACAAGTAGCCATTTTATTTCTGTTTTACTGGCATATTACAGAGACTGCATGTAATATATTAATACACTTTTGGGGTTGGGTCACTGTGTCACAGTCCTTATTCAGGGAAGCACGCAAGCATCTGTATATTATGAATCATGTGCTTAGGTCCCAGAGGTGCCAATGGAAATTAAGCAACTACTCCAGTGCTGTCTTGAATAGAAATTTATTCTTAAACTATGTTCCTAAAACAAAACATTCACCTTTACTCTAGTAAAGGCTTGAATAAACTAAAATGAAGTACTTGTCATACTGAATTTTAGTTGTGGGGTTTTTTTTTGTCGTTTGTTTGAGTTTGCTTTTTTTTAAAGGTGCTTTTTTTTAAAGGTGCTTTTTTAGAATACCTCAAAGTTTCCTGTTAATTAAATGTGTTTGTTTATCTGCAATTATGCAATGTTAAAGTCTACTTAAAGCCTTTGAGACAGATAACTGTGGCAATTTATACAAAGATGGACCTGACAAGCTTTCACTGAAATTTTGCCACCTTCATTTCTGAAGAACATTGATCACCAAAACATAGCAAAGGCACTTCAATTAGTGTCGCCCAGTGAACACAAAACAGCTGTATAACTATGTAAGCCTGCCGGACTGTATTTAAAGTAGACCGTCAATAGTGTAGCCAAGGTCTCTAAGTCAGACATTCTTCAACACTTTGCACAACCTCTTAACACTCCTCTTTGCTTTAAAAAAACTGAGGCTTTTGCAGTTCACCCCTAGCCCATGCTCAAGCCTGTCTCCAAACTTATCCCCTCTCCACTGCGACAGCAGCCCAGCCAATCTGCCGTGAGAGGTTAGGCCAGAGAGTACTTCTGCCTCTGCTTGCCTTTCCAAACTGTTCCTGTCATCGTTTGCAGGACACGAGCTCAGTAAGAACAAAATCCTGGAAGCAGCAACCTAACAGTTCTCTGTTCTTCAATTTACAGCTTTTTGTTTTAACAGCTTCCTTTTTCTACTAATCTCTCTCTTTCTCCCCTTCTTCTCCTCTCTCCCTTTCTCCTTCTGTCCCTCTCTCCTCTCAAACTTACGGCATTTTCCTATGAGGCTTCCATCAGGGAATCGATTTTCTTGTTCTCAAGAAACAAGCAGCACAAAGTTGGCATTCTCGTGTCATATCACCTCCCAGTTTTAATCAAAAAACCTTTCAAGAACATAAAAATTAAAGGGAAATAAATCATGTTTCCAACCAGAAGCCAGAATTAATTCAAGATCTGTACTGGAGAAATAGGTGGTTCTTATTTCATTTCCAGACTAACCAGGAGCCTGGGTCTCATTTCAGAGCTGGTAATTTCTAATGCTGTTGGAAAAAAACAGACAGCCTGCTGTTCTCAGTCATCTTTATAATATTTTCCAGCACTGGAAATTGTTGACTAGCACGGCCTTTGAACAAAAACATTCACTATGCTAAATTTAGACTACAGTCCTGTAGCAAGTGTGTTTTAAAAGAGCAATTACTAGATCAGTACCAGTTTAACCACCAGCTGGATCAGAATAAATCTTCTCTAATAGTATTTCAGAAAGTATTCTCTTCTGGAAGGAAAGATACAGGCGACTTTGGTCCAGTTGGTACCTATTATCTATATATAGGGTCAGTGGTTTAACTACAAGGATATTCAGAGGAAGAGCAAGAG
The DNA here is from genome assembly GCF_036417535.1 of Chlamydotis macqueenii. Taxonomy (NCBI): domain Eukaryota; kingdom Metazoa; phylum Chordata; class Aves; order Otidiformes; family Otididae; genus Chlamydotis; species Chlamydotis macqueenii. The sequence goes on along the minus strand of NC_141556.1, from coordinate 9,200,781 downwards.
CATCCACAGGAATACACGCTCTAACATGACTTAGTTTCAGGAGCTCAGAGGTGGCAGTTCTACACAGTTTGTATGATGTGAGCATTGGGTACTTTAGGAAAAAGCACAGGAATAAAGAACAGTCAAAAACACAGACATAGGCCTTAGTTTACGGGACTCAACTATAGACTGAGTGTTTTAGAAGGAAATAGTTCTGAGTAGTGCAGGTAAATGCCCTGTCTTTCCACTCAGCCTTGGGGTCAGGCATTACTCGCTGGAATTGAATGGTTTTAGAAATATAGAGGTTGTCACATTACAGATATACCTTCCCAAATGAACAGAGATATTTTCTGTGTACCTGCAAGAAAGAGTCTACAGAAAAGAAGAAATCTGGATATACATCCAAATTGAGCTAATTTTTAATGAGCTCCAGGTAACTCATCACTCATACAAACTTTCCAGGTTGTCTGCCAGAGATATCTTTGCTGCCTTTATTAATGACAGAAGAAATTTACATAATCTAGACTACCCTCTACATGCCAAATGTGGAATTCAGTTTCAGACTAAGGATGCAATTTAGATCTCCAGTGTAATTCGAAATGGCCTAAGGTGTTGCTTCAGGAGATCATTGGTAGTATGTCATACCTGCCAGTTCTGTCTGTGTATCTTGCATATCCTAAAGCACTTCCAATGGCTTTAGATGTCTAAGTCTGGGATAGCTAACTTTATGGTCTGGATCACTGGATCTTGAACCTGCATCACTAAAAGCTGAAAAATAAATCTGAAAGTGAAACATACATACACAGGCAGCCAAGGGCTTTTAAAGAAATGAGATAATGTTGGTCAATGTGATGATCACTACTAGTGGTCAAAGGTCTCAGACTGATGTTAGCTTGCTTATTTGTAAGCAACTAAGTGAACAATTTTAAGAAATTATTTTAAAGTTAAAGAGATGTCCTTATGGATGTGGCATGAGTGGCAGCATGGAAAGGAATATGAATATGTTCTTTCTGCAGTTGAACAAGTGACCATATTTTGACAGGTTGGGAAGAAAAGTATTTCCGTATTTGTAAGGTTGAGGTTTGAGTCAATTCCACTAAACAGAGCCACAAAAAGAAGTCTTCAAAAAATCATACAGTTTTCTAAAATGCACATTCCAATCAGGCCTCTTCCATGGGATTTCTGGTATAAAGCTGGTGATTACACTGGAATTTCACAAACAACTTGTAGGGCTCCCAAAACACAGGGAGGAGTCCCTCCCAGGGCTGGAGTATTAAGCTGGCTGGAAGAGTTGTTGGCTTTACAAAACATCCAGGACCATATTGTGATCATAAGGAGATTTTCTACAATTTTAAAGATTTGTGTGAGAGGTCTGCAGGGATATGAGCCACTTATCAGATAACTCACAGAAAAGTAACTTGTTTAGTGTGACAGGCGTTCTCTGAAGGTGCCGGATATATTCCATGAGCACATGTAGTCTGACTTCTAAAAATGCAGTTTCCTAAAACATTAGGTGATGATAATTATGTAAAATGTCATTGCATTATGGAAAATACAGTTATACATTTATTGGAATCATTTATTTGTACTCAGATCTATTTTAAAACATAAAGAATCAAATTTGATTTAATTAATTCATTTAATACATTGTTTGCATTCATTGAGCTCTATGGAAAGAATACAAAGAGAAACTAATTCTGACAAGTCAGTCTAATAGCATAAACTCTGCCTGAAGTATACTTTATTCCAATTCAACTGTTAACAACCCTACCCCACAGCCTCAGGTGTGAATTTTAATATTATGATGAATCTTTATGGGAAAAGAGACTCCTTGACACCAAAATTGTCTATATGCTTTCAGGCTGTTAATGGTTCAGGTGTGAATTTAACACCTCCAGAGTTCTGAATTATGAAATAATTGCTGTGGATTACTGTAACTGTAACAGATTGCATCTACTCATGTAAATTCTTCTATAGCTTGCCAAGTGGGTTCATGTTTAACTGCAATAGATTTAGAGGAAAAAAAAAAAACATAGTATGCTGGTAATTGTGTATAGGATGCTAACATACTTCCTTAAAAAAAGCTGCGTCTTTCATGAGTACCCAACACCAACATATGAATTTTCTTAAAACAGATCATTTTTTCTTTCCATTTAGACATGAGGGGTGTGTCAGCACTAAAGAAACTCTGCTGCGTGCAGAAAAGTCTGTTGACTATTGAACAATCAAAACCCCTTCTCATTTCTCTTTCTAAATGGACCATTGTGTGTACATTAAAACTGGTTAATTTATATTGTAAAGAAATTTATAAATGTCTTTTCCTTTAAATGACTATGATTTGAAAGGTCCATAAACTGAAGTATTTCAGGTTTTTTCTTCAGAACCTGTTGGAAAATTCAATTAACAGTATTAATTCAGCAGTTGTTTATTGAACTCAGATTCTTTTGAAGTATTTCCAGTTCAATTTCCATTTTGCTAATTTTAGGGAGTTCCTGTAAAGAACAGTAAAGCCACAGCTTCCATGCTTTCCCTTGGGAAATGGATTCATGTGTTAGGCTGTAATCCCTAGATCTGTGAAGTCCCAGACTAGTAGCTGGGTTAAACTCTTAGATTTACCTTGAGTTTGGTGGCCCCAAACCTCAGTTTACAGGAACAGTCTGTATGTACTCAGTCTTTCACGATCTTTAATTATTTCATTGTCTTCAGGGATGATTTTCCTTGAAGAGAGGTGTAACTTTTCAGTGAAATACTCAATTTTGCTGAATTGTACCACTACCAGTTTTAATGAAACTTCCAAGATACGTTTCCCTGTACATAAGGGTTTTGTGAACACGGAGAAAAAACAAAATCCAGAAGAGAACACTGCAGAATTTCTTATCCATGCAATCCTTTAGAAGTGTGTGATTTTGATCTGATTGGACTAAATTCATTATTGCAGGAATGTGAGTTTTCTTTGTTACCAACATCAAAAATCATGTTGATTTGGAATGGAAAAGTTGTCCTGACCAGTTTATAAAGTTATTGTTGGGGGTAATAAAGACCAATTTTTCCATCCTCCTGGAATAAGTCCTCCTTACTTCTGAATGCATCTGGATGTGTGTAGATCTAATCGCTCAATGACTTAAGTACACAGCCTAATCAGGATTTAGGCAAGTTAAGTTATTGCACATTCACAATAATGTCTACATACTTGAACTTATCCTGTTTCAGATGTGAGGCAAAGCAAATCAGTTCAGAGAACTTCAAAACTAATTTATAACCTCACAACTGGGGGTGGGCTAATAATTATTGTCCAGAAAACAATTTGAGCTAGGTAGCAGACATCTAAACTTCAATCTTGTATCCCACATCCAGATAGTATTATTCTGAACAGTGGATAAACAACATATACATATTTCCATTTCTGTCTTTCTCTTTTGTTTTTTTTTCTCATGTAGTTGAATAAATTTAATTTTTCCTTACCCTGTGTTACACATCTGAAAATGAACAGTGTTCTAGAGACAGGGCTGTAATTGCTACTGGATTTAATCTCTGTACATCCACACAAAAACCAAACAAACTCAAAACAAGACATGATGTATATTATCTCCTTAACAGAGGTAAATTATACCTCAGAATGATATTATTCTGTTTTTATTAAGGTTTCTTTTATTTTTCCCAAGTTTTCCAAGGCATTTGGACATATAAATTAAAGTTTACTGTCAGACACACCTTCTAAACTTAATCTTATTTCCTTATCGTATTTGGAAATTAGTCATTTTTCCACATCTTCTTTTTCCCCTACTCTGCAGAAGTGAACTTATTATCACTTAAAAATACACATTGTTTTCATGACATGAAATAAGTGTTCCAAGATATATTAATGAAGCTCCCTCCAAGCTATTGAGGTTATCTGTAGATCAAATATACCAAAACTTTTTGTTTGAATCCAAGAATTGTCAACCATTAGCAACTCTGAAAGAACCCAGAAAGAACCACTTGGTATTTTCTTGCTTTTGATTTCTCTTCATGCGTCTATCCTATTGTGTCCTCCACTAAAAAAAATAATTTATTTTCCCTCTCTGACCAACACTGTCTCTCTTCAGTTTAACTGTTGTATCATTTTCCTTTTTTAGTACTTTATGGAGTTCCATCCTCTTCGAATCCTATGCTTGCTTTCTTTTTTTTTCATGACTACATCAGGCACAACACTTAACATTTCTTTCATTGTTGAGTCAAGCCTGTACTACTGACAAAATGTGAACTTATTCCTCAGTAGCACTCATGCTAGGTTTCATTGCCCACTAAGTTTGCAATCAGCAGATATAAACCTGTGCCTCTGCATGTGCAACTGAAATCCCTAGTTAGAGCAAATAAAATTATGATTATAGCCCTAAACGGATTATTTTAAAATTCCTGTTATGAAACAAGTAGAGGTCTTCAATAGCTAGACAGATTTGGAGTTGAGGCTTCAGGAATGTTTCTTCAACCACTTTAGTGCTATGTGCAAGTTCCTAATCGCCTCTGACAATAAAAGTATAAACACTTGTGCTAGGATTTCTGCAACAGACATCAATAGCTGAGTTTGCAAATGTCAATAGACAGAAATAAGCACTTCCAGGGTGTGATACACTTGAACTATTTTTGTCATCTATTTTAAGATGTGATGAAATACACCTCTGCTAACTAACTCTGCTGTCTGCAAAAAGATTCTCTAGCCAGAGGTTTTGATGTCTAGATTTTGTCAGTTGTATCATACACTTACTTCCACTCTGCATGAATAATTTGAATCCTTAAACTCAAAGCACATAAAGGTAACATCAAATAAACTATGATTTTAAGTCATATCAAGAAGAGCTCAAAGCATTAGAATTTACCAAGAACAGCTAAGTATCAATAATGAATGTAACTAGTGGCATTATTTTAGCATAATATCCAGAGCTTGAACACAAAGTCTCAAAATGGTGAGCCAAGGTATTTGAAAGTTGGCAGTTTTTCAGCCAGAACAATATTTCCTGCATTTATTCAGAAGATCTGTTGTATTAAACCTATGAATAACATCTAATAAACACAGTCTTCTTTTATTACATCAAAGAAAATAACATTTCTTCCATATAAGTCTGTTCTCATTTGAGATATAGAAGATTCCTTTCAGAAATCTATTGACTAGTCTAATGGTAAAAAAAAATCAATGGTTTGGATAAACAATTCCTGTCTTTTATTCCCAAAAAAATGATTTATTTATTTGTGCAAAAGTGAAAATATAAGGTCTGAGATAAACAATTATAGGGGCATAAGGCTTTTATAAATGTCTTCTTGGTAGATGGGAGTCATACAAAATGTTTATTTGAATTAAGCCATCACACTAGACATTGGCCAAGTTTAAATTACATATTAAGCATAGTTCATTATAATTTTTCTAAATGTGATACTGGTAATATAAAACTTATGGGCTGTAACAAACTACTTTTTTTTTTTATTTCCTTTTTCGGATCAAACATACTTTCCTAATACCAATTCCCACTAAAGCGTGTATTTTAATGCATCCACCTTTAGCCATACAAACTCTAAAACATTTTGTTAATTAAAAAAAAAAGTGCTTGTACACCTCAATTTAACATAAATCTAGAAGTGTTACATGAGATGGAATGAATGTCATGGCTCATTAACTTGGGCTAGTAACACTTACAGAGCTGAAAAGTTTTTTCTTAACCAATAAACAAGTACCTCAATTTGTTAAACTTTCAGGATAGCCACAATCTGTCCATATAGATTTATATTTCCTATTTAATGTGACATCAGATGGCCTATTTCCACTAGCAATGTCTTTTGGGACATACTCTCAGAATTTAAGGCCCTAGCTTGCCAATATTTGAGAGCGTGATTAAAGTCTAGTCAATGCTTGAAGTGTTGGATTGGATTAAATGAGTTTTGTACACATCATATTTAAAACAATGACACACACAAAAAGATTATTCTTTACAGTGATAAAACCCAAATATTTATTTCCACAAGCTAAATGAGAGTTAAACTGTGTTAAGTGCCTCTGTATTAGGCATTTTCTCCTTTTGTCTACAAAGGTTTGAAGCTGATAGTATTTTAATGAGCTTGATTTAGTCATATAAGCACTTTCAGTCATGTAGAAAATGTCAAAATTCTAATATTGAGTGTAATGATTGACAGCGTATTTGCGCAGTATTAGACATAGAAGGTGGAGTTGAGGCTTGGTGATTTTTACGTCTGGTAAGAATGATCATTGCAAAAGAGCACTTTTATAGCAAAGCTTATGAATGTGTCTCAATAGATCAGCATTCACAATTCTCACTCCCCAACAAAGTTCCTTTAATTCTGTTGAAATTACTTTCTGTTAACATATGAAAACTTTTTATGTCTGAAACAGAGTAACTTTAAAATGTGCATTAAAAATATCCATCTGCCTTTTAGTCACTTGTTTTGTGATGAAAATTGTATGTTTTCATTTATGATCTGCAGTCAAAAAACATGCATAGTAAAGGAGCAGAAAAATAGTTTTAAATATATTGTTTATCTAATATTCTTCGTTTGCTTCTTAAGTCTAATGTGTATTTATGAATATGTGCAAGAAAATATGATCACAGACTAAAAGCATAAATGTCTGGTCATCATCCTGTGAATAAAGCTGCTCCCTAATGTCAGGGAGAAATTAGTAATCTACGTGAAGTTCAGTTTTTAATATCTAATGTTCTATAGGTACATCAGGGATAAAAGGAAGACCAGGGAGAATGTAGGCCCTGGAACACTGGCACAGGTTGCCCAGAGAGGTGGTGGATGCCCCGTCTCTAGAAACATTTAAGGCCAGGTTGGATGGGTCTCTGAGCAACCTGATCTAGTTGGGGATGTCCCTGCTCCTTGCAGGGGGGTTGGACTAGATGACCTTTAAAGGTCCCTTTCAACCCAAACTATTCTATGATTCTATGATATTTTGTATTCAGGTAAAAAATATGTATTTGTTTGTAAATATTTACATGTCTTATTGACCATACAAGCTTAATATCATCTATGTATTCTTTATATTATCTCACCACTCTTCAGCAATGTAATGGACAAAGTCCTGACATTTTTGAGAAAATTCCACAAAACTGGTAGAACGTCATGTATTTCAGAAGAAAGGGAACTGAAAAGAAGGCAAGAAAATAGGGATCACTTCCATATATGTTTAGAACACCCGACAGTATTCAGAAGAGTGTATAGTCATTCATGTGCCAATAAGCAATTTGCCGGCAAGTAGGGAAGCCTTTCAGCAACGTGACAGTACTTTCCATAACTCTGAATCTGTGCCAATGAATGAAAATGACGACACCCTAATGGCTTCTTTTACTGTTAAAATAAGGATTATAGGGGTAAAATAGAAATGAGAGAACAAAAGATGGTTTATTTCCTTCTGCCCTCACTCCCCAAGGTTGCCACTCCAACATCGTGAAAATGAGGGAGGAGAAGTTAGAAGACAAAGATAGAAGGGAGAAATAAAGAAGATACTAGCAAGGCAGAAAGTCCAAAATGCTTTACCAGATCAACTCCAAAGTCCTTGAGGAAGTTGCAAGCGTGGGGAGAGTAATTTCCATTAAAATTGAAACAAAAAATAACAAGTCAGCAAAACCTGTCTTAAAATCCCTGTTTTCAAACTAGGGGGAAGAGGATGGAGAGAAAAGAAGAGAGGGCACACTGCTAGGCAGATTCCCACAAGAAGCAGTGGCAGTTAGAGTCAAGGAGATAGATCTGTTGTAGAAGTCATTTTGATTAGGGGCAGAGATGGACCGCACAAGCAGAAGCAGCAGATAGGGGCTATAGTTCCTGGGAGCCATAGAGTCAAACCATTATTACTGTGTCCTATCCCAAGACCTCCCATTGAGAAGCAAAGAAAAACTAGTTTGAGAACCACTGATCTATCTGGAAAAAAATTTGTGATGTTTCTGTCTGAAAAATAATCCTTCCAGTACCCCCTACTGCTGCCTGCAGGGAACATGTTGGGTGGTGAAACTGGGTGGCCCAGAGCTTAATAGATTACTAAAAGCTTAGAGAAGAGGACTATATTTTCTTTGAGCTGTGCCAAAACTATTAAACTTGATGTGAACAAGTCACCTCACCTATCAGGCATTATTCTCATCCCAGCCAGAACTATACTATCAAACAAAAATTCTCTCTTCCTGTCATAACTAGATATCTGACTTAGTACATATATTTCCTAACCTCATGGTTTTCCTCTAAGCTCAGGATTTCCTTATTCACCTGTGATAAGTCCAGTCTTGTTTGTCTTCTGACATTCTCTCCTCTTCCAGTTGCATATTTCTGGGTGTTTCCTTAAGCCACACATCGCACTATAAATAAACTATAGTAGTCACTCTCTGTGGTGCCTCAGAGAATAGATTCCAAAGCCAAAGAGCTCTTATTCATGGCAAAAGCAGTACTAAGCTGAGGCTCTGAATACCTTGGGGTCAAAACCATTTCCACAGAAGCATATGAATGTGTCTATAGCTACTTTGCACAGAGGCAGAGTGTATGATATTCAGTGATTCATTCAAGCTTCTCGTTCCCCTTCCATCCTTACCCAGGGCTTAAAAGATAGGCAAAGCTTTGACAATTTCCGCTACTGGGTGACTGTTATCCAAAGTGTACAACATAAATCAGGGCAGATGATGAATAGTTGATTGTCTCTGTTCTAAATATTATCCTTTCAGTAGTACAGAAGAGGACTTCAAGGCCTGGGGGACTCTTCAGCCATGATTGTTGCAAAGAGACGTAGTTCTTTTGAGGAAACCAGAATGCTTCCATTAACTAGTCAGTCTCTGAAGCTGAATCTTTATCAAATTTCCAAAGTTGCATAATATCCCTTTCTGCTACTAAAAAAAGAAATGTGAATGAAGTTTTTGTACTTTTCTTAGTGGTTAGGCTGATATCCCATGAAACACAAAGGTTGAGTGTATGTACCATCTGAACTCTGTTCAGGAAATTGTCAGCATTTAAGACCATGCTTTTCCCAAGTTAGTCAGCACTCTTTTACTGCCATTTTTGAGAGGAAAACTGGATGAGGTCTGGTTATGAAGTGGTATAAAGCACAATGAGTTGGATTGTGTATTTTGTAGCTCCTTATATAAGTGAGGGGAGAACAAAAGTGTCTTTAAGTTACTTTGATGCTTTTCATACCCCAGACCCTGCCAGAGAGCTGATTAGGCAGTAGTGAGTTAGAATCAAGAAGCTGTGTGCAAGGGTAAAGTTAATCCAAGGTTTTGTTGTCTGGACCAGCTCTCAGTTTCAGTTAAAATGAAGTAACACAGTTGTGTTAATGTAGTGTGTGTGTGTGTGTAGAGAGGGGAGGTTTTAATTTAAAATATTACAGTGGATTTAATGTAAATATTTTTTTCATATATTTATTTATCAATTTGGTGGATGAAAATACCTAAGAGATTCCATGGAAAGTTTATAAAACCTATCAACACACTGAGGTTTGTGGCAAGGTGTAAAGAAGGTAAATGTAAAGTATTAATTATACTATCATAATGTGTGTTTTATTCCCACATTTTCAGAATTCTTAATATGACTCCCTCTCAAATTTTAGAACAATGTCAGTGACTGTTGGCTTGCATGAAGAACTGCAGTAGAGGCCCAGTATATCATCTCTGAAGGCATGGGAAATCCAGAGGAGAAAACAGATGGGTGAGAGAAACAGAGCTCCAAAGAGGTGTCTAATTTTTGGTCTAGAGAAGAAAATTCAGTTCAACTATACAGTCTGCTAAAGTTAATCTAGGATAACATATAAATTATAAACTCTGGTAGATTACTGTTAGGATAGCAGTATTTTATAGCTCTGTAATTTCCCACTGAATCTGTCAGTAGATTATAGTGGAGCAGATCTCCCAAGAGTGGCATGTTAGGAAAAAGAATGCTGATATTGTAGATCTGTATCTACACTGCAAGTCCAACCATGTCCTAAATCTATTGGGCTCCTTAACACTAGCTGAGACAAATCAGACTACTGATCACAGATTAAAAAATAAGAACAAAATGCAAATTAGAATAGGATTTTGTGCTTTTCCTTTTAGCTCTTCAAGAAGCAGAAGGACCTAGCAGACATAGCAATAACAGAAAAGCAGACAGACAAAAATCATAGAATTATAGAATGGTTAGGGTTGGAAGGGACCTTCAAAGGTCATCTAGTCCAACCCCCCGGCAAGGAGCAGGGACATCCCCGACTAGATCAGGTTGCTCAGAGACCCATCCAACCTGGCCTTGAATGCTTCCAGGGATGGGGCATCCACCACCTCTCTGGGCAACCTGTTCCAGTGTTCTATAACTCACATTGTAAAAAATGTTTTCCTAACATCCAATCTAAATCTACCTCTCTCTATTTTAAAACCATTACCCCTCGTCCTATCACAACAGGCCTTACTGAACAGCCTCTCCCCATCTCTCTCCCGCATGACATCCTTCTCTCTAAACTAGAGAGACATGGATTTGATGGACGGACCACTCGGTGGATAAGGAGTTGGCTGGATGGCCGCACTCAGAGAGTGGTGGTCAACGGCTCAATGTCCAGGTGGAGACCGGTCACGAGTGGCGTCCCTCAGGGGTCCGTGTTGGGCCCGGCCTTGTTCAACATCTTTGTCGGCGACATGGACAGTGGGATAGGGTGCACCCTCAGCAAGTTTGCCGACGACACCAAGTTGTGTGGTGCCGTCGACACGCTGGAAGGGAGGGATGCCATCCAGAGGGACCTTGACAGGCTGGAGAGGTGGGCCCATGCCAACCTCATGAAGTTCAACCAGGCCAAGTGCAAGGTCCTGCACCTGGGTCATGGCAATCCCAGGCACAAAGACAGGCTGGGCGGGGAATGGATTGAGAGCAGCCCTGAGGAGAAGGACTTGGGAGTGCTGGTGGATGAGAAGCTTAACATGAGCAGGCAATGCGGTCTTGTGGCCCAGAAGGCCAACCGCATCCTGGGCTGCATCAAGAGAAGCGTGGCCAGCAGGTGGAGGGAGGTGATTCTCCCCCTCTACTCTGCCCTAGTGAGACCCCACCTGGAGTACTGTGTCCAGTTCTGGAGCCCCCAGCACAAGAAGGACATGGACCAGTTGGAGAAGGTCCAGAGGAGGGCCACGAAGATGATAAAAGGGCTGGAGCACCTCTCGTATGAGGACAGGCTGAGAGAGTTGGGGCTGTTCAGCCTGGAGAAGAGGAGGCTCCGGGGAGACCTGATAGCGGTCTTCCAGTACCTCAAGGGGGCCTACAAGAAAGATGGGGAAAGGCTGTTTAGTAGGGCCTGTTGCGATAGGACGAGAGGTAATGGTTTTAAAATAGAGGGGGGTAGATTTAGATTAGAAATTAGGAAAAAATTTTTTACGATGCGAGTTATAGAACACTGGAACAGGTTGCCCAGAAAGGTGGTGGAGGCCCCATCTCTGGAAACGTTCAAGGCCAGGCTGGCTGAGGCTCTGAGCAACCTGACCTAGTCAGGGATGTCCCTGCTCTTTGCAGGGGGGTTGGACTAGATGACCTTTGAAGGTCCCTTCCAACCCTAACCATTCTATGATTCTATGATCTATGATTCTATGATCTCTCTTGTAGGCCCCCTTGAGGTACTGGAAGACTGCTATCAGGTCTCCCCGGAGCCTCCTCTTCTCCAGGCTGAACAGCCCCAACTCTCTCAGCCTGTCCTCATAGGAAAGGTGCTCTAGCCCTCTTATCATCTTCATGGCCCTCCTCTGGACCTTCTCCAACTGGTCCATGTCCTTCTTGTGCTGGGGGCTCCAGAACTGGACACAGTACTCCAGGTGGGGTCTCACCAGGGCAGAGTAGAGGGGGAGAATCACCTCCCTCCACCTGCTGGCCACGCTCCTCTTGATGCAGCCCAGGATGCGGTTGGCCTTCTGGGCCACAAGAGCACACTGCTGGCTCATGTTGAGCTTCTCATCCACCAGCACTCCCAAATCCTTCTCCTCAGGGCTGCTCTCGATCCATTCTCCGCCCAGCCTGTCTTTGTGCCTGGGATTGCCACGACCCAGGTGCAGGACCTTGCACTTGGCCGGGTTGAACTTCATGAGGTTGGCACAGGCCCATCTCTCCAGCCTCCCTTCCAGCGTGTTGACGGCACCACACAACTTGGTGTCATCGGCGAACTTGTTGAGAGTGCACTCAATCCCACTGTCCATGTTGCCGACAAAGATGTTGAACAGCCGGGCCCAAAATGGACCCCTGAGGGACGCCACTCATGACTGGTCTCCACTTGGACATCGAGCTGTTGACTACCACTCCCTGAGTGCAGCCATCCAGCCAACCGTTTATCAACTAAGTGGTCCATCCATCAAACCCATGCCTCTCTAGTTTAGACAGAAGGATGTCATGCGGGACGGTGACAAAAGCTTTGCACAAGTCCAGGTAGATGATATCCGTTGCTTGTCCCTTGTCCACCGATGCTGTGACCCCGTCATAGAAGGCCACCAAATTGGTCAGGCACGATCTGCCCTTGGTGAAGCCATGTTGGCTTTCACCAATCACTTCCTTATTTTCCATGTGCCTTAGCATGGTTTCCAGGAGAATCTACTCCATGACCTTGCCAGGCACAGAGGTGAGGCTGACCGGCCTGTAGTTTTCCGGGTCTTCCTTGTTCCCCTTTTTAAAAATGAGGGTTATGTTCCCTCTCTTCCAGTCATCAGGGACCTCACCAGACCGCCACGACTTCTCAAATATGATGGCCAGTGGCTTGGCAACTCCATCCGCCAGTTCCCTCAGGACCCGCGGATGGATCTCATCAGGCCTCATGGACTTATGCACCTTCAAGTTCCTCAGATGTTCCCGAACCCTCTCTTCGAGTACAGTGGGCGGTTCTTCATCCTCGCAGTCCCTGCTTGTGCCTTCCACAGCTTGGGTGGTGAGACAAGAGCCTTTATCAGTGAAGACTGAGGCAAAAACATCACTGAGTACTTCAGCCTTCTCCATGTCCTGACTAACCAGGACACCGGTTTCCGTCCGGAGGGGGCCTACATTTTCTTTCGACTTTCTTTTGTCCCTTACATACCTATAGTAGCTTTTCCTGTTGCTTTTTATATCCCTGGCCAGATTCAATTCCGTCAGGGCTTTAGCCTTCCTCACCCGATCCCTGGCCACTCGCACGGCCCCTGTGTAGTCCTCCCAGGCTACCTGTCTCTGCTTCCACCCTCTGTAGGCTTTCCTCTTCACTTTCATTTGGTCCAGGAGCTCCTTGCTCATCCACGCAGGCCTCCTGGCCTTTTTGCTAGCCTTGTTGTTCATCGGGGTGCACCTCTGCTGAGCTTGGAGGAGGTGCTCCTTGAATGTGGACCAACTTTCCCGGACCCCTCTTCCCTCCAGGGCCACCTCCCATGGCACTTCAGGTCCCTGAAGAGGCCAAAGTCTGCCTTCTTGAAGTCTAGGGCTGAGAGCTTGCCATGTAGTTTCCTCTCTGCCCCGTGGATCTTGAAGTCCACCGCATCATGATCGCTGCAGCCAAGGCTGTCCTTCAGTTTCACATCCCCCACCAGTCCCTCTCTGTTGGTAAGCACAAAAATATTGCATCACAAAGAAATGTGAAGTGAGATGTAAATGTAATTGCTAATGCTAATGGTTTTTAGCTATTATTTGGAGCTCAGGTTTTCTAATCTGTCATCACTAGTGCTGTAAGCCATTGAGATTTGCTCCATTACACAACTCTGCCCTCAGATGTGGGATACTTTTGTCTCCTTATCGTTTTGCTTTCCGCAGAACAGAGTATGAAACCCACAGCTTCAAATTGTAAAGATAAAGCATTAGGTACTGTGTTAAGAGTCTAAAGTGGTATTAAGCAAGGAGAAAATTTTGTCAATAAGAGCAGCTCTAACTATATGGAAACTAAATTACACCTGTAGCCGATGGTATCTAAATGCTTGGATTTCTCTCCATTTCCTGCAGAGAGGGAAGACTAGGAAAAACAGGGTGCTTTATGTGACCATGAAGATGAAAGTATTACATTTTATATTGTCAAATGAATGAATGAATGTAGATTATTAGCTTCTAAAAGTAGTTGTTACCATCAGTAGGAAGAAAAAGGAAGAAAAATGAAAAACCAAAAGAATAAACTATACAACTGCCTGACCATCACTGTGCTTATCTTGTTCTTGGTGAATGACCATAACTCTGAATGTTTACAAGCCTCTGAGTTTTTATCAAAGTAAATAGTGCAAGCATCTCTATGCCCACAAGCAGAAGACTGATTGATCTGCTCTTGATAAGCGATTAGGTAATTTCCTAGATTTATTCTAGATTTCATTAAACAACAGGGAAGAATGCATTCTTCCCTTGTTATATGATCTGTGGGAATGTATCTTGTGCTAGTTGATGATAACGGGAGTTGGTGGCAGTTTTACCTTACCCTTGCACACTAGTTCATGAACATCATTATATGTAGAAAAACCGATTCATATTTTTTTGTTTATTTTCCAGAGAGTTTTTCATTTTGACTGCGGGAAAGATTTGATTGTAAACAGAAAAACACCTGAAAACTGAAGCAGTTTGAAGAGGAACTTCCAATAAACAGTATAAAAATGCTGGAGTGGAATCATGGTGAAAAAGAATACATATATGTTGTATATGTACATACATGTCTTTCAGATCTGCCCAAGAATTCTTGCAGGAACTCTGGATTTGAAGGGAGCACAAAACTTCCTCTTGCCAACCTGAAACAGTCTGTAAAGAAGAATTCTGAGATAGCTTGAAATGTTTGTTTAATTTCCAGGCATACGCTGTAGAAATAGAAAAGCAAATTGAGGTCAAGAAAGTGTGTCCTACTGGCAGAAACCTAACTTATTTTGATGTTACTCCTGCAATCTCCTCTGGCAAAAAACTGAGCAATCACAGGTCAAACAGAGAATTTCTACCTTCCAGGCAGAAATCTTGAGTTTATGGGCTGCCCAGTAACCTAACTGCCAAAAAGTTAAAAAAAAAACAAGAGGAACAGCTGAACCCTTCTAGGCATAAGAGGTCACTTTTATGAGTTGCCCGTGAAAAAAACAAGTTTCTGGATCTTAAGGGTGACACATCATTTAAGCCTTCAGAATAGATTTGTAATGGTTCTCTAAACTAGACTGATATTCACTGTGTGTCTTCCTGATGCCTATCATCAAACACATAGATTTTGCTTCCAGTCATGAATATTTTGTTCTTTTCAAATCAGAAACACTGACCACTGACACACAGTATGTCTAATAACTGGGAGATTATAATAATGAGATATTTGATGATTGATCTTCTGCAAAATAGTCCCTAAAGTTTGACCTGAACCACAGCATATTGCAGTAGTTTGTTCCTCCTGAAATTCCTCCTTCAGACACTTCTGCTACTAATTGTTGTGAAATTCCCAGGAGGTGGTGGACATTATTAATTATGTGAGTAGGTTTATGTACATCTCAATTTATAAATATTAGTCTTCTCAAAACTGTTTATTTGTCTGTACATGTAACTAACATATGGACCATATATGTAATTCTGTTCTCTAATTTTAATTATTTGAAAGTTTAAGCTAATTAGAAATCTAGGCTGTGGAAAGAGTGAAATGGCCATTCCAGGGATTGATCCACCTTGACACAGAACAAGAATATGAGATGGGTGGGAACAGACCTCTTCTGGAAGTAGCTTTTCCTGTGCTGTTTATGAAGGTAGACCAAATAATACAGCACTGGAAGACCCAACACAGAAGGCAAAGATAGGTCGCATGAATCATATTTCACCTGTACATATCAAGTTAACACTTCAGGTCCTAGCAAATTTATCCTCACCATTTACTGATAAGGAAGGAAAATATGACTCATTAAACTGAAGTAAAAGAACACAGAAGCAAAGAGAGCACGCAGTTTCCAAGGATGACACAGAAAAATCTCTGAATTAGGAACAGGATGTCCCATTTCTTAAGACCTTAGGTAATATATTGTGGTTTGCCCTATCATTCTTAATCTCATCACTTCTTATATCTTATAAATATGTTGTATATTACATATTTTCTAATTATATATTAAAATTATATATTATATTATTTTCAGACATAAACTCAAAAGATATTCTGACCATATATATATCAGCATATTACACTAACACCAAATCTCACATAGTACAGTGTGAGTTAAGGGCCTTCTTATAAAAAATCCCAATTTTTTTTATAAAGGTCAATTGCAGATTCCAAAGAATAAAAGACAAATACCAGTGTAAATGTAGATTCCCCAAACGAGCAATTAAAATGCCATTCTGACTTCAATTGGTCTGCCTTGCAAATTATCTCAAGTGATACATTCCTTATTCCTATTAGGTCTTCCTGGAAAATATTTGTTTTAATTTAATTAATCCAGCAAAATACATTAATAACTGCAAAAAGAGGCTGAAAAAATTACAGGAAAAAGAATCAGAAGTGTGGAGGAAGAGTGGAAGAGAGAAATGTTCTAACATAGAAGACATTAAATTAAAATTTGAAACTTTTGCAAGCAAAAACTTCAGCTGAGGATCTAGTCCAGAACTAACCGGTATAACTTCACTGAAATCAAGGTAGCCAAGCAAATTTGCATCAGCTGGGGACTTGACACATTATCCTTCAGTGAAGTAATATTCTTTCTGTCTTCCAGAAAACATTACTATGACTGTGTGAGATTTTGCAGGTGAATCAGTCTTTTACTGTATAGTACCAGTTACTTTATATGAATCCGAAGTATCCTTAATATACTTACTTATCTTGGTGCTGGTCCATCTCGCATTTTATTTCACCTAAAGCAGCAAAGCTGAACAGTTTTTGACTTTTTTTACTCTTTTTTTTTTTTTTTTTTTTTAGGTTTTCCTAATGTCTTTTGTTGCTCAGTCTCAATTTTTGCACATATTGGAGTGTTATAATTTAATTTACTTTTGAAATTATCTGAATTCACTTCCATCTGTCTCACCACCTAGGAGTGGTTCCAGCTGCCCTTTATTATCTCCTACTGCTACTGTTACCCGTTCTAAAAAACTGGCTACTTCTCTATTGCTGTTCATCCTACACCTAACATTGGCTGTTGCCAAAAGGAGAACCTCCATCGATATACCAACCAAATACCTGTCCATAAGTATGTGCCTGGTGGTCCTTAGCTGTTCTGTGAAATATTTTAACCAAAGATAAGTCAACATTACAATCATATGAGATCTTTGTTTACACTTTGGAATACATGTTCGTTCTTGTTTCAACACCCAGGCAAACAGATTGTATCTGCACTGAGTGAAAGTGTAACGACTGATAAACTCTGGCAATAACAGTTTTACCCTGAGTCATATGTTAAAAAAAAACCCCAGCTATTGACATTTTATTTTGAAGAGTTAAGGCACCCAAAAGTTTTACTGGCAATGACTAAGTTGTTGAATATTCCATTTGGAACAAGAAAATAAGAGCTGTATTTTGGACAAGAAAAACAATCAGAGGAGACATGTCTGCACATGCAAACACATGCATGCAGCTTCAAAGTCTCTGTTTACCTTCACCTCTCTGCAGGGAGTAGTCTTAGAATACATCCCAAGACCATTCAGTAAATACAGTTAATTAAAACCTTTTTTTTTTTGGAGCCAATGTTTCAAACTATGTTAATTTGTAGTAATATTTGTCACACTGAGTTCCCTTCAGGGATACCAGATGGATATGCTTTAGCACACATGGAACTGCTCAGACAAAATATCTTCTCCAAAAGGTAAGAATTTGACTATATTCTTAGACTAATGAGACAATAGAAGACTCAAGCTGTCTTGGGGATAACTGAACTCATCTGGAAATATGCTTCTGAAACAGCAAAGTAAAGAGTAAAGAACACATATGACACAAGGCTGATTAATGAACATCTGCTCTTGGATTGCACAGTTTGTGCTTTCACTCAAATATGTCCAAGTACCATATAAAATCTTAATTTTTACAATATATTTCAGTGTACTATGTCTGCAATATGTCATATGTACAGATGCTAAACTGTTCTGGGATTTGTTTGTCAGAGAAGCCTTGGAGCTGGATTGCAATGATGAAATGGAAGTCCACATGCAGTTGGAAAATATAGGTTGATCATGACAGCGCAGTTGGATAGTAAGAGAAGACTTCATCAAGCCAGATGCAGTACATGAGGGCCACCACAAAGTCACTTCAAAGGTGATGGAGAAAACATACATTCCTGAGGAACAACTCACTCTATATACATATAGGATACATGTAGTGAGGACATGCGTGGGCTAGTCAGCTGAATCATTATCTTACAGTGATCTCTCCATTGACAGTGAAGGTCAGATCTGCTGTAAACATCTACATAACACATACCTAACATGTTAGATGAGACCCACAACACATCACTCCATTTCGTTACTTGCAACAGGATCAATGTTAGCTGCAGCATTGGTTATGTATTTCTGGCTGTAATACTTTCTAATGAGTTGCCTGCTGAGAGAAAAAGCCTTCATGCTATCATCTACTGACAGATGTTTTCTTTAGCTCAAGTAAATTTATTAGGAAAGCTCATTATGAAAACATTACTTCAAAGCAGATGATGAAATTTTTACCCCACATGATGAGAGCAAGATATCATTCCTAGGTTCCAGCCCTGAAAATGTAGAATGAATAACGGAGTTTGAAAGAAGGGACTTTTGGTCTACCTTTGGTCCATGGCAAGTCACTCCATATTTGTGTTTCTGCTCTGCCATTTCAAAAGCAGAAATTTTATTTTTATCCTGTAGGTGATTTTGCAGTTTTATGAATGTTGGTGTTCACACTTCAGGAACACTCCAATAAAATAGCTAAAATGTGATTGTGCTGTAATCTTGTTGTACAGCTTTATTCCAAATTTATCACTTGTCCTGTAAATCCTTGAGCTTAAACAGAAGTGCTAATCAGTAGTAGAAGAACTCTGTGCATGGTGAAATACCATCTCTCTCGCCAGGAGCTGGAAAAGTAGAATGAAACATTTTTATTTTTTTCCATTATACTGGGGGCAAAATGTCATACTCCATAAAATCATTTAAACGGAAACTTTAGAAAGATTGGACATTGTAACTACAGAAAAGAACCTGAACGGAGTCAGATCCAGGCAGCAGATGCTCATCTCTTGAAGTCTTGATGTGTTTGGATTAAGTCTTCCCTCCAGAAGAGGCTGGTGAAGATTTTCTCTTGATGAAAAGCATCATATATTTCCTTTTATTCACACAAAGTATTTTGCACAGGAATCATTTAATCCTTTTCTAAAATGTAGTTGACAGTGATTAGGAAATGAGGAATTGATTACAAAGTTTGAGGCTCCTGGAGAATTATTAGATAGACCTAAAAATCGTGGTGGGATTCTGATTCAAATAGGCATTCCACATATTATCTAACATTAAATCTGAAGCTTTTGTGCCTTATTTTCATAAGAGCATACTCATATATTTAATGACCCCCATGCTCTAAGCATAACACCATCTCTGGCAGAACAAATTCCTGAGCCAATTCTGCTTTTGATTAGGTTCAGAGCTAAAAATGCCATGGTTTTTTGCCCTTTTTTACTAGCAGTAAGAAGAAAACCACTTTGAGAGAGCTCTTCTGAGGTCTAGTATTGCATTAGATGTCCAATATGCATTCAATGACCTTCTGGGAGAGAACAATATGTTCTTAAGTATTGTACAAAACTGGGCACATGGTCAACACCCAGCTGAGAATCAGAAAGAGCAGAAACTTTCTGCACTTGCTGCTGTACTTTGTGCAGGCAATGACACAACATAGTTAGCACAGGACCTAGCACAAGGAATGGAGCAGTGGTCACTTGCTTGAAAAATCACCTGGGTTTTCCTCTGGTTTGAGAGCTTGTTATGCAGGGAACCTACTGTAAATGCATCAATTTTGTTTTCCATGATAACATCACTAATCAAATATCTAGAGAAATAGGAGTGGCTATGAAAAGCAAGCAACCGATTTTCCCAGCTGTAATATGGGCTCTGGAGGCACCTTGCTTCTGGAGATCCAGAAAGCTAAAGGAGAAAAGGTGAAAAAAGGCTCATGGAACAGACAGTGAGTAACAAGACTAAAGATGAATAATGGCCAAGAAGAAGGAGAAAACCTTCGTGATAAACAGAGATACACTTTGTCGCTTTAGGATCTTCAGAACAGGACTGTTCTGGTGTCCTTTTTCTGTTATCAACTGGAGTCTCATAAAAAAAAAAAATTTTTGTAACCTTTGTCAGCAAAATCTTCCTTGTAGGAGCCATTTTTTTTCTGTGACAGTCCCCCAAATCATAATCCAAGACAGTACTACTATTTTGATGAGAGCAGAAAGAGTATTATTAAAAAGGGGTAAAAATGAAGGCGGAAACAACCTTCAGTCCAAGTGATTTTACATTCTTTGATGTTTTGAAAAAAAGGAAATCATACGACATGAATGTACTTCTTGTTAGGCAAACTCAGAAAGCATTAGAATGGTTTTATTTAGCCTGACAAAAGTATTGGAAAAAGAGAGATCAAATTCTATTTACCACAAAGCAGTATCTACAGCAGAAAGAATTCAATAATACATCTCCACAATTGGAACACATAGAAACAGAAAACTGAGTGAAGCCAGAAAATGAAAGGAAACAATTTTTTAATGAGTTGCTTTAAAAGACTAGCTTAATTTCCATTTCCTTTTTTTTTTCATTTAATGCTTGCCACAATGAGTATTTTTCTCTTTTAAAACAGAGGCTTCTGACCACTTAAGCAAAACTGACTAGACTAACCTGCTGATGCTAAGGATTCTTTTAAGAGAGGCTGACCTGAAAACAAAGCTTCCATTTTTTCCACAGATTTCAGATTGTAAAATCTGTTTATATTCTGACAGAGAAGGAAAGTAAGTCAAACCTGGCAAAACTTTTTCAGAGATGGAGGAAGGCAGGCAAAGAGGTAGAGGAAAAAGAGAGGCCCAGAGAAGAACTGCCAACAATCTGAAGGATAGGTTCTCATCTGGCATGAGAAGAACTGAGCCTCATATTCCTCTTTTAAATTGGGCAGATTGCCCTGAGTCCTGCCCTATTTGGGTTTGGCACTCCTACATTAAAATTAAATCCTGAACCCAATAAGTTTGTTCAATTAAAGTTTTGTTACTCCAGAATAAAAGACAGATCAAATTATCAACTGCCAGGATTTCTGCTTTGGGGATAATAATGTTTGTTTCAAACTGTGTTGAAAATCAAGGTATTAGCCTTTAAATGCTAAAGATAATCAGTTCACCTGTTTCATACTGGGGACAGGTAGAGGATAGGAAAGAAAGAGGTATTCAAACACTAGGCATATAACTTGAGAATTCTTCAATGGAAAGGTTTACTTAATAACAGCTGTATACATTCTTTTTATGGATGCTTGAACAATCATGCATCTTTTGTGAGAAATGTGTATTTTGGACAATGAAGTGCTTATTTCTCCCCACTGAACCTAAATGACTAGTTCAGGTGAAGACATGTACCTATCAGGCATTGAAACCTGGTGAGGTGCATCCCATGCTTAATTACTCTCTATTCCTTGCATAGACAGTGATGACTCTTCTGAAAGTCAGTTTAAAAGGAAAATCTAATTTAGATATTCAGAATGACTTCTTGGAGGACAGTCTTCTCTGTGGGTAACACAGATAACCTGCAAAGTTTTTTGCTGAGTTAAATTTAGACACTCAGTAGCTTAAATTTAGATACCTAAAAATAAAAATAATAATAATAAAAGAGTACAAACCCTTATCTATGGCCAGAACAATATATTTAAACAGTTATTGATGATACCACTTCTACTGTTTTTCTAAAGCTTGTAATTATCTGAAACCTTTTAGCTAAATGATAGAGAATGATACTAAAGGTGGACAGTGAATACTCTTGTCAGTGTCTCAAATGACATTTCAGCAACTTGTACTGTTCACCTGTTGTGGTTTTGCTTAGTGAGGGGGGGCCTAAGGTGGTAGCTTCTGTAGGAAACTGCTAGAAGTCGCTCTCCTTTGTTCAGTGGACTCGGCCGGGCCTAGGGCAGACCTGCTGCTGGCCAAGGCCAAGCTGATTGATAGCAGAATGTTCCATGATAATGTCTCTGCGATAACGTATTTAAGAAGGGGAAAACAGAAAAAAAAAATAGAGAGAAGATGTGAAGAAGCTGAGTGGGGGCAGATGCACAGAGGGGGAGACACAGGCCTCACGGGCCTTGCAGGCCTCACCCTCTGGCCTCTTGCCAGGCGGCTGACTGGGCCCGACACGGTCCGGCCCGGCTGCAAGAAGTGGAGAGGAGACGAGCTGGATGATGTGAAGAGATTCTGAGAGGCGTCTGCCAGCCTGTTGTGAAGAACTTTTCTTGTGAGAGGAACGGCTGCAGACACCAAGGTCAGTTCAGAAGGAGGGGGAGGAGTAACGCGGCTCCTGGCCAAGATTCCGCTGCAGCCTGTGGTGACGACCATGGTGGAGCGGGTTGTCCCCCTGCAGCCCGTGGAGGTCCACAGAGGAGCAGAGATCCACTTGGAGCCCATGAAGGACCCCACACCAGGGGAGGTGGATGCCTGAAGGCAGCTGTGGCCCGTGGTGGGCCCACTGGGACAGCCGTTCTGGAGAGACTGCACTCCGTGGAAGAGATGACCCACGCTGGCGCAGTTTCAGGAAGGACTGTGGCGTAGGGGTGGGACCCCACAACAGAGCAGGGGAGGAATGTGAGGAGTTCTTCCCCTGACCATGAAGCAGCAGCATAAAACAACGCATGATGAACTGAGCACAACCCCCATTCCCTCTTCCCCCCTGTGCCGCTCGGGGCGGGGTAGGTAGTAGAGATAATGCTAAGCTTGGGAAGAGGGAGGGGTGGGAGCAGGTTATCTTGTTCTCTGTCTCATTATCCTGCTGTTTTTAGTAATAAATGAATACTTTTCCCCAAGTCGAGTCTGTTTTGCCTGTAACAGTAACTTGAAGGATTTTCTCCCTTTCCTTATCTCAAACCTTGAACTGTTTTTTTCTTATATTATCTCCCCCTATTCTCTCGGAGGATGAGGGGAGTGAGAGAAAGACTGCATAGTCTGGTCTCGATCAGGGCTGAACTACGACATCACCCAAAATAACCCTGCATGGAACAAACCAATTTAGGAGTCCAACACCTCCAAGAGATATGTAAGTATTACATTAGTTTTACAAGTAGTTATTCAGAGAGAGAGAGAAAAACAGATCAAAGGGGTTTTTTTCAGTGCATAGTCCAGGGCAAATCCAGGTCTGAAACTCATACATCCTGACACCCAGTACTTTGTTTTTACCATACAACTATCCTTTCACTCTGTATTACTCTACAGCATGTGTAGATGGGCTCACAGCTGGAGTTAAAGTTGCAATGAAATGCATGTTTGTTATAATCAGAATGTAAAGCAATCCCTCTCACTAAAGCTACACAAAGATTCCTGAGAGAACTCTTTCAGTTCCCTGTACCTCTCTGTTTTAATTTTTTTTATCCGGAATAGCTTGTTTCTTCTCAGTCCAAGTAGTAGTCTCAAATGTTTTTTTTCCCCTAGCAAATTCAACTTTCAAAAATAAGGGATGGATGAAAAATTTTATATTTTGCATTATTAGAAAAGCTTACCACTGAATTCACTGAATTTCAAATGCATCATGACTGCAGGAGCTGGATGGTAAACTCTTGACATTTAATAGGATGGTCAGAGACTTGCAGGAAAACAAGTGTACACTGAATTATATGTCAAAACTGAGACAGTTTGGGCTGTTCAGCCTGGAGAAGAGAAGGCTCCAGGGTGACCTTATTATGGCCTTCCAGTACTTAAAGGGGATGTACACGAAAGATGTGATAGGATGAGGGATAATGCTTTTAAAATAGAGGGAGGTAGATTCAAACTTGATATAAGGAAGAAATATTTCACACTGAGGGTGGTGGAACACTGGAACAGGTTGCCCAGAGAGGTGGTGAATGCCCCGTCTCTGGAAACATTCAAGGCCAGGTTGGATGGGGCTGTGAGCAACCTGATCTGGTTGGAGATGTCCCTGCTCCTTGTAGGGAGTTTGGACTAGATGACCTTTAAAGGTCCCTTCCAACCCTAACTATTCTATAGAACCCTAATATCCTATGATTTGTCCAGGAAATATAGCTAGAAAGTGGAATTGATCCTTTCCTCTACAACAGCACACTCTAATAAATACCAGTGTGACTTTGACTAGGTGATACACTTGGCTGGGAAACTGCAGGTAAAAAGCGAAATTATTTTAGCCCTGCTGCTGGGGCTTTGCTAGATGAGGCTGTACTCTTTGTTCCACAATGCTGATGTGCAACTTGCTTACTGAGCAGGGAAAGCTGAATTTAGTACTGTCCTGCAGCGCATTGGCCCCTGATGATGTTTGCTGCTCTTAGTACTCGTACATTCATTGAAGAGAGAGCATGATGCATAGTGATTTAAGCCACCATGCACACAAGACACTAATTGCTCTATGAATTAGGGCACTGGAGCGCAATTTGAGAGAGCTAGATACTTTTTAAGCCCTTAGCACTCGCTCCCTGTATTGTATGGAGAAAGTAGCTTAATCTCTTCTTTCACCTCTATCAAATGTGAATAACACTTTTCTGCCCCAAACTTGGAGCTAAGGAGGAGTTTGGTCTTGTTGAAGATCGGTTGAAATACCCTTGCAGTAAGAATTAGAGAGATGTCAACAAAGAAGATTCCTCTGTGCAGACTTCAGCTATCATGAAGCACATGAGGCATAATGTTATAGCAAAGGGTAACAAGTGGAAAAAAAAAATCACAGTGAGATACTGCTCATCTTATACTCTGATGGATGCAGCTGTACTGCAGGAAATAGAGGCTCACACAATAAAATAAGATTGTAATACACTTGTACAAGGGGGCATGTGATGATCTGTTTTTTCTAAGTAAGTACTTCCTGTTTATTTTATTCTCCTCAGCAATATTGTTTCACGTTCTTGTTTCTCTCCAAGTTGTGGAGGATATTTGACCAAAGGTGCTGAGTTTTTTAGCCAACAGCAAAACTCAAAAATAAGTGAAAACTTATTGTCTAATAGTCAAGGAAATGCGGTAGAGAATGAACTGAATAGAAAGGAAAAGGTGTAAATTTCACATTGATCCTAAGTCTACTTGACAAAAGATACCCCATATCAAGATCCATTGCAATGCTCAGACCTATGTGATATTTTTCTGTATGAAAAGTAGTCAGATTCTCACATTTTTGGCTGCTGGCTCTTCAAATTCCTTACTAATACTTTTTGTAAATATCTTGAAAAAAGAAAGCCTTAACTATGATACCATGCTAATTGCTCATGGTTAGGGTCATACATTCCTGCTGAGGTGAAATCACATGGACATAGATACCTCAGTATGGACTTTCATGTTCGATGCTGGGTCTTCTAATCCGGAGCAGTGTAACTCAATCAATGCAAGAGGTAAGCCCATTTTTATGTAGTCTCTGGAAACAGAAATAGGGCCTTAACAATAAAAACATGTCATGACGGAGGAGAGAACTGAAACCCAAAACTAGACTGTGTTTTTCTGAAAATTTGAGAAAAGTTGATTTATTCATTCAAGTAATTCCCTTTTAAGCCACAAAAAAAATGTAAGCATTTAAGAAGAAAATCAGCATTATAACAGTATACATACTACAAAGTATCAAAATGCAATTGGTCCTGTTGACCTGTCAAA
This sequence comes from Chlamydotis macqueenii, assembly GCF_036417535.1. Taxonomy (NCBI): domain Eukaryota; kingdom Metazoa; phylum Chordata; class Aves; order Otidiformes; family Otididae; genus Chlamydotis; species Chlamydotis macqueenii. The sequence goes on along the minus strand of NC_141556.1, from coordinate 9,175,159 downwards.
GCAGAGACTTGAGATGAACAGTGCTATTCTAGTCTTTTACCCTCTCTAGTCATGCCTACTACTCAGATCAGTTTAGTACTTAGATTGGATTGCTGTTTTTTCTCTCTGCCCATCTAAGGGTTTTGCAGTTTTATCCATTTGTCTTACAAACAATGTTCATTTCCAAATAATTATCTGTAATTCTTTGAATGTTGTATAAACCTCCACATGGAGATGTTTTCTTAGAGTGATTATTTCATATCACTTATGACCAAATTTTACTCTATCTTACTCTATGCAGAAAAGACGTCAAATAAATACAACATTCTTCTTACATATGTATTCATTGGAATGAATGAAAACTTTAGATATATGGGTAGATCAGGAGCCTAACCATGCACCAAATAAGAGCATGACTACAAAACATACAGCCATTTTCAATGTGGTTTAGGTGTTTGCATCCTGATTCATTGGCAATTAGGAAAGCAAGAGTACAAGCTAGGTAGTGGCTAAGGATTACAGAACCTATTACAAGCCCTATTTCTAAATTGCTGGAGTGGTCAATGAGTCCAAAATACTCTACTAAACATACTTACTTATTTTCTTTGCCAGCTACAAGTTTTCATGTCCTCAGTCTGACAGTCAATACTGATGTTTTTAAAAAAATTTCATTACTTCATTAAAATACTTTTAATATTTGTTACATTTATTTTCATTCTTTAGCTATGATTCTTACTGTAGCACAGCCTTCGAGTCTGATCAGTTTTCTGTAGTTATTATTTTTTGTTCAAAGGTAGTTGAAAAAAGCCAGACTTCTTTTTTAAAAAAGTCAGATTCAATTTATGTTTTATTTACAATTTTCTCACAAATATAAGAAAACTAAATCATTACCTTCTTCCTTCTGTACTTTTTGAAGTCACAGTTGGAAAAATGGAGAAGAAAGAAAGTGTAAAACATTAAAAAAAAAATAAAATCATCCAGTTCCACAAAATAGTTGCAGATACATGCTTCAAAATTCTCAGTGAATACAACATTTTTGAATTAGCTCTGTTTTTCCTGTAATGCAGGAAAAAAAGGCTTAGTGCCAGGTTAAACTTGTATTTGAATTAAATTCAAGATACTATCCAGAAATCCAAACCAAGTGTGATTATTGATAGTCTCAGTATGTGTAGTGGAAGACAGTTGAGTGATAATAGTTTTGTATATATTATGGTATCTCATCAAGTAGTATGGTACCTCATCAAGTATTATATGTATTTGTGCGTCATACTACTTATCTCTGGCATGTCAAAAAAACATCTTGAGTACTTTAGGATGTGAAGCGTGATGTGCGTATTTCCTCTTGAAAGAGGAGAAAATGCACATGCGTGGGGAAGGAGTCTAGTGATCTAGACCAGGTGGAACTACATGATTTTACAGATTAACACTTACTCTACTGTACTATTCACACCATCTATAGCAAAAGGAATGCTCTTCCCAGAGATGAACTGCACAGATGAGGAGAAAGCACCGCAAATCAGGGTTAAAAGTAATAGCTTTGAAGCATTAAAAACTTATACCTTTGTAAATTGACAGATTAAATGATCTATGAAGGTAGTACACATTCACCTGCAGCAGGAGATGCAAGCAAGGATTGAGTTCAAATACTTACTTATCCTTGTGCACTGAAATATCATAGACAAGATGGGGTGTGCAGTCCTACCATGGGGATATTGCTCCAAATGCCTAAACAGTTCAATCAGTGCAGTGGGGATATTCATGTGTGTGACAAAATACAGATCTGTCTTTCAGATCAGATCTCTGAGACTTTCAATATCATAGTGACTACTGCATACCCAAGATGCAAGAACATCACTGAAAACTTACAATCTTCATGCAGGAAGATGGCACTGCAAAGGGCTTTTCATATTCAGTCAGATCAGTAGGAATGCCCTGAAAATCCCCATGATACGGGGATGTCATGGCAGATGTGCTGTTTTGGAGATCAACCTGTGGCTTCTTGAAGAGCGGTCTTCCAGTACCTCAAGGGGGTCTACAAGAAAGATGGGGAAAGGCTGTTTAGTAGGGCCTGTTGCGATAGGACGAGAGGTAATGGTTTTAAAATAGAGGGGGGTAGATTTAGATTAGAAATTAGGAAAAAATTTTTTACGATGCGAGTTATAGAACACTGGAACAGGTTGCCCAGAAAGGTGGTGGAGGCCCCATCCCTGGAAACGTTCAAGGCCAGGCTGGATGAGGCTCTGAGCAACCTGACCTAGTCAGGGATGTCCCTGCTCCTTGCAGGGGGGTTGGACTAGATGACTTTTGAAGGTCCCTTCCAACCCTAACCGTTCTATGATTCTATGATTCTATTAAATAGACAGCTGTGATCAATCTGAATTCTCTCTCTCCTGGAGTATTATAGAGGTTACAAAGAATGTGCTGTAAGAGTATGAGTCTGAGAGATGAAAAGTTTTAGAGAAGGGATCTCGGGTTTAATTTGCTCTTCGTGCTGTTCATGAGACTCTCTCGGGAAAGCCCAGCATATTGGACCTGTGCCAAGCAACCAGCAGCAGATGTGTAACCTCTGGTTTTCTGTTCACATACCATTGTCTCTTCCTCTCAAGCAATGATTGTCCACAATATACCTTCCCCCTACCTTACACTACAATGCCTTTCTTTCACTGGGATGAAAACGAGGATCCAATATTTATGTTCCTACATCTGTAAGTTCCTGTGGCAAGTACTGTGAACAGAGCAACAACAAAATGCTGCCACCAGTAGACCAGTATTAGCTGCTTACCAGCTGATGGAGTAACTGCCTATGGACAGTATTGCTTAAAGTACAGTGCTGGTATGAAGATTAAGGGTGGAGGTGGCACCTAGGACTGTAATTGGGAATCTTTGCTTTACAGGGAAATGGATAGGATATATAGGCTACTGCTCTTGATCAGCAATGACCCAGCATCATGAAAGTACAGCTGCTCTGAAAAGAATGGCTAGTTTCATCTTTAGTCCTTGTTCACTGGAATATAACATAGAACATCTTTATCCATATTCACTACTGTTATAGAGGTCAACATCACTGATATAATAGCTATAAATCTTTCCTGTTTTGACCTAGCATTAGTACAAAGAGCAAAGGAAATTACTCCTAGTTGGAAGTGGGAACAGACTCCTATGTTCCTCTTTCTCTTTCTTACATAAAAGCAGATGTAAATTTTGGTCTCCGGACCAATGACTTCCCAGGAGCTTATACTGACTGAAAACAATGCTTATAGCAAAAAGAAATTCAGAAGTCTGTAAATATTTATGGCTGAGTCAAAGCCACAGAAAGATGAGTATAAAACAAATAAACAAACAATTAAAAAGCCAAGTACAATGGTTGGCAAATGAGGCGGACTGAATTCCGCACTGCACACAACCCCACTAAGAGGCTTTTGCAATAGGAAAAGGTGATGCAGCAAAAGACTTCTGGAGAGAAGCCCAGACAAGGAAGAGGCCTTCTTGCTTTCTGTTTGCACAAAAACCTCTAGTTTGTGCCTGTTCCACCTTCTCTGCATGGGAGAGAAGCCTCACTGTGCCAAATGTTCAGACAAAACAGGGCTATCGGTGCAGAAGGTAAGCACTGTTCCCAGGGTGCTTTCTCTTAGTCTTTTGCTTCAGGACTGAAATATTCTGTGTTCTACCTGATTCAACTAAACCTCTTCTAAGGGTACTTCAGCCACAGGAAAAGGAACAGTTACTATTGATTTTCCACAGATCTTCCCCATTCATTTTCCTCTGATCAAGGCAACATTCAGTTTTCTCTCCTCTTGCACTGAAAGCAGAGACTTGAAGGGATGTAGCTTTTTCAAGTGGCTGTAAATTTCATTTACTCAAAGTCTTTAATATTGTACTCTGTATGTGTATAAACCTTAAAAGGACTACAGCCAACTTTCAATGTGCAGGGACAGGCCAGGGACAAAGCAACATAGCCCTGAGGTAAGCATTTCCAATGGACATTTAAAGCTTACTAATGACTTATGTTGTTCAGAAATAGGAATAAAATCTCATGGGTTTTTTTTTTTTTTTTTATAAATGGCTCTTTTTTCCTTCCTGAAGACACAGAACAATTATAATAATTACTGCACATTAGCTAGGTCTGGACAAAAGCTGTCTTAAGAGATATATTCAAAACTGATTTATGTGACATGATGTATGTGTCAGGAGATTTCTGTAAATTTAATTTTTTAAAAAAGAAAAATTATTCCTGATACTTACAGGCTGTATAGAGGTAGAAAAAAAAATCTTTAGAAAAAAAAAATCAATTATCATAACAATATTAAAAAAAAGAATGTCCTATGTGACTGACACAGTGTAAAGTCACCCACACGATGTACCACATGTATACCATTTTTTGTTATATGTAGATACACATATACAAAACATATTTTGAATTTCTATACCGTTTGAGATAGAAGCATGTTTTCAAATGTACTAGATACAGACTATTTCTCAGATACTTCTGAACAATGGAGCAGCACTAATCAGCCTAACTCAAAGGATATTTTTTTAAAAGCTATATTTTTAAAAGGATCTCATGTTGTGATTAGAAAGGAATTCCCATACCCTGCATCTTGGTTAGTTAAGACACTTTGAGACTCTCACACCATACACAAGCCTATTTTACAGAGAGGTTTCTTTCAACATAAACAGAAAATTCAGAAAGAAGAAAAGGAAGAGGCTCTGTGTTTCCTTGTTAAGAAATAGCCAATATATAGGAAAGATCTCAGACACCACATTGGTCTTACATTCTTTAGACCCTATTCCCAACTCTCTCAATTGTGAATATTTTCAGATAAGTACTGTGGTAGCCTAAAACTTCTGCAAGAAGAGAAATACTCATCTTTAGCAACTATAAACACAAAAGCCATTCACTGGAATGCATTGGAAGTCAGGGAGATAAGGGATGTGTGTCCAGGAAGATTGATGGACTGAGAAAAGTAGGACTGGATGCAGACCTATCAAAACCACACTGGAGGAAAAGGAAACAGAGCAGCTGTTTGGGCAGTCCTTGTCACAGACCTGCCATGCCTGCCACAACAGGTAGTGCTGCCGAGACAGGCTGCAAACGTGTCTCCTCCCCTCCTCCTAAACACAAGCTGAAGCATATCTGACAAATCCCCTCTATGCCTAAAGGAACAAAGCATCCTTCACTGTGAGCTAAATGATACGGAGAGAGGCCTCAGAAGAATGGTGGTTGAAAACAGACTAGTATTTGGACATGTATAATTCAATGCTGTACAGATGCTAGTCGCATCATGTCTTGAAGTCGTATGATATTATGCTGTCCAATTACCTCATTTTTACCTGGAGGCCCCTTGAGTCTACTCTCATCATTAAACAAATCTCTACTTTTGTGCTTCTTTTACAGTCCATTTCTTTCCCTCATTGCTTCTTTTCAGAAATGAGAAAGGAGAGGAGAGAGGGTAAGAAAGCATATCTGGAAAATGCATTCACTTATCAATAAAATCTGAGTAGGAAGCTTTCAGGAAGAGGGGCAAACTGGAAAGTGAGGATCACCTTTTACAAATCACAGGTCAAATTTCATACAGTACAGACAGATAAAGGCTTCATCTTCTCCATTGTAGTTATGTCTCATGGTGGTAAATACAGAGAAAAAATGTTCAGACTGGCTTGGAAAGCTCAGTCATAATCCTCTACAGAAAGAATCTCTGCGAAATTGATATTGTGACAAAATAAATATCTATCCTCTGTAACTTGGTGTCATAAAGGCAGGATAGCCATGTTGAAGTTCTCAACAATCAGAGGGCTTCAGATGCTATTAAGCCACAGCTTTGTAAGGGACAGAAAACATGACAGTAACTTCCTATTACATCTGCCATTCGTTCTTCCTGAACTGCCCTCATGCACACCATTGCACATTTTGTCCAAACAAGGAACATGGAAAAAGTTAAGATCAAATGGTTGATTTAGTTGCCTCAGGATGCAGAGTTATTTGCTCAAGAGTTGAAAGAACTGAGTATAAAGAATACCTCAAATTTCTTCTGTTTCTCTATTGTACCTTAGTTTTGTTTCATTCCCATCTCCAGGAAAGCCTGGAAGTTCCCTGAATCTCCTCTCAGAGAAGAACCTTCGCTCATGAGAACAAGGTGTTCAGAAATAGAAAAACAAAAGCCCACCCTATTCAAGTTTAGAAGAGGCAATTTTAGATCCTGTTAGAGCAGAATTCTATCTCAAAAACTGGAATTACATGAGCAGAGTAACAAGGTGGCTTTTCTCAGACTGTGAAATATGCCGCATGTAAACACGTAAACATGCTGCAATTAGTTCAAAATAGCATTTCAGACCTGAATTTCTTTAAGCCTCTTCCATACAGTTCTTCCAACAATAAATCAAAACTTTTCTTATCACTTCATCCCTCCTAGTAACTGTTTACATGCAGCATATGACGTTATTGATTTAAAAATGGAAATATCCCTGGAATAAAAATTTTTACTGAATTCTTTCCTGAAAAATCCCAAAGTGTTTACTGCCCTTACATTCAGCAGGGAGGAATCAAGCTGCAAAAGAATGAACTGTTCATGCAATGCTTCTCCTCAATGTTTTATTGACTAGAAAGGAATTCCTCATTTTTCCTTCTCCTTTCCTCATCACTCAACACAGCTTCTTAGAAGTCAAATCACTCAATCCAGGAAACTTATGCCATCCCTAACACCTCCTCCTTCCTCTTTACACACTGAAGCCTTCACCTTCTTATCACTTAGCAAGAACAATTTTTTAAATTTTCTTATAGGTTTTGAGAGTGATGAAACAAACTTGCCCTCGGGTTTTGTTCCTACAAACTCTTAAATCTTCCAAGTCTTTTCCTTTCATATAGTGATTTTATATGCTGGATTTACAAGTATTTTATATTAGCTCTCCTGTTACCATCGTGTATGATGATGCACAGACTCAAGGAGACCTTCACTGACTTAATTGCAAGTGTTTGTATTTACCATTGATGAAGTCAGATTTCAGGATCAGAGACTTCAAAATCAGATGAGGCAGGAAGCTGTACAGTGATTACCATGGAAGATTTTTCTACCATCTTTTTGCTTCTCTAGAAACAAAACATGGATGTAACATTGAAATACAAATTTGCTGCATTTCAGGAAAGCCTTGAGAGTGCAACTTGTGCCTTCCTGAGTAATTAGGAGGTAAGATGGTCTTGTAATGTCTGTTGAACAACTAATGACTATCAGACTTGTTAAGATGATCTTTATCTTTGTTTCCAGGACTACTGTACTAAATAAACTGTTTCAGTTATGATGAGGAAGAGGGAAAGAGGAAAAAAAAGAGAATGGTAAGGTGAATAAAATAAGATTTTTTTTCCCTGATCATTTTTTTGCTGCTCATAACTTTCTAAGACCTAAATGAAGATGAAAGGTGTTCTCATGAAGAGTTAGTATGAGTGACTTTCTTGTCAGAATCAAAGAAAAAAAAAAGTATTAATATGCTGACCAACAAGGTATCTGTAGATACTAGTCAAATAATAATAAACTGCATTAGCCAAAATAGTATTAAGTGTGGATAAAAAAGCAAGCCATGCTTTTGAACATCATCCTGTTCAGCTGAGACCATACTGTCCTTCATCATATAGATGATTAATGAATCTAATTTTGGAGTAACAATGGCTAGAAAGTAAGTGTAAATTCATTAGAAAATAATATAAAACAGTGAATTTACATTTTCACAGAAGGAAAATATCACAAGATTGAATTTCCCTCACTGTGAATCTGACATAAGAAAGAAACTCAGGAGCTGGCTTTAAATTACACGTGACTACAATAAAAGAAAGCCATTCTTAACTGGACTGTTATCCGTATCTCCAGCATAGTGGCACCTGTTATCATTCTTATAAGGTAGTGTCTGGAAGCCTTTCCTTTATAAACTTATTTTTCAGGCGCACATAACCCTGCTGTTAAACTGAATCAGAGTCCAAGATAGACACAATAACACAATTTCATTTGTGAGAAATACATTATCTGATTTTTTTTTATTTTATTACAGAATGTCATAGAATCTTACTGGTTTAGAAATATGATTTTGCAGGTTCATAATTACCACTTCCTATTTTTTTTTAAGCCAAACTTCATTGAGTCCCACTCTTAAGAGTTATGCCACACCTGCAAATCCACTGACTTGAAGAGAAGGTAAGAAGACTCAGCGTAGGAGGGAAAAGGGTGTAACACAGGGTTATGAAACCGAACTCTATTGAAGATCTTCCTAAGTAAGTCATACAGGCACATCCAGCCTTTAGTGAATCTCAGATGAAGAGGCTTTGATGCACTGAATCTCAGATCTAATTGTTTATGAAAATCTGAATCAGAACTGTAACTTGTAGCATCCAAACCATCATTTCTAATAACCAATGTGACAAAACACTAAATTCACACAATAGCAGATGAGTTTTATCTTTGGATCTATCACTAAGTTTTCTATCCGCCACTGGGATCTCTATCAATGTCCAATGGTAACAGATTCTCCCTAAGGGATCAATAGAAATATATCATAACCTTTGTATAGTCTTGTATAACCAGTATTCTGTGTTTTTACCTTACAAGGAAGCTCCATGAAATGTTCATTCTTTCTTCTTTATTCCCAGTCTCTCACTCTACCCTGTCTGGCCTGCCCACAAACATACCTTGCCCTCATTTTGCATAATACCAGCAAAATATTACATGCATTATTCCCGATTGCTAATTCTTCTCAAGCAACTTTGGACTAAATAAGAGTCAGGAGGCTTTTGAGACCAGTCTACATCTGAGTCAATTTTACCAAGCATATTTCAGGAATTGTACAAGTAGGATAATAATGGGACAAATAGAGACATAATCCACCAGTAAATTACTTATACCTGCACGTTTGAACAGCTAGAAGCTTTAACTAGTGTTTTTAACTGTTTTCCAGACAATTCAAAAGCGCTGAAGGGCAGAGCTTATGACTTGTAGAGTTGTTAAAAACAGTGAGTCTCTGAACTCCGTATTTTGCTTTCGGGCTACTTACAGGACCAAGGTGCAGATGTAATTACATTCTTATGAATGACACCAAGAATCTGTGAAAGGAAATTCTTTTTATGGCATGTGGCATTGTGTCAGTTAAGTGAAAGGCATTTTTAACTGGGGCACAGTAAAGACAAAGAGTCAGCTGGTGATATGCTTTTCATTAGTTTGAGTGGAATGCCATATGCTGTGAAATAGTGAAGCTCTAATTAAAAAAAAAAAAAATATAGTTTGATACCAAAATTTCTAATGGCAAAAGTCATAGTAAGGCCTGAAAATTAAATTTTGAGGTTACAGTATATACAGGTTTTCTTTTTATATATATTTTTTCGGGCTAAACTTCAGGAGGGCTTTAATTTCTCGATAATTAAATCACCCAGCAGAGCCAAAAATTACAGATCTGTTACCATCTCTACCAATGCTGTTCATCTGATCTTCATACTTTGGCTCCTTAGTCTCTGCCTTTTCTTCATATTCTTCTTAATAACTAGCAAACTTAAAACTTAAAATATTTTGGGCTGTATAGGAGTTTTCAGAAAAAAAGTACTCCCCCTTCTCTGATAGAAAACTCAGACTGGATCAGAAAGAGTCAATGGTTAATTCAGATGCCTACTTTATAAACAGTATAGATAAGGTGTTCATTCAGTTGTAGCAGTAATTGTACACTCTGGACACTTACTTGTCCATGACAGCAAAACTCCAGGAATTAACTGCATATTAACAGACAATTCTATTTCTTATAAAGTGAAAAAAAAAATGGAAGAGATTTATGTCTTCACATATTTGCAGCAGGGAGAGGTTAGTTTTATCAGATGTAGAGATCTCTAGCTCATTACTACAAAGAGTTATAAAAGCATCAATCATCATTCATATAAAGAATGTTGTAAAAATCGGTATGAAAAACACTACCACATTCTAACTCTCAAGCCCTGCTTAGTAACACCTGAGCAAGGAAGACTCTGCCTTTGAATTATTTCTTTATCATGGCTGCCTTCCTACACATTCCGTGTGATACTAAAGTCAACAACTTTCGTTTATTTTCATCAGCAGAGAGAAAACTTACAAATTCATAACTTCAGTTCTAAAGGTTTGTTCTCGGACAGGAAGAACCAAGGAAACAAAAGAAGAGAAAATGTATTAAAAATAAAACTTTCAGTAGAACTTCATTTGAATTCCAGCAGTGCAGATCCCACTTGCCTGATACTTTCCCAGTATAATAGCCTGGAAAAGCCTTACGACTTGTTGCTTAGGTATTTCTTGGGTTCACAAGACCTGGAACAACCTTGCCGTGCAGATAGATTGAAAACTTTCCAGGTCTGTGTCATAGATCTATAATCGTGGGAGAGCCCTCTGGCTCTCTCAGTCCTCTGGGCTTCTTATCTAGATGCAGAGACATGTTTCTTCCCCATGCTAGCAAAGCTTTTTTTCCTTCAGCACTATCAGGGTCTTTTCAGTTAAGGTAGCAGCTAAATCCTCAACGTCAGAATCTGTGGTAGAATATTTAATACTCTTGTTTTACAGGAGAAACTTTAGTCTTCTTGCTTTTTGTTCAGGTTTAGAACAAAACTTCTCCTGAAGTATTGAATTTGCCCATACAACAGACTTTTCCATTTTGCAGCTTTTAAAGTATACGAACACTTCTGTATTAGCATACTGATATAATCTATAAAGGAGTTTATGCCCACTTAATATCTGGTAAAATCTTCTTTTAATCTTGTAAAAATAAAATAACTGGGTTTTTTTTCTACTTTACTGCAAGCATAGCTATATTTCTACCAATTAGGAAAAACTGCTGGCTGTTCATATTATGATCAAATATTGCATGATTTAAAACTTGGAAAGTATGGCTCCAGCTTCCTTTGAAAAGGAAGTGTTTTATCCTCTAAAGTGAAATACTTGTTATTACTCTTTCAGAACTGGGAGATCAGTTCACCAGTAGTGCAGTAATAATGATGTTTGCTGTGTTATTAAAATATAGATCAGTAATGACTTTATCTCATCACTAGTGCGACGTACCATCAATTATTCTGTCATAATTGATTTGCAACTGTGTCATCAGAAGTAGATCAAACCTAATTTATAACTCAATAACAATTTCCTAACATTTAAACTAAATTGTTCACAGCTATTCAAGGTAACAACACATGGTCTTGTGTTATATGCTAATTGAAAAGTACTGCATGAAAACTTGAGCTACTTTTCTGAATGAGGGATAATTTTGTGACAGACAAGTGTAGACCAGCATACTGGAATTTGTTCTGTCTGTCAGCTGAGCTATGATTCTATCACCCTATATATTAGTCATTTCAGCATTTCTGGAACTTTTTGCCAAAATTAATCTGTTTTTTTTTTTTTTTTGCATTCAGCAGTTATCCAAACTAATGTAAAGACAAATTAATGTGAAAAAACAGCAAGTCAGCTTAAGATAAAGTGAATTGATTTGGCAGCCTTGCTAAACCTTGCTAAGGCATTTGATTGTAAGGAGTATACTCAGTCTTTTATGGTACTCTGTATCTATAGCCTAAAGGAATATTTAGCTTTATCTTTTGATGTGCCTTCTTTGGGCAATAAATACACAAAGGGTGCTGTTTTAAGTTAACATTTGCCTCATTATATTTATTGCTAGCCATAGTTATCTACACATCTTCAGCATCCACCTCCAGATAAGGTACATTTTAAAATAAAGTATTTACTATTCATATTATCTTCTCCAATCTTTAAATTAATTTTAAAAGTTAGAGAAATTATATCTGAACTGAATAATTTCATACATACACAAAGGAAAATGAAAGAAAGAGTAAGAATCTGAATGCATTATATCAGCATGTTTGGGTTTAACTATAAATTTGTTTAACATTCAAGCTTGCAACTAATCTGCATCTTCAAGAGAAACCAAATAAATCTTTATTGTATCTTTCAATACTGAGTCTAACCATTTGTTAGTTAAAACTAAAACAGCTGCAGATTCTGTTTAACAGGGGCACAGTCTTCGCCCAGCACGATCATCTAAAATTTGTGTTCTGTTAAGTTCTGTAAGGTTTTTCTACAAAGGTATGTGAGCTAAATTTCCTTATGGCTGAGTGAGGAGGACATTTGGAAGTCCACTCCTCCACCATAGTACAGCTGCTGCAAAATGTCAGCCAGAGCTTACAACTTCACAGTTGTTGCATGCAACCATAGCACAGAGCATCACTTGTGAGGTGGAAAAATAGGATGAACATGACACATGGTTCCAATACTGCCTTTTTTTGGAACTGACATGTGGGCTTATATTCAGCACATCTTTCTGAGTTTGCTTAGAAGTGTTCCATATGATTCAGTCCTCCATTTGAATATCAATCCAAATTTTCAAACATTTCATCTCCTGAGCCTGACAATAAATATCAATTACCCAATATGACCATGAATATTTGCAAAAACAGGCTTCATAAAATGAAACAGCTGTTGTAACTTTAAAGATAAGTCATTAATCTCTTGCCTCCAAAATAACAGTCACCCAATAGTGTTTAGCACATCTGATAAAGAGTTAAGTACTAGGTCCAGGAGCTGGAATGTGTAAGCAATCTTCATCCCATCTGTGGATGCATGCCATAGATGGGTTGACCAAAGTTACAGATGTGATTGACTTGCTACCTAAATTGCTCTCCTTCAGAAGCTGGTGATTATGGGATGTAGAGTTGAATGTTGAGAAAGTCCAGATTGGCTGATACCAATTTCCTGCTGTGCCTTTGACACCACTTGACTCTAAGTCAACAAAAGGTTCCTTCTATATAGTGAATGTCTACATTTTAATTTGACAATGCTAATTGAACATTTCCTCCTCAAAATTCAAGCACTGACATAAAAGATGTAATTGTGTGTTGACTTCCAATAGTGAAGAGTTAATTAGCACGCAATAGTTCAGGGTAGGATTAAGTTTCATGTGCACAAAAGCTGAAACAACCTTTTTCAACATCCTATTCATTTAACATTAATTTCAGAAAATAATGAGAGGCCATGCAATAGACCAAGGTGTTATTGTCTTTCAGGTCAGGTTTATTTGCTGAGAAAGAAAGATTTAATTTGAGTTGATCAGCTAAAAGAGTGTCAGCTGTGTTTATCAGTAAATGATGCAAACATCTAGACAACGAACTCATAGATACTCTGACTAGACTGTTTCCACAATACTGGGTGGAAACAGTAAACCCTTCATTAGAAAGGATTGCAGAATCAAAAGAGAAGGAAAAATAATTAAGCCATGAAGGTAGCTGATAGTGAAAAGCACAAATAACATATTCTTTCCATGTGCAATTTAGTTCAGTGATTAAACAACATTGGTCTTGGTTTATTCCTTGTGTTTAGTTATATACTAAACCTGCTATACCCTTCAAAAGCCACAGCTTTCCCTGGACACGGAATTCTTTCTGTCCCAAACCATGTGGTGGTTTTATGCTGCGAACAAATGAGAACTGGCAAGATCAACAGCTCATTTTGGGTTATTATCTAAGACAGTATGAACGGTGTTCTCCAGAGATGCATACACAGATGATGTTCCTTTCCATCACACTGTGTCTTAAAGCCTTTTAATGAGTAGCTGTGACTACAGTCAGCGGAAAAAAAAAATATTCACCAAGCTAGAAGGTAGAATTGAAAGGATAAACCTTTCCTCCTACTTATGACAATTAATATTTCAAATAAAAGTTTAACTGCAGTAGAACTCTCTCTTTAGGGCAGTTAAAGCTTTCAAACGTTGGCCATATTAGAGACCACATTCCAATGAGGACACATTTTTCTAAATCCTTCTTGTAAATGAAAGAGCTTCAGGCTTTGTGCATAGTTTTTGTCATGCTGTAAGTATAATGTAAATTCATATTTGCTGCTTTTAGCCAGTTTCTTAGTGTTCATAATCCACAAATGTAGGCGTTTTTTTTTTCTCTTTTATTTTTTTCTCCCCTGTCCCCTTCTTTATTCCAACTAAATAATGTTACTCAAGCAGAGGAAGAAAAAGAAACTAAAAGAAACTATAAAAGCTCTCTTCAGAATCTCCAGCAACAGGATAAAAATGCCAATAACTCCATTCAATATCCTTCTTCTGGTTCATTTAGATTTACATAGATCAGTGTAAGTTACTACATATAAAAATGCAACCAAAGTCAGCTTGCGTCTCAACAATGAAACCTCAGTCACATTAGATAGAATTAGCTGGGTGAGATTCAAAAAAAAACAACTCACTATATGAAATTATATTTGGTCATTCCAGAAGTACGGACAAATTTAGCAAAAAAAAAAGTTAATAAAATAATAATCTCTATGTGTTAACTATTAATTTTAACATCTCTAGAGCAAGTGGTTCCCTATAACTCAATGATTAGGGTGATCTGAAATCTGGTTTAGACTATAAATCCACTATATCTGATATATAGAGGGGGACTGAACTGGTGAAGAGAAAGAGCTCTGTAATCTAATAGTTTGGATAGTCAGATCCTAATTTCTCCCTATTTTGAGCACTCAAGTATTTGGAAGAGTAGACCAGGTTTCACAGAAGATATCAACATTAAGGAGTCATAAACTGAAGAGTTTAAGGAAGAATATTCTCAAACTAGATTTAGTGGTAAGAAATAATCTCCTAAATCTCTTTTTCTGTTTCAGATATTTAGTATTTGACTCCTAGATAACTCTGGGCTATTCAGCAGCAAGAGAAAAAGGAATGGACTATACAAGATTTTGAGGAAGCAGAAAGAGAAGGCAAGTTTGCGTAAATAATTATCCAATTAGGTAGAAGGAAAAAATATAAACAAAAATGGGACAAGACAAAGGCTGAAGTATTGGTGTGTCAGAGACTGCTGTGAGGCAGGAAAAAGCTTATTTATAAACCATGAGAAATAAATATGCAGAATATTGCTAAGGCAGTTTGGGCAAAGCAAGGGGAGTGAAATCTAGCTGGGAATAAATCAGAGCGAGCTGAAAGACAGAAAATGTACTTGCTGAGTTCAGATTCACAAAGTTTTGGAGCTGGGTGATTAAATGTCCTTTCAGGCTTAACTGGCCGGGTTAGGTGTTGGAGATGTAGCTACGACAGCAGGAATACTTTGAATGAAAGACATGAGTGCAAGGGTAACATACGCAATATGGACAGACTGTTAAAGGCAAAGCCAAGAGAACAATGAAAGGGCCAGACTCACTCTCTCTTTGAATTTTGAAAATGTAAACCTCATTATTTCATTATAGACCATGTCTGGTCCTTGATAGCTCAAGCCAGAAAACAATGCTACCTTTTAACTGCCTCTGTGCACAGAAAGAGTTTCCTTTAATCCATGCTCACAGGAGTAAAGTCAACAAAAATGCTCCTGTGCTGTTCCCCACTACTTTCTTTGTCAAACAATTACTGTGAAATGGGTAATACAATAGAAAGGACAAAACAACTACTGTGTCTCTGGCTTGAAGGGAACTGTAACTTCAGCTCCTTTAGCTGCTTAAAACTTTTCCTAGGCACCCATGCTGTGAGTCAGCCTTGAGCTGGCTGTGCTGACAACTCTGGACATTTTCAATGCCTTACAACAGTAGGAGTTTTTCAAAGCCACAACCAGGATTTCTTTAGTTATGTTTACTTCTGCTACCATGCTTTGGATTAGTGTGGATGTCAGAGTAATTTCATGCACTAAACCTGCAATACATTGAAAAGTGAAGTAAGGTAACAGCTGTGTTGTATGGTTAACCAGAAATGTAAATCCATTACATTTCTGTTGATGTTAATGTTTTTGGACAGCAAGCTTCCCTTTGAAGAATCCATGAAACCTGCTTATGTCTTTCCTAAACACCGTCCCCTACTCCCCCCTTCTGCACTCAGTTCTTTAGAAAAAGGCTCCAAATAGCTCGGGTCAGTGCCAAAGCCCTGAGCAACTTCATTTGGATCAGGACTTAAGCCTATACATCAGCTCCTACACCAACACTAGCTCCTTATCAAGCAAATTATTAAACTTTCATTCCAAGTATGAAATTCCATGTGGAGTTTAAAGCATACTCCCATTTTAGGCTTTTATCCAGCAATATTTGACAGTATTTTTCTCATTTACTTAGAAACAAGTGATCTAAAACTCCTAAGACTTTGAAATTTGGGCCAATTTCCATCCAGCACCTATTCAACAACCACTTGAGCACTTTCAGTAGGTGAGACTTTTTTGTTTTCAAACTCCTTTTCAAATAGAAATTTTCCAGAATATACCCCTGGCCTTAGTGTGCAAGAGGAGCTCTGTAACTATTACCAGTCGACTGATAGGTAGCGTTCAATTGCTTCCTTTGAACCCTCCTCTGCCAATAAACTACTTGACAACTGCTAGAAACCCTTGGTGAGCTATGAGGATTGCTATGGCAGTTGACTGAGCCTGCTGAAGGTCTTTCAACCCCTTAAAAAAAAAAAAGCTGAATGTTCTCATCCTTTACCTTGAGGATGTGAAGTAGAGGATGACAGGCACAACCAAGGAGGCAAGAACCAGAGGGTGTTTGCGGAAGACACTCCTGAAGAGTGCTTCTTCCCAAGGGATTGGGAGGGCCATAGCACTGTAGCACTGGTGATTCAGGGAGAGGCTATTTTCCCTGCTAATCAGTAATCACAGCCCTTCTATCCCTATCTTTCCCCTGGGAGCAATAACAAGCTTTGCTTTCCCAAGATGGGCAGAGAGGTCATGGCCTTCCTGGTGCCCCCAGCACCTTCTCCTGCCCTGCCCAGCTGCCTCCTGGCTGTGCCTGGACTCGCTGCTGGGCGTCAACTGAGCAAAGCTCTCCTCATCAGTATCATGGCATCACCGCTCTGCAAAACAGGGTTATCATGCTAAGGCAATGCCATAAACCCAGCCGTATTTTGTGAAGCTTATTCATATATTCTACCATGTTCCAAGTTCCCCAGATATTTCTGATGTTTTAAAAACAAATAGCAAATAGCTATCTGCGGAGTTCTCCATCGTGCACTGGGGAATATCAGAAATACTGCTTAGCTTTAGCTATCCGGTGTTCATTGCAACAGAGCAGAAGTACTGCTGTTTGTTTTTAAATATTAGAGGAGACACTTTGACTATCGTCTCACCAGATAAACATTTGGCCTTGTTTTGTACTGATAGAAGAGTTCCCTTGATGCAAAAGCAGATTATGCAGCAGTACTCAAAGGCCCAGGAGGTGATAATGATTTAAAGTATCTGCCATAAACAATCACTTAGCCACAGCCAGGGGCAAGGGAGAAGAAAACATTAGCAAAGTGAGAAGTGTCAGATTCCATCCTGGCAGGGGGTGGGAAAGCGATAACATCCTCTAGGCCACAGTGTCTGCCCGTAAACACCCCCTTTGAATTGGTCAAGTAAGCACAGAGCCGTGCTGTCCACCTTTGGCATGGCTTCAATAAATCAGAACTACAGAAAGAGGCCTGACAGGCTTTTAAAGTGATGAGGAGCACTATGCTGAGAAAGAAGAAGTTTTCCCCAAACTGTAAGATTCGGACTTTCCAAAAAAAAAAAGGTAAACAAACAAATCAAAGATCCCCTTTCACAGATCAGGAAGAAAAATGAAAAACTCCAACATTGTTAGTACCAGTAAATAAATACAAGTTGTGTCAGTGACAATGTTCTGAAACTATCCGAAGTACATAGTCTGATTACAATGCTAATTTTTCACCTTATATTCTACTTAAAGGCTGAATTTCTAGCCCAGAAGTCATTTATTCTAGAAGATATATCTTTTTTTCCCCCAGAATGTTAAAGTTTTTTCAGAGCTGTTTCCCCAAATACAAATTTGAGCACATTTCTGAAAAGAATACATTTTCCCTTTATGTGTTCTACATTTGTAAGAAAAGGCCAAAATTGTCCATTAAAAGTCTTTGGCTAGATTTACCGCCCCTCTGTTCAGAGACCTCCCATGTAATGTCTTGGCTTTGGCCAACTCCTCCAGCTCGGGTACATGACTCCGTCTCCAAAACACATGAGGTCAGGTAGGGACATACAATCATACAGCAGCTAATGCTGCTGTGATGCCAGCAACAGAAGCAGACGTGATAGCTGACCTCCTGGCACAAAGTTAGCCAGTCACATTTTTCGGAACAATCTTAAATCAGCAAAGTGATTGGCACAGTGATTAAACCAGAAACACAGACTATATCAATGTTTTTCTTCATCTGATTACAGTATTTTTTAATGATGTATTAAAAGTGTTATAAATAGGTTTATTATCTCATGAAGTCATAGTCCATGTCCTTTGAACCAAACACCTTTTACTGCCCTAGTTGGAGAAAAAAAACCAGAATTAAATGTGTTTATTATACCATCTGATTGTAGCTATTTCTGTTATCTACAATTAGACTAAACATGTTTGATGTGAAATATTCTGTAAAAATTGAATGTACTTTGTCAGGCAGATGAATGAGAATCAATGGATTTAACGTACCTTTGAGGTCCTTCTCCACTGAAGGCAGGAAAAGGGAAGAGCTCCCAAGTAAATTAGCAGGCAGGAAGTTACTGCAGATATATCTGCTTTGATTATCAATGTAGAAGATTACCACGAAAAATAGATGGGATTGTCTTTCCGCAGGGATTTCTTTACATAGAGATTTCCCCAGGACTCATCGCAGCTTATTCAATAATTGCATGGCTATAAATTTTGTGTCTGTCTTTTACAAAGAATCATATGGCTGCAGGCCTATAGGAGGAAACCCAAAACTGCACCACACCTGCCCTAATTTTACCCATAAGTAGCTGTAGATGGTTTAGATAGTGAAAAGTGAGTTCCTCTCCTTTACTAACAAGATTTATAGGAAAAGGGATAGGCCCAGTAAAAGACTTCATTGTCTGCAAGTTAAATGCAAAACTGCTTAGTTTTAAGGTATCTTGAGCTCCTGGAGTGGAAATCAGAACTATGGCTTAGTACAGCAGAAATTAAGTTTTCCAGCAAAAAGATCGGGGAGAACGAAGTACCTTAAAAAAACATTTTGTGCTAGGTGGGTCATTTACAACTACCTTGTAGAAATTAGAGCATGTAATCCAGAGATGTCTGATACTTGACTGAAGGCTGCAAGCCGTCATCTTCTGCTTCTTGGCAGTTGAAAGCTCAGGACCTTCTCCTGAAAATAGATATCCACTATGTTAGCTCAGAAGACTGAGCAACCTTGCCTATCCAGCAAGCCAGTTATCTTTGAATATGAAAGTTAAAGACAAACTTCAAAAAGCTGATAGAAAGGGAATGATTCCAAGAAGAAAAGTCGTAAAGGTCCCACAATTCCAGTATGAAGAGCGTCAAGGATGGTTTAATGAGAGTAATATGAACGGCAGTATCTGGTTCATTTGCTTTTGCATTTTTATGTTATCCAGCAGTACTGTCATTATCAAGGAATCTCTGCTTCTGGTAAGGTGATGCAAATACATCATGGAAATCTCATGTGAACAGCTCAAGATTCAGAGGTTGGCCATCCCTTTATTTATCTAAGAAGTCAACAGGAGATGTTATTGTTACCAGGGCTAACACAGCTGTCCTGGGTGATGGAATGAGTTTTGTCTGTGTGTGTTAAATGCATTTTGAGAGGTAAGTCTTTCAGAGGAGACTGGTGGAAGTGTATGCATAGCTGCAAGATGATGCTTTCCATTGGGAAGAAGCACTAACACATGAGGTTTGGATGGTTTGGGTGGCTTAGGGTGTGCATGCCTTGCAAATAAGAATCTTTAAACTCTAACCAAGCAAAGGGGTTTTTAGATCAGGGTGCTTGTATCATTCTCCAAGTACTTTAAGTCCTTCTTAGATCCAGCTTTGAAGTTTTATGAGGCTTATGGTAAAAAGCTCTCCAGTGCTTGGTATTTTATTTTGTGGTATTAATATTGTTTTGGGGTCAATGAGAGCCTTGATCTCTATTGTCCATTCCGGTGACTTGCACGATGCACTGGTAAACCTCTGTTATATGTATTTTCATGTCCTGCAATACCTCAAAAAAAGACTGGCACTTCAGAGCAACAGAATAACACTCTGATCCTTAAAATAGCAGTTATTTAGTGTCATGTACTTTAGTAGCAAGCTCGTCTCTTTTCATAGTCCTCTCTTCTCTCATCTTTTCTAAGGAATTTTTGCTAGGCATGTTCCAATTCTGCTCTCGGAAAAGACATTTTCTAAAACTAATGAAGAAACTAATGCAAAGGCAGTCCAGTGAATTAAGTATCAAATATTGATGTGTTTTTCTTATCAGAAGAAGGGAAAACAACTTGATTTTTTAAAAAAATCCATGGTGCATATTCTTCAGAAAGTAGTTTGTTGTGTCAGGTCACACAGCACTACAATCATGTGTCATCTTCTGATAAAGTCACAGATTCATCTCCTTTAATGTCAGCTGTCTAAAGGTTAGGCATCTGGCCTCAGCTCATCATCTGGGCTCCCCCAGTAGTCTGTGATGAAAGACAGACTTCCCCTTCATCCTTCATATACATCTGTTCCTGGAGAAGATGAATTGTCCTTTGTAGGTTCCCACCTCTTCATAAACTACAGAGTACTGACATTGACTGGCTTAGATTCGATGCCTAGCCCTTAGACAGCTGCAACGAGGTGAGATGGATCTCACCTCTACACACAGGACATGCTTTTCTACTTCTCTTTCTGTTCTTTCAACCTTTAGTAAGCCATGTCAAGAATTATTATTTTTTTTTCCTGAGTGCCCATTGAAAACAGAAGGATAAACATTTATTTTGCAGAGATCTTATTCACTTCAGTTGGACAATCCTGATTCAAGCACATCAGCCCAAGCTCAGGAAACTGCCTCTCATTATGTGCAGCACCTTCAGGTTTGGCAGGTTTCAGAGTCTCTGCAAATCTGTTCATTTTTGACACTGACAGAAAATGTTATTTACCCTATGCATGATGAAAAGCAGTTACCACAAAACCCCCCAATAAACCCCCAGAAGAAAAAAAAAAGATTATTTTAAGTTGATAGTGAACTTTGAGATAATCCCCTGAAAAGAGTCCTGCTGTATTCTGTCAGCTCTCATACCTTTCTATTCTCTTCTTTGATAAAGGGAGTGTGGATATTCACATATCCCATTGTCCAGGAATCTGCCATTCAAATATGCATGGCACTACACCCTCAGGGACAGTTTAAAGCAACCCCTCTTTTTAAGCTAAAGGGGGATTTGAGCCTTTTTTTTTTTTAGTAACAACTGCCTTGAGGGTCTGGAAGGCAGGAGAAAGAATTCAGAAAACTCCACATTTTCTTCCATTAACACCTGCAGTTTTCTGTATGCATGTTAAGTAAGGCAAATTTTAAAATCTATACTCTATTTCAACAATATGGATGAGATCCTCAGCAATTGTAAATTAATGCCATTTTTCTGTGAGCTTGTATATTGTTTCTCCAGTTTGTTGTTTTACTATTTTAATGGCCTACTGTAGTTTAGATTTCAGTGATAAATGTGAACTTTTTTTTGTAAATTACAGTCTGATGATCTGTATAAATTGAGGAGGCTGGGTTTTGTTGGGATTTTTCTTTCTCTTTTTCTGGCAGAGCGATAAGTGTGGGTTCTGATTGGCTTTTATGTTTGATTTTCAGATTTCAACAGCAGTAAAAGGTGCTCTGCACTTTTAATGAGCCAACCACCTATTTATTTTAGATGCTTAACTTCTGGCATCCAGCTTTGAATGCCTTATTCAAGGATCAAAGGCACAGAATTTGACAGATCTAGCACATTTCTTTTTTTTTTACTGGAGATTTTATGCCGTTACACAAGTTGTGTGCACTCTATATCAAAGCTGTGTTGGCGGCACAGGTGAAAACATGTTCTTATAAAGAAAATCGAGCAGAATAAAACTTTGGTTGCTGGGGAGGAAGGATGAGACTGGGGAGTCTGAGTTCTAGGTTCAAGCCCAATCTGGTATCTCCTTCTGCTCTCCTCCAACTAACCTCCTGGGGAAAGAGGTGTTTCCTGGCTGCTCCTGATCTCACTCCCTGCTCTCAGCACACATATCGCCACAGTTATGTCAGGTCACGAGTATGATGTCGTGCAATTATGGGGTTAGATGCCTAGATTCTCTCCTCATACTTGTGTCTTTTTAGGTCTCGGAACAAAGTCACCACTGCAAAAGTAGCACGGAATAGATGTATAGGGTTTGCCTGATGAGAATGTCCCACAAAGCCACTCCAGACACAAGAAGCTGAAGATGATGACAAAAGGGAATGGCTCCAGAAGAAACAGAAAAGATGAGAAAGCATGGAGTTAGCTGCTGTCTGCTGCTGCCTCTGAGAAGGGTTAGTTCCAGGAAGATCAGGGTGTTGGGGAAAATGGGGGAAGGAAAAGGCGAGTGAGTAGTGTGACACACAAGAAAGGGAGAGATCATTACGAAGGAACTTCTGAAGGGAGAAGGGGAAAAGAGGCAGAGAGATTCTTGCCTGACAGCAAACAACATTTCAGTCAAAACTCTCCCATTGTTAGACACCAGAAATTTCAACAGCAGAAAACTCAGACAGTTTTTATTGTTTCCATTGCTCATATAATTCCTTACTTAAGCAGCAGCCTTTTTATACAGCAGAATAAAAGCTCTGCTGAATGGAAGCCAGTAAGATAGTAGCAAGCTCTGTTTAAAGCACCCTAGTAAACTGAAATGGAGAAAGCTTTGATCACAGTGTCTGTTTGTATTGTTTTCTGGGCATTCACTTTCTCTGCCCGGGTAGTTCAAACATAATTATATAATTCTGTGTTTGAGACAATAAAAAACTTGCTGGAAGGCAGGCATCAGCTCAAACAAATATCTATTAATATTGTTGTTTTTTTTTTTTTGCTCTGGGGCTGCCTCTGTCAGCTCAAAGGACAGGTAGAACCAGATCACTGCAAACTATACCCATCTTTGTAGACACGCTACTGCTTACTTCACATAAACTTCTTATCTGTACTATTGCATCTGCACTATGGTGAAATATATTATTAAATAAATTGGTTTTCTTATTGAGGGATCCTTTGCAGCTGGAGTCTCTAGGGTGAACCTTGATAGAAGTTCCCGCTTTAATGAGTGTCTTCATAATATCTCACCCTTTCTGGTGGATTCAAGCCCCCAGTAAAGTGTTCCACTCAGTGGAAAACAAATACTGTTTCCCTTTTCAGTCAGCTGCCTATCTCCTCAACACATGAAGGAACACAATATCTCTGAGAACTCCAAATCTCTGTCAAATTGCACTGAATTTGACAAGAGGATTCAAAAGGTATTGTGTGGAAGGGAATGAGATGAAAATGTGTACATAAATATAAGTGATCCCATAAACTCACTTTTCCTAAGAGACTAAGCTAAAACAACAGTTTGTTACTAGCTGAAGCTTTCTTGTCTCTAGTCCAGGGATCTTCTTTGTAGTCAAGAGAACAACCTTCTGACCTCAGGCCACCTCCCTAACTAGCAGCTGTCCCATACAGCTAATCCTTCAATTTCATGAGTGGACTAAAATAAAACCATAATTATGCTATTCATATTTCTCCATTCTACAATTTTAGTCTGTCCCTAAAAGACATTCCCCAGATGTCTGAGAAAGATGCAATGTGCTCATGGACAAAAGAGTTTTCCAAAAGGTGAAAAGTAAAAGGAGAGAGAATTCACCTTTCTGAAATGAACATTTTCACCTAAAAAGTGGCATATTATTTAGCATAGCCCTCTTTTTCCAATGATTCATAGCTTTTGCCTTCTGTTAGATTCAGTTTTTTAATCAATATTATGGTTACAGTGTTGTGCTAAAAGCTGTGTAAGCACAAACGAGAAAACAGAGTTCTGTCTTAGCACACAAAGAGTTACAAAGATAATTTCACTGCACATCCTAAAGAAAGCCAGGAGCACAATCCAAGTATTAGTTTTCATATGACCAGCTAGATAAGAATATCTCCCAACATTATGTTCAAAACAGCAGAGCAAAAGACAAGTCATCAGATTGCTTCATGTTTTCCAATAATGATTCCTTGAGTTTTGTAGTTGGACGAAGCTGGTAAAATCTGCACAGAAAAACTCCTTCCAAGAGCTAAGGGCTGTATGCTAGACATCTTCCCAAGAAAACCTGTTCATCTGCAGCCCACAGTATGGCATTGTATATACACCAACCTGGATGTGAGGACAGTGTAGATACTTTACCATCTTATCTAAGTGGCTCTGCTGCTTAGCGGGGCTTGGCTCAGTAACGTTAAGCTGACACAGGTCTGCTGTACCCACTTCTGGACCCAGCTCTGGGGACTTTGGCATCTTTCTCTTTGAAGAGAGCACATCCTATCCTTCCAAACTAAGCAAAATGGCCTCAGAAGGGGGAAACAGATGTTGCTTGTTTTGAACACGAATGCACGGGTCCTCGCAGATGAGATTAAATTGTTTTGTGTGAACCCAAACAGGTTTTGCATAGTTGGAGCTGTTGGAGGCTGCCACTTTCTGACAAATAGTATTGGGAGCACCGCTAAGCTGTCCTTTGTTCATTAGCATGTAATTATGATAAACACAATTCTTTGGAAAAAACCTGGCATTTTAGAGGCTCAGATACACTATTCATTACACATCTAAAAGCTTCACACATTCATCTCAGAGGGATGTTAAATCGGTCATGGCACACCATGGCTGTAAAAGTTATGTGCCAATGCTTTGCAGATTAGAAATGTCACTGAAATCTCAGCTGTGAGGAGAAGCAGTTTCCTCCCAACAGTATAAGTGACTTTTATATCCTGGAGAAGAAAGGAGTTGTTGTCCTGCTATTATAGAAGAGCCACGAGAGGAGGGGGAGAAGGCATGATTGGGAAAAATAAGGTTAAGGGACACAGATCTGGCCAAGGGGAATGCTAACATCCGTTTTATTGTGATTTCCTATGAAAGCCTTCTGTCTTTTGTCATTCCTCCCTTTCTGTGAGGAGTAACCCCTCTATTTCATTGCTTTTGCAGAAAATCTGTTCCCTCAGGGCTTGTTCTTGTAACACACTGGCAGGTTATCTATGAGGTAGACAGAAGTACAGAAATGAAGAACTTTGCCTAGTAATTATAATTTATAACTTACAACTGTGATTATAATAATAACAGTAATATGTTTGTAGCTATTTCCATTTTTAATTTCTCTCTGTGTGTCAGAAAGGTGAAATGTAAAATATCCCTGCTAAAGATAAAAATATTTCTATTTTTGTTCTATTAATGTCAGTGGTGGTTTTTCTTTGGCTTCTATGGGAACAAAAGCATAAAATTGTACAATTTCTTAAATATCTCTAAATGTTTCTTAATGCATTTTTAACTTTCGGAAAAGGATGAATGCTACAAATAGGAAAATTCCAGATTCAAATAGTTATTTCTTCTCCTGTCACTCTAGAGTCATGTACTTGCAATGTTTTGTCTAGCTTAAAAAACAAACACATTTCTAGTTTCCAGCAGAAGCCCAAAATAAGCAATGTAGATGGCAGAACACAGGAGCAACTGTAGACTGAGCAGATGGGAAGAGAAAATGCCTAAAAGACAGAGGTGAAGGAAATGCCTAAGATAGTCTCCTACTTCAGTTTTCAGAGGATTTTCCAAGCTTCCCCACAGTGTTAGTCAGCACCCCATCATTTCACTCCTACATACGGTAACAGTGAATGAGTTAACTCTGAAAAACGTCTTTTCTCTACCAGTTGCTAAAACGCAATACCACCAGACCATTACAGCGACACAAAATGTCAAACGCTTTCACTCCTATGTGGTCTGCCCAGCCTTACAGGAATATAAGCAGTGGGCACACATCGTGCAAGTGGGAGGTTTATTTTAGCAAATACGTGGAAAGGACAAACAACTCAGTCTTTTTGGGAGCTTCCCCACTGCTTTTTATCCTCAAGGAAACAAAAAGGTCATCTAGTCCAATCACCCTGCAAGGAGTGGGGACATCTTCAATTAGATCAAGTTGTTCAGAGCTTTGTCCAGTCTGATCTGATCATGTTAATTTTCCTCTCAGTGGTGCACTTTCATTAAAAGAGTAATTTCCAGTTTCTTAGAGGACTTAAACAAAGAGACAGCCACATGGGTGGGGATGAGAGCACTGCCCTGCCCTCCTGCCTGTGTGGCAGACCAACTGCCAGAAAGTGGGGAATGTACTTTGAGCTTCATTTTCTCACCTGTAAAACGCTGTTATTTGGCTCCCTTCCACACACAGTGGGGAGTCTCCCATACCTGGAAGCTCTGAGGGAAGTGTCTGCATGTTGCTGGGATCTTCCCTGAACCACAGGGCTGCAACCTACCCTGTTCTTTAAAGGGCTTGGGCAATCTCAAGCTCATCTTGCTTGAAACTCACCTGTAGTGTGACGGTCTGGAAGGTTCACCCTTGACTCTGCTGCTGCTGTACAGTACAAAGCACATGCTCAGGGCTCTGTGCAGAACAAGGACCAGAGCACTTGACATCATACACAAGAAAAGTAAATACCTGCCTCAAATCTGGTCCTGAGATCTAGGCATGGAAGGGAGGAGCAGGAAGAAGAGCAAAGAGAAATGGATAGAGCATCTATTAATGCAGGAGCGAGGACTATGACTCTGGTTGTTTCGACTTTCGGTCCTGTGTCTTTTACCATATGCTCTTGATTAATCCAGATAGATTATAGTGTTAAATGGGGTTTAAATGTCTTCAAGGGCTTGATGACTTAGAAAATGCTCACAGATAACTAAAAAATTGTGCCCCCCCCCCTTTTTTTTTTTTCTGGAGGAGTTAGCTGAGCAATCAGAGGCCTGTTGTTCCAGATAAGGGAAATATATGAATTTGGAAATTTCTTGATGAAATTCTTGCTACAAAGAATGAATGGAGACTCGTATCACAGGGCACAAAGGTGATAGTAGAAGAGCATTTTTGCTTATAACTCAAAATAATTTCATTAAGCAGTAAATCCCAAACTCTCAGCTTCTAAAAATCATGTGCTGTAGTATTGTACCTTCCTTGTCGCATTTTCCTTCAGCTTGCAATTCTTTTTTATTACCTTTTAATATATTTGTTAATTTATTTTTGCCTCTATTCACAGGCAATATTATCCCTAACATAGACAGTATAATGCTTTTAGTCATTTGTGTCCTTTTGTGGGATGGAGACTACTATTGTCTCATTTTCCTGATTTCAAAAGATTTTATTAGCTGCTTGTCATTACTTGTAAAGATAACTAGCATGTAACACCAGCTTGTTGCAGTGTACATCAGTTTGATGGAGTTCAAACTGGAAACTTTTTCAATTTGTTTTGAGTATGTCTAATGAATAAAGAGCTATTTCTATTTGAAAAGTTTCTATGGAAAATTTCAAATAACAGGGCCTGTGTCATACTTTGTTCACATATGCAATACCTCTACAAACTTTAGAGCTATACAGTGTTGTAACCTACATGCAACCTTCACGCACTACTTCTGAAGACAGATATAAAACATATGTACCCTTAAATGTTATATTATACTGTACTGAGAAGCAGGCTATATATGTTTGACCAATTAGTGATGCTTTAGTCAGCTGTGCTTAGTTAACATGTCATTAAATGGCCAACAACAACCACATAAGTGCAGATTGTTGAGCTTTGATTATACTTCTCTTTTGTCAAATAAAGTTTTGTCAAAGCTTTGATGTATTCCTAACTTTGTGATGGTTTCCATATTTACACCAGCAGGCACAGGAATTCTCAAACTGCTACTCAGCTCCATGAGGGTACAACATCTTGCCTCTTAGGTCACCTGCAATGCTCCCTAATAGGTTTATCCTTTCTCCATCTACCGACTCTAAGTGAAACTACAGGACTCTGAACTGAATTTAACATTAATGTGTACTAAGAAATGCATATCAAGAGAGAAAATCCATGCTATTGTAATATAATCAAAGGCAAAATAGGTTTTCCCTAATTTAGGGAAGCAGTATAGAAAGAATATAGAAAAGTCCAAATTTATTCTACCTCTGGCAGCTAAAGCATTAATTATCTTACAGAGCAAAGAAAACTGTATCTCCTTAAAAGAGTATAGAATTTTAAAAGATAATGTTTGACAGGTATTTAGTATAATTCTGTTCAGCATGTCATTTTTCAGCCACATCAATCAAAATATATCCCTTTTCTGTCTTCTTGTCTTTTGTCAGCTGCAAAGTTTAGATTTTCATGGGATGATGATGTTTTCTCTTTTTCTTTTGCACCAACACTATTAAAAAAAATCCAGTAAAACTAAATCCTCCAGAAAATCAGAGATCTAACCTACAAACATCAACACTGCTTTCCATACCTGAAATCCAGCCCGAGATGGGTGGATCTGTAGGATAAAACTTCAAACTAGTTGTAATCTGCCATGAAGCCCCTCAGCATGAGTGCATTCCCAGACCATATCTTCTGGTTTAGCAAAACAGTTGTGGCTTAGTGAAATGAAACAATTTGTGTGCCTTGGGACTGCTCCTCTAAGCAAACCAAAAGCATAGTATTTAGGGACAGTAGGAGGCTTGCTTCAAATTCACACTCCTCATGTGGATTAAAACACTAATGAAGATGTACTCAGAGGGGTCACGAGGCCACGCAGTAGAGTTTCTGTGACATAAATCCCACAAGTCAGCTGCTGGTGTAAAAAGTACAGTACTGTTTGTTATGTAGTATTTTAAAATAAAATATCAGCAATTTTGATTTACCTTAATCTACTGCTCTGTAAATTGTGGTAGCAGAAGAGCTGTTTTGTGAGCAGCCCCTCTGCCTATGTGCCCACTGCTCTGGGGTAGGGAGGCCAGGCTTGGGCAATCCTCAGTTCTGTGATCCCCATCCATGAATCAGAACCGAGAGGCAAAAATACCCTAGCTACCTGCTGCCATTTACATGTTGAACCAAAATATTTCCAGGCTGGGAGATAAGAGGTGGGATGCACCTTGATGGCTGTTGGGAGGTGAAGGAAGGCAAGCGTTGGCTCCCATACCCTGCAAGTCTCAGCACTTTCTCTTTGGGCAGAGCTAGCAGAGTGACAACAATCTCTCTCCCTCTGCCTTTTTGTCCATATAGATAATTTCTTTAATGTAAAGACTACCAGGTCCATGACCTGGTAGTCCTTTGTACATTTTTCCATATGAGACCCCACCAGAGCAGCGATTCCCTATGTGTACTTTCATTTCAACTAGTAGATTTGCACAGCTGAATTCATATGTTTGAAAAGTGGAGTTTTTACTGGAAACACTGTCATAACCTTAAGTGTAGCAGCATGAATGATGCTTCTATAGCACTGAGGTAATTTTTATAAGGTAAATGAATTCCAGTTATTGATGCATGTAATACAGGGTGCCTTACACAAGGGATGTAATTACTTTGGAGATATTTTAGCTTCTTTTTTTTTTTTTTTTTTTGAAATGGCAACTTACTTTTACTGTAAATGAAGAAAAGTGTATATTTATTCTCTTTGTGTGTCTTTTTCCACATTACTCATATTCTTGATGGGGGATGACAGTAATAAGATGGTTTTTTAATGTTACAGCTATATGATAGCTGCCTCCCAAAGAGTGCTCAGCCAGTGAGTCACACATTGTCCCAGCAGGTGCACTACGAAACACACATTTTCTCCACTGTTTTAGAGGCCGTTGTATTAAAATACTGAAATGAACTGGAACAACAGAACTGACTTACTCATAATGCCCTGTGTTTCAGCTGCAATTCTGTACTGGGATATTAAAAGGATGCAATCATGAATTTCTGGAATAAAATATTTTTATTATTGTTATGGTACACATTGGATTGGCTGTCATTACAATATTCAGAGGAAATACAAATTAAATATTTTTCTGTAGGCTTCCGCATAAGAAAAAAACTGCAAAGTCTTGTAGTTCAGCAATGTGAAAGATTTAGTTTCCAAGAAATAAGTTCCCAGGTCATCTGAATACAAAAGAAAATAAATAAATACTGCCTAAGGATGTTTATTAATCCAGTTTAATATGAGCTGTAGACAAACTCTGATATCATCTCACAGCTTGCTCAGAAATTGTTTGCAAGTGTGCAACTTGCCTCATTAAATTGTCAGATGATGTCTACTCTCTCTTAAGGATAAAATAGAGCACACGGAAAATAATGTAATTTAAATGAAGGCCAGATTTAACCATGTGTGTATAAATGGGGGCACTCAATACATTCCAACTTCATAACTATATGTCTTTATCTACACTGTATTTGGCATAAAAATGGGCTGGATTTTCTACCTTAACTTCTCTCCAGCTCACACTTTTAAAGACTTCTGCCTGGGCTATGTCGATCTCTGGTTAAGGTTTGGAAAGGTCTGGTTGCTCCAGAATCAAAGGTGCCCTGGTCCATGTTAGCATGGGCTATACAGCTGTTTAGGAAGCTTTTTCTGACTGCTTTACAGATGTTAGCTGCTGCTTTTCTCCTCATCAAGTAGCTAGGTGGCAAGCATGTTCCTGCTCCCTTAAGTTTTGAGAGATTTAGACACCAGGCAACAGAGAGGACAAGTAACTGGGCTTCATATGATCACACTCCAGCCTTGGGGGAACAGTGTTGGAGAGTCCCCAGAACTGCTGATGAGAACGAAAACATCTGTGAGAGATCCTCATCTATGCTTTGGTTTTGCCAGCACACTCTTGAAAAAGATATATACATTAAGCATTTCCAAAGGGATCACTAAGCAAGAAGGTGACTGGACACAAATAAGGACAGACTGTGCAGTAGCTATGTAACAACATGCAACAAGCCCAGTATTTTTGAGAGACAGAAGACCTGTTGCACATCAGTTGCTTATACCGCACATAGAAAGAGTAAGTCTAAGTTCCATACAAAGGAAGGACCACAGCATATAGTTCTCCCCTGTGTTGTGTGGCCTGTCCACAAAGGCTGAGCAAGTTTGGGCTGGAGTTAGCCAAGGCCTTCTAAAACCTTGAAGAATTAAAGCTGAATCATTAGGTGGGTTTTTTTCGGTTTTTTTTTTTTTTTTTTTTTGTATCTAATTACTCAAGTATGTAAAAATACATCATACTAACAGGAACTCATAGTGAGGACTACTATTTCTCAATCAAGTATCCCAAGTATCCAAACCAAGCTATCAACATAACTTCCTTTCTTGTCACACAAAATCTACACTTCTTTCTGAACAGTGTCCCAGACTCTCCAGGTAAGATGCAGAGTGTCATTGTCACGTCCTCTGTTTAAGGCTCCCTAGCAAAGTAACAGGTATTGCTGTGAATACCCTGAGACTGCTCAGAAAACTGAACCCAGATGTCTCATTAAAGGTGAGAACTCAACCCTATGTTTTACAAGAAAAGCAGCCACCCCTAAACACACGTGTGAAAATGAAGCTGCAGGCCTCTACAAAACTTTCAGGTCAAAGGAGATCTGCAGTTCTAGTGAAGAATTTTGGAATCAGAATTTTGAATTTTAGTGTTTATCATCCATTTTTGTCCTGTTTAGATGTTCAGGTCTTATCTGATCTGGTCTATAGGTTAGTTTTGTAGCTAAGACAGAGCCACTCATTGGTGCAACTCAACA